>NC_090817.1:40806730-41431730 GCF_000390325.3 Nicotiana tomentosiformis
GTAGACTAGTAGTAACTTTCCTGCTTATGGAATATTATCTGGATGGTCGACTGCCGGAAAGTTAGCTTGTCCTTGCGGTATGGAAGACCCAAAGGCATTCACTTTGAAACATGGAGGTAAGCTAAGCTTTTTATCTTTCTGTGTGTTTTACTTTAAAGTTTGAGAAATAAAGATACTTATATAAATTTTCTTTAATAAAGTTTACTTATATAATAATTGTAATTTTTTTAAAGGATACTTTCAAACGAAGCTTGGAGGAGTTCATTCAATGTTAGCCGATTGATGATCAAGGTAGGCCAATCCCACCATCCCAAGAGAATATCATGGACATGTGGATTAAGGCAGCTGGTGGCATGCATATGGGGAGAGTCTACGGCCTTGGATCAGAGTTTAGTTTCGGTCGTCGTACTTCTAGATTGTTGGTTCTTATTATTCCTCACATTTCTCGGTTAATATGGATGAGTTTGAGGAATTGAATAGGAAGGTAGCGAAGATTACTAAGTTGTATCTTCAAGAAAGGGCTGCAAGGGAAGAAGAGGAAAAGCGAAGGGAGGAAGAAGATAGGTGAAGAGAGGAAGAGGAAAGGCGAAGGGAGGAAGAAATGAGGCAAAAAGACGATGCATTAAGACTTGTCACTAGTGATGTTAAAAGTCTCAAGTCTCAGATAAACTCCCTCTTAGTATCAGGTGCATTTCCTGTACCGCATTCTCCAGCATCTAATGATAACTAAGGAGTAGTTTCTTTTATTAGCTTGTCTTTGATGGTACCTGGATGTTGAATATTGAATGCTGGATTTTTTGAGTTTTAATTCTACTTTCTGTTTAGTTGGATATTGATTATGAAATGGATTGAATTAGTTGTTGTTTATGAAATGAATTGTATTGCATGTTGAATTTGGTATTTGAATGCTTAATTGTATTTAGTCTTGTATTGTTGGTTGTACTTTCCGTTTGGCAGGTGGTGTAGTTCTAAGAACAGATTTGGCTAGGAAAATATTTTCCAGATTTCCCACGGATTTTCCACCGACTCCGTGGGAATTTTGTGCATATTTTTTCAAGAATTTCAATATTTTTCACTGATTTTTGTGGGAATGTTCATATGTTTATTTCCAGGTTATGAATATTTTCCACTTCTTCCATGGGTAAAATAAAAAGAAAATATCTAAATTATTTTTAATACTTCCCATAGATTTGGTGGGAAACTTAAGAAAATTAAATTATTATATTTTCTTACTTTTCCCATGACATTCGTGGAAAAATACACTAGGTGACCCCACCAAGTTCTCGTGAAACTATCAGTGGGAAACTCCAGGGAATTACCTACGAATGTCCTGGAAAACTATTTTTCCACCAGCCATTTTTTCACTGAGCGTCTCCCCTGGGAATGTCGTGGGAATATTAAAATTTCACACAGATTTTCCACTGATTCTTCCGTGGAAAAAGTCTATATTTCTAGTAGTGAATAATGATAGCTAAAACAAAGTAAAAGACCATAGTAGTAACTCAATAAAATAGTTGGACAAACTCAAGCAGAGACACTTTAAGTTTAGGCTCAAGGTTAAAAGACAAGGGGATATAAGTCATCTTAGTTCAGGTTTCATTTCAGTCATAACTATGAGGTAGTGAACTCAGCTTCTAAAACTCACAAAATTACAGAAGTGCAATAAGACAAAGATGAGTTTACTGTAAGTCACTGAGAACTATGAAGTTTGTGTTGAACATAAACATGTAAGAATTCAGGCATAGAGACTGTAGGTAAACTCAGAACAAAGATCAACAATTATCAATGACTTAATCGATTATCACTTTAGAGAATCATAATAGAACAAGCTGACCAGAAAAGGTTGTCAAACTAACATAGCATAAATATCAAACATGTCATACACATACAGCATAATTATAATCTGCAGAAGTTAACTCGACATGTCTAAATCATTCAGAGAGATGAACAAAAGAAAAAGGTAGAGAAAGATGTTGACCTTCTTAAGGGCAGCAGACCAAACAAATTCTTTTTATTGCTCAAGATCCCAGAACCTTCGAGCTTGAACCAGTAAAAGAACTCAACAAAAGAGAGGGGAAACAGTAAGAAAGCTAAGACCAGAAACCCTAATTTTTTTAGTGTCTTTGTGTGCTTAGTGTTCGTGACTGTATGTGTGTTCATTGTTAGGTTGTTGTAGATGAGAACATTAAAGGCCCTATTTATAGGACATTTAAAGCCTTAGAGATTCATATTTCAAACTAAGATAGTGGAGAGTGACGGTGAGTTGATGATGTGAGCATAGTCAGGTAAAATCAGAGAGAACATAGGAAAATTAGTGTTTGAGTTTACCTGAGTGGAGAGATATGGGAGGCTGAACATTGAAGCACAAGAAACCACCGGTCAGAACCCTAATACCTAGAGGTCATTGCATTTGACCTCTAGGTATCGAATATTAATGATGAAGCCAGCTAACGTCTCATGCTTGCTTCGATTTGAAAGGACGAAAAAATATCTGGCGAGTTCAAGTTTCATCTTTTGGTCTAACTTCTTCGATTAGGGCTTTTGAAGTTGAATGACGAAAATGGAAAGAATAATGAGATCAGGAGTACAGGAACAAAATGAACAATCATGCATGCCATGGATTTGAAAGGTCAAGGGCGATTCGAAGGTTCATCTCTAGGGTTATGGTTTGGATTTGGGAGATTTGAATTTTGATGATGAAACATGCAAAGATTCAGCGAGAATCATGGATATGGGGGACAAATGAGATGATTTGAGGTTAATTTCACTACCTTGCACTAATTTGTGCAAGGTCTGTTGATTGATGGAGCTAGGGCAGATGAGAGAAGAGAGATAGGAAGGGAAAAGAAGGGCAGCTGGGCAGGTGACAAATGATTTAGGGTTTTGGGGGTATTGGGGCATCTCTAAGGTTAAGCTTAGGAGATAGGATACGGGTCGTTGGATCTGGTGATCAACGGCCCTAGAATTTTGGGCATTTAGTATTTTTTAGAAAGAATTTTAATGGCCATTGGATTATGAGGTGTGAACGGTGGAGATGGGGTTTTTGGGCGGCTGTTTTAAAAATCAAAGGAAAATCAAGGATTAAATGGGAGCCGTTGATCAGATGGATCAACGCTTCAGATGCATATGTGTTTGTTTTGTGAGTGATAAAGTGGGGTGACATGGCACGATCTCATTGGTTCGCACAGAGTGGCATGGATTGCTAACTTGGAATGAGACAGGGTATTTGGACTGGGTCAAATCCGAATTGGGCTTGGTATTTGGGCTAAAAATAATTTAACTAATAGCCATTTTGTATTTAGCCAAGGAATTGCAATTGTAGCCTTTTAGTTTTTTAACCCTTTTAAAATCAATTTAAATAAACTTAACAATTTCAATGAAAACAATATGGTAAAATTATAATTATTATATGTTGATAATTATTTTAATCAATTATCTATAAATGACACATATTTTGAATTATAGTACTAATTTCAAAATATTAACATAGTAACCTAATTCACTGGAAATTAGGTAGTAATTTTGTCAAATTAGAAAACTTATGTAATGTATATACAAAAGTTATTTTTTATTATAGTAAATACATTTTTAATTACACAATATCAGTACTACATGATTAAATTTGAAACTAATACTTAATTAATTTATAAAATAGATATTCATTAATAGAAAATACTTTTAAAGTATTTATTGTAAATTGTTAAGCCTGAATAAATTAATTTTAAAAGGGAGGGTCAAAATAGGCCGTCAACGGCTGCCCCTCTTTGACCAGAGACAATGAAAGAGTTTTCGAACAAAGAAATTGAACCAAAGCCAATTTTGTCCTGACTTTAGGCATGATATGCAAGAATGGCATGAAAATTATGAGTTGAGGAAGAATCTAGGAATGTTTGGGAATATTGGGCCGAATTCTGGCTTTGAATTGCTTACATACCTCAGGATTAATGAGGATCAGGCCTCATGTAGTTCTGGAGTATTGATTGTGAGGAAGCGACACTCGCAAGAATTGCCCCAGTATCGTATTGTGACGATACGGTGAGATGGAAGATTGGTCACTCATGATAGCTTGAATTTTGTGGCCTGATTTGAATGATTCAATATTTTGAGCTCGCTGGTCATCTTGAGCTGGGATCTTGGGCCCTCAACTGGGTTGGCTGTCCCCATAGCACTGTAGATTGGTCTCTGCTAAGAAATAGTTTCGCGTTCCGTGTTGCGGTGTTTTTACCTACAAAACAAAATGAAATACACGCATACTAATATATTGTAATGTAGAATATATTAAGATGCGATGTAAATGATGTAGGAATGATGATGCATGGTTGCCGGTGAGCCATTATTTGGGATTGGGATGATGGGATACTTGATCATGACTCGATTTGTTAGCCGGAATGGGTACCGTTCCGCAGTTGTCGGAGCATTTGAAAATTCTCTCTACTTGTTGGGAGAGCTTGATTGGTAAAGTGCGTCCCCGCATGCTGGGAGAGCTTTGCACTGAGAAATGTCTCCGCTTGTTGGGAGCGCTTGATTTGTAGAGTATGTCTTCGCTTGTTGGGAGAGCTTTGCACTAAAATATAAAGTATTCTCCTCTTGGGAGCGATCGAAATCATGCCTAAAGTTGCACGAACAAAATGTTAAAACATTCAAAGTAATAGCAAAATGAAATATAAGTATGCCTAAGTGATACTCTTGACTGCAAAGCTAGGTAGCGACCATTAATTGGCAGAACGTTGGTGACGAGGTTTGCGATTGTCTATTCCAGCATCCGTGAGTGCTGCAGATTGATTTTCATTGGTGAAGTTTGTAGTTTGCTATATACAAGGCTCTAGTTGGCGAAGATGACGTTCGATTTGTACAAGGCGCTCCGTTTGATTGAGCTGACGGTTTGCTATATACAGGACTTCGATTGGTGAAGCCGACGTGCAATTTGTACAGGGTGTTGTGGTTGGTTGAGCCGATGCTTTTCTATTTACAGGATTTCGATAAGCGAAGCCGTCGTGCGATTTGTACAGGGTGCTTCGAATGATTGAGCAGACGATTTGCTATTTACTAATTTCTGTGTCAGATGTCTGATTCCGAAGCACTTTCAAAGGATTCAAGAGTTAGCCTTAGTTGTTCTTGAAAATTTAAAGTAAAAGGATGAGAGAAAATCTTAGGCAAGTGGCGGGTCCGTCATTTCCCCTAGTGTGGTCCCAGCGATTCTTTACTCTTGTTGACCCTGCACTCAAAGAAAACTTCTTAGTGGGGGGGCAGAAGTTGGTTTGCGTCGACCATGATATTGATTTTCCCCCGCCTTTGACATGATTGCCCCACAAAGTTCGGTAGATAGAACAGATTACTTTATATATAATTTTAGAAAATATTTTGAAAATACTTGTTTCTTTTAAGGCAAATGTCGTCGTCCCGGATTATGACATGTTACGAAAGGTTCTCCACACGCGAACGTATCTCTTCGAGAACATTATCCCGTTGATGTCGATCTTCCATGGTGTCTCTGAGAATGTGGCTACTTGTTGTTGCGACTGCGTCCTAATTAAGGCTAATGCATTACAAAGGTTTCCTAAGGTTATGACCGAACACTTTCAGGTTGCCTACGTATCCAAAACGGAATCAGGTCTGAACATAGTTCATGGGATAATGATGAAATATGATGAAACGACCGAGCCTGACTCAGGCAGCCTACGTATCCAAAATAGAATCAGGTCAGAACGTAGTTCAATTATAACAGATGCAAAATGATGAGATTAAGAAATGAAAATTGTCGAGTCTGACTCAGACAACCTACGTATCCAAGTGGAATTAGGCCAGAACGTAGTTTAATTACAAAAGACGACTGAATCCGATGAGGATTTCCTACATATTCCTTTCTGAGGAAATCAAGTCGGTGTAGTTCCTGAACAACATACAAAAATGACATTTGGTTTTTCTATTACAAGAGAAAGGGGTAGAGAAACCGAACCCTACGTAGGTTGCCTACGTATCCCTCCGTGGGAAGTCAGGTTGAACTTAGTTCTGTTGCATCAAAAATCCTAACTCTATCTATCTTCAGGCGTAGTATCTCTTGATTGCGTCCAAGTTAATGGGCTTCGTGCTGACTCTTCCATTAGTTTCTGCTAAGATTAGAGCTCCACCAAACAGTTCTTTGTGTACCACGTAAGGACCTTGCCAATTCGGTGCAAACTTCCCTTTAGCTTCTTCTTGATGGGGAAAGGTTTTCTTTAGAACCAACTGCCCCGGTGTGAATTGACGAGGCTTCACTCTTTTGTTAAATGTATTAGCCATCCTGTTATGGTATAACTGTCCATGGCATACTGCATCCATTCTTTTTTCATCAATGAGCATGAGTTGTTCTTGCCTGACGCGTATCAACTCTGCATCGTCCAATTTTGCTTCTTGAATGACCTTTAAGGACGGTATTTCGACTTTTGCGAGTATCACTGCTTCAGTGCCATATACCAATATGTATGGTGTTGCCCCAGTAAATGCTCTCATGGTAGTCCGATAACCTAATATAGCAAAAGGAAACTTCTCGTGCCATTGTCTGTGATTTTCCACTATCTTTCGCAGAATCCTCTTGATATTCTTGTTAGCTGCCTCGATTGCCCATTCCTTTGTGGTCTGTAAGCTTTGGAATTGCGGTGGACAATTTTGAACTTCTCGCAAATTTCCCTCATGAGGTCGCTATTGATGTTGGCGACATTGTCAATGATTATAGATTCTGGTATCCCAAATCTGCAAACGATTTTGTTCTGGACAAAATCTACCACTACCTTCTTTGTGACGGCCTTGTAAGTAGATGCCTCGACCCATTTGGTGAAATAGTCGATGGCTACCAAAATGAAATGATGTCCGTTTGACGTTGCAGGCTCTATGGGTCCTATCACGTCCATTCCCCAGGCGGTGAAAGGCCAGGGTGAACCCATTACATTTAATGCATTTGGTAGAATCCGGATGAAATCTCTGTGGATCTGGCACTGGTGACACTTCTGTACATAGCAGATGCTGTCGCTTTCCATAGTCATCCAAAAGTATCCAGCTCTCAAACTCTTCTTGGCTAACATGAACCCGTTCATTTGGGGTTTGCACATCCTTGCATGTATTTCTTCCAACAGTCTGGTTGCTTCGGCAACGTCTACATATCTCAGCAAACCTAAGTCTGGGGTTCTCCTGTACAAGACTTCCCCGTTGAGGAAAACGTGGTTTGCTAACCTCCTATGGGCTCGCTTTTGACCATTAGTAGCATTTTCTAGGTACTCTTGGGTCGCAAGGAACTTCTTGATGTCGGGATACCAAGGTTTACCATCTGGTTCTTCATTCGTATGGAAGCAATAGGCATGTTGATCCATGATTTTTTTCTAGATGGGGTTGATGTAGTTCTTGTCTGGATGCTGAATTATAGATGATAAGGTCGCAAGGGCATCAACAAACTCATTCTGAATTCTGGGGACGTGCTTGAACTCAATCTTTGTGAACTTCTTACACAACTCCTTCACGCAGTGCAGGTACGGCAGTATCTTGACTTTTTTAGTTGATCATTCTCCTTGGACTTGGTGGATTATCAAATCGGAATCTCCTATGACCAAAAGTTCTTCGATGTTCATGTCGACCACCATTCTGATTCCAAGGTTACATGCCTCGTATTCAGCCATATTATTGGTACAAAGGAATCTTTTCTTTGCCGATGCTGGATAGTGTTATCCAGATTCTGTAATCAGGACTGCCCCAATCCCGACTCCTTTGAAGTTTTCTACTCCATTGAAAAACATCCTCCACCTAGGGTATAATTCTGCAATATCTTACCCGGTAAATAGTACTTCTTTATCGGGGAAATATGTGGTAAGTGGTTCGTAATCCTCATCCACTGGATTCTCGGCGAGGTGGTCGGCTAAAACTTGTCTTTTGATAGCCTTCTGAGTTATGTACACAATGTAAAATTCACTGAGGAGAATTTTCCATTTAGCTAGCTTTTTGGTAGGCATTGGCTTCTGAAAAATGTACTTGAGCGGGTCGAGCCGAGATATCAAATGCGTGGTATATGCCAACATGTAATGCCTTAGCTTCCGAGCGATCCAAGTCAGAGAACAACAAGCTCATTCTATCAAAGTATACTTGGCCTCACATGGTGTGAACTTCTTGCTTAAGTAGTATATGGCCTGTTCCTTTCTCCCCGTTTCATCGTGTTGCCCCAACACACAGCCGGAGGCATTGTCCAAGACTGACAAATAGAGCAATAATAGTTTCCCTGGTTCTGGGGGAACCAGCACTGACGGGTTTGAAAGATACTCTTTGATTCTGTCGAAGGCTTTCTGGCACTCCTCCATCCATTTCGTGGCAACATCCTTCTTTAGCAGCTTAAAAATAGGTTCATAGATTAACGTGGACTGGGCTATGAAATGATTGATGTAATTCAATCTTCCCATGAAACTCATGACATCTTTCTTGCTCTTTGGTGGTTGGTAATTCTTGGATCGCCTTGATTTTTGATGGGTCTAGTTCTATCCCGTTCCTGCTTACAATAAAACCTAATAGTTTTCCTGCGAGGACTCCGAACGCGCACTTTGCTGGATTTAACTTCAAACTGTACCTTCGCAGGCGTTTGAAAAATTTCCTCAAGTCGTCCAAGTGCTCTGAACTCTTTTGAGATTTTATGATGACATCATCCACATATAATTTGATCTCCTTATGAATCATATCATGAAAAAGGGTCGTCATGGCCCTCATGTAGGTGGCGTCGGCGTTCTTGAGACCGAATGGCATAACCCTATAACAATAGACTCCACAAGGTGTAGTGAAAGCTGTCTTCTCTATGTCTTCCTCGTGCATTAAGATTTCGTGGTATCCAGCGAAACAATCCATAAACGACTGTAGTTCATGCTTCGCACAGTTGTCGATAAGAATGTGGATATTTGGCAAGAGGAAATCGTCCTTTGGACTAACTTTGTTAATATTTCGGTAATCCACACATATTCTTATCTTTCCTTTCTTTTAGAGCATTGGGATGATGTTTGCCAACCAGCTTTGATAGTTGGTGACCCTTACCACATTTTCTTCTATTTGTTTGGTCACCTCTTCTTTTATCCTTAGACTTAAATCAGGTTTGAACTTCCTGGGCTTCTACTTGATTGTCAGTCTGGTAGGGTCAGTGGGTATTCGAAGCGAGACAATGTCGGTGCTTAATCGTGGCATGTCGTCTGAGGACCACATGAACACGTCGACGTACTGTCGGAGGAGCTCAATTCCTGCTCGATTTCTAGGTGAATGATGATTCTAGTTTTTTTCACGTCTTCTTCGCTTCCAAGATTAACTACTTCCGTTTCTTAGAAGTTTGGCTTCTTCTGACTCTCCAGTTGTTCGATCTCCTGTGGGATATTGTCTGGCATCATACTCTCGTCATATTCCTTGTAATCCGGATCGTTGCGCTCAGCAATTTTGTTACATGTCATAATCGTGGAATGCGGTTTTTTATTGGTTAGATTACGGAAAAATAAAGCTATGTATAAATAAAGCAGTAAAAATAAAATTGCAATATTTAGGAAAAGATTCTTTTTATTTGATCAAAAGGGGAACGTCTTAAGCGTTCACAAGAGGCAAATGACAAAAAGGTACATGCACGGTACATGCCTCAATTGACCGTGTTTTTTCAAAAGAAAACTTTTACAGTTCCATACTACCAAGACTCCTGGCGAACCAAATATGGACTGTGTGTCCAATTCTGCAGCTCTTCCCCTGGTTGATAGTCGATGTCTTGATGTCATTTCCTTCACAACATTCTTCAATCATATTCACAAATAGCTTTCTCATCTCGTCAATGATATCATCTTCAGGTGTTGAACTCTGTCCCGAACTTGCAACATGCTCTGGCACAAAAACCTTTTTCCCGTAGCTAACGGTGCAAGTTTTCCCTTCCGGAGGCTGATATCCTATGCCATCCCTTCCTTTCTGCCCATTATGTTCAATTGGCTCTATGATCCCATTTGACTTGGCTCCCAGCCCTGTTCTTGGCCTATATCTATATTTCATCATCTCCCTCATGGCCATCTTGGATCTGTACGGTGATTGCATTCCTGGATTATGTTCAGTCTTCTCCTCCTCAATAGTTTGCATGATTTATATAGTGTGGAAGGCGACTCCATCTAGCCCCTCAATGAATGGGACATCATACTCCAAATAGGCGGAGTGACCCCACTCGCCATGGACCACGATCTCCTGGCATCTCTACTCAAATTTTGTACATTGGTGCAAGGTAGACGGCACGACCCCTGCCATATGTATCCAGGGCCTTCCTAGCAGAAAATTGTACGAAGAAGAGATGTTCATCACTTGAAATAGCACTGGAAAGTTGACCGCCCCGATTTGCAAGGCTAGATAAATTTCCCCAATAATATCCTTTTGCGAACTGTCAAAGGCACTAACCCTTACGTGGCTTTCCTTGACCTCCCTCAAATGAATTCCCAACTCCCGTTGGGTGGAGAGCGGGAAAATGTTGACCCCTGATACTTCATCGACCAGCACTTGAAATACCACTTTCTCCCCGTATTTGACAGTGATATGAAGAGCCTTGTTGTGACTTGCGCCTTCGACAGGAAGTTCATCTCTTCTAAAAGTGATCATGTTTGCTTCTACCATTTTCCCAATTATCGCAGACAATGCCTCTCTGGTGGTGCTACTTGGTACACTTACCCCACTTAGTACTTTCAACAAAGCATCCTTATGGCGGTCAGAGCTCATCAGTAGATCCATGATGGATATCTGTGCTGGAGTTTTCTTTAATTGTTCTTCCACAGAATACTCTTTACTCAACATCCTTTTCCAAAACTCTGCAGCTTCTGGGTTTGTTATGTTCCTCCTTGGAATTGTTTCTCTCCCCGTATTTCCTTGATTGACCTCTTCAGAGGCGTAACATCACCCAGACCTAGTCATACCAAGGGCTGCGGTAGAGACTTACATTATGGTTTTTCCTTTTGCTAATAGGCCCATAGGATGGTTTTGTATTCCCAGTCTTCTTCACCCTAAGTAGCATCGACAGGTTGTTATGGAGAAGTTTGAATTGTCACTGTAGGCTTTAGTTGTACTGTAATTATGGGAGCCTTTTGAGGAGGGGTCCTTGCAGCTTCTGCATTCCCTATAGTGACAATAGTTTCCTTCAGGTCATATTCTTCGTCTAATGTGATTATGTTGGCTCCCTGGTTTTGATGATTTGGCAATGGGTTACGGTTCACATTAGGCGATGCTGGAGTGCACTGGATGACTCCACGCTTGATCAGAGTTTCAATTTCATTTTTCAACTTGAAACAGTCTTCAGTATCGTGGCCTAATACATTTGAATGATACACACATCTCTTAGTGGCATCAAAATATTTGGAGGGATGTTCAGGAACCATTCCTAGCTGATCTACAGACCGCAGATCTGCCGCAGACTGAAGCAGAAATCTGGCCAAACTTTTGAACCATTATGTGGTCCATTATGCGGCCGCATAATCATTTCGTGGGTCGCACAACCCATCGCAAACCCAGCATGAACATTTTCGGAGAGAAGTTCTGTGGCTTACTATGCGACCGCAGAATAGGTCTGCGGACCGCAGACTTGTCATAGAGTGAGGCGGAAATACCTAGTTCCGGGGGGGGGGGCATTATGTGGCCCATTTTGCGGACCGCAGAAGCATTCTGCGCTTGCATATGCGACCGCAGATCTGCATCGGGGCTTCATTTTTCTCGTTTTATAAACACTACACCATTCTTACAAAACAATCTTAGGGATCATTTTAAAAGGTTAAAACTTATATTCTAGAGAGAGGAAGTTGGTCTTGAGTGAGAAAAAGAATTCCTAAGTCATTGTTCATCAATCTTTGCTCAAGCCTTGAAAATTTCACAAGGGTAACTCACAAGGTCTACAACCAAAAAGGTAAGAATCTAGCCCTAGCCTTCAATTTCGAGATTTAACTAAAAATAGGTAATAAGCCAAGCAATATTTGGGTGTGGGAGCCGTTCATTATGCATGCATGTACTATATAGGGTTGTGGGAAGATTGTTGAGCTCAATTGGGTACACTTTGGGTAGTGAAATGGAGGAATCTACCATAGGAGGACCTTGAACTCATAATATCCACCTAGTGTTTGATAAAATATTTAAATGAGATGGAACCATGAACTCCCTTCTAATTTGTGTTCAATTTTGATATGTCTTTAAATCGATCGAAGTTGCTAGGATTTTCGGAACTATGTAGTGAATTAAGAAAAGCTCAAAGCGAGGTATGAAGATTAAACTCTTTTTCTGGTATTGGAATTCATGTCTTCTTACAGAACTCCATCGTGTGAAGTTCGAATATGTATCGCTATTGATATGGGGCATTCAAACTAGAAAAATTGATTTTTGATTGGTATAACGTGTTAGAACCCTCGTGTGTTAATGATTCTCTATTTTTGACTTAATTATGTTATACCCCTTTTGGGAAGAAGATATTGTATGAAATCAATGTGATTAAACACTTATTTCTCATATGATAAAACCTTATGAACTTACACTTGCTAAGGCCAAAGGTGTCAAATGGTTGATTTGAAAAGGAACTCTTTTTCACAAACTATTATCGTTTTGGGAATCTGAAGTGTGGCATTGTGAATACACCTCCACCCGTATACATTGGGGTGAGGTAGCAGGGCCGCTTTGTGTAGACTTATGGTATTGTGAATACACCTCCACCCCCATACATTGGGGTTAGGCGGCAGGGCCGCTTTGTGTAGAGTTTGTGGTATTGTGAATACACCTCCACCAGCATACATTGGGGTGAGGCATCAGGGCTGCTTTGTGTAATGTTTCTGGTATTGTGATTGCACCTTCACCGCATACATTGGGGTGAGGCGGCAGTGCCGCTTTGTGTAAAGGTAGTTGTAGAGGATCCCCGACTTAAGAATTTATAAATGTTATTGAAAGCTTTTAATAAATTTTCTATGGCTTTAACGGCTAACTAAGCCTTTTATTGTTACCATAATTCATCATATTCATGTTGTATTTCCATGTCCTTGCATAGATGTTTGGTTTTCATACTAGAACTATTCGACATGTACTAACGTCCTTGTTTCCGGGGGTGCTGCATCTTTAATGGATGAAGGTGGTTCCACTGCGGATGGCATTGACCAGTGATAGCGGTACACTCTCTTCCCGGTCAGCTTGGTGAGTCCCACTTCAGTTCGGGGTCGTGCGTCTTTTGTTGTATGTGTACTATATTTTGAAGTATAGCCGGAGCCTTGTTGCCGGTACTATCATTGTACTCTTTTGTACCTATTAGAGGCTCCATAGACATGGTGTTGGTTGTGTATTGGTATTGGGAAAGTCAAGATAGTAATGTCATATGTGTATTACATATTCCACTTCAACTATGAAAGTGTATGTATTTAGAGACTTTATAAATGAAGGTCAAGATCAGGCTTGCTCGATCGGGTTATCTCGGTTGAGCGCTGGTTGTGCTCTCCGAGGTCGGGCGTGACAAACTCTGTATCAGAGCCTAAGATTTTAAAGTGTCGTAGGATGTCTCGGAGACATGTCTAGTAGAGTCCTTCTTATCGGTGTGTTGTCCACCACATCTATAATTAGGAGGCTACTTGGTCACTTAGGAATAATACCCTTCTTTGATATTCTTGATCGTGCGATAAAGCTGATTGTAAGATTGTTCCTCCTTTAACTCGTGCTTTGCTCTAACTTTCAGTACATGGCACCCAAGAAGAAGGCAAGAACTGGCCAAGGGGCCAATGTCACCCCAGAAGTGGCAGTTGATTTGATATTTGATGATGCGGGTGAGTACCCGAGGGGTGAGGATATTCCCCCAATTACTACATCGCATGAATCTACTATTCCTGCTCAGACTACACCAGTTCCTACACCTACTGAGGGTGCAACGGTCCCTCCGACTGATATTCCAGTTCCACCTCCAGCTCCAGCTTCCGGTCTCGATGTTTCTGATGGGGATCTTAGGGGAGCCATACAAATGTTGTCTCAGATAGTGGTCTCCCAGGCCCAGAGATCAAATGTTGCACCCACCTTTTCTAGTCAGCCAGGGGATTCCGCTAGTTTCAGGGTGAATATGTTTCTCCAGTTGGATCCTCCAGTGTTCACAGGTACTGATCCTAAGGACGAAACCCAGGACTTCATTGATGAGATGCACAATACTCTCTGAGTTATGCGTGCTACTGAGACAGGGGGAGTGGAGTTGGCCTCCTACCGCGTAAAAGGGGTGGCCTATTCTTGGTTTAAGATTTGGGAGGAGTCCCGTGAGGAGGGGAGCCATCCGGCAAGGTGGAGTGAGTTCACCGATGCCTTTATGGATCATTTCTTGCCTGCCGAAACTAAGGTGGCCCGTGCCACTGAGTTTGAGGGCCTGAAGCAGGGTAGCATGAATGTGCGGGAGTACCATATGGAGTTTGCGTGCCTCTCCAAGTATGCTATTCATATGTTTCCTACTATGGAGGCTAGAGTTTGCCGGTTTGTGCAGGGCCTTAGCCCGTAGGTTATTAATGAGGCCTCTACAGCTGCCTTGAATTCAGATATGAACTATAGGAAGATGGTGGTGTTTGCTCAAGCTACAGATGACTGTAAACTAAAACATAGAAGGGAGCGTGAGGGTAGCATCAAGGCCCAGACCGCGAGCAACTTGGGTGGTTCTTCCGGTGGTGGTTGTGGTAGGTCAGCATTTAGGGGAGGGTCATCAGAGCTATCTCAGTCATTCACTCAGTCTTCGATGAGTGCACAACCATTCGGGCCCAGTCAGGACAACAAGGGACCCCACCAGCAGGGTTGGCGTGGAGGGATATTCCAGGAGCAGCGGAGGCCCCCATGCCCTAAGTGTGGGAGAATGCACTTTTGGGTCTGCTTCATGGACCTACATATATGCTACGGGTGAGGTATGAGAGGTCACATTTAGAGGGATTACCGCTCATCCTGCCGGATCATGGGCAGAGGTGCGGCATAGCCAGCTAGTTCTGTAGCTACTACATCCACAGCACCTCCTTCAGCTCGAGGCACCCCAGCACTCGCAGGGCGTGGTGCAGCTAGGGGTGGTGCACAGAGGTCGGGCAGACCCAGCAGATTTTATGCTTCTCCAGAGGATTCTCCAGATGTTGTCACAAGTATATTGACTGTCCAATCCCATGATGTATATGCTCTTATTGATCCCGGTTGCACTTTTTCATGTCACTCCTTATGCTGCTATAGAATTCGGGATAGAATCGGAACAGCTTCATGAGCCTTTCTCTGTATCTACTATGGTTGGCGAGTGTATTATGGCCGCGTAGGTTTATAGGGATTATGTTATCACGGTGCGTGGTCGGGACACCCTGGACGATCTCATTGAATTGAGGATGGTTGATTTTGATGTAATAATAGGCATAGACTAGCTTTATTCATGTTTTTCTAAGCTTGATTGTCGAACCAGGACCGTTAGGTTTGAATTTCCAAATGAGTCACTGATTGAATGGAAGGGGGATGATGTGGTACCGAAGGGTAGGTTTATTTCTTACCTTAAGTCCACGAAGATGATTAACAAAGGGTGTATCTACAATTTGGTCCGGGTTACGGAAACCGATGCTGAGGCACCTACACTTGAGTCTGTGCCTGTTGTGAATGAATTTCCGGAGGTCTTTCCGGATGAGCTACCTGGGATCCCTCCAGACAGGGAGATTGATTTTGGGATTGATGTGATGCCAGGCACGCAGCCTATATCTATTCCGCCCTACAGAATAGCACCGGCAGAATTGAAGGAGCTAAAGGAGCAATTGAAGGATTTGTTAGATAAGGGTTTCATCCGGCCAAGTGTGTTGCCTTGGGGTTAACCGGTCCTTTTTGTAAGAAAGAAGGATGGGTCACTGAGAATGTGTATTAACTATCGACAGCTCAACAAGATCACGATCAAGAATAAGTACCCACTACCAAGAATAGATGACTTGTTTGACCAATTGCAAGGTGCTAAGTACTTCTCCAAGATCGATTTATGATCCGGGTATCACCAATTGAAGATCAGGGAGCAGGATATTCCGAAAACAACTTTCAGGACCCGGTAAGTGCACTCTGAATTTCTGGTAATGTCTTTTAGGCTAACAAATGCCCCGGCAACTTTCATGGACCTTATGAATCGAGTCTTCAAGATTTTTCTTTACTCCTTTGTGATAGTGTTCATTGATGATATTCTGGTATATTCACGAAGTCGAGAGGACCATGTCGATCATCTCAGGGCAGTTCTATAGACTCTATATCAACATACGTTATATGCGATGTGTTCGAAATGTGAATTTTGGCTTAAATCTGTTACATTCTTGGGGCATGTCGTCTCCAGAGAAGGAATTAAGGTTGATCCTCAGAAGATTGTATCTGTGAAGAATTAGCAGTTTCTTGGGCTTAACCGGGTATTACGGGAAATTTGTGGAGGGGTTCTCTACTCTTGCTTGTCCATTGACTAAATTGACGCAGAAGGGGGTTAAGTTCCAATGGTCAGATGCTTATGAAAGGGGCTTCCAAGAATTGAAATCAAGATTAACTACGGCACCAGTGTTGACCCTACCAGAGGGTACAAATGGGTTTGTGGTATATTGTGATGCTTCAAGAATCATACTTGGGTGTGTATTAATGCAACGTGTCAAGGTGATAGCTTATGCTTCTAGGCAACTCAAGAATCATGAAAAGAACTATCCAACACATGACTCGGAACTCGCGGCGGTGGTATTTGCATTGAAGATTTGGTGTCATTATCTGTATGGGGTCCATGTTGATATATTCACGGACCACAAGAGCCTCCAATACATTTTCAAACAGAAAAAATTGAATCTGAGGCAGAGAAGATGGCTTGAGTTACTCAAGGATTACAACATCGATATTCTGTATCATCCGGGGAAGGCTAATGTTGTAGCGGATGTCTTTAGCCGGAAATCTATGGGTAGTTTGGCTCACTTTGAGGCATATCAAAGGTCGTTAGCCAAGGAGATTCATCGGTTGGCTAGTTTGGGAGTTCATCTTGCGGATTCTAGTAAAAGAGCAGTGATTGTGTAAAATAGGGTTGAATCATCGCTTGTTGTGGAAGTCAAGGAAAAGCAGTACAATGACCCATTGTTAGTACAATTTAGGGAGGGGATTCATAAAAATAAGACCATGTCCTTTTCTCTTGGCATGGATGATGGTACACTAAGGTACCAAGCGCGACTATGTGTTCCAAATGTGGATGGTCTGCGGGAAAGAATCATTACCGAGGCTCACACTTCTAGGTATTCTGTGCACCCGGGCTCTATAAAGATGTACCATGATCTTAAGGAAGTCTACTGGTGGAATGATATGAAGAGGAATGTAGCGAACTTTGTGGCAAGATGTCCAAATTGTCAGCAAGTGAAGGCTGAACACCAAAGGCCTGTGGGTTGGCACAGAACATAGAAATTCCGATGTGGAAATGGAAGACGATCAATATGGACTTTGTGGTAGTACTACCTCGCACTCCTCACAAGTTTGACTCGATTTGGGTGATTTTGGATTGACTCACGAAATCAGCATACTTCTTACTTGTTAAGGCTATTGACACAGCGGAACAGTATGCTCAGTTGTATATTAAGGAAATTGTCAGGCTGTATGGCACTCCATTTCCATCATTTCTGATCGGGGGCACAGTTCACAGCTAACTTTTGGAAGAAATTTCAGCAAGGGTTGGGTACTCAAGTGAATCTTAGTATAGCCTTTCACCCGCAGACTGACGGGTAGGTAGAGCAGACTATTCAGATGCTTGAAGGTATGTTGTAAGCTTGTGTTCTTGACTTTAGGGGTATCTAGGATGATAATTTGTCACTCATAAAATTTGCCTACAACAACAGTTATCATGCTAGTATCCAGATGGCACCATTTAAGGCTTTATATGGCAGGTGATGTAGATCTCCCATTGCGTGGTTCGAGATTGGGGAAGCAGAATTGATAGGGTCGGACCTCATGCATCAGGCTGTGGAGAAGGTTAAGATCATTATAGAACAGTTGAAAACTGCTCACAGTCGTCAAAAGTCTTATTTTGATGTGCGTCGCATGGATTTGGAGTTCAAAGAAGATGATTGGGTATTCTTGAAGGTTTCCCCTATGAAGGGTGTAATGCGGTTTGGTAAGAAAGGGAAATTGAGTCCGAGGTATGTCGGACCGTAAAGAATCATTCAAAGGTTTTGCCACGTGGCTTACAGGCTAGAACTACCTCCAGAGATGTCTTTAGTGCACCCGGTATTTCATGTATCCATGTTGAAGAAGGTGGTTGGAGAACCGTCGCTTATTGTTCCGGTTGAGACTATTGAGGTTAATGAAGAGTTGACGTATCAAGAAATTCTAGTTTCCATTTTTGATAGGCAAGTTCGAAAGTTGAGAAACAAAGAAATTGCCTCCGTGAAAGTGTTATGGCGAAGCCAACAAGCTGAAGAGGCCACTTGGGAAGCCAAGGAAGAGATGAAGAAGAAGTATCCTAATTTATTTGAATAGCTATGTAATCGTGTCCATGATGTTGAAAGCTAACTTTCTATAAACTATGTTTCCCCTGTACGGCTTATGTTCACGTTGCAACTCCTTGGTAAAGTAATGTTTAATGGCATTGTGGCCGGTGTTGTTTCCCTATTGTTTTATATCGTTGTGTTGTGGTTATGTTGTTAGGACTGGTTTTGGGATTCTCTGGCAGGTGGATAGTCCCCAATTACAAGGGAGACTCTGGCAAAATTTTTGGAAATCTAGGGAGTTAGTCAAAAATTTGGAACTCTTGGTGTGTGTTATAGCAGTTAAGTCACATTGGGTGCTAATAGTGAATTTTGACCTTCATTCGAGGACGAATGATCTTAAGCGGGGGAGGATGTAAGGCTCCAAAAAATTTCACCTAAAACCCAGAGTTTCGTGACGCCGTGGTTCGGACATTTTGGGTTGAACAGTACGTTGGGGAGTTGAAGGAAAGTTTTGGAAGTGAAGGGCATTTCTGCGGTCCACTTTGCGGTCACAGAACTGATCTGCAGTCGCAGATCTACCACAAACTGAAGCAGAAATCTGGGCAAACTTTTGCACTATTATGCAGTCCATTATGCGGCCGCATAATCATTTAGCGGGCCGCACAACCCATCGTAGACCCAACATGTAATTTTCCAGAGAGAAGTTTTGTGGCTTATTATGCGACCGTAGAATAGGTCTGCGAACAGTAGACTGGTCGTAGAGTGAGGCAGAAATGCCCAGTTCCGGGGGGGGAACATTTTGCGGACCGCAAAAGCATTATGCGGTCGCAGATCTGCATTGGAGCTTCATCTTTATGGTTTTATAAACCCGGCTCTATTCTAATAAAACAATCTTAGGGATCATTTTAAAAGATTCAAACTTATATTCTAGTGAGAGGAAGGTCGTCTAGAGTGAGAAAAGGAATTCCTAAGTCATTATTCATCAATCTTTGCTGCAGCCTTGAGGATTTCACAAGGGTAACTCACAAGGTCTTCAACCAAAAAGGTAATATTCTAGCCCTAGCCTTCAATTTCGAGATTTAACTGAAAATAGGTAATAAGCCAAGAAATGTTTGGGTGTGAGAGCAGTTCATTATGCATGCAATTACTATCTAGGGTTATGGGAAGATTGTTGAGCTCAATTGGGTAGACTTTGGGTAGTGAAATGGAGGAATCCTTCATAAGAGGACCTTGAACTCATAATACCCACCTAGTGTTTGATAAAATGCTTAAATGAGCTGGAACCATGAACTCCCTCCTAATTTGTGTTCAATTTTTCTATGTCTCTAAATAGATCGAAGTTGCTAGGATTTTCGGAACATTGGGATAAGGCGACAGGGCCGCTTTGTGTAGAGTTTGTGGTATTATGAATACACCTCCACCCGCATATATTGGGGTGAGGCGGCAGGGCTGCTTTGTGTAAAGTTTCTGGTATTGTGATTGCACCTCCACCCGCATACATTGGGGTGAGGCGGCAGGGCCGCTTTTTGTAAAGGTAGTTGTAGAGGATCCCCGACTTAAGAATTAATAAATGTTATTGAAAGCTCTTAATAAATTTGCTATGACTTTAACGGCTAACTAAGCCTTTTATTGTTACCATGATTCATCATATTCATGTTGTATTTCCAAGTCCTTGTATAGGTGTTTGGTTTTCATACTAGTACTATTCGACATGTACTAACGTCCCTATTTTTGGGGGCGCTGCATCTTTAATGGATGAAGGTGATTCCACAGCGGAGGGCATTGACCAGTGATAGCGGTACACTCTCTTCCCGGTCAGCTTGGTGAGCCCCACTTCATTTCGGGTCGTGCGTCTTTTGTTGTATGTGTATTATGTTTTGAGGTATAGCCGGAGCCTTATTTTCGGCACTATCATTGTACTCTTTTGTATCTATTAGAGGCTCCATATACATGGTGTGGGTTGTTTATTGATATTGGGAAGGTCAAGATAGTAATGTCGTATGTGTATTACATATTCCACTTCAACTATGAAAGTGTATGTATTTTGAGACTTTATAAATTAAGTAACTAATGGTGATGGAATTAGTGTTGTTCATGAACCCTCTTGGTGTTAATTAATGAAGTTTACCTTCTCTTTATTTATGGGTGAGTTGGGTAGTAGGAAATCTAGCAGGCTTGCTCGACCGGGTCATCTCGGTTGAGCACCGGTCGCGCTCCCCGAGGTTGGGGCGTGACAAATCTAGGTGGTTGGGGTAGTGTTGTCACGGCTAGGTGAGCTAATTCTTTGATATGTTGTACCTCCTCCCTTAAGGATTCCATTTCTTGGGCCATCCTGGCCATGTGTTCATCATTTCTAGTGCTGTCCTTTTCCCCCGATTACCCTTTGCGATCGGCTACGACCAGAGCATATTCAGTTGCGTCTTCTGCAGTTGACATCTTTCCCTTAGACCTTAGATTTTATGGTGGCTCCTCTAGTTTAGTCGACGCAAACAAACTTTCTTTTCTTTTTTTTTTGGGGGGGGGGGGGTAATAATAAATCAAAATAAAATAAGAAGAAAGAAAAGAAAAAGAGCAAGAGTCAGTCTCTTCATTTTATACGGGCAGAAAATCACATAGAGCAGGCAATTCGTGCATTACAAACTAATGTGTTCCTAAAATTCGCAAGGACCTCTCATTGCCGGAGGTAGGCCTAATTTGCGGAAGTTTGACAGACATTTAGACTTAACACATTTAGATCTAAAGTAATTTGTTTTCAATGATAATTTGGACTGATAAAAACGGGAACAAGGATTACACCATAGAGTTGCATCGGCTTAGATATTTTCCCTTTTGAAAAGTCAAAGAGAGAACTGGGGATAAAGGTACTAACTAAGGAAAGAAGGGGAAATCAACCAATTCTAATAACCATCCCCTGAGATGCTTCATGTACCCTTCTCTTCTTATGGCTCCTCTTCCGGATCTTCCTCCGGGTCTTCCTCAAACTCTTCCTCATTATCGTTGAATTGAGACTTCTCTTCTAGATCTTCTTGTGGTTCTGTGCTTGACTCTATCTGGATTCATTCTACTACTCGATCATCCTCTTCAGCCAATGGAAACATATGGTCAATGGATCCCGGGACCACCTGACGATGCATTGATATGGTCACAAGATAATGTGGCAGGAATTCATGGTAAATCTGTAAAGAAACCACCGCATCCTCTAACCAAGCTATACCCTCTCTGCTCGGGCAGGCCAGTTCTTCTTCTACGTTAATCCAAACATAGTACTCGGGGGTGCACTATGAATTTTGACCCATAGGCATTGTTACCATGTCATTCCACTCTCCTTGCAATTTCCTTATCCTGGGTATTGGAACTCTGGCCGTTGTAGTTATCCTCATACAACACCGTCCTTGTCCACAAAGGCACATCTTGGATCATGCCAAATTGTTTGAGGACCCGCAGAGGTGAGTATGGTTAAACGCCTTCTAATCCGATCAACTCAATGAAGTACTTTTGGGGAGTTATCAAGATTGCTCTTCCACCTAACCAAGAGAGTTTCCAGTTGATCCATTCTCTTGTTAGATTGGTCAGTGTTTCCCTCCATTCTTCTTGCCCATGTGGGGAGATCCAGTGTCTCATTATTTCATTATGGTTGCGGATCATATTACTGACACCCACAAAGTAGTCGACAGTGGCCTCCCGTTGAAAGAAGTGTTCAGTAGCCCAAATTTGAAGCAGCAAGTTGCATACTTTGAAAAACTTGTATCCCCTATGCACATGCGGATAAGGCTCTCAGCATCTCGGCCAACACCATCGGCACCAAAGTAGCTTGAAGATTGCCGCGAAAGGTTTCTAGGACCACTAGTAACAGGTTGATATTGATACGACCCCTTCGATGTGGGAAGATTAATAATCCCAATAGTACCATTGCGAAAGTGATAGGCCGGAGACTCTCCTACATCGCCTGGTCACATTGGAACTCCCCTTAATACCACTCGTAGCATTCACGGTGCCCAAACCTATCGAATATCTGGTCGAGGCTCACCCATCCATTCTCGATACTTCTGAGGCTTCTGCAATTGGTAAGACCTAGAGCATCCAAGAACCGATAAACGAGCATAGTAACTGGAAGCATTGGCTTTCTTCCTTTGAATGGCAGCTCTGCAAAACTTGTGACTTCCTCCAATGTAGGTACCATATCACAGTCGGCAAATTTGAATACCACTTTAGCTGGATCCCAAAATTCTATCAACAGGCGAGTGAGTAATCTGTCTGCTCGAATTTTCATCAATGAAGTTAATGCCCCTAGGTGCGTCCGAACATCATCTCCGTGTTCCCGACGGATATTCTTCCACCACTATTTCAGCTTATGTAGTGCTCCCATTGCTATGTTAATTTTAGGGATGTTCTGGTTGATTTCCTTTTTTCTGAGGTGGGTAGAAGAAAAATATTTGGGTAAGTATTTGCTTCAGATCCGTAAGTGTCTTATCATGTTTGTTTGTCTTTCCACAGAAATTATGTCGTTGGGTACATGACCCGTTGACATCAGAGTGGCTTTCCTAATTGTGTGTTGGTGCCTGGGACCAACTCACCTAGGGTTTATGCAGTATGACCTATTTTACTAGAGTAGAGTGTTTCCTACTTTTGAATTGGACTGAGAACTGCGAGAAGTTATGTCAGTTGACCTGACAAAGCCATTCTCTGAAACTAGAGAATTTTGAAAAGATGGTTCGGAAGGGTGTAAAAGACAACCTCCGCGTGTCATTGTGTGATAGTGTACGGCCAAGACTCGATTGGAAGAGATGTGATGACAGTGTATATAAAGCAGTAACAAACAAGGGTGTAGCAACAATATAGCAAAGTGAGCAGATAATTGTGAAGAGCAAATAAGGCATGTAATTGCAATTTCGATCATAATCAAAGCAATGTACAAATAAATCTAGAAGTCAAATTAGTCTAAATCTGCTAAGGTCAGAATCTAGGTGTGCATCCCAAGCAGAGTCGCCATGTTGTTGCACCCTATTTTGTACTAGTCAAGACTGGATTCAACTTGTGGTTTCTCTGTTGTTGATGAAAGAGAGTCAACACCTAATATTTAAAGGTATACTAGGGTACCTATTTGATTACTAAGTCATGTTCTTATTATTAGTTTGCTAACCGGTGAGATTATGGGTAAGGGTTTTTGTTCTTCTAAGGGGAAGGTATTAGGAATCCCTTAAAATCTACCTAAGATAGCTCCATAGGATTTAGACTAAGTTTAGGATCAATTATTTGTAAAAAAGCTTTGATTAGTAATAAAGAGTACTGCTTATTGTATACCTGAGTATGATATTGGTAGAAAGAACTAGATGTGTCCCTGAATTAGGAGCTAAGGAGGGAGCTCCACTTAAGGTCGATGCTCCCTTTGGATCCCCGACACTTCAAAGGTCCCAAGGGACTCAAGGCCCAGGGCAATGCTTGTGCCGGGGAGGGCAGCCCAACCTAAATTCGAATTCCGCTCCCAAATACCCTTAATCCCTGACAACATATTTTTCTTACGGGTTTAAGTGCCAATGAGGCCCTTCCAATACAAACTAAGTACTAAGGTATTACCTACCACATAATATATATACTTTCCTCTTAATGATAATAGCACAAGAGAATACATATTACTTTTAATACTAAATAGGGAACACATATCAAGGAAACCTAATAGGGGGCTGAGTTCAGCATACACATTAGATAAAAAAGGAGGTTTCACAATCACACCATTGCAGGAATGAATCATTAAGGCATAATGACAAGTTGGTATTTTACCAACTTATCCCATCGTTAATCTTAGATTTTTGTAATGTTTGATTGAGTAAATCATGTGTTTGATGTCGTTTACATCTATTTTACAGGTTTTATGTGACTTAGAAGTGATTGTGAAGAAACCAAGTGAAAACAAGTCGAAAAGGAGCTAAAATGAACACAGGAACACTGCCTAGTAAATTACCCTTCGCGAACGTGAAGGGATAAACGCGAACGTGGAGCTTCAGGAAACAAAACTTCACGAATGCGAAATGATGTCCACGAACGTGAAGCTGGAGGAAACAAACCTTCACAAATGTGAAGGGACGATCGCGAACGCGTAAGTGAAGGAAACAAACCTTCGTGAACACGAATGGACTATCGCGAACGCAAAGAAAAAATGGGCGGAAAAACTGGGCAGTTCTGGAATTTCACGTTTTTGACCCCAAACCATTTAATACACGACCTAGCTTATTGGAAACACATATTTGGCATATTTGGCCAATCTCTACACATCTTTGACATTGTTTGACTAGAGAACACAAGTTTAGGAGCTAGGTTCTTGAACACACACTCGGGTCTTGAAGATTTGAAGCTTTTGGTTGAGAATTTCTTATCCTTTATGTTCATTTCTTCATTTCCTTTCTTTGTATTGAATATCTAAGTGTGTAGTATTTTTTCCAACACTTGAATCTTGTTTATGGGAATATTCATATTTAAAGAGTGGATTAAATATCTTGTTGTGCTTATGTATTGAACGATTTTGATTTATTATAAAGTGAGTTATGGTTTCTTTAATTATTCTTGTTCTTTAATATATCCAAAGGGATTAGCTAACCCTAGGACTCGCCCATTCACTTCGAATTAATTTTGGGAAAGATAATTTAGGGTTGGAAAAGATTAATTAACAAGAACTTAAGCCGTTAACCCTCACTTTATAGATTCTACCTAGGGATAGGATTGAACTACTTGTAGCCATATTTGGGTGTGCTTAATCTCTTAATTGTTTTAGGGATAATTCAATTAGGAAGTCTTGTTAGTCTTCGGATGAAGCTAATATAGAATTATTACCCGAGGCTAATTAACATAAACTCACTCATATTTATAAAATTGTGAAATACATTGGATCGTTACTTGAGTGTAATTCCCAATACATCCATGCTTGTAGCCTTTGATCATTTTACTTGCTTTCTAGGTTAGTTTACATTTTCAAAATTAGTTATAAATATTTTCTCAAAATATTTCTAAATATTTGGCTTAGCATAATAAGTGATAATTCTCTTACACGCCTAATCGCCTACATATTTTTCTCTGTGGGATTCGACCCCGACTCATAGTTGGGTAAATTATATTGCATGCGACCGTGTCCATTTACTTTTTAGTAGTAGATTTGGACGTCATCATATAACATATTCAAGCAGGTATTAATAACGTTACTTGGCACCTTAAAGACATCAAGGCAGATTCAAACCAAAAGTCATAGTCAGCCATTGTTACAGAGACGTTATCAAGGTCATGGGATTAAGCTCTCATCATGACTACAAATTCACAGGGTTCAAACATGGCACCCCCTAAGGTCTCAAAAGGGTCATGCTTCTAACAGTATTAGCAAGTCAATGTGTTCAGATAATATCAACAAATGGGCTTCATAAGGTTTGAGAGTCAAGTTCAACTTCAGGTTAACAATAAGGAGGAGGGCGGAGCATAACTCAAGGTAGAACATGGTGTTACAGAGTTAAGCAAGGAAGCTAGCAACATTCAGTCAATTGTTCATAGGCAAAATAAATGAGGTAGTGATCTTATATAGGTAGAGGAACTTTACACATGATAGACCAATTACAGAACCAAAACAACATATTGGTAAAGAAAGGAGATGGAAAACATTGCATCAAAACAAGTTCAAACTCAAACATAAATCTAGTTTAGCATATAGGTATGAAGTGATCATGCTTCAACTCCTAAAAGGGTCACTTGATTATAACATAGTGTCTAAGTCCTTTCTTCATGGAAGATAAGTTAAATATAGATGCATGTAAACTTTACAAAATCAAAAGGGGCTCAAAAGATTAATGACAAGGATGTACTGCACAAGTTTTGAATTGCACATGTATATGAAGATCTCAACATGATTACGGGACAAACAAACTTAGTTATGCAGCAATTATCAGTTGACTTTATCCAAACAAAATCATGACTTACACTAAGGGAAAAATAGCTTAACCTTAACAGAATATGTACAACAAAAGGGTTCATGAGAAGGAGACAGTTTGATGCAAATAAGATAGTTTCCTATAACAGCTGAGTATGATCATGAAAAGGTCATAGTGATAGCCTAGATATCACCCTCAGAGTTAGTAGATACAGATGTTGAGAAGGAAAGTATCTAATCACTTAAATTCTTTCAACTTAAGTGACATGGACATATTGAATTTTCAGGAGTATATCAATTAAGGTTACCAAATAATGAAATCAACCATAAGGCAAATAAGGTGCATGGAAACAAGATAAAGTCTCAACAAAATCATCAGTGAAGGGAAAGATATGAAGTTTAGATAAGCATGATTGGTTCAACAATTATAATAGCTAAAACAAAGTAAAAGACCATAGTAGTAACTCAGTAAAATAGTTGGACAAACACAAGCAGAGATACTTCAAGTTTAGGCTCAAGGTTAAAAGGAAAGGGGATATAAGTCATCTTAGTTCAGGTTTCATTTCAGTCATAACTATCAGGTAGTAAACTCAGCTTCCAAAACTCACAAATTACAAAAGTACAATAAGACAGAGATGAGTCAAGTCACTGAGAACTATGAAGTTTGTATTTAACATAAACATGTAAGAATTCAGGCATGGAGACTGTAGGAAAACTCAGAACAAAGATCAACAATTATCAATAACTTAATCGATTATCACTTTAGAGAATCATAACAGAACAACGACCGTTGGATCTGGTGATCAACGGGCCTAGAATTTTGGGCATTTAGGATTTTTTTTTAGAAAGAATTTTAATGGCCATTGGATTATGAGGTGTGAACGGTGGAGATGGGGTCTTTGGGCAGTTGTTTTAAAAATCAAAGGAAAATTAGGGATTAAATGGGAGTTGTTGATCAGATAGATCAACGGTTCAGATGCATGTGTGTTTGTTTTGTGAGTGATAAAGAAGGGTGAGGTGGCACGATCTCATTGGTTTGCAATAAGTGGCATGGATGGCCAACTTGGAATGAGATGGGGTATTTGGACGGGGTCAAATCCGAATTGTCCTTGGTATTTGGGCTAAAATTAATTTAACTAATAGTCATTTTGTATTTAGTCAAGGAATTGTAATTTTAGCCTTTTATTTTTTTAACCCTTTTAAAATCAATTTAAATAAACTTAACAATTTCAATGTAAACAAATATGGTAAAATTATAATTATTATATGTTGATAATTATTTTAATTAATTATCTATAAATGACACATATTTTGAGTTATAGCACTAATTTTAAAATATTAACATAGTAACCTAATTCACTGGAAATTAAGAATTAATTTTGTTGAATTATAAAACCTATGTAATGTATATAAAAAAGTTATTTTTTATTATAGTAAATACATTTGTAATTACACAATATCAGTACTACATGATTAATTTTGAAACTAGTACTTAATTAATTTATAAAATAAATATTCATTAATAGAAAATACTTTTTAAGTATTTATTGTAAATTGTTAAGCGTGAATAAATAAATTTTAAAATGGAGGGTCAAAATGGGCCATCAACAAACACCATCAGCTTCATCTCCATCTTCACCAACTCTTCCACTAGCAACTGCTACATCATCTCCACCGACCGCATCTGTCCGAGAAGAGGATGTTCCTCTCCCCTAGTCCCTAGTTCATGGGAATTTGGGGCAAAATTGTGATGCCCCCTCAGAAGATCTGCAAAGGAGGAGCGGTATTCTCTCGTTCTCCACTGGATGCAACTTGCTATACCGGTCGGTGGAACTTGTTAACTATCTGAAGCCTTTGGCTTCAAAAAAAGATTAGGAAATGATACAGACTCTCTCGGGAGAATGTTTGTTGAACAATGCCATGCACAACGCTGCATTGGTACATTCTTCATTTCCTTTGTCATTTCTCCTGTTTTTGACTGAATAAATATCCTAAATTTGCCTTTCTTATTTTGCAGGCCAATTTCCTTGCTTTCGAGGGCCTCAAGAGGTTGATTCGGGAAAAAGAAGAACTTAACTCCAAACGGGATCAACTTTTGACCGAGCGGGATCAAACTGATGCTCGCCTCTCAGAATTGGAAGCCAAAGTTATGGAGGCCGCTGTGTTGGAGACTCGTTTGCAGCAAAGTGAGCAAGAAGTGGAAACCCTTAGCCAAGAGATTGGCCCGCTGAGGGTTCAATTTGATGAGGCCAAGGCTAAATGGGCTGAAGTTCATAGTGTTGTTCTTGCTGCAACCGATCGCAAGGCTGCCTCTGCTGAGAGACTGACCAACCTAGAGGCAGCCATGAACTCCAAAACTGAAGAGCCTGTTACAGCGGGGGTGAAATATGCCCAATTGGAGGAGAAGTATAAGAATACCATTGAGCATAATAGAATTTTGAGCTCTACTGTCCACAAACTCGCCATTAGCCTCAAGTCCATTAGATCCGCCTGGGAATATCTTTCTACCGAGGTTAACCAACTTAAAGAAGAACTCAAGCACCGAGCGGCTTCCCTCGTTGTTGAAAAAATTACGTTATGTATAGGAAGAGGAGAAAAACCTTGGAAGAGGCTAAAGCGGGTATCATTTATTTTGATGCCGAAATCGCTAAAGCCCCTGAGCTAGAGTCAACTACTAAAAGGGGTCTCCCGGTAGGGCCTGATGCTTCCGATTCTTCTTGTTCCGGTTTTGAAACCTCGGGAACTAAAGAGGAACCGAAGTGCAAAAATATTGAAGACCAAACTAATGAGGGCCAAGATGTTGAGCCATCGGCGGATCTACCCACTTCCCCTGGGGGCGTGGATGCTTCTCTTCCTCCGGGTTCCGGAGATGCAACAGTTTAGCTTTTCCTTTCTTTTCCCAACTTTTGTATCTGTGTCGTTTCGGCACGTTTATTGTGAATAAAAACATCTTTTGCTCAAGTATTGCATGAGTTTTTTTTTCGTCTAAATATTTATACAAGTTTTAATCTTTGCATTCTTTTTTGTTTAAGTGTTTTGCATAAGTTTTAATGCTTGCGTCAGATTATGTAAGGCCTTTAGTGTATATTTTCCCCCAAAAGCATTTGGATTTCGGGCACAAGTTCTTCCGAAATCAACCCTTTATCGTGAGGGTTTTTATAAGAGATGGTCCTCTTATGTTTACGGTGATCTTGAAGAGGACGTCTCTTGTTCATTAAGGCACTATCATTTGAAATACTTGTTTAACTTTCAAATGATAAAATCAATTCATCGTTCAGACAAGAAACAAGATAGAAATAAAAGGACTTTACTTTATTCCTTCCATTTTTAAAAAGTACATAAGCATTCGTTATGCTTAAAAGAAATTATCATTTCTTGTGGCTATCTTATACAACTTGTTTCTACGGGGTTGGCTGCGCAGTCCCCGGTCCCGATGACATAACTATGTTTCCGATTTTCGTATTCCGATCAACGTGGCAGTCATTGTTGTCGTATCCTCATATCATTCCCCCCTAGTATTCAAATGCGAAGAATGCGAATTGGAACACTGGAAGTTTTGCACATTCGAGGTTTCCACTAATGAATTTCTAGATAATCTTCAGTTCGGTAACAAACTTCGCTTCCCCTTAGGAATTTATGCTATCGAACCAAAGACTATATAACAATCCTATAGTGGTTTGCACTTGTGAACAGTCGGGTAACCTTTGCTTGATAGCAAACTCAATTTCCCGGTGGGAATTTTGCTATCAAGCCAAAGATTATCTAACCGTTCCGGAGTTGTTCTTCGCTTGTGTGCCTTGCTATTAAAGGTCTTATTGGTGCTGTTGAAACCTTCTTCGTAGTATGCTTTCCGTTGCTACCTCGTTATAAACCTTGCCAGAAGAACCCAATTAGGACAAAAACTGGATGAAGGAAAAAAGAGTGCAGCACATACTTTCAGTATAGGTGATGTTTGTCAGCAATAATATCTCTTGAGGTATGCCACATTCCAGTAGCTAGGCTACTTTTCTCCATCCTGATTCTCCAACTCGTATGAACCTTTCCTGGTGGCAACTGAAACCCGGTAGGGGCCTTCCCAGGTTGGACCTAACTTCCCTGCGTTGAGTTCCCGGGTGTTTTGAGTTACTTTCCTTAGAACTAAGTCCCCCACTTTGAAATAATGGAGGTTGGCTCTTTGATTATATTATCTTTCCATTCTTTGCTTTTGGGCTTTCATTCTTATATGTGCCAAGTCCCTGCGCTCATCGAGTAGCTCCAAGTTGACTAACATTGCTTCGTTGTTCGTCTCTTCACTTGCCTGGAAATATCTCAAGGTAGGCTCTCCTATTTCCACCGGGATTAAGGCTTCTGCTCCATACACAAGGGAGAAAGGATTTTCTCCTATGCTTGATTTGGCCGTTGTTCAGTAGGCCCAAAACACTCCAGGAAGTTCCTCGGGCCATTTACCTTTAGCCGTTTCCAACCTATACTTGAGATTTTCTATAATCACTTTGTTCGTTGATTCTGCTTGACCATTTCCGATCGGATGATAGGGCGAAAATGTGATTTTTTTGATTTTCAAGTCTTCAAGGAACTTTGTGATCTTTGCGCCTATAAACTATGGCCTATTATCGCAGGCTATCTCTTATTGTATTCCAAATCTGCAAATTATATTCTCCCATAAGAAATTCATCACTTCACGTTCGCCGATCTTCTGATAAGGACATCCTTCAACCCACTTAGAAAAATAGTCAGTTAAAATAAAAAGAATCTTACCTTACCAGGGGATGGCGGTAGTGTTCCGACGATATCCATCCCCCACTTCATGAACGACCATGGATATAGAACTAAATGTAATGGTTTTGTCGGTTGATGTACTAGTGGTGCGTAGCGTTGACACTTATCGCATTTTTTCACAAAAGCTTTAGCGTCTTATTCCATTCGGGGCCAATAATATCCTGCCCTTACTAGTTTTAGTACTAAGGAATCTGCGCCCGAATGATTTCCATATATCCCTTCGTGGACTTGTCGCATAACATTATTAGCTTCGGACGCTCCGAAGCATCGGGCCAGCGGGCCTTGGAAAGATTTCCTGTACAGTTGGCCTCCTTTGAAGCTGTATTGTGCTGCTTTGGCGTGCAGCGCCCGGGACGCCTTGGAGTCTTCGAGAAACTTCCCGTGCTCGAGATAATCGATGATCTTATTCCTCCTGTCCCAAACCAAATTAGTCGTATTTAGCTCGTAGTAGCTATCTGTGTCTATAACTGAGTGCATGAGTTGTACTACCATCTCGGAGTCTGATCCCTTCATTTCCGTTGATGAACCGAGGTTAGGTAATGCACCTTCTTCTATATTTTCTTCCCTCGGGATATAATTAATCGACCACTCCCGAAATCGAGCAAGTAGAGCCTGGACCTTCACTACGTATTGTTGCATGCGCTCCTCTTTGGTTTCGAAGATCTCATAGACCTGATTTACCACCAGCTTGGAGTCACATTTTGAGTTCCCGGGCCAGTTCGAGTTCTGCAATCAAAGCTTCATACTATACTTCGTTGTTAGTTAAAGGGACCGTTCTTATGGCCTGCCTTAGGGTTTCTCCCGAAGGCGTGGTTAATACTATGCCAAGCCCGGACCCCTTTATATTGGAAGATCCGTCCGTAAATAAGGTCCAAACTCCCGATGTCGATTATGACACCATCACTGCTTCTTTGATTGCTAGAGGCAGCAATCCTGGACTAAAATCGGCCACAGTCGGCCAAAACTTATGACTTAATCGCAATCCTAGGTTTATACTCTATGTCAAATTCACTCATTTCGACAGCCCATTTGGCCAATCTACCCGAGAGTTCGGGTTTGTGAAGGATATTCTGCAGGGGAAAGGTGGTCACCACAGCTATCGGGTGACATTGGAAGTAAGGCCTCAGCTTTCGAGCGGCGATTACGAGAGCTAAGGCAAGCTTTTCCAAATGCGGGTAGCGAGTTTCTGCTCCCGTTAAAATTCTACTAATGTAATAAATGGGAAATTGCATACCTTCATCCTCACGGACTAAAATGGCGCTTACCGCTACCTCCGAGACTGCTAGGTAGATTAATAGTGTTTCACCTTCCTTTGGTTTTGATAGTAACGGAGGGCGTGACAAGTACCTTTTCAAACCTCTCAAAGCCTGCTAGCATTCTGGGATCCATTCAAAGTTGTTTTTCTTTTTGAGCAGCGCAAAGAAACGGTGGCATTTCTCTAATGACCGGGAAATAATCCTGCTCAAAGCGGCCAATCTCTCTGTGATCCTTTGAACTTCTTTCACACTTGATAGACGGCCCATGATATTTTCAATGGCTTTGATCTTATCGGGGTTTACCTCAATGCCCCTTTGTGATACCAGAAATCCTAGGAATTTGCCAGAGCTGACCCCAAACGCACACTTCTCGGGGTTTAGCTTCATGTTATGCTTCCTTTGGATGTCAAAAGTTTCTTGCAAATGCTTAAGATGATCACCTGCATTCAAAGACTTAACAAGCATATCATCTATATAAAATTACATGGTTTTCCCTATATGTTTTTCAAACATCTTGTTTACGAGCTGTTGATAAGTGGCTCCGACATTCTTTAGCTAAGGGCATCACATTATAGCAATATGTGCCGAAATACGTTATGAACGAACTCTTTTCCTGATCCTCCGGATTCATCTTAATTTGGTTGTACTCGAAATAAGCATCGAGGAAACTCATTAACTCGTGGCCGACCATTGCATCAATCATTTGATCGATGTTTTCCAGTGGGAACGAGTCTTTCGGGCATGCCTTATTCAAGTCCTTATAATCTACACATATGCGAAATTTATTGTTCTTCTTCGGAACTACTACTACATTAGCTAGCCAGTCCGGATACTTTACCTCTCGGATCAAACATATATCAAGTAGGCGAGTTACCTCTTCTTTGACAAATTTATTCCTGGCCTCCACAATAGAGCGTTTCTCGTGTCTTACCAGAGGGATGTTAAGATCCAAGCTTAGCTTGTGTACGGCCACTTCCGTTGGGATACCTGTCATATCTATATGCGACCACGCAAAACAATTGGCATTATACTTAAGAATTTAAATAATGCCAAACCTGAGCTCGGGGTGTACTCCTGTCCCTAAGTGGAATTTCCACTCCAAGAATTTTTCAAATAGTGAAACTTGCTCGAGCTCTTTCACTGTGGACTTTGTTGCATCCATTTCTTCTAGTACCTGGAAGTATCTTGGCACCTGATAAGATTCTGACGCTTCTTCCCCCTGGATAACTTCACTTGATTCGGGGACAGGCGCCGGTTCCTCTAATTGCTATGCCGCATGCTCCTTCCCTTTGCTATTGGAGACCGAAATTGTATTCATCTCCCATGCCACCGGTTGGTCGACATTTATCTATTTAATCCTTTCGGGTTTGGGAATTTCGGCAACTGGTGATATGTTGATAGTACAACTCTCATCTCGTGCAACCACGGTCTTCCCTGAATAATGTTATAACTCATATCACCATCCACAACTTCGAAAGGGTTGTCTTTAACACCCCTTCGAATTCGTGGGCAACAGGATATCTCCTCGGGTTGTCACGCTTGCGAGGTTGAATCCGGCGGGGAGTTTGTGGACGGAATTATGCTTCCGGTAAGTTTGTCTTACTCTAATACCCTCCATTGTATGATATTGGCCGAACTTCCTCTATCCATAAGAACACGTTTGATTTTAAAATCTAGTATATTTAAAGAAATTACCAATGTGTCGTTGTGCAGTATCAACAGTCCGTCTGCGTCCTCCTCCGTAAAAGTGATGTCGTCTTCAGTGACTTCCCGGAGTCTCTTGCTATGGGTTATTAATACCTTCATCTTCTTTGCTGCAGAGAAGGTAACCCCATTGATCTCGTTCCCCCCGAAGATCATGTTGATCGTCTGGAATTGGGGATCTTCTCCTTTATTTGAGGGCTCTGCATTATCACGGTAGAGACCGTAATTGTTCTTGGCCTGGTCACTTAATAATCCCCTGAGATGGCCATTTTTCAGTAGTGTCGCCACCTCTTCACGCAGATGTTGGCAGTCCCCAGTCCAGTGGCCATTCGTCCCGTGGTGTTCGCACCACAAATCGGGGTCCCTCTGGCTGGGATCGGACCTCATCTGCTTAAGGGACCGTGCTTCTTTAATGTTCCTCATAGCCGATACTAACTCTACTACACTGACGTTGAAGTTGTATTCTAATAGCCTAGGATAGGAAGGATCCCGAGAACCTGATATTTCTTTATCCTGCAATGATCTGTTGTTCCGACCGCGATCAGTTCTTCTGTTGGTAACAAACCTGTCTGCCGACCGGAAACCTATGCCACATCCTTCAACCTATTCGTAGGGCAAAAATCAGCCCCTCGAAGACCGTCTATCTGTGTCGAAATTGTCTTTTGGTTTTTCTTTATTCTTCTCCCGACCTTTTGCCGACGTCGGGAAGCCAATCTGATTATCTTCAATCTTTATCTTGGACTTGTACCGGTTGTGAACATCTGCCCAAATTGTCGCTTGGAACTCAAGCAAGCTTTCCTTCAATTTTTGGGAAGCATAAAAACTTCTCGGATTCAGACCCTTGATGAGTGTTTCAGCAGCCCATTCATCCGGAACCGCCATGAGCAACTTTTTTTTCCTTTTGGAACCGGGTGACGAATTTCCATAGCAACTCGGACTCTCCTTGTGCAATTCTGAATATGTCGGCCTTTCGGTCCTGCACCTTTCTGACCCCGACATGGGCCTTAATAAAAGAATTCGCGAGCATCTCAAAGGAGTCTATGGAATGCTTGGAAAATATTGAATACCACGTCAGGGCTCCCCTCGTGAGAGTCTCTCCTAATTTCTTCAGCAAAACAGATTCAATCTCATGGGGAGCTAAATCGTTCCCCTTCACCGCTGTTGTATAGGTGGTAATATGCTCTTGAGGGTCCTATGTCCCATCATATTTCGACACGTCGGGCATTTTAAACCGTTTCGGGATTAATTTTGGTGTCGCGCTTGGTTTGTACGGCAACTGAGTATACTTCTTTGAGTCCAGCCCTTTCAGCACCTGTGGTGCACCCGGGATTTGGTCCATGCAGGCGTTCACTTCCCTCATAAATCGTAAGAGCTCGCTTTTGAAGGGATCACTATCGTTGTTGTGACGAGAATCGCTCCCCCGGCCCCATCGAAGCCGACCTCGCCCCTCGGGGTGTTGTTGTCGACCCTCTGTGTTGTTTGATTTGCGGGAGTGCTGGGAGGAACTAGACCTCGTCCATTTGTGTTATTGGAAGTACCCGACAATGCCAGCTTTATTTCTGTCATAACCTTATCCTGTCGTGTGAGATGGCCTAAAATGACCTCTTGTTTCTCCTGCAGGACCCTTATCGCTTCAACAACATGCTCTTCTTCAGCATAATCGGGAGTCGCCTCCCGAACATGTCGCGGGTAGTGCCTACCATGGACTGGCTTAGCATCATTTTTCTCATTGCGGGTGTCACTGATTGAATCCTCGTGTTAAGGTTGGTCTCCTTGGGCCTAAAGATTGTGTATGTTGTTAACACCATTATCTCCCATTTTTTGTGATTTTTTCTAAGAACATATAATCAAAATACGTTAGTAAAAGAGACAAGGACCAACTTAATTACATGACTGTCTAGGCCCCACGGTGGGTGCCAAACTGTTTACCCGTAAAATAGTACAGTTAAATTTATACGTGGTTTCTAGACAAGTGAATTAATTCGATCCTGAAATATTAAAAGAATTGAAGAAATATGTAATACTTAGCCCTGAGATGGACATGAAATAGCAGAAACGGTAGTTCCGGGAATAAGGCTTCCGGGAAGAACAGTAATGAAATCAAAAAATAAGAAGATAAAACTGTATAAAGCTTTGAATTGATTATAGTGTAAGTTTGCGAGAAAATTCATGTCCCTTAGAATGATAACACATCTCACTATTTATAGTTGCACCTAGGGAACAAGGTCCTAGGATCATGCCATTCTTTAATGTCAATTATGAGGGCCATTGAAGAATGTGTAACGGTGAGCATAAATGACAAATTTTTTGTAACGGGTAGTATACTAAATGCTGTAGAATATTCTCCATTAAATGCTACCAGGTAGCAGGTATTTATTGCATCTTTACGAGCATCATTCTTTCCGGTAATAAATGGAACAACTGTCTTCGGTTTTAGCTATCTTCTGTCTTTGGCTCCGTGTGTCACTCTCTTATGCAATTACTTAGCATAGCATATTTTACCCTATATAATAAGTATGTCATTGGTGAGGGATAGAGGGTATTGAAAGAAAGGACTCGAGCCCAAAGTGTTTGAGGGGTGCGGCAAAATCACCAAGCAAATGCAGCAATAAGGGCTAATTTTTTTCTTTTTGTTTTTGAATTACTAGTTTGCCTTTGGTGTAGGGTAAGGTAACCTTATCCTAACTGACTAAGTGAATCTTTTTTCTTGTGAGAAGAATTTCCCCACATGAAGTTACGTTAGATTTTATCAATGTGATTTGTAACTTTTTGTGGCAAGATATTGTTTTGCATTGCACAGGTAAGAATAACTGCAAGGAAGAATTTTAGTAAGAAGGTGCGTCCTGCTAGATTAAGATATTTGGTTTTCCAACCATAAAAATATGCATTCATGCGATCAAATATATAATGATAGTCTCTACTAGTAGGCTGTAAGTTAGTGATGGAAAAGCCTAAATAGTTTTCAACATTGAGGGAGGTATGCTTATTCAAGATGTCTGAGATAGAATCTTGCATTAATGAAGGAGTGGTTGGGAAAAAAAAATTTGATTTAGAGTTATTAATTTTTCGACTGGCTAGTGCCAAACTGTTGAAGGACATTATTAATAATAGAGGCATTTTTATGTCAACTTTAGAAAAAAGAATAAGATCGCGCAGTAGTTCTGGACCATTTCTAGATAGGTTGATGGGATCCAATGCTAGTGTGTAACATATAAGTTAATGATCCTGGTGAGGTCTCCATACAAATAATAAAAATATACGGAGATAAAGGATCACCTTGACGAATTCCTATAGTTGAAGAGAAAAAGGGAGTAGGTTTACCATGAATAAGGATGGAGATGGAAGAAGTGGTGATGCAATTCATAAATAGAGTAATCAAGGCGGGGGAAAGTTGAAACTAGACAATGAGGAATGGATGAAGGATCATTCTAGTCGATCAAAGGCTTTTTCAATATCTATTTAGCATCATATGTCCCGTAATTTATTTTTTTAATTTGAATGAATGAGTAGCTTCTTGGACAATGATCGCATTGTCCGCAGGATGTCTACCCGAGATGAAGCTGCTTTCGTGAGAGCTAATGATATTATAAGATAAGGACAGATACGGTGGATGATAATATTAGTAATAATTTTGTAAATCGTGTTATATAGCCCAATAGGACGAATTTGAGTGATTTGTTCTGGGTGCTTGACTTCTGGAATTAAGGTTAGATACGTTTGATTAATTTTTGGGGTAAGAAGTCTAGTGGAGAAAGCATAAAAACAAACATTACTTATAGCTAATTGTGCGCTTGGACAATATTTTGGAAAAAGATAGGTTTTAAACTATCAGGTCTTGTGCTTTCTGAGGCTAGAATGAGTAAACTGCTCTAAAGATTTCAGCTGTGGTAAGGGGATTATCCAGTGCGGCTGATTCTTGAGGGATAAGACAAGTGAGGGAAAGAACAAGGCGTCAATGTTGACTTAGTAATAGCTCGGTGTTGTACAAGCCTTGGAAATGATTAATAATAATTTGACAAATAATTTTATGGTGTAAAGTCCAATTGACAACAGTTTCATGAATGTAATTTTTATCCGTTTGTTTTGAATTCTAGCATCTTGTTCCATAATTTGGGAATTCCCCTAAGTTCATTTGATATTTTATGACTTGCAGGTATAGGTGATTTTGATTCCACGAGATTTGGGAGTGATTTGGAATACTTAGTTTTTAAATGGAAGCTTTAAGTTGGAAGAATTGACTAAAATTCGACTTTCAAGAACTCAAAATAGGGTTTGGATGGTTCTAGTGAGTTCTTATGCTGATTTTGAACTTGTAAATATGCTCAGATTGGGTTTTGGATGTTCCTACAAGAATTCGGCACTATTTGTCAAAAGTTATCAATATGAAGAACTTAAGAGTTCATAACTTTGACCAAGACTTGACTTTGATGCTATTCGAATCCGATTTGTGTTCTAAGACTTTGGATAGGTCTATATACTTGAATTGAACTTGTGTGAAAAGTTTGAAAGTAATCTAAATTGCCTAAGTGTGATTCAGAGAAATTTTATTTGGTTTGAGCTTCGATTCTTTATTGTGATATTCATATGGGTATTTTGAGCCTTTGGATATTTTGAACCTTTGGATAACTCCATATAGGATATTTGAACTTATGTAAATGATTGGATGGAGTTCCAAGGAGCTCGAGTGAGTTTCAGCGCATTTGAGGAAAGTTTTGAAAGAATTAAATTATTGAAACAAGGCTTTTCTGTAGTCGACTTGACTTTAAAAGAGCATATCTCTCAATCTATAAGGAATTATCGGATGAGATTTGATGAGATTGTAGTTCTTTGAGTTCAGTTTCTTGTGGTTCAAACCATTCATCATTCCAACGTTTTTCAAGGAGTTATGACAATTTTACTCAAAGAGGGTCAGTGCAGATTTTGGACATACGAAGGGACATGCGGACTACATGTGAAATCTGCGCCCCGCATGTGCAACATAAAGCCCCTGGGTACCATTTTTGACAGCAACTTCCGGAAGCTATTTAAGGTCGAGTTTTGTGATTTTTCTTTCATTTCTCAACTTTTGGACTCGGTTTTGAGAGAATTGAAGTTGGAGTTTCATCTACAAGCTTGTGGTAAGTAATTCTAACATATATATATATAGTTTATACATGAATATCACTAGATTTAGCATTAAAATATGGGATTGAACAAGAGAAAATTGAGATTTTTGTCCAAAACTTTTTTAAAAAAAAGATTTTGAGGTTTTGAATACCAATTTTGCCTCGAATTTGGAAACAAGTTACATATTTTTGACCGTAAGGTTATGGGTCAACGGGATCCGACCATGGACTCGGGTTTTGACCGCGTGGGCCCGAATTGACTTTTTATTGACTTTTGAGATTTGATTAAAGATTGAAACTTTATCGTTTGGAGTTGGTTTTTATAGCTTTGTTTGACCCTGTCGAATATTGTATGGGCAAAATTGGGCTTGTTGATGGATTCGAAGGTAGAAAAGGTGGATTTTGAAGAATAGAGTAGACTTAAGGAAATTATTTTCTATCATGGACTGATGTGTTATATGTTAAGCATTTGGGGATTATGTATACACGAGGTGACGAGTGTATATGCGGGCACCAAGGTTATAATATGCTGGGATAAATTTTAGGTTTTGTTATGCCTTATTTTGGTGTATGCTTTACTTGTGATATGCTTTAATTATCGGTATAACTACATGAGCTCTCTTAATCAGGTAGAAGATATGTTAGGCTCGAGGTTCCTTGTTGATCATAATTGGATATTTTTGACACGATGCATTACATGCTCTATTCATGTCAGTTTTAAACAGTTGTATGACAACGTGGGCAACCTTGTTGATGCTAGAGAGCATGTCTAGGCTTATGATTTCTTATTTGGACATGATGATTCATTATTGATATATTGAGCTAATTTATTTAGCCGTAGTCATACATTTCTCTCCTGAGCATACATCTGAATATTTACTCCTATGCCCTTGTGCACCATTCACATATTATCTCATACGTATATAAATACATCTCTGCACATGGATATAGTGTTATGAGCTGAGTTATGGCACAACGGTACATACCGTGCGAGTTGATATAATTACAATACGGTGAGATACTTTTGTACATTGAGACATGTGAGCGGATTTGTATAACTTTTGACCCTCCTCGAAATTTTATACCTTTTAGTGCTTAAATGTTGGTTTTAGGCCTAATATCGCTATTTGACTATTTTAAACTTTTTTTGCTTTATTTTATCTTAAAAACTAAAAACTACAAAAATATTTTCTTTATTTTAGATTATTGATATTTTGTTTAGTTAGTTTTATTTTATTTTTACAAAGGATAAAAAGAAAATTTTCAAAAAAAATATTCTTATATAGCTTTATTGAAAATTTTAATTCATAGGATTTAGTAAATATTCAGTAGTAGTTGATATGTTACTATATTTTTCTTTTAATATTTCCTATTAATTTGAAGCACTTGGAATATTTGTTTGCTATTTGAATTTATTAGTAGTAAATTTTAGCTTTGTTGCTTTGAATTAAATGAAGAAAACTAAAAACAAAATCAAAAAGAAAAAGAAAGCCAATGAAGAAATGACACCTAGCAAAGATTCTTTTTTATCCCTCTGTAACAACCTCACGTGACAATTCAAAGGGACCACATGATTTTGGGGATAAACTTTTCTTGATTCTTAAGAATTGGACACACAGACAGTCATAAAAACGGGGGGAAGGGTCCAAAATAGAGAGAGCATTTTTTGGCAAAAAGGATAGAGGGAGACGGACATAAAAAGCAGAGGAAAAGGCTGGAGGAGCAAAAAGGGGGTGAGAAAAGAAAATCCTTTTTGGGCTCCTTTCATTCAGAAAAAAAAAAAAAAAAAAAGAGGTCCTGCTTCTGATTTTCGTTGAGTTCAAACCAATTTTTAGTTTGAATCTTAGTTTGTTTATTAAACCCAAAAAAAAAAAAAATCAAAACATTTTAGATTTTTGGTTCTAGTTTTGCTCTACGGATCCAAAATTGTGTACTCCTTCGGATCTGTTCGGTTTTTGCATCTGATTTGGTTTCTAGACTCAAATTTGGTCGAATATCTATTTGTTGTTGGTGGAGCTCAATTGAGATTTGGAGTTTGAGGTACCGCTCGTGGCTCGCGATAGCATTCTTGTTGCCGTCCGTGTTTCCGGTCAGAGACATGAATCAATTTTCAATTTAGTACAAGTTTGCGGTCAACTTTTTGCTTTCCGATCTTACCCGTAAAACGGTACAATTAAATTTATACATAATTTCTATACAAATGAATTAATTTCATTCTGAAATAATAAAATAATTAAAGAAATAAAGAATAATTAGTCTTGAATTGAAGATAAAATTGCGGAAATAGTAATTCCGAGAGCAGAGCTTTCTGGCACAACAACAATAAAATCAAGGAATAAGAAGATAAAATTGTATAAATCTTTAAATTGATTATAGCGTAAGTTTTCTAGAAAAGTCGTGTCCTTTACAATGATAACGGAACTAACTATTTATAATTGCACCTAGGGAACAAGGTTGTGCGTGTTGTTAACACCATTATCTGTCATTTTTTGTGATTTTTTGCTAAGACAAATAATCAAAACATGTTGGTAAAAGTGGCAAAGATCAACTTAATTACACGGCTGTCTAGGTCCCACGGTGGGCGCCAAACTCTTTACCCGTAAAACGGTACAGTTGAATTTATACGTGATTTCTAGACAAGTGAATTAATTCGATTCCGAAATAATAAAATAATTGAAGAAATACGCAATACTTAGCCTTGAAGTGAAGATAAAATTGCTCAAACAGTAATTCCGGGAGTACAACTTCCGGGCACAACAGTAATGAAATCAAGGAATAAGAAAATAAAATTGTATAAAGTTTTGAATCGATTATAGCGTAAGTTTTCCACAATGATAACAGAACTCACTATTTATAGCTGCACCTAGGGAACAAGGTCCTAGGATCATGCCCCTCTTCAATGTCAATTATGAGGATCATTGAAGATGGTGTAACAGTGAGCATAAATGACAAATTTTCTGTAACAGACAGTGCATTAAAGGTTGTGGAATATTCTCCATTAAATGCTATCGGACAGAAGGTATTTATTGCATCTTTACGAGTGTCATTCTTTCCGGTAACAAACGGGACAATTGCCTTCGGTTTTAACTATCCCTGCCTTAGGCTCCACGTGTCACTCTCTTAGGCGGCCACTTAGCATAGCATATTTTACCCTATACAGATAGTTCCCCTAACTTTGTGTCACCGAAAAGTTGGTAGAAACACTCTTTTTGGCGGGAATTACTATGATTCCTTCTGAAAAGCTTCTGACGGTTGAATAGACGCACGTCTCTCCACATTTAATGCCCCGAACACGCTTCATCCCATGATTCAGCATAACTTCTGCCGGTTATTGAGGTTATCATAGCCACGAATTTAGGCGCCTAAACCTTTACTTATACGCATCAACCTCATTCATTCATACTCCATGACTCTCCAAACTCTCTAAAACTCTCTTTATTCAACTTGTATCCTATTCTTCAACCTTTCTTTAACTCTCTTCAAACGAAAAAGTTTTTCTTCTTCCGTAACATATAATGGCTTTTCTTCAAAGAATACCGGTTACTCAAAGAACAAGAACAAAGCCGAGGACGTTGCTCATCCAACAGTGACCACCATCATCCCTAGAAGTTTTGTTACAACAAAAGACTTCGAAGTGAAATTTCCTTCAGTTAGCCCTCGTACATGGACCGTTAGCTGGTATCCTTCTTCCATCCTCCCTTCCAGCATTCCTACTGTGAAGGAAGACTGTCATTGCCAGGACCTAGACATTATTGCTCCCGACCTTGCAGAGTAGGTAACCTTACTCAAGAGGGATTTTACGTACTTCTATACGTATCCCTTCACTTTGGGGACATTTTCTCTGAGTGGAGAGCTTGACTCCATCATTGAAGAGTTTTGCATTTGCTATCAAGTGTGTTTGGCATAGGTGAGTCCTTTCGTGTGAAGGAAGATTGCTTGACTTTGGCGCCTGTGCCAGGAAGCAGGGGAGGAGCCAACTTTAGCTCATGTGATGAACCTTTATTCCCCCAAGATCTTCCAAGGGGGGATGATCAACTTCAGCAAGCGGGGCCACCATGCATTGCTATCTAGCATGGATGATGATAATGACCGTGGGTGGATGGAACGGTTTGCTTCAGTTGCCACCGGTGACATCATCCCGGACTCGGCTCCTTCCTTCCTGGAACTGAGGAATCGGACTCGTAAGTATACAATCTGTTTCTTTCCTTATTAAAGATCCTTTCCTCATCATTATTAACTTTTTTTTTCCGTTTCTTGCCTCAGCGGCTCGGTGGGTTCCCCCTAGGGTTGAGGGCCTGGACTAATGGGTTCAGAAGCTTTTGGACGTTACCATGCCCGAAACCCGCTCGTGGAAAGAGCCGTCCCTGAAATACGGGTGGAAGGCCAAAAATCATGGTTTAACTCATTATGTCCGTACCTTTTCTTATGAGGAAGTTATCTGACTCCTCGCCGAGGTTAGTTATAATACACGATAAGTACATGGTGTCGGTTGTACTCATACTACCAATCTGCACCTTGCGTGCAGATCTAGGAGCTGAGATGCTGAGGATGACAGAAGCTGGCACCAAAGCTTTACCGGTTTTCTGGATATAGCTACCACATGTCCTTGGTAGTTTTAGATTCGAATTATGTTTATTTTCATACCAGCTTTATAAATCTATGTCTTAGTGACTCATGACTTGTACTACCAATCCTTGGGTTATTGCATGGGAATTCATTTATTTCACTTATTAAGTTTTTATTTATTATTCAATGGAATTGCGTAACTATTATTTGGCTTACCTAGCGGGTTGGGTTAGGTGTCATCACGACTAGGTAAATTTTGGGTCGTGACACTTAAACTCAACTAGCCAAGATCATGTCTTCTCCTTGGTCGGATGAAGAATTCGTGCATTGGCGCCAACTCATAGGATTCAAAGATCAAATGACAATGCTTGACCTTTTCAGAAAGCAACTGAGAGATCAGTATCATTTGTATCAAAATTATTGTTCCAATGTGGCGGCACAAAGCCACACATCTTCTTCCAACCTCGTGGCGGCCAAAAGCCACGCAGCCTCCTTATATCCTGTGGTTTCTAAAAGCACTACACAAAAATTAGTAGAGGCTAAAAGCACAATTGCATGCACTGGATGTCTATCCAACATCCCATAAAACACAAGCACAATGCGTTCGGCACCCAATCAGGCAATTTCTTCACCAGTGCCATAACCTATTTCTTCAAGTAAAGGCTCCTCCTCCGAGGATACAAAAAACTTAGCCCTTCAACTAATTTCATACAAAAAAACTCATAACTATACCCAAAAATACTATGAGTTCATTCTCACAGACACCATATTCTGCTTATTTAAATCCACAAAAATAAGCAGACCCGGTCATATGTCACATATATAACGATGTGGACTAATACTTAACCCTTCATCCAATTTCATACAAACAACTCACAACTATACCCAAAAATACTATGAGTTCATTCTCACAGACACTAGATTCTGCTTATTTAACTCCATAAAGATAAGCAGACCCAGTCATATGTCACATATACTACGGTGTGGACTAGTACTTAGCCCTTCAGCCAATTGCATACAAAAACTCACAACTATACCCAAAAATACTATGATTTCATTCTCATAGACACCAGATTCTACTTATTTAACTCCACAAAGATAAGCAGACCGAGTCATATGTCACATATACTACGGTGTGGATTAACAAAATAATCTCACCAAAAGAATGGCGAACACATCCAGCTAAGTACAAAAAGCTTTCTCAGCCTTTTGATCCATAACTTTATAATTACTATGACTACCAGGAAGCATGGATGAATTCTTTCACCTTCCAAAACTAACTTGTAAAACATTCATGGTTTATCCTCTAGGCTAAACAATTAACCTCTGAATTCCCTCAGTGGTTTATGCATCACTGGTGGCCTACTTATGGTCATAAGGTTGAAGTTCTCTCTTCGCCAGTAAAAGAAAGATATGACTATTTTTGCCACAGGTTTTCTAGTGAGCAACAAATACTCATACTCCTCCAATTTTTCCATAGATTTTACATCCCATGGATCTACTCCTAGAAGGTTCCCTTCCACAAGCCATAAGGATAGAAAGGACTATCGTGATTAAACCTCCAAGGCCATTACAAGTGGTATAAAAATTGGGATCCGTCTGAAGCCTATGTTCAGTAGTAGACGAATGGTTTTTGGCAATTAAAAGTGGTATAAAAATTGGGATCCGTCTGAAGCCTATGTTCCAGTAGTAGACGAATGCTATAACAGATGCTGCCCAAATTTAATTTTACACCAAAAGTCCATGGTTGCTGCACACCTAGCCAGTTCCAATAGCAAGCTTGATTTTATCCAGCAAATGAAAAAACTTCTTGAACAAATCAAGACAGAAATTCCAAGTCGATTATGTCGAGCATCTTCGTCTGAAAAATCATCATCATCATCAGAAGAAGAAGACCTCAATATAATTTTCTGAAAAAATAATCAGGGATTACATCTGCATGACAACATATTGACATCACACAACTGACATCAACAAACACTTACTGCTAATGAAATCATCAATGACATTAGAAAATACTATCTTGTTTTTAGTTTTTGGCTATAAATATCCCCCTCCCTCACTTGTAAAACCACACTACACTACCACTTGAGAAATAATTCACTCCCTCTCTTAAGAATTGGTTAGAGCTTGCTCCCTCTAGCATATTATTATAAGTTTTTGACTTGTAATATCAATTTTTTAGTTTGAAAAACAATCAAGTTTATATTTATATTACTCTTGCATTATGGATTTCAGCAGTTGAAGCAGCCAATAGAAACATCAAAAGGATCTTATGAAAGATAGTGGACAATCATAGGTAGTGGCACGAGAAATTATCCTTCGCTTTATTGGGTTACCGGACCACCATGAGAACATCCACCGGGGCAACACCATATATGGTGGTGCATGGAACCGAAGCTGTGATACCTGCAGTGTCACGACCCAAAGTCCAACTAGTCGTGATGGAATCTAACACAACCCGCAAGTAAGCCAATTAACCATAATCCAATTCAAATAAGATTTACTGAGATAACAAATGATGAAATAACTGTTCTCTTATACAAGAATCCCAATGATTGGTAGTACAAATCACGAGCTTCTAAAATTTAGAGTTTACAAAGCTGGTACGAAATAAATACATTATCTGTTCGAAATATACATAAACAGATTTGTAAATCTAAAGCTACATAAACAGATTTGTAAATAACTCGGTACATTCAATCACTCGGCACTCGACACTCAATCACTCAGCACTCAATCACTCGGCACTCGGCACCTGCGCTCATTGCTGGTATGTCAAACTCCGGAGGGGAAGATCCTGCCCAAGCGTTAATATAATCCAACATAGCCTGCTGCGGTGTGCATCCCGATCCCATTATGACTCAATAAAACATGTTGCGACGTGCAGCCTGATCCCATCATGAATCAATAAAACTTATTGCTGCGTGCAGCTCGATCCCATAAACATCACTCATAATCCAGGCCTCAGGCCCCAACTCAGTCATCAATCTCTCCAGTATCGCGGGCTCATAAATCTCATGTCAATCAGCCCAAACAATGATAACATGATGTGACAACAAATGATAACAAAGATTGAGATATAATATGCAAATGAATGAATATGGTTGAGTATGTAATTGCAATTTAAGCAAATAACTCAACAATAGAAATGGCCTCAGTGGGTCCCAACATAATAAGTATATAGCCTAAACATGATTTCTAACATGGATCACATCTCAATTACTCTAACACGTAGGAATTTCATAGATAGAAACAAGATTAGACAACTACACAGTACAACAGAATCAACAGTCACAATTTCTGCGGTGCACGCCCACACACCCGTCACCTAGCATGTGCATCACCTCAACACCAACCCCCAGCACCAAGTTTAGAAGTTTTATTTACCTTGAACAAGACAAATCCAATACCGAGCAAGCCAAACAATACGCTAGAAATGCCATCTAGTACGTACCAACCTCCGAACGGCTCGAAACTAGCCAAAAGCAACTCAAGAACATCAAATAATGTTAAAGGAAAAAACCCAATCGATAAAGGTTGAATATTTAATCAAAAACCCAAAGTCAACCAAAACGTCAAACCCAGGACCGCACCTATAAAACTCACAAAATCTGACAAACCATACTAATTTCACTCAAATCTGACTCTGAATCGACGTTCAAAACTTAAAAATCCACTTTAGAGGAGTTTAGACAAAAACCCTTAATTTCTCTTTTGAAATCATTAATCACATGCCAAAAACGAAGATAGATTCACTAAATATAATCAAAATCGAGTATAGAACACTTAATCCATTCCATGTGGTGAAAATCACCTCCAAAATCGCCCAAATCCGAGCTCTCCAACTCAAAATATGACCAAATAAACAAACCCTCGATATTATATGCTTTTGTCCGGTCATATCGCAAATGTGAACAAATAGTCGCACATGCGACCTCCGATTCTACGGTAAAACACTCGCACCTGCGAGAAAGCCTCAACCCAGCACTTGTCCCTTCTGCAACACCAAAACACGCTTCTACAATTGCATTTCTGCACTAAAGTTTTCGCACCTGCGGCCCCGCAGATGCGTCTGCACTTCGCATTTGCCACCTTCTCGCCCACCGTCCATTTTCGCTTCTGCGATCACAATGTCCGCATCAGTGGACGTGCTTCCACGCCAAAATATGTGCACCTGTGGACTCTGCTCCCAGGCTATAACTTCTGCTTCAGCGACTCTTTTTCCACATTTCTGACTCCACACATGCGCCCATAGCTCCGCAGGTGCGGTCATACCATATCCCCAGCCAAACCAGCATAGCCAAAATGATCTAAAACGATCCGAACCTCGTTCGAAACTCATCTGAGCCCCTCCAGGCCCCATCCGAATATACCATCAAGTCCCAAAATATAACACGGACCTACTCGAGGCCTCAAATCATGCATAACAACATCAAAACCATGAATCGCACCTCGAATCAAACTTAATGAACTTTTAACTTCCAAAACACGTGCCGAACCATATCAGATCAACTCGGATTGAACTCAAATTTTGCACAAAAGGCCCAAATGACATAACGAAGCTATTCTAATTTTTGTAACAACAGTGCGAACCCGATATCATCAAATTCAACTCCTGGTCAAACTTATGAACATTCAAAACTTTCAAATTTCCAATCTTTGCCAAATAGTTCCGAAACCTTTTAGAAATCTCCAAATGCAAATCTGCAAGTCCAAAATCACTATCCGGACCTAACGGAACCATCAAAACTCGGTTCTGGGGCCAAGTACACAAAAGTCAACTTGGTTAACTCTTCCAACTTAAAGCTTCCTAGTTGAAAATCATTCTTCCAAATCAATTCTGAAATACCTGAAAACCAAAATTGACGATTCACACAAGTCATAATACATCATATGAAGCAAATCATGCCCTCAAACCACCGAGCAAAGTGCAAATGCTCAAAATGACTGATCAGGTCGTTACACGCAGAGATCGAGATACCATCTTTGAGGGTCATTCAAGAAGCCAAGTTAGATGACGCAGAATGGATACACGTCAGACAGGAGCAACTTATGCTCATTGATGAAAAGAGAATGGATGCAATATGCCATGGTCAGCTGTATAAAAATAGGATGGCCAGTGCATTCAACAAGAAGGTGAAACCTCGGCAATTCACACCGAGGCAGTTGGTTTTGAAGAAAATATTCCCTCATTAAGAAGAAGCCAAGGGAAAGTTCGCGCCAAATTGGAAAGGCCTTTATGTGGTCCATCGAATGTTGTCGGGAGGAGCATTGATTCTAGCAGAAAAGGATGACAGATTCATCACGAAGCCCATCAACTCAGATGCAATCAAGAGATACTATATTTGAAGACAGTGGAATTAGGGGTTGGTTCAAACAGAACTACGTCCAACCTGACTTTCCATAGTGGGATACGTAGGAAACCCATGTAGGGTCCGGTCTCCCTCCCTTTTTTGTAATAAAAATGCAAATATCATCTTTTATGTACTCGGAACTGCGCCACGACTTGATTTGCTTTGGAGGGAATACATAGGTACTCCTCATCAGATTCAGTCATCCATTGTAATTGAACTATGTTTTGGCCTGATTCCATTTGGATACGTAGGCAATCTGAGTAATATTCAGCCACTTCACTTCAAATTCTTATCACTTTGCATCTATTGTAATTGAACTACGTTTTGACCTGATTCCATTTGGATACGTAGGCTGTCTGAGTTAGGCTTAGTCATCATCATAATTCATTTATCATTTTATTACCCTAGAACTACGTTCATACCTGATTCTGTTCGGATACGTAGGCAAACTGAAAAGGTTGGGTCATAACCCTAGAAAACCTTTGTAATGTATTCGTATAGATTAAGACACAATCGCGATAGCAAGAATCTACATCACCAAGGGCATCTCCAGAAATCGACATCAACGGGATAGAGCCATCCAGAAATAACGTTCGCGTCGAAGGGAACTTCCAAACATGTCATAATCCAGAAAGGCGGCATTTTCCATGAAAATGAACAATTTTTCAAAAAAAATGTTTTCTAGAAAACTATTATTCCACCTACCAAACTTTGTGGCATAATCTCACCAGATCCGGGGCAAGGCCAGGGTTGCGATCAATACAAACCAACCCCCCTCCCCCCTCCACTATGATTTTTTTTTACTGCTGGACCGATATGAGATGAAGAGTGTTAGGGCACACTCGGAACAATGACGGACCCGCTACTCTCTCATGAACCTTTATCTCTCTTTCATTATTTAACTCATTTCCATATGTGACTAAGGACTACCTTTAAATTCTTTGTACGTATTCTAGAACCAAGCCTTTGATGCAATCGGAGCACACTGTATATAGCAAACCGTCTACTCAACCAAGTGGAGCACCTTGTATAAAACGAGTCGCTGGCCTTGCCAATCAGAGCCATGTATATAGCAAATCGTTTTCTCAACCAATCGGAGCGCCTTGTACAAATCGAGTTGCGAGCTTTGCCAATCTAAGCCATGTATATAGCAAACTATTCGCTTCGCCAACTAGATCACTTCACACAGATCACACTGTCACTCCTCCATATGGGAGATTCCAAGTAGATAGTTTCAAACTTCGTCGCCAACTTCACCAATCAAAGGACGAACCATCCGATCCCGCCATATGTTCTGCCGATCGATGATCACAATTTAGTTTTGCATTCAAGAGTATCTCTTGGGCATGCTCCTTCCTTATTTTATCTTGAATATTTAGACGTTTTATTCATGCAGCTTATAGGCATGTTACATTTTTCAAGTCATAAACTCCCATCGTACGGAGATACTTTACATTTCAAGTCAACTACTCCCATCGCATGGAGATACTCCCATCGTGCAGAGATATTTTACATTTCAAGTCAACTACTCCCATCACGTGGAGATACTCCCATCGTGTAGAGACTTAATGCTCCAACAACTGCGAAACAGTACACAGCCCGACCAACAATCAAGTCAAATTCAAAGGCCTATCCCCGGCATCCCAAATAATGCTCCATAGCTCGGAGACTTCAGATTCAAATATCTTGTTGCCCCAAATAACAGCTATCCGACAGCCAGGCATCGTCATTCCTGCATCATTTACATCATATCTTATCATATATGCATTACGATATATGGATATGTGTGTACTTTGCTTTTGCAGGATCAAACATCATGACGTGGAACTTCTTCAAAGAAGCAAACCAAGCTACACTGCTATGAGGGACAACAAACTCATAAGCGGCCAAGGATCCGAACTTAAACTCAAATACGATCAGTGGAACTCTAAATCATCAAATCTTTCAAGTCTCATAATCAAGTTGCAATCCGAAAACATTCTAGGTGACAAAATCTTCCCGTCTTGCAGTATCATCATAATACGATATTGGGGCAATTCCTGCAAGCGTCGCCTTCTCTAAATCATCATTCCAGAACAATATGAGGCCTGATCCTCATTAAGCCCAAGGTGTGTAGGCGATTCAAAGCTAGAATTCGGCCCCGATTTCCCCAAAAGTTCCCCTAAAATCTTCCTTAACCTTTTCTTAGTCCTACAACTCATAATCTTCCTCAAATCCATATGTCATTCCTAAAATACATGCCTAAAGTCGAGAAAAGTTGGTTTTGGTTCGATTTCTTTGCCCGAAAACTCTTTCATCGTCTCTGGTCAAAGAGGGGTAGCTGTTGACGACCAATTTTGACCCTCCCTTTTAAAATTAAATTATTTTTACTTAATGATTTGCGATAAATGTGTTGACAATATTTTCTAATCAATAATACTTATTTTTATACAAATATAACACAAATAGGTAATTAATAATCTTAATTAATAATTCGGTATTAAATGTTTATAAAAAATATATTACCTTTACTATTTTGAAATTATTAAAACAACCTCTATATTTTGAAACATAAGTTTTACAATTAATTAAAACAAATTAACCTTTGGTTTTTAATTGACTCGTTTATTATTTGATTTAATTCGAAAATAGTTTTTAATTTAGAAAATAAATTATCTAATTAAATTGCACAATTAAATTCAAATTGGCTATCAATTAAATTAAAACCAGCCCAACTGTTGGCCCAATTCCCGACCTGACTGATAAGTAGGAATTTTGACTACTTATTAGCGCATTTTTGCTTTTGTTTTGGTCCGAAAGTATTGATTTATGTTCTCAAAACTAATTAAAATATGCAAATTTTAGGAATGTTGGAAGTTTGGTCTCCCATGTTGAAATTCGACTCAAAAAGGAGTGCTCTAAATCACATGGCAATAAAGAGCGCAAAATCAAAGAAGTGCGGTCTGCAAAAGAAAGTGCGGACCGCAGAATTCCATATGCGGCCGCAAACCAAGTGAAAGAACGCAACAGGAGTTTGGCCAATGTGCGGACCGCACATGAATTGTGCGGCCGCAGAACATGATCTGCACTGACAAATGATTTCAAGTTCAGAGAGTGTGCAAAAGACCAAGTCCTGAAGCCTTGCTGAAGTGCAGTCCGCACAAGAATTGTGCGGTTGCAGAAGATGCTTCGTAACCACAATCTAGAAATGTGCAGCTACAGAATCTAAGCTCCTGCCAACTGAAGAAATCTGCGGACCGCACATGGAATTATGCCACCGCAGAACCTCCCGAGGGGCATTTTTGTCAGCAAATTTTGGGCCACTATAAATAGACGAGTTTCACTTTTTTAGGTCAAGTTTCGAAGTTTGAGCTGTTGTAACCGTTACATTTTGCCATTTTAGGAAGTTTGTGACTATTTTAATGTTTATACATCATTTTTTATCATTTTAATCTTTGATTATGGGTTTAATTAACATTTCTTCTTTATTTTCTTCAATTCCAACTATGAGTAGCTAGATTCCTACTAGGGTTGTGCCCCAACCTTAGTGTGTAAACCTTATTGGTACTTAATTTAATACTTATTTATGATTGGGTGTTGATTATTTAGATTAGTTCATGCTTCAATTTTAGAATTAATGGTTGCAAATAACTTGGCTAATAAGGAATTGGGTTAATTGAGAGTTTGATTAGCCTAATTAAAGGGTTCAAACTAGAGATAGTAAGAACCCGACTTGAGCTCATATCAACTATTTTGTTTGATACCCATTTGGACTTGAGAAAGCCAAATTGGGCAAAATCACTCTTTGACCGAGAGGTATTGAGTGGGTAACATAGAGTTGAGAGCTATAATACACCCCAGTCAATAAAATAAGTATTAACGTATTTAACCCATTAGGCGAACACCTAGGTTATGGTCACGTCCCTAGGTTTTTTAACTATTTGAAAAAAAAACCAAAAATAATCATTCGCTTCTATATTCTTATCTTAGCTTACAATTATTAGAGTAAAAGTAGAATTAGAAATCAAAACCTTTTGTGGAAGCGCAAATTTAGTTAATCCATTCGCTCTTGTCAAGTGTATACTCATAACACCCAATGTAACTCCCTGTGGAAATCGACCCCGACTCTTGTTGGGTACTATTCTTCCAATGACCATTTTCACTCACTATTGAGTGCGTATTGGACGTGAATTAATTTTTGGCGCCGTTGCCGGGGAGTTAAAATGGTGTTAGCTATATGTTTGTGTTTATTTTTGGAATATCTTCTTTTCCTTCCGTGCTACTAACTTGTGTGAGAAATCTTAGGTACAACCATGGCGAACAATGAGCTCGGAAATTTGCCTTTGGGGGATTTGCATGCGGAGGACGAGCAAGTAGAGGAGGTATCTCATGAGCCACAAGCCAATCGGAGAGGTCGGGTACCTCATGACAATGTGCTCGTTCCACCCCCACCTCCACCATGAGCGACTCCATACTGGATATATCTCAACGACGGTTATGCTAGTGCAATAGTCCCTCCCCATATTTGTAAGGCCCCATAAAATTTCACTAAGGAATTAAAGGTTTTGTGGTGCTGAGGTAGGATTATGTATCCGAAGGTAGTGGTTACAGACTTTTTGGGTTGAAGAATGCACTGAGGAGTTGATGGAAATATTTGGCAGAAGAAGGCAATTCTGTGATCAGTTTCGCGATCGTAGAACCACTGCGCGAGCCGCATACCCGTCATAGAGTTGAGCGAAAAAATGGTTGAATTTCGAAGGTTGTTTTGCGGTACATTCTGCGATTGCATATCCATTTTGCGGTCCACATTTTCGTCGTAGATTTGGCATGAAGAATTTTGGAGAGTAATTCTGCGGTCCACTCTGCGGCCGCATAAGTAGTTTGCGGGCCGCAGACTAGTCCAGACTGGTCCAATTCTTGGCATCATTTTCGCAGCCCATTTTGCGGGGCGTATATTTGTTATGCGGTTCATTCTACGACCGCAGGCCTGAGTTCGGAGGGTCTATTTTCAGCGGCCTTTCCCTCCCCACTTCAGGTGGATATTTCAGATTTTGGCACATATCACAAGCATATTGATTTGAAAGATAAGTTTATCGCATTTCTAGTCCTCTCTTATAGGATCAACTATCGGGAAAGGGTTAATTTTCCAGAATAAGAGCCTCACAAGTGTTCAACCTCCTTTTCAACCTGGTAGGCTTGGGGCGTAGTTTCCTTGTGTCAAATACTATTAGGAGCATAGTGGAACTTCATGTCCTTTTGGAACCTCTATCACATTCATGGTGCAAAACTCTTCTCATTTTGAGTTAAACCGATTTTCCCTACACTTAAGAAGGTAACTAGTGTCACGTACTTGGCGATTTCTCCTTAAGGCTTACTATTGCCGAACAAGGCATATATGGAATAAAACAATTGTTATCGTCCCTTTCATAACTCATAATATTCCAAGAATAACTGACGCTAATGTCTTTATCCTCCCGATCATGCCTCCCATATATCACACGTCTAAAATGACTCACTTCTTTTACATCTTAAGATCATGTACATGGTTCCCACATTATCAATGCCTACTAGGCAAATCTATGCCTCATTTGTCGAATCAATGATATCATCACACTGAATAACCATGTTAGCGTTATTGGTAGTAACCTTCATATCTCTTAGGATATAACTTCCTGAAATGCCCTTCTCAGCACATTGATGAATTCTTGAACAATTCCAGCTCAATCTCGAACCCCGTTGTTCCTCCTTGCATTAAATCTACCGAGAGTAGTAGGTTCAGCATGTCAAAGAAGAAGCATCAATCCATGATCAAACATATTGAGTAGGAACTCTATGGTCATATTCATTCTAGCCCATCGTAGAATAATGATTAAAGGTTGCCGAGGGTTTAATTTGGGTGTCCGACATAGAGATTTAGAATTGGAGAACGTGAAAGGGTTATTCTCTAGATTTTCTCCATGAAGATATTATGTGAATTGTTAATAAAGGTAAAGTAGGTGTAGTGCACATTGGGCCTTATGTAATCTTGACAGAAATAAGCCAAACTATGAGTATGATGTTTCCCCACTGTTGTCCTCTAGGCACCCGGTGTTTCATGTGTCTATGGATGAGAAGATAGTTGGAAGTCCTTTGTCTATCGTTCTGGTGGAAGTTTTTGAAGGTAAAGTTAATGGATAATTGGCTTATGAGAGGTCCCTAATTATAATCCTTGTTAGATAAGTCCGGAAGTTGAAATTTCCTCCGCCAAGTGCTATGGCTAAGTCTGTGAGTCGAGGATGTTACCTCGAAGGCCAAAAGTGTTGTGGAAAGGAAATACGCTCAATTGTTTGTATAGCCAAATGGTTGTGATTCGGAAGGTACATTCTATGTGTTATGATATAAATATGTGCAACTCATATCCAGATATAACTTTTGATAATGTAATGCCGGTTATGTTGAGATTAGTTTTGTTGATATATATTGTGATGCTTGTTTAGTGGTTTGGTGATTCTCTGGCAGTTGGATAGGTCCAATTATAGAGGAGACTCTACAGAAATTTCTGAAAAATTTGGGAGTGAGTCAAATTTGGGGGCTTGAGCTGTTTGAAAGACAAGTTGAGCTATGTTAGGTATTTGGGGCGGACTCTACTCCTCATTCGAGGACGAATGATCCTAAGTAGGAAAGGATGTAAGGCCCCATAAAATTTCGCCAAGAAATTTGAGGTTTTGTGGTGCTGAGGTAGGCTTTTGTATCCGAAGGTAGTGGTTACAGACTTTTTGGGTTGAAGAATGTACTCAGAAGTTGATGGAAAGTATTGGCAGAAGAAGGCAACTCTGCGGCCAGTTTCACGATCGCAGAACCACTCTGCGGGCCGCATACCCGTCGTAGAGTTGAGCAATAAAAGGTTGGATTTTGAAGGTCGTTTTGCGGTCATTTTTGCGATTGCATATCCATTTTACGGTCCGCATTTCCATCGCAGATTTGTCATGAAGAATTTTGGAGAGTAATTCTGCGGTCTACTCTACGGCCGCATAAGTGGTCTGCGGACCGCAGACCGTTCCAGACCATCCCAGTTCTTGGCATCATTTTTGATGCCCATTTTGCAGGCCGTATATCTGTTATGCGGTCCATTCTGCGACCGCAGACCTGAGTTTGGAGAGTCCATTTTTCTATTTTTATAACTCGACTCCATTTTGATAAATAGCCTTAGGGGCTCATTTTGAAGCGAATGTCTGATGATTTTAGAGAGAGGTAAGAGTATTTTAGAGAGAGAATGAGGAAATCAAGCATTCTAATCACCCATTCTTGCACCAATCTTCAAGAATCAAGGAAGCCAATCACTAGGTTATCATCTATCCAGGTAAGTCCTACTCCTAAACTTTCATGCAAGAGGTTATGAGTTCAAGTATGTTTTGGGGTTGGAAATAGGCCATGCATGTGACAACAGGTTGTAGTATGTGGGGTTAATGAACCATTTTGGGTAGTTCCTTGTTGGAATTGGTTGATGGAGGAAGGGATTACCATTGTAGAGCTTTGTAGTATATTTTGCATACTAAGTGTTTGACAAAATTCCCAAGAGAGTTATATCATGAGAATCCTTCTAATTATTACCTGATTTTGATATCTTTCTATAGATTGATATTGCTAGAGGTGTTGGGATGTTTTAGTAACCTAAGGAAAGCTCAAGAAAGATATGTTGGCTAAACATCTCTCTTAGAATCGAATTTCATGATGTTCCCGTAAGTTTCAAGTATGGTTGGCCTAGGTTCCTAATTCCCATGTTCCGAGTTGTTCCTAATAAATTGGATTATCCCAAGTAGGAAAAGTGTCAAAAGATGTATGTACTCAAACGTGTTCCACTTACTCCTATCTCGTCATGATCTCCTTTGAGACTGTGTTTAAGTATGGTTAATGTGTTAAAGTGATGTAACTTCAATTCATGTTTCAAATGAAAGTTTATTAAGCTTAACTTGGAAAGAAAACTCAACGTGCTTAAGACTCATATTGCTCACATACATATTCGAGGTCTTGATTCCAAATACCCTTAATTGTTGGTAACCTATGATGATGTTTGGAAGTGAAAGAAGTGATAGTAAGATGTAAAACGTCGCCATGGTTGTTGTAACTAGTGCATTTGATTTGTATTCGTGTTTCAATCGTAAATCACCATACTCTCCTTTATAAATATTTCCAATGTGATTTGAGTTCTTACATACTCATGAGTTAAAATTGTGTATTGTCCTTTTGGGAAAAAGTAATTTAAGAATAAGTAGTGTATCACTCGTTATGATTTTAAATCGTGCTTCAATTGCTAGTCATTTTGCTCTATATTTGAAAAGGAATCTATTGTGTTTAACAGCCTTCATTACTAATAAACCTAAAGTTGTGATTTTTGGAATATTTTATATGTTGATATTTATGATGATGATTTCTGGAAAGTAAAGAAATGAAAGTGTGGAATATAAGATACGGCCAACGTGCCATGAATGAAGAATCATACATATGGCTAAGAGAGCCAAGGAAATAATGATGTTGTGAATGGTTGAATGTACTAATGAAGCTATATATGGTGTGAAAGGTTATGAGATGAATGTATTTGTACTTCTGTTTCCCTTGTGTTCAAAACAAAATATTTTTGGGAGTATCATTAGCGAACCGAGGAAGGGTGGGCTGTAACAGCCCACACCCGAAACTACACGTGCCGGTGTAGGAGTGGATTGTGATTATTCCACTTATTTTGTATGAGATTGATGTATTGAGAATAATCCCCTGATTAGGATGAGATTGTTGATTGCCCTGGATTTGATGTCGACTCACACGGCATATGTGGGAAGACGACCCAGCCGGTCGGGTGGTGATCGGATGCCATGTAGCGCGCATGGTGGTTCCTACTCTTGGTAACACCTTTCTTTCTCATCACATGCCAATCCACATTGTTCGTGGAGAGATGGCCTAGCCGATCGGGCGTGATCGGACTCCGTACTAAAATTACGATGGTATATCGGTGCTAATGATCTCCCAACCAAAAATGATATTATTTTCGTATTTTAAAACTTATTATATTTTAACTTGGCATTTGGATATCATTGATTGTTACTTGTTTCTTCCATGGTTTTCCCTTTCTTATATTGGCATTTTATTTCTAAAGAGGACATTTAGATTCACATACTAGTGCTATTCCACATGTACTAACATCCCTTTTGCAGGGGCGCTACATCTTCAATGGATGCAGGTGGTTCGTCAGCGGGCAGCTTTGATCCTCGTTAGCAGTTACTCTCTACTCAGTAGGTTTTGGTGAGCCCTACTCTATTCCGGGCCTCATGTCACTTGATGTTGTACTTTGTGTTTTGAGGTACAGCCGGGGCCTTATCGTCGGCACTTCCATATTACTCTTTGGTGGTACTTAGAGGCTCTGTAGACATATTGTGGGTTGTATAGAGGTGTTGGCAGAGTCAAACTAGATATGTTGTATTTGTATTACATGATCCACTTCAAATTATGAGTGTGTAATATATTTTAGGAATTATAAATGCAGCAGCTATTGGTAATGGAATTGGCACTATTCATGAAATCCTCTTAATGTTTAATTAATGATATATATATATACCCTCTCTTTATTAATGGGTGAGTTGGGTAGAAGGCATTGTTCAGGCTTGCTTAACCGGGGTATCTCGGTTGAATGCCAGTCGCGCTCCCCATAGTCGGGGCGTGACAGTATTAGGGCGGGCAACTTCCAAATCACCAATGTGAGGCTCACTTTGCTTGAGCAACGGGGATTCTTCACCAGTGCTCCAACACAAAATGCTTATAAATATTTGAAGAGGTTTGTGGACACTTGTTGGGGGAGAAAGAAAACAAATGTCTCCGAGGATGCATTCAGGATAAGGGTTTTTCCCTTCTCTCTACGGGGGGAAAGCTTTAGATTGGTTAGAATGATAGCCGAACCATTCAATTCACACTTGGGATGAGTTGGCGGAAAAGTTCATTGCTAAGTTCTTCTCTCCCGGACACATGGCTACACTTCGATATGAGATCTTAGTATTAAAGCAAGAGCCGAATAAACCACTACAGGAGATATGGGATTGCTATAGAACTATGGTGAAGGAATGTCCCAACAACAATATGATAGAAAACATGATTCAACAAACCTTCTATCGTGGTATTATCACACCCAACCAATGTGTAGTGAATCAACTAGCCAGTGGAAACTTTATGACTACGCCTTATGCAGAGGCGTGTGAGATTTTGGATGAGATGGAGGAAACGTCGTAGTCTTGGCAATATCGGGCCAATGTTCCACAAGGTGACCCGAATATGATCCACCTTCACAAAGCATTGCAAGATCATGGGCAAGCCATTGCCGAATTGACAACTACCATGACTCAACCAGCAAAGGCCCAACTAAATCAAGTGCAAAATCCTAAGCAAGTCAATGCTATGGAAGGAGTGAACATGATGGTGAACAAGAGGAGGACCAAGGGTCCACAAGTGCAAAATCGAGTGGAGAATATGTGCAAGAAGATGGTAGTTTTGAGAAAGATGATTCCTATAATGAACAAGAGGAGGAGATGCAATATGTGAATAATTTTCAAGGGCAAAGAAACAACTTCCAAGGCCCAAGCCAACAACATTGGTGACCTCAAAACAATCAAGGAAATTGGAATTCTAACAATCAAGGAAATTGGAGTGGAAACAACCAAGGAAATTGGGGAGGTAACAATCAAGGAGAATGGATCAACAATCAAGGCAACTGGGGGTCGGGTTTTCAAAGGCCCCCAATGTACCAACAACCAAGCAACCCACCTCATTATCCTTCCCATGGTTCGAGTTCTTCAAACAATAAGATGAGACATATTGAAAATATGTTTAAGCAAATGATGGAAAAGAATGCCGATTCGGATGCCCAACTTGCTTCACACAACACATCAATCCACAACCTAGAAGTTCAAATGGGGCAAATCTCTCAAGCCTTAAATTCTCATCTTAAGGGGGGAACTACCAAGTGACACGATGGTAAAACCAAAGGGTGGTAACAACAGGAGACATGCCATGGAGGTTATCAAAAGAAGTGAAAGAGGCGGGAATGCACCCACCTCAAGTGGAAGGCAACTTGTTGATGATGATCAAATGATGCAAGAAGAAGAGATCTCGAACAATATAGTGCAACCTAATAATGAAGTTCGGATTGATATTGATGATAGTGTGGAAGAGACTCAAGAGGAGGTGAACCCATCTAGGGAACACATTATTGACATACCATAGCCGGTAGTGCAAAAGGCTAAGGCACTACTGCCTAAGCCTCCACCTCCATACCCTCAAACACTTGCCAAGCAAAATGGTGAGAATCAATTCAAAAAGTTCATTCAAATGATGAAGAGTCTCTCAATCAATATTCCATTAGTTGAAGCTTTGGAACAAATTCCCGGTTATGCAAAGTTATGAAGGATCTTGTGACAAAGAAGCGGTCAATGAACTTTGAGACCATCAACGTCACTCATCAAGTGAGTGCAATTTTGCATTCAATGGCTCCTAAGTTGGAGGATCCCGGTGCTTTCACGATTCCTTGTACAATTGAAAGTGCCGAGTTTGCTAAAGCTCTTTGTGATCTTGGGGTAAGTATCAATTTGATGCCCTATTTGGTTTTCAAGACTATGTGAATTGGGAAACCAAGACTCACCTCTATGAGATTGCAAATGGCCGACCGTACCATGAAGAGGCCCTTGGGAGTGATTGAATATGTTTTGGTTTGTGTTGATAAATTCATTCTTCCGGCGGATTTTGTCATTCTAGATTGTGAGGTTGATTATGAAGTACCGATTATTCTTGGGAGACCTTTCCTTGCTACGGGTAAGGCTCTTTGTGATGTTGAAGCTGGAAAACTCACTTTTCGGGTTGGTGATGAAAAAGTATTCCATGTGTGTAAGTGAGGTGTGTTCTTTTGTGGACTTGGTAACTAATGTTATTGTTGATGAAACAAGTGCTACAATGTTGGTGATATGTTAGAGGCCTTCTTGCTCCACTTTGATGATGACGAGATGGGTGGCTTCATGGAATATGTAAATTCTTTGCAAGGAATGGGTTCGTACAACTATGCACCCCGAAAATTATTCTTGGATCTTGAAAATAGGACAACTCCTCCGGCAAAGCCTTCTATTGAAGAGCCTTCTACCTTGGAGTTGAAGCCATTGCCTCCACATATTCAGTATGAATTTCTTGGTCCTTGTTCTACTTTACCGGTTATTCTTTCCTCTAGTTTGACTAACGTCCAGGTAGATTCCACATTGGTGGTGTCGCGCCCCTCTTTCTCGCGAAATCGGGTTTCGGCACGTGACAACTCTTTTAAAGGAAGGTGTTAAAATAGAGAGTCACCACCTAACGGATTTGAGGTGCGTTAGGGCACCTATTTGCAAATACCTCTGGATTAAGTAGTTTGCGTCACCAAAGATCGGGTAAGGGCTCAAATTACCTCGAAGAGAAGGTGTTAGGTACTCTTCGAGGTCCACAACTATGGGTCCCGGCCGAACTTGAATTAGTCATATAGTCAGAGAGAAAAATAAGAAGTTTGAAAAAAAATCATTATTGGAAAGTCCTTGAGTAAACACAGATAATTGGTTTAAAGACAAGATGGGGGGTCCTAAGTTTTTTAGCCTAAAGGATCACCCCGTGCAACATAAATAATACTTCATAACTCTCTCGAGGTGGGGTGTTACTCGTATTATTCAGCGGGCACAGACTATCATCTCCTGCTACCCGATTACTATCTTTAAGTTTTTACCTAAAGCGCACTAGTTGATTCTAAATCGTGCCCTATGCGTGAACTACCAGTCCCATGCCTATGGCCCAGGAGGTGTTTGGACCTCTATTTTGGATGGTTTCTAGACTTAGCTTAGGCTGCTCAGAAATGATAAAACTAGGCGACATACAAAACAAGTTGGACTTCATGTAAAAGCAATTAAGGGCTCAAGTTGGCCTCCACACTTACATAACAAATGCGCACGAACAAATTTTCACATTAAACGTTAGACAATTTCAGGATTGAGGCCAATTAAAGTCATTAGGCCCTATAGACATGGTTTCTATGTGAGCTTGGGATTCGAACATGCAGGCAGTTTCGGATGCAAGATGCTACCTTTATAGACGTGATTTCTGAACAACTATACATTTTAGGGAATCTGGTATTGCGAGCTGATTGTTGAAATTACAGATTACAAGTGGTTAAACCTATAGACATGATTTCTAGGTGATTTGCGCAGTAGTTGGCAGTGATAACTATTGAAAATACTCAGAATTACCCAGTTTGATCCTATAGGCATGCTTTCTAATAGCGGCAGAGTTAAGCAATGAAACAGTGTTGAAAGTTTAATTTTAGCACTTAAAGCAAGATTTCTACGATTAGCGATTGAAACAGATTTTAGCTCCTATAGGCATGTTTCCTAAATGAGCAATTATAACAACAACACATTAACCAATTAAACCCTATAGGCATGATTTCTAAAATGCAGATTTGGTAGAACATAAATTAACAGAACCCTATGGTAGTAGCACCTAATGAATATGCTGTAATACACATTGAGATATTGGTCATTTTATTTTCTATAGGCATGACATCTAGCATATAGAAACAGAATATGTTAAACGAATTAAATACCTATACGAAGGTTATCTAACACACACAATAGCAGAACATGTTTGAGCAAAGTAAACACCTATAGGCAGGATTTCTACCCGTTTTACGCAAATATTAAAATAAATCCCTTTTCCCAATTTTACTAATACCCCAATTATTATTATAATATTATTACTAGCCCAATGAGTGAAATACATTACAGAATTACAGAATAGCTATTGTGGGCCTAAGGCAGGCCCAATGTATACCTAGCCTAGCTAGGCCTTCAACACAGTTTCACAACAGCCCAGAAACAATCTCCATTCACACAAATAGCCCACATCCAGTAGCCATCAAAAGTCCTAGAGGTATAGCCATTTACACAAACTAACTGGTTTATCCAGTAGGAGAGAAGAGGGGGCAAAGTTGAGCAATTAGGAAAAAGGTGGCAAAGAACCTTGGACCCTAGTGTGTCAGAGTTCCCAAGGACTTCTAGAACTCAGGGCAGTGCTCACACTAGGGAGGTTGATAGAGGAGACTTAGGGGAAGGGCTTTGGCTTTCAGCCAGCCCCAGAATTAAACAAGAAACAACCAGTGAAAATAGTAGTAGGGTAATAGGTTTGGAAAACATTTGCAAACTTGTAAGATAATCTCATGATGAACTCCAAAAGCAAATTAACACACTAGGCAGGGTGACATATGATAAGGAACAAGGAGACTGGTATTGCAAGTTAACAGGCAATGGTATTAGACTATGAAAACCAAGTAATGCAACTAATTTAGGGCTTAAGGGATCATATTATACCATACACAGGAGTTAAGCATTATAATACAAACAGGATCAGGTAACATAGAGAGTGTCAGTTAAGGCAGACTGGTTTTAAAGGATCACAAGTTGTCATAGGTACAGATTTGATATGGCAAGAATACATAGGGTGATAACCATAGTCATAAGAGCATATAACATTCAGAGTAAAGGTCTTGAACAAGTTAGGGCATACTAATAACATCAAATTGGTCATTAGAAGTTCAGAATTAGGCAGAGAACATAGATTGAACCATATAGTCAAAACAGATTTTTCAGGTTATCACAAACTAAACTAAGCATGCTTCATTTTGTCTAAATGAATTAGGCTAGATGCAAAGCATTATTAAGCTAGCAATCACAAGCAGAATTAGGTAGAAAGAGTCAAAGAAATGCATTAGATCATGCAGTTCAGAGAACATGCTAATTAGAACATAATAAACATTGCGAAAGTTAGAAACTAACTAGTGACTGTTCGATAAACAAGAAAAAGATTACAGTAAGGACCTAGAGTCCTGAATGTGTCGAATTCCAAGGGTTTCAAGAACCCAGGCAGTGCTCACACCCAAGAGAGGTCAGAAAAAGTAGATGTCTGGTGGCCTTGGCTTTCAGCCAGCCAAGAACCAAACAGAATCGAATAATGAACAAGTATAGAGTAGAAAACTTCAGTTTTTAGTTAGAGAATAGTGATTCCAGTTCGTCTCCCCAAAACGGCGAAAGGGAATGGGTTTATATAGTGGTGAAAAATCAGCACATAAGTAAGAAAATACAAACAATCAGACCATAAAAGGAAAGAAGAACATATAAATCAATTTAAAATTAAATTAGGAGAATAAGCCGGTAAACCCTAGTTTTTTTAGGAAAAATAAATATCAACAGAATATATACAGAAACGGTAGCATAGGACGAATATCGACACAAGTAATACTCAAAATCAGAGAATCGAACAAATTTTGGTTCGATTTGAAGAGACCTGTAAACCCTAGTTTTTTTAGGAAAAATAAGAATCAACAAAAATGCACAAATATTCGTACTCACAATAGAACAAAGGATGAACATAGACAAAATAGCAGAAAGATCAGTGATTTGAACCTATTTTGGTTCGATCTTGTGGAGATCTGCTTGCCATGTTTAGGCAAGCAGTATAGGAGAGTAACCAATATCCGGAGGAGGTCATATATGGCAAGTAGTAGCCATAGAATCCCATATTAGACGGGATTATGAGAGGACTTAGGGGGAGGCGGCTAGGGTTCTTAGGAGGGAGAAGGGAGGTGAGGGATATTTGGGAGGCGGACGGGGGAGAATAGGATTAGGGTTGGGGTTTGGGTTAGTTTAAAGGGGAGGGTTTGATATGGGTAGTTGATCTCAGAGATCAACGGCCACGATTAAAGGGTAGTTAGGTGGGGTTATTAGAAACGGGGTGCGACCAGGTTAGGGGTTGGGTTAAATTGGTTTGAGCTGGGGGTTGTTTGGGCTAGTGTATTAGGCTTTGGGCCTTTGTTTGGTCCGAAAATAAGTTCAAGAGTGGGCTAGTTTTTAAATACCCAATACTTTAGCAAATAAATAATTTATAAAAGTAATTAATAAATAACAAAAATATTATTTGTGCACTAAAATAATTAAAAATAATAACATACATTATAAAAATCTAAAAAGTTATTTTTTTGCATAAATAATTTAATTGTACATGAATATAGGCTATTATTGCAAAAATATACAATTAGCCTAAAAATGCAAATATAATTATAAAAAATGCAGTAAAATATTTACAAACGTACATGTTGGTGTAAATGATAAGTTTGGATGAATAAATCATCATAAAAATAATTTGAAGGATAATTATTGGATATTTATACAATAAAATACAGAAAGAAATTGATTTCAAGCCTTTAAAAATTATGGAAAATTATGAAAAAAAAGCTTGTATAGGTTTATAAACTAAATGATAATGCAAATATACTATTTTTAAAGTACATATATATTTTAAAAATATGAGGGAAAAATTTTATATCAACAACTGCCCCTCTTTACTCGGGAATGATGAAAGAGTTGTCGGGTAAAGAAATGATGATCGATTTTGACCGAATGGGGTGATTTGGAAAAATATAGGCCGAACTCCGGTTTCTGAGTTGCCTACATATCCCTGGTTTTACGAAAATCAGGTCGTGTGTAGTTCTGGATCCAACGGTGGAATAAGCCGATAGAGTTATTATAGGAACAGACAAGCTCTTCTGGATAGGACGATATCGGAATTGTGAATGGATGTACCTTGGAATGGTTATGGATATTTGAATGGTTATCAGATGGGAATGGGTAACAGATGGTGGTTGGTTACGTTTGAAATAATTGCAGGATGTGAACTTTGAACGGAAACCGGAGCGAAGATTTCTCCCGTTAGGAGAACGGTTACTTCCTGGTTTACCTGCAAAACTTACAACACAATGCATGCAAGTATATATGGATGATGCAGATTCCCTTTGGACCATAAAAGCTATCTTTGGACGATGGGGATGGTGTCCTTAGACCATGATGTCCTGGGCCATGAATTGCATGATAGGGGATTCGCAGGCCATGAAATGATGTTCTCGGGCCATGAAAATAGTGCCTCTGAACTATGACGCCTTTGAATAATGATGTGCGATATTGAGAGATCCTCAGGCCATGGCATGGTGTCTTCTGGTTATGAGGATGATGCCTTCAGACTATGATGCCTTCGGACAAAAAAGGCGGTATTTCAGCCCATGAGATGCAAAGACATGATGTTTGGTTATGCGAAGCGAAACAAGACAGAGCATAGTCTTGTGTAAGATCGGGGGCAGAGCTTAGCCCCGAGGTGGAGAATAGTGCTAGATTTTAAGTAGCATAGCATTTGGGGTTACGCAAGGAAAGGCAGAACTTAGCCTTATGCGACTAGGGAGGCAATTCTTAGCCTCATGCGAAATGGGAGACAATGCTTAGTCTCATGCAAGGAGGAAGCAGGGCTTAGCCTTATGTAAGATGGGTGACAATGCTTAGTCTCATGTAAGAGGAGGCAGGGCTTAGCCTCATGCAAGTGGGAGACGATGCTTAGTCTCGTGCAGGGGAAGGCAATTCTTAGCCTTATGTAATTGAGGAGGCGGGGCTTAGCCTCATGCAAGCGGGAGACAATGATTAGTCTCATGCAGGGGAAGGCAATGCTTAGCCTTATGCAATTGAGGAGGCAGGGCTTATCCTCATGCAAAGGTGGAGACAATGCTTAGTCTCATACAGGGGAAGGCAGTGCTTCGCCTTATGCAATTGAGGAGGCAGGGCTTAGCCTCATGTAAAATAGAGACAATGCTTAGTCTCATGCAGGGGAAGGCAGTGCTTAGCCTTATGCAATTGAGGAGGCAGGGCTTAACCTCAAGAAAAGGTGGAGACAATGCTTAGTCTCATGCAGGGGAAGGTAGTGCTTAGCCTTATGCAATTAAGGAGGTAGGGCTTAGCCTCGTGCAAAATAGAGACAATGCTTAGTCTCATACAGGGGAAGGCAGTGCTTAGCCTTATGCAATTAAGGAGGCAAGGATTAGCCTCATGCAAGATGGAGACAATGCTTAGTCTCATGCAATGAACAGATAATAAGTAGTAGCAGAGTATTTCTTAGCTGAAAATGTGTTTGCGCTTGGCAGCTTTGTCGTTATGAAGATAGTAATTCTGAGGTGTGCCCAAATTTGAGAATATTTCTTGTTCCTGCATCAAAAGAACAATCGTGAGTTTTACGGGGGAAGGTTGGTTCGTGCCTCCGCCTGCCTGCTTTGCTTTGCTCTGTATCGAAGTCCTGCTTGAGTTACCATGGGTAGCATCTCGCTGTTTCATAAAAATAAAGTTTTCTAAAATGTGTGTGCATATGATGAATGTAGTTATTTAAAATACATTAGTATGCAATATCGGATAAATTAGATGAACCAATGACTGTGGCACTTTAGAGACATTGCGACTTCCATAGAATTTTGAGGGTTCTCCTCAAAATTCTGCCCCGGTTTACTTAGGCGATTCTCTGACTGTTCTCCATATGATGACGTTGGCTGGACTTGCTTCGGAATTTTGAGGGTCCTCTTCAAAATTCTGCCCCAGTTTCTGGTTGTGGGGGAAATGAGTATTTTATTAAATTGTGACCGAACCCACAGGGCTGCCTACGTATCCCCTCTTAAACGGGAATCAGGTCGAGCGTAGTTCAATTACATTAGATGAAGAAATGCGAACATTCTAAACATAATATCTTTTGACTGCGTCTGAATTGGTAGGCTTTGGCCAAACCTCTCCATCCATTTCTGCGAGTATGAGTGCTCCTCCTCTTAGTACTCGGTGAACCATGTAGGGCCCTTGCCAATTGGGCGAAAATTTCCCTTTGGCTTCATCTTGATGCGGGAAGATCCGCTTTAGTACCAGCTGCCCCGGTGCGAACTGTCTAGGTTTGACCCTTTTGTTGAAAGCTCTGGACATCCTATTCTGATAGAGTTGACCATGACACACTGCATTCATTCGTTTCCCGTCAATGAGAGCTAATTGTTCATAGAGGCTTCTTATCCATTCTGCATCACTGAGTTCAGCTTCTTGTATAATTCTTAAAGAAGGAATTTCAACCTCGTCAGGAATGACAGCTTCGGTACCGTAGACTAGCAAATAGGGGAGTTTCCCCGGTTGATGTGCGGACTGTTGTACGGTACCCCAACAAGGAAAATGGTAACTTCTTGTGCCATTGCTTGTGGGGTTGTCTACCATCTTCCTCAGTATTTTCTTGATATTCTTGTTTGCGGCCTCTACGACTCCATTCATTTGAGGCCTGTATGCTATGGAATTCTTGTGCTAGATTTTGAAGGTCTCGCACATAGATTTCATTAGGTCACTGTTGAGATTGGCGGCATTGTCGGTGATGATGGAATCCGGAACCCTGAATCGGAAAACAATACGATCTCTGACAAAATCTGCGACGACTTTCTTAGTTACAGCTTTGTAGGATGCAGCTTCGACCCATTTTGTGAAGTAGTCTATGGCCACTAAAATAAACCTGCTCCCGTTTGAAGAGGTGGGCTCGATTGGTCCAATGACGTCCATTCCCCAAGCGGCAAAAGGATAAGGTGCACTCGTTGCATTGAGTTCATTTGGCAGCACCCGTATCATATCTGCGTGTATTTGGCACTGATGACATTTCTGGACATACCTGATACAGTCTGTTTCCATAGTCATCCAAAAATAACATGCCCTCAGTATCTTCTCGGCTAAAACGAAACCATTCATGTGTGGTCCGCAAGTTCCAAAGTGTATCTCTTTGAGCAGTTTGGAAGCTTCCTTGGCATCAACACACCGTAATAACCCTAGATCTGGAGTACTTCTGTATAGAATTCATCCACTTTGGAAGAAATGGTTGGATAATCTTCGGAGCATGCGTTTTTAGTATGATTTGCATGCTCTGTGTACTCTCCTTTTGCCAAGTACTCCTTGATATCATGGAACCATGGATTCCCGTCTGCTTCTTCTTCAACATGAGCTCAGTAAGCTGGCTGATTATGAATCCTTACTGGAATGGGGTCGATGAAATTCTTGTCCGGATGTTGTATCATGGAGGACAAAGTGGCCAATGCATCTGCAAACTCATTCTGGATTCTCGGCACATGTCTAAACGATATCTTCGTGAACCTCTTCATCATCCCTTGCACATGATATAGATATGGTAATATCTTGGTATTCTTTGTAGCACATTCTCCTTGCACCTGATGTACCAGAAGATCTGAATCACCAATTACCAGTAATTCCTGGATATTCATGTCAACGGCCAAATTGAGCCCCAATATGCAAGCCTCAAATTCTGCCATATTATTGGTGCACAAAAATCTGAGTTTTGCGGCTCCATAGAAAAACATTCTCCATCTGTCATAGGCTTCGGCGATATCTTCTCCTACGAATGATATTTCTTCATCAGGAAAATACGTTTTTAGTGGTTCGTATTCTCCTCCTATAGGATTTTCCGCAAGATGATCCGCTAATGCTTGTCCCTTAACCGCCTTCTAAGTCACATAGACGATGTCGAATTCACTTAACAATATCTGCCATTTTGCCAGCTTCCCTGTAGGCATGGGTTTCTGGAAGATGTACTTCAGAGGATACATCCGTGATATGAGATATGTTGTATAGGCACAGAAGTAGTGCCTCTATTTCTGGGCTATCCAGGTCAAAGCACAGCAGGTGCGTTCCAGCAAAGAATACTGTGCTTCGTAGGGTGTGAACTTCTTACTCAGATAGTATATGGCATGTTCTTTCCTTCCCATCTCATCGTGTTGTCCCAAGACACAACCGAAAGCCCCATCTAATATGGAGAGATAGAGTAGCAGTGGTCTACCAGGTTTTGGCGGGACTAGGACTAGCGGTGTGGACAAATTTCTTTGATTCTGTCAAAAGCTTTCTGGCAGTCTTCAGTCCAACCAGTTGAGGTATCCTTCTTTAACATTTTGAAGATCGTCTCACAGATCACGGTTGATTGTGCTATGAAGTGGCTGATGTAATTAAGACGTCCCAAGAAGCTCATCACGTCTTTCTTATCCTTTGGAGGTGGAAAATCGTGGATAGTCTTGACCTTTGATGGGTCTAGCTCAATTCCTCGGCGGCTGACTATGACTCCTAACAACTTTCCTGCGGGGACCCTGAAGGCACATTTTGCGGGATTCAATTTCAAATTGTACCTCCGAAGCCGATCAAAGAATTTCCTCAAGTCTGATGTGTGATCTGTACTCTTCTTGGATTTGATGATGACATCATCCACATATACCTTTATCTCCTTGTGTATCATGTCGTGGAAAATAGTTTTCATGGCCCTCATATAAGTGGCTCCAGCATTCTTCAGACCAAACGGCATCATTTTATAGCAATACAACCCCCCCCACAGTATAATAAAAGCTGTCTTTTCGGCATCCTCTTCATCCATCCAGATCTGATGATATCCCGCGAAGCAATCCACAAAGGATTCGAGTTCATACTTAGCACAGTTGTCGATCAGTATGTGTATGTTGGGTAATGGGAAATCATCTTTGGGACTTGCTCTGTTTAGGTCCCAATAATCGATGCATACTCTGACTTTCCCATCCTTCTTCGAAACTGGCACGATGTTAGCCAACCAAGTTGGATATTCAACCACTCTGAGAACCTTAGCTTTGATCTGTTTGGTGACTTCTTCTTTGATTTTTAGAATCATATCTGGCTTGAACTTTCTGAGCTTCTACTTTACTGGCGGACACATTGGGTTGGTGGTTAGTTTATGAGCCACTATGGACGTGCTCAAACCAGTCATATCATCATAAGACCATGCGAAAATATCTTCATATTCTTTCAGGAAACGGGTGTATTCTTCTTTCTCTTATGGTGACATGCGAATGCTTATGCGAGTTTCTTTGACTGTTTCGGAATCTCCCAAGTTGACTATCTTAGTTTCGTCCAGGTTGGACTTAGGCTTGTTCTCAAAATCTTCAACTTCTCTAACAATTTCCTCAGGTATTATATCTTCTTCTTCTATTTCTTTTGAGTCACTATCCTTATGTTGCGTTGTCTCATTACATGTCACAGTTGTTGGTTCATCACAATAAGAAATAGTAATGTTGTAGAGAGAAAATTGTAGAGAATAGTAATAAATAATAAAATAGCAAACCATTGATAATTATCAAGATGTCAAACAAAAACGATTTTTAATGATTCAAACAAATGTTTCAAAATAAAATACTGAAAATGTTTTTAAAATGCTCATAAGAATTGTTTTCAAAATAAATGACACTAGCAGCCAGGCTACCCCGGAACTCGGCAGGCCCTTGATGGTGTGGTAGTCCAATTCCTCAGAACAACTCCCTTCGCCATTGTAGGGATGACGAGGCCTTCTTCCTCCTCCTCAACTATTACACTACAGTCCATGTTTTCATCTTCCAATAATAGATTCCTTAAACTAGCTAGCGCTCCATCTTCTTCGGATCCCCACATCATATCAGCCTGATGGAAAGATTGGCTCAAATGTGGTATCGGCTGCTCGAGAGGGTAATAAGGACCATGCCATGGTGGTGACCAATTCTGATACTCGTGCCAGGTGTATTGATATCCCAGTCCAAAGGTCGTGCCGTGACATTTTAACTGTATTTATTTGGTAATTCCTTGGAGATTCTTGTCGAGACCCTTGCTGGGTTCATACCCTGTCTATGCCAATATGCTTTCTATTTTTCTTCTCAACCATTTGTCTTTCTCGGTGGCGTTAACACGCTCAATGTGATGGTAAGTCTCTCCCCCTAACTTCCTTCTATTCTCCACATCCGGGACAGTCTGGTTGGTTTAAATAGGGTTACTTCCATCTCCATGAATGATCACCTCCTGATGATTCCATTCGAACTTCACAGCCTAATGCAAGAATAAATGCTACAGTCTCAACGTCGTGTATCCAAGGTCGTCCCAATAGCAGATTATCTGAGGCGGATATGTCGAGCACTTGGAATTCAACATCAAACCAAGTTGGACCCATTTGTAAGTAGAGGTTGGTTTCTCCGATTGTGGCCCTTTGAGACCCATCGAACGCTTTTACGTTCATAGTTCCTTCTCGTATCTCATGCAAACCTTTACCTAACCTATTCAAAATAGTCAACGGGCAGAAGTTGAGACTTGAACCCCCATCTATCAAGACCCTGGCAATGAATTTGTCTTCACACTGTACTGTGATATGCAATGCCCTGTTATGGCTCAACCCTTCTGGTGGCAATTTATCTTCGTGGAAAGTGATCTTATGGCTTTCCAATACTTGTCCTACCATGTTGGCCATCTCTCTACTGGTAATGTTGTTGGGTACATAAGCCTCATTCAACACTTTCATCAACGCGTTCCTATGTGCCTCATAATTCTGCAGTAGTGATAGAATGGATATCTGCGCAGGGGTTTTGTTCAAATGATCAACCACAGAATACTCCCTTGCTTGCACCTTTCTCCAAAGATCATCCGGGCCGGTTTCAATGATAGGCTGCCTGGAAGCGGCTTCTTTACTTGTTCCCCCCAAATGCTCGGGCATGTAAACCCTACCAATTCTGGTCATACCTTGTGCTGCACCAGTTTTTTCCATTTTCCCCTTTCCTTTCCTTCTCGCTTCTGCAGTATAGTCCCAAGGCACAACATTGGAATTAAAGGATGGTGTGGGTTCTACCGTTACGTTGAATGGTGTGATCACTTCTACTTCGAACTGAGCTGGCATGGCTGAGGGTGTTGTAACTTCAACATTGAACGGAGTCGGTGCGGCTACCTCAACTTCAATCGGTGACTGTATCTGTACCACAATAGGCGTGAGAGTGACTGGAGGCATTTTGGGATCATCCTCTTCTCGAATGAGCCCAATTGACCTCTCTGGGTCCCATTCTTCATCAGTTTCTATCACATTTACCCCCTCTCCCATGTGATCCGGGAGTGGATTGTTGCGGACGTTAGGTGTAGTCTCCTTTTGCCTGTATAACTTTGGTATCAATCAACGTCTGGATCTTATCCTTCAGAGTGCGGCATTCATCAATAGTGTGACCCTTCATGCCCGAATGGTAGGCACATGTCTTATTCGAATTGACCCATTGAGAGAAATTTTCCATGGAGACAATGGGAATGGGAGTGACATAACCGGCAGCTTTCAATCTCTCATATAACTAGTTAATAGGTTCGGCAATAGGAGTGTATTGTCTGGGCGGCCTATGGTCGAAATTTGTCCTGGGTTTTTGGTAGTTTTGGCGGGCTGGTGGTGAGTGGTAATATGTTGGTTGAGTGTTGTAAGTATGGTAGGCAGTAGCGGGTTGATGATATATAGGAGGTGAAGGCTGATATGTGGGTAGAGGTGTTTGGTATGTGAGAGGAGACTTCGGACCTTGGGCTACCATCACAATCCCCACTTCCTTCTTTTTAGATATACCCCCCAACTGTAAGGCTTTGTTCGTAGCCTGGAGTGCCTCGAAATTTGTTACCATCCCTCTTTTGATTACCTCTTCTATTCTTTTTCCCAATTTGATGATGTCGGAGAATTTATGATTTTCAATAACCATCAACCTCTCATAATATTACGGATCCTAGGACCAGACAAAGAATTTGTTCATTTGTTCTTCTTCTAATGCTGGCCTTACTTTTGCAGCCTCTGAACTCCACCGAGTAGCATACTCGCGGAAAGTTTCTGTCGGCTTCTTCTTAAGATTCTGGATATAGAAGACGTCTGGTGCATTCTCTGTGTTGAATCTGAACCGATCCATAAAATCTGACGCCATGCTTCCCAATTAATCCACTTCTTTGGATTTTGACTGATGTACTAGGATAGGGCATCTCCAGTGAGGCTCCTCATGAACAGCTTCATGCGGATTCTTTCATCTTTACCAACCCCTACGAGCTTGTCGCAATACGTCCTTAGATGTACCTTTGGATCACCTGTCCCATCGAACATTTTGAACTTAGGAGGTTTGTAACCCTCTAGCAGTTCTACATCCGGTTGAATACATAAATCCTCATAGTTCAAACCTTCGATGCCTTTACCACCTTCAATACCTTGGACTCGACTTGTAAGCTTCTTAAGTTCTTCCGCAATGTTCTTGATGAGCAAGTCCTTCTCGGCGAATTCCGGTGTATACATGGTTTGTTGTGAAGTGTGGGGTAAGGTTTCCACGTATATAGGGTTACTTTGGTGGACTCTGGGAATTTGGGTGTAGTGGTGATCATTGGTTGAGTTTTGGGGATCAGGAGTAGGTTGTGGTGCATTTTGAGGAGTGTGGTAGGTGGTAATTTGTGGGTTCTGGGTCGGATGATGATGATGCTGTGGAGGAGTTGGTACTGGTGGAGGATTAGGATTTTGGGGAGGCGTGGCATATTGATGAGGTGCGGGAGGATTTTGCAGGTGCTAGTTTTGTGTGTTTTGAGGAGGTGTTGGGTTTTGGGTGTTTTGTTGGTTGATGTCGGGAACATTCGGGGTAAGGGAAAGGTTTTTCCAAGTTACGGACCTGTTCAAGTTCCCCTTGTCACTCCAGTATCTTTTGCTCTAACCATAAAACCAAGTCATTCTACGCCGGAGTACTTCGTCCATCTGAAATTTTGACATTCTCGGCGTGCGCAGCGTTGTCTTTCCTGATACCATTCATATCGTCCATCTTAGCTTTTCCTTTGTTCTTGGGATCACTTGGAGGAGGAGGAGGTGAAGGACCTATAGATCTGGTATGATATGCTGATGATGCTAGTATGCACGAACCAACCTTAAGGGGTGGGAATAAACAAAGAAAAGAAGAAAAACAAAAGGTAAGCAAGTTAGTAAGGAGTATTAAAAGGATATTTACGATATTTAAACATTTATTGCGGAATTATAAATTCATGTCCTAATTTGGGGACCTCATCATGCCCGAGGTAGGCATAGCGACATATAGCTTTGGAGAAAACTCAATGCCGATAACTGCGTCATTTCATTAATATGATAAATAGACCAAATCTCTACTAAAACGACAATAATTATAAAGAGTCACTAGTGGCATTTGCCTTATTACAATAAAATTCTAAAACGAATCTAGAAAACATCATTCCCAATCTACTCGGTCCCAGAGGGACCTTCTCCAAGCTTGGCCTTCTTAGCCACGTCAATCAAGACCCCAGGTCGCGCATGTCCAATAGCAGATACGCCCTTGCTAGATGTCCTTCTTCATTGCCCTCTGCGTTCTGACTATCCGAGACCCTTTTCCTCATCTTTCCCTCAAGTTTCATCAAACCCTGCTCCAAATACTCCAACCTTTCTGTTGAGTTAGTAGCGATTCCCCTCCATTCATTGATTGCTTCCACGTCCACTTTATGTTGTTCCAAATGCTTGGCCTCAGATTTAAAGACCCTTTTGCGCAACCTTTTGTATTTGACTTGTGCTTCAGCAGCGTCGTCTATGACCCTATTTCTCAAATCAACCCCTGTGACCTCTCCTGCTATGTCATCGACCAACCATGATGGGTAGAAGTACACATGGCCGGCATGATACCTGTCTGGCTCGATAGTATTTTTCTCCACAATAATCTTTTGATGCCACATGTGCTTTGCCTCGAACTTGAATGGAATGGCATTCCCTTGGAAGTCTTCTTTGTAATGAACCATTTTGGAAACTCGTGGTATAACTTGTTTTCTCCCAGCTTGCTTCATGACTCTGATAGGAGCATAAGGATAGATTCCCCTTAATCCGATTAGCACTAGATGAGGAACATCTCTCGACTTGATGATGAATTCACTGCTAGGGAACCAATCGAACATCCAATGTACCTTGTCATCAGTTAAATTGCTAAAGAAATTTACCCAGCTCACAGCGTTTCCCGGTTGTGCAAACCTGTCTGGGATAAAAGTCATTCTCTTCGGATGGTGATAAGTTATGTGGTCATTCCCTGGTCATCGCGGAAATTCTTGACGATATTATCCTCTCTGAAGGTGTTCCAACAACCATATTTGCAGCAACAGATTGCAACCCTCGAAATGCCTATAACCGTTTTTGCAACGGTCTAAGGCTCGGTACATCTCAGCCACGATCATTGGGACAATAGTGTAAGTTTGCCCCTCAATTCCTTCTATTAGGGTCTTAGTGACCATAGCTAGGCGAGTGTGGATCCTTTCTCCTTGTATCGGGAATAATACATCCCCAAAAAACAGACAATGAATACAAAAATCCGGCGGTGAGTCCAACCCAAAGAAGTGATGGCAAATTTATTATTGTAAAGACGATATGACTTGCTGTGACCATAACGCTCGTAAAGGAAGTCGAATGGTATGTAAAATTTCTTCAGACAGACTAACTCATCATTTTTTCTGAAACCCATCATTTTTAGAAAACCTCGAGAAGTACGGTTTTCCGATAACAACAAGCCAGGGTTATCCCATGGGAGCTCAGCGAATCCTACTATTTACTCTATAAGGGGAGTCATTTCTATATCACCAAAATGGAAGACGGCCCTCTTCTCATCCCAGAACATGGTGGCAGCCTCAATTAACACATTGTTCGGCTGAATATCTAACAAAGGAGGTAAATTCCCGAGAACTCTTTTCACATGGTTTTTGTCACTTGGGGAGAGATTTTCCCACCAATATAGCAACAAAGGTGGGATACTTCTAACCATGTCGAACATGGGGACTTCGTGCCTCATTTCTGCAAAACAAATAAAGTTAGCCCTTTCCCCCTCCGAATTTGACTATTTACACATTGATGATTAGCATATCGGCACGTTTTCTCCAAATAATGAACATATCATGATTGTACCCATTAGGATTTAAGAAAATCCCGGCGGGCTTTGGACAAGGCTTGCCTTAGAGAGTTATTACCCGAACAGCGTTCTAACCCATACTAGGTTTAGACACGATGCATGCATAGTTAATATTAGAGTGGGGGTTTCTAAAAGAGTCTAGACCGGTCCCCTCTAGTGGACAACTTGAGAGAGGAAGGCACGGAACCGTCGATTGCACCGCTGATCGACTCGTTTTACCGCAAATAAGCCTTTCCAAATTTAAAAGGGTGATTTAGGAAGAACGCGGACCCTCATCAAGTACCGCTATGGTATTAATTATGCACGAGTGGAATATGATGTGGAGCATGCTTTATGTAAAGATAAAACAACACGTTGTCAAGTATTTTGCATGATGAATACAATAGACGCAGTATTAAATGGAGCATAAAGACATAAAAAGAAAGGAAAACAAGGAAGAAGTTAGTTCGCGCAATGTGAAAGAATTGCAATAAAGCAAACAAAAAGGTAGGGATGGGGAAAGACATGATATAGCAAAATTTAAAAAAGTGATTTGGAGCAAGTGAACATAACTGGAAAATAAAGGGAAAACGCATATTGTAACCAAATTAGGCAAAGATTTGCATATTAATATGAATTCAGATGAAGGGAAAATAAGGAAAAGGATGTGCATGTAGCAATAAAAGGGAAACGGGAGCGGGATATTCATGTAACAGCAAAATAACAAAGACACACTTATCAGAGAAGACTAATTCATATAGACCAAGTTCGCTATGGTAAGAGCCTAAAAAATATCCCCAACAGAGTCGCCATGCTGTCGCTCCCCTCTTTCTCGCGAAATCGGGTTTCGACACATGATAACTCTTTTAAAGGAATGTGTTAAAAGAGAGAGTCGCCACCTAAAGGGTTTGAGGTGCTTTAGGGCACCTATTTGCAAATAACTCTGGTTTAACAAGTTTGCGTCACCAAAGATCAGGTAAGGGCTCAAATTACCTCGAAGAGAAGGTGTTAGGCACTCTTCGAGGTCCATAATTGTGGGTCCCGGCCGAACTTAAATTATATGAATTAGTCAAATAGTGAGAGAGAAAAACAAGAAGTTTGAAAAAAAATCATTATTAGAAAGTCCTTGAGTAAACACAGATAATTGGTTTAAAGACAAGATGGGGGGTCCTAAGTTTTTTAGCCTAAAGGATCACCCCGTGCAATATAAATAATACTTCGTAACTCCGTCGAGGTGGGGTTACTCATATTATTCAGCGGGCACAGACTATCTTCTCCTGCTACCGGATTACTATCTTTAAGTGTTTACCTAAAGCGCACTAGTTAATTCTAAACCGTGCCCTATGTGTGCACTACCTGTCCCATGCCTATGGCCCAGGAGGCGTTTGGACCTCTATTTTGGATGGTTTCTAGACTTAGCTTAGGCTACTCAGAAATGATAAAACTAGGGAACATACAAAACAAGTTGGACTTCATGTAAAAGTAATTAAGGGCTCAAGTTAGCCTCCACACTTAGACAAATGCATTCGAACAAATTTTCACATTAAACGTTGGACAATTTCAGGATTGAGGCAAATTAAAGCCATTAGGCCCTATAGACATGGTTTCTATGTGACCTTGGGATTCGAACATGCAGGTAGTTTCAGATGCACGATGCTACCTTTATAGACGTGATTTTTGAACAACTATACATTTTAGGAAATCTGGTATTGCGAGCTGATTGTTGAAATTACAGATTACAAGTGGTTAAACCTATAGACATGATTTCTAGGTGATATGCGCAGTAGTTGGCAGTGATAACTATTGAAAATACTCAGAATTACCCAGTTTGATCCTATAGGCATGCTTTCTAATAGCGGCAGAGTTAAGCAATGAAACAGTGTTGAAAGTTAAATTTTAGCACTTAAAGCAAGATTTCTACGATTAGCGATTGAAACTGATTTTAGCTCCTATAGGCATGTTTCCTAAATGAGCAATTATAACAACAACACATTAACCAATTAAACCCTATAGGCATGATTTCTAAAATGCAGATTTGGTAGAACATAAATTAACAGAACCCTATGGTCGTAGCACCTAATGAATATGCTGTAATACACATTGAGATATTGGTCATTTTATTTTCTATAGGCATGACATCTAGCATGTAGAAACAGAATATGTTAAACGAATTAAATACCTATACGAAGGTTATCTAACACATACAATAGCAGAACATGTTTGAGCAAAGTAAATACCTATAGGCAGGATTTCTACCCGTTTCATGCAAATATTAAAATGAACCCATTTTCCCAATTTTACTAACACCCCAATTATTATTATAACATTATTACAAGCCCAATGAGTGAAATAAATTACAGAATTATAGAATAGCTATAGTGGGCCTAAGGCAGGCCCAATGTATACCTAGCCTAGCTAGGCCTTCAACACAGTTTCACAACAGCCCAGAAACAATCTCCATTCACACAAAATAACCCACATCCAGTATCCATCAAAAGTCCCAGAGGTATAGCCATTTACACAAACAAATTGGTTTATCCAGTAGGTGAGAAGAGGGGGCAAAGTTGAGCAATTAGGAAAAAGGTGGCAAAGAACCTTGGACCCTAGTGTGTCAGAGTTCCCAAGGGCTTCAAGAACCCAGGGCAGTGCTCATACTAGGGAGGTTGATAGAGGAGACTTAGGGGAAGGGCTTTGGCTTTCAGCCAGCCCTATAATTAAACAAGAAACAACCAGTGAAAATAGTATTAGGGTAATAGGTTTGGAAAATATTTGCAAACTTGTAAGATAATCTCATGATGAACTCCAAAAGCAAATTAACACATTGGGCAGGGTGACATATGATAAAGAACAAGGAGCCCGGGATTGCAAGTTAACAGGCAATGGTATTAGACTATTAAAACCAAGTAATACAACTAATTTAGGGCGTAAGGGATCATATTATACCAAACACAGGAGTTAAGCATTATAATACAAACAGGATCAAGTAACATAGAGAGTGTTAGTTAAGGTAGACTGGTTTTAAAGGATCACAAGTTTTCAGATGTACAGATTGGATATGGCAAGAATACATAGGGTGATAAACATAGTCATAAGAGCATATAACATTTAGATTAAAGGTCTTAAACAAGTTAGGGCATACTAATAATATCAAATTGGTCGTTAGAAGTTCAGAATTAGGCAGAGAACATAGATTGAACCATATAGTCAAACAAGATTTTTCAGGTTATCACAAACTAAACTAAGCATGCTTCATTTTGTCTAAATTAATTAGGCTAGGTGCAAAGAATTATTAAGCTAGCAATCACAAGCAGAATTAGGCAGAAAAGAGTCAAAGAAATGCATTAGATCATGCAGTTTAGAGAATATGCTAATAAGAACATAATAAACATTGCAAAATTTAGAAACTAACTAGTGACTGTTCGATAAACAAGAAAAAGATTACAGTAAGGATCCAGAGTCCTGAATGTGTCAAGTTCCAAGGGTTTCAAGAACCCAGGCAGTGCTCACATCCAAGAGAGGTCAGAAAAAGTAGAAGTCCGGTGGCCTTGGCTTTTAGCCGGCCAAGAACCAAACAGAATCGAATAGTGAACAAGTATAGAGTAGAAAACATCAGTTTTTAGTGAGAGAATAGTGATTCCAGTTCGTCTCCCCAAAAAGGGGAAAGGGAATGGGTTTATATAGTGGTAAAGAATCAGCACATAAGTAAGGAAATACAAATAATCAGACCATAAAAGGAAAGAAGAACACATAAATCAATTTAAAATCAAATTAGGAGAATAAGCCGGTAAACCCTAGTTTTTTTTTGGAAAAATAAATATCAACGGAATATACACAGAAACGGTAGCATAGGACGAATATAGACACAAATAATACTCAAAATCAGAGAATCGAACCAATTTTGGTTCGATTTGAAAAGATCTGTAAACCCTAGTTTTTTTTAGGAAAAATAAGAATCAACAAAAATGCACAAATATTCGTACTCATAATAGAATAAAGGATGAACATAGACAGAATAGCAGAAAGATCAGTGATTTGAATCTATTTTGGTTCGCTCTTGTGGAGATCTGCTTGCCATGTTTAGGCAAGCAGTATAGTAGAGTAACCAATACCCTGAGGAGGTCATATATGGCAAGTAGTATCCATAGAATCCCATATTAGACGGAGATTATGAGAGGATTTAGGGGGGCGGATAGGGTTCTTAGGAGGGAGAAGGGAGGTGAGGGATATTAGGGCGGCGGACGGGGGAGAATGGGATTAGGGTTGGGATTTGGGTTAGTTTAAAGGGGAGGGTTTGATGTGGGCCGTTGATCTCAGAGATCAACGGCCATGATTAAAGAGTAGTTGGGTCGGGTTATTAGAAATGAGTCACGACCGGGTTAGGGGTTGGGTTAATTTGGCTTGGGCTGGGGGTTGTTTGGGCTAGTGTATTAGGCTTTGGGCCTTTGTTTGGTCCGAAAATAAGTTTAAGAGTGAGCTAGTTTTTAAATACCCAATATTTTAGCAAAATAAAATTTTTATAAAAGTAATTAATAAATAAAAAAAATATTACTTGTGCACTAAAATTATTAAAAATAATAACTTATATTATAAAAATATAAAAAGTTATTTTGTTGCATAAATAATGTAATTATACATCAATATGGGCTATTATTGCAAAAATACAAATGTAATTATAAAAAATGTAGTAAAATATTTAAAAACATACATGTTGGTGTAAATGATAAGTTTGGATGATTAAATCATCATAAAAATAATTTGAAGGATAATTATTGGATATTTATACAATAAAATGCAGAAAGAAATTGATTTAAAGCCTTTAAAAATTATGAAAAATTATGAAAAAAAGCTTTTATAGGTTTATAAACTAAATGATAATGCAAATATAATATTTTTAAAGTGTGTATATATATATATATATATATATATATATATATATATATATATATATATATATATATATTTTGTTTTTAAAAATATGAGGGAAAAATTGGGTATCAACAGGTGGTGCTACAAAAGAGGAAGAAGGCTATTGGGTTGACCTTGGCGGATATTCGGGGGTTAAACCCCGCTTTTTGCATGCATAAGATCAAGTTGGAGGATGGCGCCAAACCATCTATTAAACATCAAAGGAGACTCAATGAGGCTATGCAAGAAGTTGTCAAGAAGAAGATTATCAAGTGGTTAGATGCCGGGGTTGTCTACCCCATTTCCGATAGTTCGTGGACTTCTATGGTTCAATGTGTTCCAAAGAAGGGGGACATGAAGGTAGTCACCAATGACAAGAATGAGTTGATTCCTACAATAACGATGACCGGTTGGAGGGTGTGTATGGACTATCGCAAGTTCAACAAAGTCACAAGGAAGGATCACTTTCCAATTCCTTTCTTAGATCAAATGCTCGATAGATTGGCCGGCCGTTCTTTCAATTTCTTTCTTGATGGATACTCGGGCTACAGCCAAATTCTCATTGCTCCGGAAGATCAAGAGAAAACAACCATTACATGTCCCTATGGTACTTTTGCTTTCAAGCGGATGCCATTTGGTTTGTCTAATGCACCAGTGACTTTTCAAAGGTGTATGATGGCTATTTTCATGGATATGGTGGAGTACTACCTTGAAGTTTTCATGTATGACTTCTCGGTGGTTGGAGATTCTTTTGATGATTGTCTTGCAAATTTTGACAAAGTGATGACTAGATGTGAAGAAACAAATTTGGTGCTCCAATGGGAAAAATGCCATTTCATGGTCGAGGAAGGTATTGTCCTTGGCCACAAAATCTCAAGGAATGGAATTGAAGTTGACAAGGCAAAGATTGAGGTGACTTCTAAGTTTTCACCTCCAACTTTGGTAAAGGGTATGCGGAGTTTGTTAGGCCATGCGGGCTTTTACCGACGCTTCACCAAAGACTTCTCTAAAGTGGTGAACCCGTTGTGCAAGCTTCTTGAGAAGGATGCTAAGTTTAACTTCAATGATGATTGCATGAGAGCTTTTGAATTGTTGAAGCTCAAGTTGACAACTACTCCCATCATCACCGCTCCAAAGTGGAGTGTCCCATTTGAACTCATGTGTGATGCAAGTGACGTAGCGGTTGGGGCTATTTTGGGGCAATGCATCAACAAAAATTTTCATCCGGTCTACTATGCTAGTAAGACCATGAATAGTGCCCAAGTCAACTATATCGTTATGGATAAAGAGCTCCTTGCTATTGTGTTTGCAATTGAGAAGTTCCGCCCGTACATGAGCAAAAAGGACTCCAAAGCTCGGTTGATGAGATGGGTGCTCTTGTTGCAAGAATTTGACATTGACATCCAATATAGGAAAGGTAGTGAAAACCAAGTGGCGGACCACTTATCTCATTTGGAAGAGGAGGGGAGGCTGCATGATGGCCTTGAAATCAATGACTCCTTCCTCGATGAGCAACATTTGGCTATTTCAATGAAAGAGTGCCATGGTTTGTGGATTTAGCAAATTTTCTTGTGTGTGAAATCATTCCGGATGAGTTCTCTTCAAGCCAAAGGAAGAAGCTCAAACGAGATTGTCAAGATTATTATTGGGATGAACCATACCTTTTCTGGATTTGTACGGATGGGGTGATTAGAAGATGTGTACCGGAAGAAGGGCAAGGTGAAATTCTTGGGGCTTGTCATTCATCGCCATATGGTGGTCATCATGGTGGAGCAAGAACGGTGGCCAAAGTGCTTAGTTGCGGTTTCTATTGGCCTACTCTTTACAAAAATGTTAGTGAGTTAGTGAGAATATTTGATGAATGTCAACGGGCCGGTGGTATCTCAAATAAAAATGAAATGTCTCTCACAACCATTTTGGAGATTGATATTTTCGATGTGTGGGGTATTGACTTCATGGGCCCTTTTAGTGTGTTCTTGTGGAAATACCTACATCTTGGTCACGGTGGATTATGTGTCCAAATGGGTTGAGGCTGTTGCTTTACCCAACAATGAGGTGAGAAGTGTGGTGGCTTTCTTGAAGATAAATATCTTCACAAGGTTTGGTACTCCACGTGCAATTATAAGCGATGGGGGGTCACATTTTTGCAACAAGGCTTTCGACACTTTACTTAGCGAGTATGGTGTTACTCACAAAGTCACGACTCCCTATCACCCACAAGCTAGTGGGCAAGTGGAAGTCTCCAACTGGGAGATAAAGAGTATCTTGTCCAAAATGGTGAATGCTAATCGGACAGATTGGTCCAAGAAGCTTGATGATTCACTCTAGGCCTATCGGACGGCTTACAAAACACCTATCGGAATGTCGCCATACCAGATGGTGTTCGGGAAAGCTTATCATCTTCTGGTGGAGCTAGAGCACATGGCCATGTGGGCTCTAAAGAAGTTGAATCTTGATTGGGATGTAGCCGCTAACTTGAGGGTTGCACACTTGAATGAATTGGATGAGCTCTAGTACCATGCTTAAGCGAGTTCGTCCTTGTACAAAGAAAAGATGAAATATCTTCATGACAAATACATTTGGAATAAAGAGTTCAAGGTGGGCGATCTTGTATTGTTGTTTAACTTAAGGTTGAGGATGTTTTCCAGGAAGCTAAAATCCAAATGGAGTGGTCCTTTTGAAAATGTGGGTGTGACACCTTTTGGTGCATTAGACTTGAAGAACAAAAACAATGAAGTATTCCAAGTCAATGATCACCACGTCAAGCACTACTTGGGAAAGTATGGACATAGCCACATGGTGGCGGTCATTCATTTCACTTGAGGGTATTACGCGCCGTGCCGCGACGTTAAATCAGGCGCTTCTAGGGAGACAACCCATGTTTCTTTTCTTTTTCTTTTGTAGTTAGGTGTTATTTTTGTTCTAACTTGATTTGAAGTGTGCTATAGGGGTGAGTGTGACTTACAAGAATTGTGGACGAAAAATGGCTAAGTGTTCAAAAGAGTGCGGACCACACTTTATTTGTGCGGACCGCACATTTTTAGGTGCCATAGTAGATGAGCATTGCGGCCGCACATTTATCTTGCGAACCGCAAAATTGAAATGTCAAAAACACCAGCTCTCTGAAGTTTAAGCTTGTCAGTACGGAGGTCGATCTGCGACCGCACGTGAAATCTGTGGCCGCACCCAACAATGTGCGGACCACAGATTGGTTTTCAAAAGTGATCTCCCAGGTTAAAGAGTGCGGACCGCACATGAAAATGTACGGCCGCACTTGTCTCTGATTACTTCTCATTTTGAAGGGTATAAATATAACAACTGGGCTCATTTTACTCTTTTCCCACTTTGAACAAAAATGGTTGCCCTCCTAAGTTTTCTTGAAGATTTTCACTGTCCACACACACAACCACCTAGATTACTCACTCAGTGCATTCACTCTATCTGGTATGCTTCAATTTCATAATAATTTTTTTTAATTAGTTTAATTTATATATTTTTAGTTCTTTTTAGGCCATCTGTTATTAGAGTTCCATTATGTGTCCATATGGGGTAGATTTGGACTGGGTAACAGTGATACATGCTCTAGTGGGATTAGGTTCTTACAATTTCATGTTTTTATAATGTTGCCATGTCATTTTGTGCAAGGAATTGAAAAATCTAAGTTGAAAATATTGTCTGCTCGTACTGTTTTGAAATCTGCGGCCGCACATGAAATTGTGCGGTCCGCATATTTGGAATTTTGGTAAATCAGTGATGTAGTAATTTGCGACCACAAGTCAAATTGTGCGGACCGCAAATTTCCCCTTGCGGACGCAGATTGGTCATTTCTCTGTCATCAGAGAGTTAGCATTTTTTGGACTAAGAGGTGTGGCCTCAAGTAAAATTGTGCGGACCACACTTCCCTTCTGTGGCCGCAAAACAAAAATGTGCGGACCATGAGTCCCTATCTACGGCCGTAGATTAAATTGTGCGGACCGAAGATCCCATTTCCCTGCAGGCATAACTCACTGTCCAACCCACTGTGTCCAATGGTTTCTCCTTTACTTAAATGTCTCTTGTATGTGTTTGAACATCAAATTGCAACTAACAATATCCTCTGCTTGATACAGACAATGGTTCGATCAAGAAGACGAGGCGAAACTTCAAAAGGGAGAAGTGAATCTTCTCGAAATCGAGGCAAAAGTGCCTTGCCTCTTGGCCAGCCAAAGACGATAAGAAAGAAAGCAATAGCAGGCAGAGGGGGAGGTGCAGACCTCTCCGAGTCTAGCTCATATGTCCCATCTAGGGAAGTGTTAGAGAGCAACTCAGCCTCTGTTCAGGAGGAGAAACCAGCCACAGAGTCGAGGCCGCAAGGGAGATACCAGCTCAAGGACGAGCCTCTTCATCTCACAACACTTTTGAGGCATCGGAGAGTGCTAGTCAGGCTTTTGATCCATCGTCTACACCAGTCCCTGAGGCACAGGTCACACATGATATCCCCGATGATGGCAGAGGTGGTGATGCTACAGCTTCAGGCCTTGAAAGATCAAAGAAAAAGGAGGTTTGGGAGGATCGCTTTGTCAGCCTGGTCGCCTTCACCAGCTTCCATATGTGGTGGCTAATGAGGTCGCTAACTCTTGAGCGACAGTTTCTGTTAAAGGATTTTGAGAAGTACAATCCAGCTATATTGAGATATTTCATTGCATGAAAGGGGTGGATGTGGTTCACTCAGAGTGTAGAGGATGCCAAATAGTACCTCGTCCGTGAATTCTATGCCAATGTGGCTCATATAAAGAAAGGGACGAAGGTGACCAAAGTACGCAACCTAAAGGTGAGGTTTGATCAGCATACACTAAACACGTACTTGGGCTTCGAGGATGTTGAGCCGATGGAGTATTTGGAGAAGTGCACTGAAGGAGGAAGTCCGTCCTTGGCTAGCTGATATTCTTGCACCACCAGGGCCACCACCACCATGTATTATTGCTGGGGTTCCCATTCAGCGAAACACTTTGAGCTTTGAGGCAAAAAGGTGGCAGACCTTTGTTTGTAAAAGGTTAGATCCATGCTAGAACGAGACTCACCTTTCTCTTGCTTGGGCAGTGCTTGTGTCTTCTATCATGGCTGGTTACCCAATCAATATGGGTGTCGTGATGTCAGCCAACATTTCAGTGATTGCATGGAAGGACAGCTTGGCCTACCCCTATCCCAACATTATCACATAGTATCTCACCGATGCAAAGGTAGAGCCGAGGGATTTTGACACCAAGGTGAAGGCAAATAAGTTCTTCAATTGGTATTCTCTGATGGATGCAAGCAACCCAAAGAAGAATGTTCAGCCTTCTACTACCACAGGCCAGCCTGATGAGCCAATAGTGGTAGCATCTGAGGCAGTTGATCTTCCATCCACTTCTGCTGAGCCTTCCGCCATTGCCACTGCTATTCCTCCACCATCATCCACAGTTCCTACTACAGCTCCTACAGCTCTGAGGCTAGTGCACATGCCCACTGCCCCACTATATGCACTGCGAGTTTCCCAGACATTGGCGAGTCTCAACAACTGGATGCAGACATCTACTGCAAAGCTGTCTGACTTTTCCAGAACTGTTGCAGCGCAGTCCACTTCACAGGCATCACAGGTTCCTTCTGATATTAAGGAGACACTGAAGAAGATTCTGGAGAACCAGAAGACTATCATGGACACCTTGGTACATCATGGGTCAGTTATTGTACAGTTGGGAAAGGAAGTGATGAAGATGAGAAAGTCCCAGTTCAGCAAGAAATCAGTGGACAAGCTCCGGAGGGAGGTGACTAGACTTGCTATAGCTAGCGATCTGCCCTTTGACATGCTTTTTGACCCGCACTAGTCTACCCCAGATCCTTCAGCACCATCTGTACCGGTAGTACCAGCTGGTTAGTCTGACGATCCAAACATTGCTGCTAACAGTACTGAGGCAGTGCATGAGATATTCGCCAACCCAACCACTCCTAGATTTGACGATGATGAGATTCAGTTGGCTGATCCTGAGGGAGATGACATTGCTGGGGACACTGAGATGTCCAAGGATCCATAGGGAGTTCTCTTCACCCTCTCCTCTTTTACTCTTATTTTGCTAAGCATTGGGGACAATGCTTACTTTTATTCGGGGGTGGAGTTTTTTTAACACATTGGACAATGCTTACTTATCTTTGTTTTTGCTTATTAGCTTCTTTATCTTTTCCATATTAGTTCTTATTTTGTTAAGTAGCTTCTTTTTATGATTTAATAGATAATAAGCCTTTGGTTTTTTTAATTCCACGGTTCTTTCCAAAGGTAGTTACTATGTGAACCTGGTGACTCGTCCCAACGATGGATGGCATGACAACCTTCTTAAGGGAATGAGTCTGTTTTTATGTTTAGGTAATAATAGTAATAGTAATGAATAAAAAGGCCTAATCAAGTCATGCTCGAAGAGTCAACCATACTTCAATTTGTACCTACACACTTAACTATGTGCTTATGGTTAGAGACAAGGTTTTTGAAAGAAATAGCTCTAGTTAGTGACTTTGTGACTCTTGAGTTGACTTTGGCAACCATCAAGTAGTTTAATTAGACCATAGTGAACTTTAAACTTGAATGTGGTCGTTGTGGGCCCTCGACTCTATCCTCATTTACAATCTAGTTGTGTGAGGGGTGAGATAAATTGTTGCTAGTCTAAGTATCCGAGCGAAGTGTCTAGAACTTGCCTCGAATATTTTTCAAGGCGAAATCCTAAGTTTTGCTTGATTTGAGAAGTGATTGTAGGCTTTTCTTGGCCCATTTGAGCTTTCTATTGCCAACCAATGTCATTATTCCTAGTCAACCCCTTATAGCCTCTAGCCTTTCTCATTTGATAACCATGTTATAAGCCTTTACCCGTTTTGTCGTGACCCTCTCTTGGCACCTGAAATTTTCTTAACATTCTTGTGAAACAAGTGGCTTAAAATATAAGTTTGGGGGAGAGATGAGGAATTTAAAAAGGGTATCAAGGCACAAAAAGAGAAAAGAAAGAATCTTTATGAATAGCGAAGGCAAGAAAAGAAAAATGCAAAACGTGAATAAGTGGAAGGGTTGATGGTCTCAAAAAGTGGTAATGATCCCTAGCATGAGCAATCAAAAACAAAGGGGGGGGGGGGTGAAATAAATAAGAAAGAGTGATGTTAAGTCTCTCTAATCCCCAATAAAAAGAAAATGCCTCTAAGAATGGGCAATTGTGAGCCGAGAAATGAAAGTGTGGAGTGCTTAAGGAAAGGTGTAACCACTTACCCATATGGTATCCTACATTATTCCAAAAGCCTTCATTACAACCCAAAAGAAGTCCTACTTGATTTCAAACCGAGTGAGCTTATATTAGTGGCGATCTATATGAGGGGCAAGCCTATGGTACTTGAAGCCGTACTGGTGACATTCTCTTGTGAGAGACGAGTGAACCTTTCATGAATCCTAAGATTGAGTGTTAATCTCTTAAGTGAGCTTGGCAAATGGAAAGTAGAGGAGGAAGAGTTTGGAGTCCACCATGACCTACATGATAGAACAAGAGTCCTTGATAAATAAAGTCAATTCTTGAAGCTCAAATGTCATATTAGAACTATATGCGCATGAATATTTGACGTGTCACCTTGTTGACAATGCATGAGTAGGGTGGGTAATTGTTGGTCCCAACTGATGTGTGAATGGATCACGTTTGACTTGCTGAAATGATCCTTAACTCTAGGAGGTGGTAACTAATTTATTTGCTTTAGGACAAGCAAAGACTTAAGTTTGGGGGAGTTGATAAATAGGGATTTTGACTACTTATTAGCGTATTTTTGCTTTTGTTTTAGTCCGAAAGTATTGATTTATGTTCCCAAAACTAATAAAAATATGCAAATTGCAGGAATGTTGGAAGTTTGGTCTCCCATGATAAAATTCGACTCAAAAAGGAGTGCTCTGAATCACAAGGCAATAAAGGGCGCATAATCAAAGATGTGCGGTCCGCAGAAGAAAGTGCGGACCACAAAGTTCCATCTGCAACCGCAAACCAAGTGAAAGAACCCAACAGGACTTTGGCCAATGTGCGGCCGCAGAACAGAGTCTGCATTAACAAATGATTCCAAGTTCAGAGAGTGTGCAAAAGACCAAGTCTTGAAGCCTTGCTGAAGTGCGGGCCGCACAAGAATTGTGCGGCCGCAGAAGATGCTTCGTAACCGCAATCTAGAAATGTGCGGCTGCAGAATTTAAGCTCCTGCCAACTGAACAAATCTGCGGACCGCACATGGAATTGTGCGGCCGCAGAACCTCCCGAGGGGCATTTTTGTCAGCGAATTTTGGGCCACTATAAATAGATGAGTTTCATATTTTTAGGTCAAGTTTCGAAGTTTGGGCTGCTGTCGCCGTTACATTTTGTCATTTTAGGAAGTTTGTGACTTTTTTAGTATTTAAATATTATATTTTATCATTTTAATCTTTGATTATGAGTTTAATTACCATTTCTTCTTTATTTTCTTCAATTCCCACAATGAGTAGCTAGATTCCTACTAGGGTTGTGACACAACCCTAGTGTGTAAACCTTATGGGTACTTAATTTAAAGCTAGATTCCTACTAGGGTTGCATACATTGATTCATGCCTATTTGACTTAGTCTCTACTTGAGAAAGATGTACCTAGTCTAGGATAACTTGGCTAACAAGGAATTTGGTTAATTGAGAGTTTGAATAGCCTAATTAAAGGGTTCAAACTGGAGATAGTAAGAACCTGACTTGAGCTCATATCAACTATTTTGTTTGATACCCATTTAGACTTGAGAAAGTCAAATTGGGCAAAATCACTCTTTGACCGAGATGTATTGAGTGAGTAACGTAGAGTTGAGGGCTATAATAAACCACAATCAATAAAACAAGTATTAATATATTAACCCATTAGGCGAACACCTAGGTTATAGTCGCATCCCAAGGTTTTTTGGCGTGAAGTCTTTACCGTGAAAAGGAATTGTTTTCTTCTGTTGCGGCGCTAGGGATTTTCTAGCTTCTCTTGTTGCTCTCTCGTTCTCCCTCCTCTCAAATGTATTCTGTGACTTTTTGTGGATGTATCTATTCAGAAGAAAAGGGTCTCAGCTTGGAGGAGAAGAAACGGCCCAAACCGTGTGGAGCCCAATGGAATCAAATGCTAGCACCAAAATTGTAGTGTGTGAAAATGACAAAAAACAAAATGGAATGTGTGCAGGTGAGGGACGCGCACTGTTAAGGAGATTGGGAGAATATTTTTTGATGAGGTGTAAAGTGAGTTGGTTAGTGTTATGATAAATGTAATAAAAATAATGAAAAATACTATACATACTAATGCTAACTACTAGTAATATGTTACTAAATATTTGAAAAAAGACAAATAACTATTCAAAGTTAATAAATAAAAATTGCCAAGAAAATTTAAATGCCAATCAATCACTGCTCTTTGCTATAACCAAAGGAAAACATTTTTCGTTTCTTGTCTTTACGTTTGCTATCTCCGTTCTTTCTTTTCTAATTTCTTCTTTTTCTTTGTATTTTTCATTTTCTTCTTTCCTTCTAAAGATAAACCCCAAAATGCTAGTTATCTAAAATAATAAAAGAAACAAGATAAAAATCTTAATACTACTCAATATTTACTAAATATGTACAACTTAAAATCACACTAAACCAAGTAAAAATATTTTTTGAAAAATTTCTTTTTATATTTTGTAAAAATAAAATAAAACTAACTAGACAAAATATCAATAAGCTAAAACAAAGGAAAATATTTTTTGTAGTTTTTAATTTTTAAGATAAAATAATGCAAAAAAGTTTAAAATAGTCAAAATAGTCCTAAAACTAATATTTAAGCACTAAAAGTTGCAAAATTTCAAGGAGGGTCAAAAATTACATATCTACAGCTGCCCCTCTTTGACTAAAAATACGAAAAATTTTCAGACAAAAAACAACGAGACAAGTTTTTTTACCCGACCATTATTTAAAGAACAAAAATAAAAGAAAGAGAGTGTGATCAAGTCCTGGTTTTGGACAGCCTACATATCCCGGGCTATAAGGGAATCAGGTCACGTGTAGTTCAAAAGTGAATGAAGTGATGGAGTATGATTAGATGATGAGAGAGTCGAGTGAGGTACCGTTCGAGGTTCCGGTCTGCGGTCCCTGCCATTACATAAAAAATAAAAGCAAAAATTACAGCAAAAATAAAAGAAAACTATAAGATCCTATCTACTTCTTGTCTCGAATCTTCCTTGAATCTTCAACGTGAAACTGAAAATCAACCATATTCTTCAGGCGGGCATCCTGCTATCTTGAACTTGAAGAAAATTAAAAGTTGACCATGTTCTTCAGGCGGGCTCCTACTGCTTCGACTTGAAATAAACATGAACTTGGAGTAGACTTGAGCTTGCAAACCTTGTTCTTCAGGTGGGCTCGTGCTACTTCTGATTTGAACTAACAAAATTGGAGCTTGACCAGGCGGGCTCCCTGTGCTTCTGACATGAAATGAAAATTGAAAGTTAACCCTGTTCTTCAGGCAGGCTCCTGATGCTTGAACTTGAACTTGAAAACTTGAAGTTGACCTTGTTCTCCAGGTGGGTGCCTGCTGTTCTGGCTTGAACTTGAAACCAATTTCTAAAATATTGACCCTCGTTCTCCAGGTTGATGCCTGCAACCAACACAAATAAAACGAACAAAATTTTCTGCCCCCAATTTGCACTAGAAAATTTGTGAGTTGTTAGCAAAATTTTAAATTACATATGCTATTGATGAAGAATGCAATGATGAGAGTAAACCTAAAAACTCGACAACGATGTGCGTCTCCTGTGAGTAAAACTAAGAAACTTAGACTGGAAGTGCATCTCCTAAGAGTAAAACTAATAAACTTAGATTAGGAAATGTGTCTCCTAAAAAGTATATGCTGAATGACCCAAATTAGGAAGTGTGTCTCCTAAGAAGTATAACCTGAATGACTCAAACTAGGAAGTGTGTCTCCTAGGGGTAAAACTTGAATGCCTCAAATTAGGAAGTGTGTCTCCTAAGGATGAACTTGAATGACCCAAACTAGGAAGTGTGTCTCCTAGGGGTGAAACTTGAATGACCCAAACTAGGAAGAGCGTCTCCTAGGGATAAAAATTGAATGACTCAAACTAGAAAGTGCGTCTCCTAGGGGTGAAACTTCACTGACTCAAACTAGGAAGTGTTTCTCCTAGGGATGAACTTAAATGACCCAAATTAGAAAGTGCGTCTCCTAGGGGTGAAATCTAAATTTAGGAAGTGTGTCCCCTAAAAAGTATAACCTGAAAAACCCAAATAGGGAAGTGCGTCTCCTAAAATATAAAATTTAAAAGACCCAAACTAGAAAGTGCGTCTCCTAGGGGTAAAATCTCAATTTAGGAACCTAAAAAATAAAATTTAAAAGACCCAGATTAGGAAGTGTGTCTCCTAGGAGTGCAACTTGAATAACCTAAACTAGGAAGTGCGTCTCCTGGGGGGTAAAACTTCAATTTAGGAAGTGCGTCTCCTAGGGGTAAAACTGAAAAAATTTAGAATAGAAAGTGCGTCTCCCAAAAAGTGTGACCTGAATGACTCAAAATAAGAGTGCTTCTCCTAGATGTGAGATTGATCTTAAGGAAAACTATAAACTGAGCTTGACTAGAATAAAAACTGAATCTATTCTCTATGTGGGACTCCTGAACTCAAGAAAAACTAAAGATTAACAACTTAAAAAAATTAAAACTGACCCTATTCTCCAAGTGGGACCCCTGAACTCAAGGAAGGCTATAGATAAACAACTTAAGAAAACTAAAAACTAACCCTATTCTTCAGGCGAAACCCCTGAACTCACGAAAAATTAAAGATTGATAACTTAAGAAAATTAAAAAGTGACTCTATTCTCTAGGCGGGACTCTTGAACTCAAAGAAAGCTAATAATTAACAACTTAAGAAAACTAAAACTGACAACTCGGGAAAAACAAGATGCAACCCTATTTTTCAGGCAGGTCCCTGAACTAAAGGAATGCTAAAGATTAACAACTTAAGGAAACTAAAAGCTGACCCTATTCTCCAGGCGAGACCCCTGAACTTAAGAAAAGCTAAAGATTAACAACTTAAGAAAACTAAAAACTCACCCTATTCTCCAGGCGGGACTCCTGAACTTAAGAAAAACTAAAGATTAACTTAAGGAAACTAAAACTGACTCTATTCTCCCGGCGAGACCCCTGAACTAAAGGAATGCTAAAAATTAACAACCTAAGAAAACTATAACTGACCCCATTCTCCAGGCATGACCCCTGAACTAAAGGAATGCTAAAGATTAACAACTTAAGGAAACTAAAACTGACCCTATTCTAGAAAAAGCTAAAAACTTCTCTCGACTAGGGGTATTCCTAGGAGGTAAATATCTTCTCAACTAAAAAATATTTGGGAGGTAATGAGAGTCTCAAATAGCCTATGCTTCAGTTAAAACAACCTTGTGATTGAATTTTTAAACGAAAAAAACTAGTTGACTCATGACAAACTTATAAGCTGAATTTTGAGCATTGTGGTTTGACTTGGTTTGCCAGGGTTGGTTTGCATTCATTTTAAAGAAGGTCCAAAGTGATTCGCCTATGGGATTCGACCAAGCTTGTTCCTATCACTTCACTCAAATTTCTAAAATTAAGTTATTCTTTTCAGATGAATTGTCAAACAAGTTATTTTCCTTTTACTTGGATTGTCAAACTGATCGTCTTTTTCATATTGATTGTCAAACTGATCATCTCCCTTCCTAATTTGGGGCCTCTTTGTGGAAAATTTAAAAATTCTTTCTCGCTTGTCTTGAGCAAAAGAAGAAGAACAAATGCACAAGAAAAAAAATCAAAGAGAGTGGTATATGATGAGATTCCATTGAGAAGAAGGAAAGCTTATCTAAAAAGAAGAATAAGGCAAAGGAATGTGACATGCATTTGGACCAATAACTTGATTTGTCCATCTTTTCAAACTTGTTGACTAGTCAAATTCTTGCTTAATGTTGAAGAGTTGGTCTGCTCTGCTCCTCCAAATGTGCCGCAGATGTTGCGTTTTTCATCAAAGGTATTTTGCTGCACACAAATCTCACCATTTCGACTTGTGATGCCTCGAAAGGTTTTCACCAACAAATCTCTCTCATTTTCCTCTTTGCTTTCATTCGTTGCCGCTTTTAATTTTTATCATTTGGCTAATTGACTCTCCATTTAATTTTTATTGATTTTCACAAAAAGCTTGATACGTTCACAACATGCTTGACTTGGCATTTTCAGGAATCGATATGATAAGGACTTTTATTTGGACCGTAATGAAGGCTTTTGGACAGGGTGAGAAAGAAAGGACCGCATTGAGGCTCAAAATTATAATGATAGGATTACTTTATTTACAACTTATGGAATCTATTCTAAAAATTTTGCCCTAGTTTCTGCAACAAGAGAATCTGATTTTTTTCCTTTTTTCTTCTTTTTTTTTTCTTTTTCTTTTTCTTTTTCTTTTCTTTTCTTTTTGAGATGGAATTTCTAAAAAACCTGCCCCAGTCTTGACTTTAAGGGATTATGAAATATTTTATTTAGTGGGACCGAACCGTAAGGCTGCCTACGTATCTTGTGGTAACAAGAATCAGGTCTAAAGTAATTAAAAGAGCTAAATGGTATGATGATCTCTCTTTTTTTCTTCTTCTTACTTCTTTTCTTCTTTTTTTTCCTTTTCCTTTTTTTCTTTTCTTCTTTTTTTTCTTTTTCTTTTTTTTTCTTCTCTTTTTCGTTCTACCTTTTCTTCTTTTTCTTGGATATTAAAATTCGAAACAGGACCATTTTAAACCTTGACAGACACTTGATTCCAAAAGAGGGTTGCAAATGAAAGACGAACATGTTTAGGCTCAAAGGGCTGGCAAGCGGTAATAGTGTTTGGATAATAGAAAGATAGCCTTTCATTATTTCAATTCTAAAAATACCAACTCAAGACATGTTTCACAATGATTTCGCCTGGAACATCCCGAAAGATTAACGTACATGTGAATGATAGAACTAAAATTACTTCAGATTCCATTGAGAATTCTCTCTATTCAACCTAATGTGAAGTACATTGTGATCTTTTCCCTTGAAACTTCCTTATCTTATGACTCATTGCCTGAAAGCTTGTGCTGATGTCCAAACCTTGCCATTGGTCATGACGCATGTTACATTTATTAGGATAGAAAATGGTGAACTGTATTAAATAAGAATGAGAAAATGCAGTAACAATGGGGAATGAGTAGAAGATTCCATTTAAGAGAGAAAGGTAAAAAGGACGTGGGGTTGAACAAGACAAGAAAAACACGATCCAAAACCCCTGATTGAACCGGTTTATTTGAAAGAATGACATAATTAAAATCACAAACAAGTTCCTTTGGCATAAGAAAAGATTGAGATCTGAACTATTCTTGAGTCCCTTGGACAAGGTCATAGTCTATTGTTGGCAATTGAGGCTAAGGGGCATTAGTATCCTCCATTGAATCAGCTCGTTGGATCCTTTTAATTAATCATGACCTTGAAGTGTTCAAAAGAGTCAGGACATAATGGAAACTGACTGTTGGTATTAACTGGTACATGGTCTATGTTATCTTTTGATAGGAGGATAGATTGAAAGAAGATGGGTATGGTCTTGAAAGCACTTGAGTTGTCATTTTTGGCCAACATTGCTTTTGGTTGAATAGAAACATAATTGTGTTTGTTCAACTCCCAACTTGTCACAAGCCAACCTTTATTTTGAAAAACCTCTTTCTCTTTTTTTTTTCTTTTTTTTTTTTACTTTATTTCTTTTAAGGAGATCGAACCCGAGGAAGGATGCCTACGTATCATGTTAGGACATGAATCAGATCAAGGGTAGTTCTGAAAGATTAAGAATAGACTAAATAAACTAACTTTCTTTTTCTTTTTTTATTCTTCTTATGCAAAGTCAGACTATCAGAATATCTAAAATAAGAAAATATTTTTGGATTTTAAACTTCTTTTTTAGTTATTGCGAATTTGCGAAGAACGACTTCTAAAAATGAAAGAAAATATTTTTTTGTTTTTTGGAATTTTCGCAAGAAAGACTTCCAAAGAAGAAAGGAATTTGTTTTTGGATTTTTAGCTTTTATTTTAATTTCCAAAAGTAAAACTTCTGAAGAACAAAAATATTTTTGAATTTTAAGTTTTCTTTTTAATTTTCGAAAGAAAAACTTTTGAAGAAGAACGAAAATATTTTTGGATTCAATTTTTTTGAAATTTCCGAATGAAAAACTTCTAAAGAGGAAAAAGAATATTTTTGAATTTTGAATTTGACGTCTCAAAGAAAGACTTTTAAAGAAGAAATAAAAAAAAATTAGATTTTTTGAAAATTGGGGCCGGGACTGATGAGGGTTGCCTACGTATCTCACATCCGGTGAGAATCAGATCCGCGTAGTTCGTCCGAATTGGGAATGGGAGAAAACTTTGGAAAAATCAATTGATTGAGAGAAAACTATTTTTTGTCTTTTTGAAAAATAATAAGAAAGTGTAAAATCTTTTTGGGTTTTATCTTTTAGAAAATTGGACAAGAAAACTAAAAGTGATAAAAGAAAATCTCAACATTCTCTCTTACTTTATTTCCCATCCTTCTTTCCCAAACATCAGTCCTCCAAATAAAATTTTTACCCTCAAAGATGCAACATTTAGCTCATAGGATGATTGAACGTCCTTTTGAACCGGCGGGCCCGTTAGATATAATTTGGACAAGCTTCCTACAAAGGGACACGGTGCCTGGGACCGAGCTCTGCCAGGTCTGAAATTACGTGATGCGAATAAGAATGACCTAAAGGTTGATCTACGTTTGGGGTTCACTAACCAGGCAATTCGGGGAAGCGTATGGTCGATGGTGGTTGCTCAAGCTTTCTACCCACTCCATACGTCCGACGGCTCCCCCTCCTAAAATAAGGGTGACTAAACAAAGAGTTCGTGTACGCGACACGTAGTACGAGGACTTGTTGCAGAAAGAATGACTCGGCATTATACAAATGATGACAGTTATAAAGCAGTAACACATAGAACGAAAATGATAAACACATAAGCAAATAAGCAACTAAACAACAAAGTAAAAAGAAATAAAAAGTATAATAAAAACAAATGAAAACACAAAAATACCTCAATCAAATATCCTAAAAAGCCAACAAGATCAAGTAGTATCTTTAACCTACAACTTCCAGCAGAGTCGTCAAAGCTGTCACACCCCTTTTTTCACCTTAACTCTCTTTTAAATAAATAAAAAGTGATTTTTAAGCTCAAAAGGGTTTTCAACTGAAAAGTGACAAAGATTGTATTTCAAAGGATTTTTCAGAGTCGCCACCTGACATTTGGTTTCGGTGTACTAGCTCACAATTTTTTTTAGAAATGATTTTTTCTTTTAAAATAAATTTAGACTCTAAAACATAGTCTGCATTAGAGATTCTGAGTAAGGGAGTTCATTTAACTCAGGGAGAAGGTGTTAGACATTCCCTGAGTCCCGTGACTAGTACAGTTATATACGTGATCAAGTTGGCTTTAAATAATACTCTAATTGAGGCAAACACACAAAAAATAAACACCAAAAGAGGTTCAAGATATCCGTAATGGCCTATACTATGCTTCCTCCACGATATCCATAATGGCCTCCAATTATAGAGTACTACGGGTTATTCCCCTAAATAAAATATTTATAAATTCTCCGGGGCATCCCCTGACAAAATCATAATAACTAAGGGGACAGTCTTTAACTTCAAATAAAAATAAAAAAATTCTAAAACTTGCCTACCCGAATGTGGTCGGCCTAAACATACTCCTAATGTCACAAACAAGTAAATAAAATTAAAATGAGAGAGATAATCATTTAAAGCCTAATTCCCTTTTTAGCTTTTAAACTGGAAACCGCACGACCCCGTTTATCATTTAATTGTCGTATGCCCAAATCATCATCCAACAACTACACAAACCATTTGTTTAGCTAACGTTCCTTTCCCCTCAATTTTACTCCTAAACGTGCCTTTCAATTGAAGTCCAAACAAATATAAATTAAAAGAAATCATCAACTCATTTAAACAAAATCACATAGTCACACAAATAGAAATAGTAACCAACGAGAGAAAGTAAAAAATGGACCTTTGTTGAAACCAAACTTTCTTTCAAAATTTGATTTAGTAATGCCTCTGACTGTATAGGTAAAATATGATATGCTAAGTGGAATCTTAAGAGAGTGACACGTGGAGCCTAAGGCGGGGATAGTTAAAACCGAAAGCAATTGTCCCATTTGTTACCTGAAAGAATGACACTCGTAAATATGCAATAAATACCCTCCACCCAGTAGCATTTAATGGAGAATATTCTATAGCCTTTAGTGCACTGCCCGTTATAGAAAATTCGTCATTTATGCTCACCGTTACACCTTCTTTAATAACCCTCATAATTGACATTGAAGAGGAGCATGATCCTAGGACCTTGTTCCCTAGGTGCAGCTATAAATAGTGAGTTCTGTTATCATTGTGGAAAACTTATGCTATAATCAATTCAAAGCTTTATACAATTTTATCTTCTTATTACTTTATTTCACTACTGTTGTGCCCGAAAGCTCTACCCCCGGAATTACTGTTTTCGTGATTTTATATTCACTTCAAGGCTAAATATTGTGTATTCCTTCAATTATTTTATTATTTCAGAATCGAATTAATTCACTTGTCTAGAAATCACGTATAAATTCAATTGTACCGTTTTACGGATAAACAGTTTGGCGCCCACCGTGGGACCTAGACAGCCGTGTAATTAAGTTGATCATTGCCTCTTTTACTAACATGTTTTGATTATATTTCTTAGCAAAAAATCACAAAAAAAGGCAGATAATGGTGTTAACAACACGCACAATCTTGAGGCTCAAAGAGACCAGCCTCATCACGGGGATTCAGTTAGTGACACCCACAATGAGGGGAACAATGCCACACCGGTCCACAACAGGCGGTACCCACGACATGTTCGGGAGTCGACTCCCGATAATGCTGAAGAACTACAGGCCAAGAACAACTACGGTCGCAACCGTGATAACGCGTAACCCTCGAAAGCAGGAGAAGATCCCCTGCGCCAGATGATTAAAATGATTTTCGGGGGAACGAGATCACCGGGGTCACCTTCTCGGCAGCAAAAAAAAAAGGTATCAATAACTCATAGCAAGAGACTCTGAGAAGTTGCTGAAGACGACATCACTTTCACTGAGGAGGACGCAGACGGATTGTTACTACCGCATAACGATGCATTGGTAATTTCTTTAAATGTACTACATTTTAAAATCAAACGTGTTCTAGTGGATCCAGGAAGTTCGGTCAATATCATACAATAGAGGGTATTGGAGCAAGCCAAACTCACAGAAAGCGTCATTCCAGCCAAAAAACTCCTCGCCGGATTCAACCTCGCAAGCGTGATAACCCGAGGAGAGATTTTGCTGCCCACGAACGCCGAAGGAGTGATGAAGATGACTCTTTTTGAAGTGGTGGATGGTGATATGGGATATAATATCATTCTAGGAAGACCATGGTTGCACGAGATAAGAGTTGTACCGTCAACGTATCATCAGTTGCTAAATTTCCATGTGCCCGAATGAATCAAACAGATAAGGGGCGACCAACCGGCGGCAAGGGAGATAAATGCGATTTCGGTCTCCAGTAGAAAAGGGAAGGATCATGCGGCATAACAACTACAGGAACCGGCGCCCGCTCCCGAATCGAATGAAGTTAGCCAGGGGGAAGAAGTCTCGGAATCTTATCAGGTGCCGAGATATTTCCTGGTACCAGAAGAGATGGATGCAACAAAATCCACAGCGGAAGAGCTCGAGCAAGTTGCATTGTTTGAAAAGTTCTTAGAAAGGAAATTCCACTTAGGGATAGAACTGCACCCCGAGCTCAGGTCTAGCTTTAATGAATTTCTTAAATATAATGCCAATTATTTTGAGTGGTCTCGTGCGAACATAAAAGGTATCCCAACAGAAGTGGTCGTACACAAGCTAAGCTTGGATCCCAACATCCCTCTGGTAAGACAAAAGAAACGCCCTTTTGTGGAGGCCAAGAATAAATACACCAAAGAAGAGGTAACTAGCCTACTTGATATCGGTTCGATTTGAGAGGTAAAGTATCCAGACTGGCTAGCTAATGTAGTAGTAGTTCCTAAGAAGAATAATAAATTTTGTATGTGTGTAGATCATAAGGACTTGAATAAGGCATGCCCAAAAGACTCGTTCCCACTACCAAACATCGATCAAATGATTGATGCGACGGTCGGGCACGAGTTAATGAGTTTTCTCGATGCTTATTCCGGCTACAACCAAATTAAGATGAACCCAGAGGATCGGGAAAAAACTCCATTCATAACGAATTTCAGCATATATTGCTCGTAAACAAGATGTTTGAAAAACAGATAGGAAAAACTATAGAAGTTTATATAGACGATATGCTCGTTAAGTCTTCGAACGCAGGTGATCATATTAAGCATTTGCAAGAAACTTTTGACATCCTAATAAAGCATAACATGAAGCTTAACCCCGAGAAGTGCGCGTTCGGGGTCAGCTCCGGTAAATTCTTAGGATTTCTGGTATCACAAAGGGGGATTGAGGTAAATCCCGATAAGATCAAATCCATCGAGGACATCCCGGATCAGCTGTCAAGTGTGAAAGAAGTTCAAAGTCTCACAGGGAGATTGGCTTCTTTGAGCAGGTTTATTTCCCGATCATCAGAGAAATGCCACCGTTTCTTCGCGTTGCTAAAAAAGTAAAACAATTTTGAATGGACCCCGGAATACCAACAGGCTTTGAGAGATTTGAAAAGTTACTTGTCAAGCCCTCCATTACCTTTAAAACTGAAGGAAGGTGAAACAGTGTTGGTCTACCTCGTAGTCTCGGAAGTAGCGGTAAGTGCAGTTTTAGTCCGTAAGGACGAAGGTAATCTTCCATTTATTACGTTAGTAAAATTTTAACATGAGCAGAAACTCGCTACCTGCATTTGGAGAAGCTGGCCTTAGCTTTGGTAGTCGCCGCTCGGAAGCTGAGGCCTTACTTCCAATGTCACCCGATAGTTATGGTGACTAACTTTCCCCTACGGAACATCCTTCACAAACCCGAACTCTCGGGTAGATTGGCCAAATGGGCTGTCAAAATGAGTGAATTCTACATAGAATATAAACCAAGGACTGCGATTAAGTCACATGTTTTGGCCGACTTTGTGGCCGATTTCAGTCTAGGATTGCTGCCTCTAGCTACCAAAGAGGAAGAATCAACATTCGGAGTTTGGACCTTATTTACAGACGGAACCTCCAACATAAAAGGGTCCGGGCTTCGCATAGTATTAACCATGCCTTCAGGAGAAACTGTATGGCAAGCCATCAGAACGGTCCCTTTAATGTGATGACCCAAAATGTCATCTCTAAATTTAATAAGTAATTATGTGTTATAAGACCTCGAAAAGCACCAATTATCATTCCTCTACTTGCGTGCGCAGTTCGTTAAATTTTCCGAAAAGTTTTCATGTGAAAAATGGATTAAAATGTGAAATAGAGCGTTAAAACTAAAACTGAGTTGACTTTGGTCAACATTTTTAGCAAACGGACCCGGATCAGTGTTTTGACAGTTCCGGTAGCTCCGTATCGTGATTTGGGACTTGGGCGTATGCCTGGAATTTAATTTGGAGGTCCCTAGCTCAAGTTATGACCATTTAACGGAACTAGCAATTTAAAGGCTAAGGATTTCCAAGTTTAAAGCAATTTGGAGGTCCCTAGCTCAAGTCGTTATGTTATTTATGACTTGTGTGCCAAATTTGAAGTCATTCCAGATTCATTTAATATGTTTTGGCACGAGATTTGCAAATTGAAAAGTTTAAAACTCAAAGTTTGAATCGGGGTGTGAATTATAATTTCAGCGTTGTTTGACGTGATACGAGACCCTGAGTAAGTCCGTATTATATTATTGGACTTGTTGGTATATTCGTACGGGGTCCCGAGTACCCCGAGAGTGATACGGATTGAAATCGGATCAAAAATTGGACTTAAGCATAATCTGATTTTTTTCTTCTGTTGTAATCGCACCTGCGGATTTTTGCCCGCAGGTGCGAGCTCGCAGATGCGAGCCTTCCATCGCAGATGCGCCCAGGCGTGTCAAGGCTTCGATAGCAGAAGCAGACAGCTTCTCACAGAAACATGTCCGCCGATGCGCACAAAATCACGCAGATGCGGGACTGGGCTGGCCTGGGGTCTTCGCAGGTGCGGCCATTTTGCGCAGAAGCGGATGTCGCATGTGCGAGAAGAGTGTCCGCAGATGCGGAACTTAACCTAGAAGCCTGATATCGCAAATGCGAGCTTTGTCTCGCAAATGCGAGTCAGCAAATGCGAAATATTTATCCGCAGATGCGAAAATGACTGAGTAGAGCCCATAAATTCGGAAGTCGATTTTTACTCATTTTTGAGTTTCAAGTCTCGGATTTGGGCGATTTCAAGAGGGATTTTCACGACTTTGAATTGGGTAAGTGTTCATTGACCAAAAGTGATTATATTTCATAAATTCATGTCTATATTCATCATTTATTTCGGATTTAGATGGAAGAAATCAGATTTTTATAAAATCTTTCAAAAACGAAAAGTTAAGATTTGAAGGTCCATTTGATATCGGAATTGGACAAATTTTGTATGGTTGAACTCGTATCGGAACGGGTGTTTGGATTTCATGAGTTTTTCTAGGTTTTGAGATGTGGGTCCCACTGTCAAATAATTTAATGAATTTTGGATTTTTATCCGGAAAATTAGTAAATTCATATGGAATTAATTCCTATGATTAGTATTAACTATATTGAATTGTTTGTGAATAGATTTGAAGCTTTCGGAGACAAATTTAAAAGGAAAAGCTGTGGTTGAATAATTGATTGAAATTTACAAAGCGAGGTAAGTGTCGTGCTTAACCTTGATTTGAGGGAATAGAACCCTTTAATTAATTGTTATGTGAATTGCATGTGAACGACGTATAGGCGAGGTGACGAGTGTCTATACGTCGTCAAATTAATTATTTGCCTGCTTACTTGAAAAATCATAAATTATTTTAAATCATTAATTAATTATTATAATAATTATTTTTCTCCTATTCTTTGCCAAATATTAATTCTTAAATTCCTGTAATAATTGCTACATGCTTATTTGAATTATGTGCACTAATTTCGACTTGACATTTAGCATATTAAATATTAAACTGTCTATTTTCTCCCTGATTTCCAAAATAAATTATTATTGCCATTGTTTGTTCATAAATAATTTATAATTATTGTGTGCCTTGATGCTTAATAGTTTCTCATTGGACGTGGTATTTATTGGAGTAATTTTTATTTACATTATGAGATGTTTAAAGTTATATATATTGGGGGAACGGATTACACGCCGCAACGGAAATGAAAGTAAATATATCTAGACTTATTTAAAAATCAATATTGGGGGATCGGATTGCACGCCGCAATAGACTATTTAAAAGTCAATATTGGGAGATCGGATTGCACGCCGCAATAGACTTATTTAAAAGTCAATATTGGGGGATCGGATTGCACGCCATAATAGACTATTTAAAAGTCAATATTGGGGGATCGGATTGCATGCCGCAATAGACTTATTTAAAAGTCAATATTGGGGGATCGGATTGCACGCCGCAACAGACTTATTTAAAAGTCTATATATATAGTTGATTGAAATAAATATATTACAGACTTGATTAAAATGAATATATTGTTAGAGTGGGTTGCACGCTGCAACAGAACTGAATGTGAATATATTGTGAGAGCGGGTTGTATGCTGCAACAGAATTGATGGAAATGATAATTGGTTATAACTGCTGAGTTGGCTTCAATCATTATAAATGAGTTACCTGATTTATTTCTATTATTGTTGTTGTTACTAATATTGCGTACAGTTTAATGTAAGTGAACTGCCTTAGCCTTATCACTACTTCGTCGAGGTTAGGCTCAGCACTTACCAGTACATGGGGTTAGTTGTACTGATACTACACTCTGTACTTCTTGTGCAGATTTCAGAGTTGGTCTCAGCTGCGTGCCACAAACTTGCTCGAATTTCAACTACTCGGAGGAGACTTGAGGTATAACTGTATGGCATCTATAGTTCTGAAGTCCTCGTCTATTTTACTTTAGCTGTGTGTTCATTTCCAGACAATTTTATTTTATTCAGACCTTTATTTGTATTATTCTAGAAGCCCGTGCACTTATGACACCAATTCTGGGATGGTATTTAGACACCGTTAGTTTTATGGATTATTCACTATATTTCAAACTTTGCTTCCGCATTTGTTTCTTTGATTATTAATAATTTAAAAATTGTTTAAAAATTGGTTAACGTTATTCTAACGTTGGCTTGCCTAGCAAGTGAAATATTAGGCGTCATCACGGTTCGAAGGTGGGAATTTCGGGTCGTGACAGTTGGTATCAGAGCACTAGGTTACATAGGTCTCACGAGTCACGAGCAAGCTTAGTAGAGTCTGAAGGATCGGTACAGAGATGTATGTACTTATCTCTTAGAGGCTATGAAGTTTAGGAACAATATCACCTCTTTCATTCCTTATCGTGCGGCTTTGATTTTGCTTGAAACCTATATCTCACATTCCTTTGTATCAACTCATGTATGACATTCCGCACTCGGTATCAGTTGTGCGTCGACGGTTCGTGATGTCGCAGATGAACTACGAGGGAGCCAGAGATGCTCAAACATTGCCTTAATGTGTGATTGCGACTGAAGATGCGGACGTATAAAGAGATCACCTAGTGAATAATGTGGGGGGTGCAACGTACCTTGGCATCGGGTTGATTTATACGAGTTGTGAAGGTTAATATTGTGGACCATCGGATGTGGTGAACTATGACTTCGCGTCGAGTGGGGGGGTCCACTATCAATGAATGGATTGCGAGTCATGTGTTATATCAGTTTTGGCTTGAAATGTATATATGTGGTACTGAAAGGTTCTCCCAAAATTTACATGTGTTTAAGGCCTTAGATCTTGTAGAGAATAAGGCTGGGACTTGCGGTATGTCCGCCTCCGTAATAATCTTATACTTCAGTACCAAAAGAGTTAGCGAAACAACATTAAATTTACAGAAAGTCTACTCAGCGTGGACGTCACGGTTGTGGATTTTGGGGTGCTTCAGAGGAAGTACAGTGGTTGACGAGATTCTGGACTAAGAATTATCTGTATGGAGCTCTACTTTTGTGATTATTGTATATAAATAGGGGTAAATTTTACCCCAAAGAATAATCAAAGAGTATGTTAAGAAATGGGTCAGCTCAACAGTGTTGAGTCAACATAACAAAAGAATAAATTGGCCTTGGGAGAGATAATTCTCCATAGGTGTCTGTGGCAAGCCTATGAAGAAGGCAGACCAACCAATACAACACCGCCCACTTGGTTCGGTTCTCAGAAATACTTTTGAAAGAGTTTGTTTCTCTAACTCTCCGTAATGCATGGCGCATAAGGTTTGAACAATTGCGTCAGGTCACCATGACGGTGTCATAATATGCCATCAGGTTCAATACATTAGCCCGTCATATTCCTACTTTGCTTCCTATAGCCAGAGAGCGAGTCAACAGACTCATTAAAAAACTTAATTATGATCGTAAAATTTTGTATGACTCGGGAGCTACAGACTGATACTTCATTTCCACTAGTGGTAGAAATTGCCAAGATATTAGAACATGTTTGGGGTGAGGAAAAAAAGGAAACTAAGGAGACCAAGACGTCTCGAGGTTCTGGGGGATTCAGTGGATTTTACTTTGCGAGTATAAATCATTATGGTGGGGGCTCGGGTAGTCGGCCAGCCCAGTTCACATATCGGATTAATCAAGGTGCCCCAGTAAGTTCTTTTAATGCACCACTGACATGAGTTTCCTACAATGGTTATCCCAGTTATCGGGCACAGACTCAATATGAGCAGACAAACCCGCAAAGGGGTTGTTATGAATACGGCGATACTAGGCACATCATGAGAAAATTGTCCCAAACTTGGGAGAGGCATATTTCATCAAAGCACTCAGTCTACGTGCCCCATTGCAGTTACTACACCACCCATACGATCAGTTAAGGGTGGAGGACAGGTAGGTAGAAGGCGTCCTAGAGGTGGAGACCCAACCGTTGTTATATTTGTTTTATGGTATAGTGGAGGTTGTTACATCATATGGTGTCGTTATAGGTACGACCTCAATTTAAAATAAAGGAATAATTTCCTTAACTTGATTCGGTTCTGAGTATCAAGACGAGTCCTCCTATTGTGCTCCACTTATGAGTGAGCTTCGTAATTCTATAATCTACTTATGTGTTTACTTCTGTTGGGAGGTTTTATGGAGATAACTACACCTATCATTCCATGATGGACTCTAATAAGATCTGTGAGGCTAAAGATGCCTTTCTGGTACTTATTTCGGTATGTTTTGATGTATTTTCGAATAATTAATTACAAATTGTGAATTATATGCCCTACCGGTGTGGGGTTCATTATGTGTTGTGATTTTGTTTAACGAAAGTTATTTAAAAGGAGAAAATGGAAAGTTTCGATTGGCAAGATGTGCATATTACTTGTGATTCAGAACTGAGGCCGAGGTCCTCGTATTTTAAAATAAATTAACATGTTAAAACCGGGCTATGAGCTGCGGTGAAGGTTATATAAGGACGAGATCCTGGTGATAAAAATTCTTGTGTTTAAATTCTCCCTTGTGAAAATTAAATTTGTACAATAGTACTAATAGGGAGTCATGCCTGCTAGGCTTATTTGAGAAATTTTTGTATGAAATTCTCTGTGCATACTTGCCAAATTCGTGTTGTAATATTGAGTTGTAATCTACGAGGTAGGTGCCCGCCCAGGTGGCATTAAATGGGACTCGTTAATTCAGGTAAATAATTATGAGGTCTTCATGCCTCGCATCTCGTTATTAGTATTGTGAAGGTTTGCAACGAGATTCTTGATAACATGAAGTTAATTGATGATTATGTAATTGATTATGAACAACTATTAAGACCAGATTGACCTAGAAAAGTGTCTTATTCAGATGGTCAGGCGAGTGTGAGTTGAGCTTTCAGAAGCTCAAGACCGCTTTAACTACGGCGCTAGTATTGGTATTACCCACAGGTTCAGGATCGTATAACGGTATATTATGACGCATCTCACATTGGGATTGGTGTAGTATTAATGCAAGATGGCAAGGTAATTGCATATGCGTCGCGGCAGTTGAAAGTTCATGAGAAGAATTATCCTGTTCATGACTTAGAATTGGCAGCCATTGTTCATGCGCTGAAGATTTGGAGGTATTATCTCTACGGTGTCTCGTGTGAGGTATTTACTGATCATCGTAGCCTTCAGTATCTGTTCAAACAAAAGGATCTTAATTTGAGGCAGAGAAGATGGTTAGAGTTGTTGAAAGACTATGATATCACCATTTTTGTATCACCCCGGAAAGGCCAATGTGGTGGCCGATGCTTTGAGTAGAAAGGCTGTGAGTATGGGCAGTCTTGCGTATATTTCGGTTGGTGAGAGGCCATTAGCTGCAGATGTTCAGAATTTGGCTAATTAGTTCGTGAGGTTAGATGTTTCAGAACCCAGTCTGGTTCTAGCTTGCACAGTCGCTCGGTCTTCTTAATATGAGCACATCAGAGAGAGGCAGTATGATGATCCTCATTTACTTGTCCTTAAGGACAAGGTGCGGCACGGTGATGCCAAACAGGATGTTGTGGGGAAAGATGGGGTTCTGCGAATGCAGGGTCGTATTTGTGTGCCTAATATGGATGGGCTTCGTGAATTAATTCTTGTAGAAGCACACAGTTCCAAGTATTCTATTCATCCAGGTACCGCTAAAATGTATCAAGATTTGCGGCAACATTATTGGTGGAGGAGAATGAAAGAGGATATAGTTGCATATGTAGCTCAGTGTCTGAATTGTCAGCAAGTTAAGTACGAGCATCAGAGACCTGGTGGTTTGCTTCAGAAGTTAGAAATTCCTGAGTGGAGTGGGAGCGTATCACTATGGATTTTGTTGTTAGGCTCCCACAGACTCAGAGAAAATTTGAAGCAGTTTGGGTCATTGTGGACAGGTTGATCAAGTCAGCACATTTCATTCCAGTGGCAATTACCTATTCTTCAGATAGGTTAGCTGAAATTTACATTCGTGAGATTGTCCGCCTTCACGGGGTGCCCGTGTCTATTATTTCAGATCGAGGTACGCAGTTTACGTCACATTTCTGGAGGGCTATACAGCGTGAGTTAGGCACGCGGGTGAAGTTGAGTACAACATTTCATCCACAGACAGACGGACAGTCAGAGTGCACTATTCAGATATTAGAAGATATGCTCCGCGCTTGTGTTATAGATTTTGGAGGTTCTTGGGATCATTTCTTGCCACTTGCGGAGTTTGCTTATAATAATAGCTACCAGTCGAGCATTCAGATGGCTCCATATGAGGAATTATATGGAAGGCGATGCCGATCGCCAGTTGGTTGGTTTGAACCGGGAGAGGCTCGGATGTTGGGTACCGATTTGGTACAGGATGCCTTGGATAAGGTCAAGATTATTCAAGATCGACTTCGCACAACTTAGTCTAGGCAAAAGAGTTATGCCGATCGTAAAGTTTGTGATATTGCGTTCATGGTTGGAGAAAGAATATTGCTCCGTGTTTCACCTATGAAAGGTGTAATGAGGTTTGGAAAGAAGGGAATGTTGAGCCCTAGGTATATCGGACCCTTTGAAATTCTTGAAAGGGTGGGTGAAGTAGCCTACAGGCAAGCATTACCACCTAGTTTATCAGCGGTTCATCTGGTGTTCCATGTGTCTATGCTCCAGAAATATCATGATGATCTGTCCCATGTGTTAGATTTCAACTCAGTCCAATTGGACAAAGATTTGACTTACGAGAAGGAGCTGGTGGCTATTCTAGCCCGGCAGGTCCAACAGTTGAGGTCTAAGAGTTATCCTTCAGTTCGGGTGCAATGGAGAGGTCAGCCGGTAGAAGCATCTACCTGGGAGTCCTAAATTTAATAAGTAATTATGTGTTCTAAGACCTCGAAAAGCACCATGTATCATTCCTCGACTTACGTGCACAGTCCGTAAAGTTTTCCAAAAAGTTTTCATGTGAAAAATGGATTAAAATATGAAATAGAGCTTTAAAACTCAACTGAGTTAACTTTGGTCAACATTTTTAGCAAACAGACCTGAATCAGTGTTTTGATAGTTTTGGTAGCTCCGTATCGTGATTTGGGACTTGGGCGTATGCCCGAAATTTAATTTGGAGGTCCCTAGCTCTAGTTATGACCATTTAACGGAACTAGCAATTTAAAGACTAAAGATTTCCAAGTTTGACCACGGGGTTGACTTTTTGATATCGGAGTCGGAATCCAATTCTGAAAATTTGAACAGCTCCGTTATATCATTTATGACTTGTGTGCCAAATTTGAAGTCATTCCAGATTCATTTAATATGTTTTGGCACGAGATTTGCAAATTAAAAAGTTTAAAACTCAAAGTTTGAATCGGGGTGTGAATTATAATTTCAGCGTTGTTTGACGTGATACGAGACCCCGAGTAAGTCCGTATTATGTTATTGGACTTGTTGGTATATTCGTACGGGTTCCCGAGTACCCCGAGAGTGATACGGATTGAAATCGGATCAAGAATTGGACTTAAGTAATATCTGAATTTTTCCTTCAGTTGTAATCGCACCTGCGAATTTTTGCCCGCAGGTGAGAGCTCGCAGATGCGAGCCTTCCATCGCAGATGCGCCCAGGCGTGTCAAGGCTTCGATCGCAGAAGCGGACAGCTTCTCGTAGAAGCGTGTCCGTAGATGCGCACAAAATCACGCAGATGCGGGACTGGCCTGGCCTGGGGTCTTCGCAGGTGCGGCCATTTTGCGCAGAAGCGGATGTCGCTGGTGCGAGAGGAGTGTCCGCATATGCGGAACTTCACTTGGCAGCCTGGTATCACAAATGTGAGCTTTGTCTCGCAAATGCGAGTCCGCAAATGCGGAATTTTTATCCGCATATGCGAAAATGACTGGGCAGAGCCCATAAATTCGGAAGTCGCCATTTTTACTCATTTTTGAGTTTCAAGTCTCGGATTTGGGCGATTTCAAGGGGAATTTTCACGACTTTGAATTGGATAAGTGTTCTTTAACCAAAAGTAATTATATTTCACAAATCCATGTCTATATTCATCATTTATTTCGGATTTAGATGGAAGAAATCAGATTTTTATAAAATCTTTCAAAAACGAAAAGTTAAGATTTGAAGGTCCATTTGATATCGGAATTGGACAATTTTTGTATGGTTGAACTCGTATCGGAACGGGTGTTCGGATTTTGTGAGTTTTTTTGGGATTTGAGACGTGGGTCCCACCGTCGAATATTTTAATGAATTTTGGATTTTTATCCGAAAAATTAGTAAATTCATATGGAATTAATTCCTATGATTATTATTAAATATATTGAATTGTTTGTGAATAGATTTGAAGATTTTGGAGACAAATTTAAAAGGAAAAGTTGTGGTTGAATAATTGATTGGAATTTGCAAAGCGAGGTAAGAAATATGGTTAACCTTGACTTGAGGGAATAGAACCCTTAAATTAATTGTTATGTGAATTGCATGTGAACGACGTATAGGCGAGGTGACGAGTGTCTATACGTCATCAAATTAATTGTTTGCCTGCTTAGTTGAAAAATCATAAATTATTTTAAATCATGAATTAATTATTGTAATAATTGTTTCTCTCCTATTCTTTGCCAAATATTAATTCTTAAATTCCGGTAGTAATTGCTACATGCTTATTTGAATTATGTGCACTAATTGCTACTTGACATTTAACATATTAAATATTAAACTGTCTATTTTCTCCCTGATTTCCAAAATATATTGTTATTGCCATAGTTTGTTCATAAATAATTTATAATTATTGTGTGCCTTGATACTTAATAGTTTCTCATTGGACGTGGTATTTATTGGAGTAATTTTTATTTACATTATGAGCTGTTTAAAGTTATATATATTGGGGGAACGGGTTGCACGCCGCAACAAAAATGAAAGTAAATATATCTATATTGGGGGATCGGATTGCACGCCGCAATAGACTTATTTAAAAGTCAATATTGGGGGATCGGATTGCACGCTGCAATAGACTATTTAAAAGTCAATATTGGGGGATCGGATTGCACGCCGCAATAGACTTATTTAAAAGTCAATATTGGGGAATCGGATTGTACGCCGAAACAGACTTATATATATATATATATATATATATATATATATATATATATATATATATATATATATATATATATATATATATATATATATATATATATACTTGATTGAAATAAATATATGACAAACGTGATTAAAATGAATATATTGTGAGAGCGGGTTGCACGCTACAACAGAACTGAATGTGAATATATTGTGAGAGCGGGTTGCACGCTGCAACAGAATTGATGGAAATAATAATTGGTTATAATCGCTGAGTTGGCTTCAATCATTATAAATGAGTCACCTGATTTATTTTTATTATTGTTGTTGTTACTAATATTGCGTACAGTTTAATGTAAGTGAACTGCCTTAGCCTCGTCACTACTTCGTCGAGGTTAGGCTCAACACTTACCAGTACATGGGGTTGGTTGTACTGATACTACACTCTGCACTTCTTGTGCAGATTTCAGAGTTGGTCCCAGCGGCGTGCCACAGACTTGCTCGGATTTCAACTACTCGGAGGAGACTTGAGGTATAACTTCATGGTGTCCGCAGTTCTGAAGTCCCCGTCTATTTTACTTTAGCTGTGTGTTCATTTCCAGACAGCTTCATTTTATTCAGACCTTTATTTGTATTATTCTAGAAGCTCGTGCACTTGTGACACCAATTCTGGGATGGTATTTAGACACCGTTATTTTTATGGATTATTCACTATATTTCAAACTTTGCTTCCGCATTTGTTTCTTTGATTATTAATAATTTAAAAATTGTTTAAAAATTGGTTAACATTATTCTAACGTTGGCTTGCCTAGCAAGTGAAATGTTAGGCGCCATCACAGTCCGAAGGTGGGAATTTCGGGTCGTGACATTTAACTAACAATGAATTAGAGTATGAGGCTTTGATTGCACGACACGAACTGGCCCGGGAACTAGATTCTGAGGTCATAGAAATCAAATGCGACTCCCAGCTGGTGGTAAATCAGGTCTACGGGATCTTCGAAACCAAAGAGAAGCGCATGCAACAATATGTAGTGAAGGTCAAGGCTCCACCGGCTCGATTTTGGGAGTGGTCGATTAATCATATCCTGAGGGAAGAAAATGCAGAAGCGGATGTACTGGCTAACCTCGGTTCATCAAAGGAAATGAAGGGATCGGATTTCGGGACGGTAAAATAACTCATTCACTCGGTCCTGGATGTAGATAGCTACTATGAGTTAAATACAACTAATTTGGTCTGGGACTGGAGGAATGAGATCATCGATTATCTCGAACACGGGAAGTTGCCCGAAAATTCTTTGGCGTCGCGGGCGCTGCGCGCCAAAGCAGCACGGTATAGCTTCAAAGGAGGCCAACTGTACAGGAATTTTTTTCAAGGCCCGCTGGCCCAATGCTAGGGAGCGTCCGAAGCTAATTATGTTATGCGAGAAGTCCACGAAGGAATATACAGAAATCATTCGGGCGCAGATTCCTTAGTGCTAAAACTAGTAAGGGCAGGATATTATTGGCCCCGAATGGAACAATACGCTAAAGCTTTCGTGCAAAGATGCAATAAGTGCCAACGCTACGCACCGCTAGTACATCAACTAGCAGAACCACTCTGTTCTGTCTCCGTGGCCGTTCATGAAATGGAGAATGGACATCGTCGGACCGCTTCCACCGGCTCCCGGTAAGGTAAGGGTTTTTTGATTTTAACTAACTATTTTCTAAGTGGGTTGAAGCAGGTCCTTACCAGAAGATGGGCGAACGTGAAGTGGTGGATTTCTTGTGGGAGAACATAATCTGCAGGTTTAGAATACCAAAAGAGATAGCATGTGATAATGGGCCACAATTTATTGGCGCGAAGATCACAAAGTTCCTTGAAGATTTGAAAATACAGAGAATCACATCTTCACCCTATCATCCGAGCGTAAATGGTCAAGCGGAATCAACGAACAAAGTGATTATACAAAATCTCAAGAAAATGTTGGAAGCGGCTATAGGTAAATGGCCTAAGGAACTACCTGGAGTGTTATGGGCGTACCGAACGACGGCCAAATCGAGCACGGGAGAAACTCATTTTTCCGTTGTGTACAGAGCAAAAGCCTTAATCTCGGTGGAAGTAGGAGAGCCTACCTTAAGATATTTTCAGGCAAGCGAAGAGACGAACAACGAAGCGATGTTGGTCAACATGGAGTTACTCGATGAACGTAGGGACTTGGCACATAAAAGAATGGCGGCCCAAAAGCAGAGAATGGAAAGATATTATAATAGAAGAACCAACCTCCGTTATTTTAAAGTGGGAGACATGGTTCTAAGGAAAGTAACTCAAAATACCCGGGAACTCAACACAGGGAAGCTAGGTCCAACCTAGGAAGGCCCCTACCGGGTTTCAGTTGTCACCGGGAAAGGTTCATACGAGTTGGAGAATCAGGATGGAGAAAAGTTACCAAGCAACTGGAATGTGGAACACCTCAAGAGATATTATTGCTGACAAACATCGCCTGTACTGAAAGTATGTGCTGCACTCATTTTTCATTCGTCCAGTTTTTGTCCCAATTGGTCTTTTCTGGCAAGGTTTTTAATGAGACATCAATGGAAAGCATACTACGAAGAAATTTTCAACAACAACAATAAGACCTTTAATAGCAAGGCACACAAGCGAAGAACCACTCTGGGCGGTTAAATAATCTTTGGCTCGATAGCAAAATTCCCACTGGGAAAGTGAGTTTGTGATCAAGAAAAGGTTACCCGACCGTTCACACGTGCAAACCACTAGAGGATTGTTAGATAGCCTTTTGCTCGATAGCATAAATTTCTAAGGGGAAGCGAAGTTTGTTACCGAGCTGAAGATTGTCTAGCAATTCATTATTGGGTTTCTCGAAGGTGAAAGATTTCCAGTGTTCCAATTCGCATTCTTCGCATGTGAACACTGGGGGGGGGGATATGAGAATACGGCAACAATGACTTCCACGTCGACTGGAACACGAAAACAAAAAACATAGTTGTATCATCGGGACAGGGGATTGCGCGGTCAGCCCCATAGAAACAAGTTGTACGAATTAGCCACAAGAAATGGCAATTTCTTTTTAGCATAACGAATGCTTATGTACTTTTTGAAAACGGAAGGAATAAAGTAAAGTCCTTTTATTTTCCATCTTGTTTCTTGTCTAATCGATGAATTGATTTAATCATTTGAATGTTAAGCAAGTACTTCAAATTAGTATTGTAATGAACATGAGACGTCCTCTTCAAGAGCACCGTAAACATAAGAGGGCCCTCTCTTATAAACACCCTCATGATAAAGGGTTTATTTTGGAAGAATGTTTGCCCGAAATCCAAATGCTTTCAGGGAAAAATACACCCAAGGCTTTACATAATAATACGCAAACAGTAAAACTTGCGCAAAACACTTAAGAAAAAGAAACAGAGAATGAAAAGATTAAAACTTGCATAAATGTTCAAACGAAAGAAAGACTTAAGAAATACTTGAGCAAAAATATGTTTTTATTTACAATAACGTGTCAAAGCGACACAGATACAAAAGGTGAAAAAAGAAAAGAAAAGCTAAATTGCTGCATCTCCGGAACCCGGAGGAAGAGAAGTGTCCGTACCCCAGGGGAAGTGGGTAGATCCGTTGATGACTCAACATTTTGGCCCTCATCAGTTTGGCCTTCAAAATATTCACCTTCCGTTTCCTCTTCAGTTCTCGAAGTTTCAGAACCGGAACCAAAACCGGAAGCATCAGGCTCTGCCGGGAGACCCCTTTTAGCAACTAACTCAAGCTCACGGGCCTTAGTGATTTCGGCATCAAACTTAAATGATACCTGTTTTAGCCTCTTACATGGTTTTTCTCCTCATGATGTACATAACATAAGTTTTCTCAACAACGAGGGAAGTCGCTCGGCGCTTAAGTTCTTCTTTGAGTTGGGTTACCTCGGCAGAAAGGTTTTCCCGGGCGGATCTAACGGATCCAAGGCTAACATCAAGGTCACGGACAGTTGAGCTAAAGAGCCTATTATGCTTGATAGTTTTCCTATACTTATCCTCCAACTGGGCATGTTTCACCCCCGCAACAGCAATCTCTTTCAGCGGAGACAACCTCGCGGTCGGTTGCAGCAAGAACGACATTATGGACTTCAGCCCATTTGGCCCTGGCTTCGTCAAATTTAACACTCAACGGGCCAATTTCATGGCTAAGGGTTACCACTTCTTGCTCGCTTTGCTGCAAGCGAGTCTCCAATACAACGACCTCAGCAGCTTTGGCTTCCAATTCTGAGAGGCAAGCAGCAGTTTGCTCCCGCTCGGTCAAAGGTTGATCCCATGCGGAGGTAAGCTCTTCCTTTTACCGAATCAACCTTTGGAGTCCCTTAGAAGCAAGAAAGATAGCCTACAAAACGAGAAAGGCAAACTCAAGATATTTTCAGGCAAAAATAGAAGAAATTACAAAGGAAATAAAGAATGTACCGCTGCGGCGTTGTGCATGGCATTGTTCAACAAGCATTCTCCAAAGGCTTCAGATAGTTAGCAAGTTCCACCGACCGGAATAGAAAATTGCATCCGATGGAGACCGAGAGAGTAACGCTCCTCCTCCTTTGCGGATCAGACAAAATGTCCTACTCGGGGACAACAACTGAGCCCTGGGGTAGACCTATATTCAATAGGAGTCACGAACGCGTAGAGGAACAACGCCCAGCTCCAACTTACACATGGCAATCGTGGTCTTCGTCACTGTCACGAACCGAAACCCTACCACAAGCGTCACCATGGCACTTAGTCTCTAAGACTAGGTAATCCGATTACTATAACACATTTTAAGCCATTTGCTTTTGAATTTGAAACAGAGTTTAATACAAGTATCGAAACCAAAAGCGAAAATATTCATACAACCTCCCAAGACTAGTAATACTAAGGTCACCAACTTTAACTGAATACATGAAATGATATCAAGGATCGAAATAGAATATTGTTCAAATGATAACTGACAGTACAATATAAGGAAAAGACTCCAAGGGACTGCGACGATCAAGCAGCTCTACCTTGAATCCTTGCCATCAACAAGCTAACTCTGCCCGAACCCGATATCTCCAATACCTGGCTCTACATAAAAATGTGCAGAAGTGAAGTATGAGTACACCACGGTCGGTACCCAGTAAGTATCAAGACTAACCTCGGTAGAGTAGTGACGAGGTACAGTCACAACACTCACTAGTCAAAATAACCTGTGCAGTATAACATTATAATGATAATAATGGAAAATAGGAAGCAGTAACTATATAGACAGTAAAACCATAAAATTCAGTGAATCATCATTTAAAAATCAAATAAGGAACACAAAAAAAACACCAATTAATCAAAGTCTCTAGCACAAGTTTCACAATAAATTTACTTTGTGATACCTCATATCATAATCACAAATCCTGGGTCTCAACCTGCCATCATATACTCACGGCACCTCGAGCCCACATCTCAAAATCACAACTGTACGGACAACACACGTGCCAAAATCACAATCTGCCCGGCAATAGTCACAGGCTCACAGTCAAAATCTGCCCGACATGGTCACAAGCTCATAATCACAATTCGCCCGGCATGATCACAGGCTCATAATCACAATTCGCCCCGCATTATCACAGGCTCACAACTCACAAACCGCCCGGCACAATCACAGGCTAACTAGCAACATGAAATGGATAATACCAGAATATATGGACATAATCAATAAATGTCATCTTTCATACTCATGAGCTAGTATAGGTAGCATACAATAGTGTATGCATGTGCAAGCGTACTACTACAGCCCAAATCAATAAGTAATATCAAGGATATTGAATAGCTCATCGAAACAACAATAGGTCACGCACGGTATATGACAAACACACGAAAAAATCACAGCATCGCACAAAAGTCACCACCATAATGCCCCTACATCATCACACATCATCCCTGACATTGCCACCCTTATCTCTCCTATAGCCACCCGTGTCACTGCCCTAACAATATCATTAGCCACCCTTATCTCTCCTATAGCCACCCTTATCTCTCCTATAGCCACTTGTATCACTCTGCCCTGACAATATCAATAGACACCCTTATCTCTCCTATAGCCACCCGTATCACTCCATATAATAGCCACCCTTATCACTCCGTCTATTCAACAATAGTGAGATGCCACCCTTATGCGCCGTATAACAACAACTGTGAAATGCCACCCTGATACTCCACATAACAACAGCAGTGAAATGCCACCCTTATACTCCAAATAACAACAATCAAACCACACAATAATTCACACATGCTATTATCACAACAACACAATATAATCAACTCGTATCACAAATTCCCGTAGGCCACCACTTTTCCAAAGAATCAAAAACAATAGTGTTTTCACAATAAATAGCCCATGGCTTAACCACAATATGTCCAAGTGTCTCCCTAACCACAACATCTCTTTTAAACACAACTTCAAGTAAAATAGATTAATGCCTCTTGTTAACTTAAATTCCCATTTAATTATTTGAAGATAAAATCAGTAATGAAAGTGCCTCCACTAAATGGTAACTCAACAATAAAAGAACCCATATAAGGGTTAAAGTGGTAACAACTCCAAATGAGCATATAAAACAACTCGGCAATTAAAGAACGTGACATGTAACAACAATTTCCAATAAAGCATGTAATAGTGAGCATGTGCCAACAATTTCCAATTTAAATACATACAAGAAGCGTAAGAGTTTATACCGATAGAATTTGCACATATAAGCCCGAGTACGTACTCGTCACCTCGTGTACACAGCTTTCACAATACACAATTTGCATAAACGACTCAATGCCTAAAGGGTAATTCCCCCACACAAGGTTAGGCAAGATACTTACCTTAACGAAATATGGCCTTCCCGCGTGAAACTACCTCCGGACCGCTCAAATCTAGCCAAAATAATTTCCTAACAACCATAAAAATCATAGGGGTTTTAATTCCGGATAATAAATCTTCGACTTTTAATTTTATACTAAAAAGTCAATCCGAAAGTCAATCAGGACCCGCACCTTGAAACTCGACAAAATTTATGAAATCTGAACACCCATTCTGATACGAGTTCAACCATACCAAAATTATCAAATTTCGATAACGAATCGCCATCCAAATCCTCATTTTTCATTTTTTAAAGTTTTTACAATTTCCCAATTTCTTCCATTCAATTCACAAATTAATGATGAAAATAAGTATGGAATCATGAAATATAACCAATTTCGGGTGAAGAACACTTACCCAAATCAAACTTGTGAAGAACTCCTCCAGAATCGACCAAAACCCGAGCTTCAAACCCCAAAATGAAATGAAGTAAATGACCAACTTCGATCCTTAATGTTTCTGCCCAGATTCGCACCTGCGATCAATTTAGCCGCTTCTGCACTTCATGGCACCGCACTACGACCACTGTGCCGGTTTTCTAGGTCCGCTTCTGCGCCTCCATCCTCGCACCGGCAACCCTCACACCTGCGCCCAGTAGTCTGTAGGTGCGACCACACCAAACGTTGCCCAGAACCAGCCTTAGCCAACATGGTCCAAACGGACCTATTCGAATTTTTAAAGTCGAAATTCGAACCCGATATCAACAAAGTCAACTCTCGGACAAACTTATTAATATGTTAATCCTTCAAATTTCCAACTTTCACCAATTAGTGCCGAAATCTTCTAGGAATATCCAAATGCAAATTCGGGCATACTCCCAAGTCCAAAATCACCATACAAAGCTATTGGAATCATCAAAATACCATTCCGGAGTCGTCTACACAAAAGTCAAGCTCCGATCAACTCTTTTCACTAAAGCTTCTAAAATAAGAATTTGTTCTTCCAAGTTGATCCCGAATCATCCGAAAACCGAACTCGACCTTGTACGCAAGTCATAACACATATTACAATGCCGCTCGATACCTTTAGCTACTGAACGGGACGCTAATTCTCAAAACGACCGATTGGATCGTTACATTCTCGCCCTCTTAAACAAGCGTTCATCCTCGAACGTGCCAAGAACCACTCTGAGGACATCAAATTGCTGAACATACTTTTACATATATACTGGTAGGTGATCCCACGTCACTGCAATCAACATAAGCCCGACAACCCTATCTCAATTGAAGATCATTCCTTCTACCAACATTAATGAACCTTAGAACCAAATTTCTGACCATCCGATCATTTCCAAAAGACCCAATTCTCACATCAACACAGGGTACCAGTCTCACCCAGCTGCAACAACTCATGCCGACACTCACACCGTACAACCACACAACGTAACACATCATACATATGTCCATATCAATAACTCTGGCCACAATAGTTGTCTATAATCAAACACAACACCGACAATTAGCCTTATCTTAGTTAGAACCTCATTCTAAACCTTTACAACACTGGCAACAATGCAAGAAACACGAAGACCTCATAACTATTCACTTGAATCAGCAAGTCACATTTAACGCCACCTAGGCACGCACCTCGTAAGCTAAAACCCAATAAATACAATGCAAATATGGCTAAATATGCAAAGAGAAACACATAAGAGAACTATCAAATAAGCCTAACAAGCATAACTCCCTATCTGTACTATAATACAAATTAATTTCACAAGGGAGAATTAACACACATGAATTAATCACAAGGATCTCATTCTGATATAACTTCCACCGCGACACGTAGCCCGGTACAAACATATCAAATCACATGACAATGCGAGGCTCCCATCCTCAGTTTTGATTCACAAGTAATATACATATCATGCCAACCAAAACCTTCCATTTTATTTTTTTAAAATTAAATTCTGCTAAACAAAATCACAATACATAATGAACCCCCATACCAATAGGGCATTTAAATAAAAAATTGTAACTAAACCGTCCAGAAATCATATCAAAACCCACCGTAAGGAGTAACAGAAAGTCACTTCTAGCCTCATAGCTCTCAATAGTGAACAAAAACAAAATGATAGACACGGGCTAACACCATAGAATCTCCCAACAGGGATAAACACAAAAGCGGAGTACAAAATCACGAAACTCACCATATGTGAAGCATGATAGGAGGTCTCACTTTGATAAGCAGAACCGAATCAAAAATATAATAATGCTCCTTTATAACAAATCAAAACCATACCTGTAACGACATCATCTGGTGTAGCAGCCTCGGCCATAACATAGAAATCATATCAACGGGTCGGGCGTCCCCCTCTAGGGTGCCCTCTAGCGCCTGTCCTCCACCCCTAACTAGCTGTGCATGTGGAGTATTAACTGGAACGGGGCTTGTAGCCTGTGTGCTATGATGAAATACGCCTATCTGAAGTCTGGGAAAATGTCTCATGATGTGCCTAGTATCACCACACTCGTAACCACCCCTCTACGGGCACGGCTGCTCGTACAAAGTCTATGCCGGATAACTAGAATAATCGCTGTAAGAACTCCATGCCGGTGGTGCACAAAATGATGACTGACCCACATAAGTACCTTGACTAACTTGAGTACCCTAATTAGTCTTAAGTGCGAACTGGATTGGCCTACTGCCCGAGCCTCCTCCATAATTAGTCATAGCTGAAGAGTAGAACCCACTGAATCCTCTAGAACTTAGACACCTCTTGGTCTATTTAACCTCCCTTTTCTCACCCCGAATACGTTCTAGCATCTTGGAAATCTCCACTACTTGTTGATATGGGGTATCAGTCTACACCTCCCGAGTCATGCAGAATTTAAGATCATAACTGAGCCCCCCAATGAATCTGCGGACTCGTTCTCTGACTATAGGAACCAAAGTAGATGCATGGCGGGCTAACTCACTTAACCTGATGGCATATTCTGGCACCATCATAGTACCCTGACGTAACCATTCAAACTTTGTGCGCCACACATCCCGGAGAGTCTGAGGAACAAACTCTCTCAAAAACTTCTCTGAAAATTGAGCCCAAGTGGGTGGTGTTGCATCAATTGTTCTACTATATTAATAAACTTGCCACCATTGATACGCTTCTCCCGACAACTGAAATGTAGTAAAAGCAGCTCTGCTCACCTATACAATACCCATGGTGTTGAGAATACGGTGACACTTCTCTAGAAATCCATGTGCATCCTCGGTAGTTGTGCCACTAAAAGTAGGTGGACTATACCTCTTGAACATCTCAAGCTTCTTCTGCTCTTCCTCTGATGACCCTAGCCTGACCTCAGGCTGAACCGGAATAACAGGTTGTACCGGCACCATACGCGGAACCTGACCAATGCAAGCCCACTGCTCCGGAGTACGGGTGGTAGGAGTCCGGGCTCCTCCCCCAATCTGTGAAATAGTTGGTGAAACGGAGATCAATCCTGCCTGAGCCAATGTACCAAACATGCTCAGGACCTATGTTAGAGTCTCCTAAAGTCCGTGGGTAACAACATGTGCTTCCGGTACCTGTCCCCCAATTGGAGCTACTGGCAGCTCCTCACCTGCTGCTCTTACAGGTGCTCTAGCTATGACATGTGCCCTTCCTCGGCCTCCCTCGACTCTAGAAGGGTGTGCGGGTGTCTGCTCAGCTGACCCGGTAGTGCGTGTCATCACCATCTATGAGAGAATAGAGATACAAAGGCTCAAACTCCGAAATCAACATATCCGCACGATATGAATGAAAGAAGTGGAAATTTTCCTAATAGTTCTGTAGCCTATCGAAGATAAGTACAGACGTCTCCGTACCGATCCACAAGACTCTACTAAACTCTTTCGTGACTCGTAGAACCTATGAACCTAGTGCTCTGATACCAACTTTTCATGACCCGAAATCACACCACAGGCGTCGTGATGACACTTATTCTCTAAGACTAGGTAAGCCGATTACTATAAAATAATTTAATCCATTTTTGTAATTTGAAATTGAGTTTAATACAAGAATCGAAACCAAAAGCGAAAATATTCATACAACCTCCCAAGACTGGTAATAAAGAGTCACGAACTCTAACTGAATACATGAAATGATCTCAATGATCGAAATACAATATTGTTCAAAGATAACTGACAGTACTATATAAGGAAAAACTTCAAGGGATTACGACGATCAAGCAGCTCTACCTTGAATCGTTGCGATCAACAAGCTAACTCTGCCCGAGTCCGATATCTCCAATACCTAGCACTATAGAAAAATATGCAGAAGTGTAATACCTCGGTCGATACCGAGTAAGTATCAAGACTAACCTCGATAGAATAGTGACGAAGTACAATCACGGCACTCACTAGCCAAAAAAACTTGGGCAGTATAATAGTATAGCGATAATAATGGAAAACAGGAAGCAATCATTTTCAACAAAATCAACAGGTGGATATAGACAATAAAACCATAAAATACCGTGAATCATCATTTAAAAATCAAATAAGGAACACAAAGAAAACACTAATTAATCAAACTCTCTATCACAAGTTTCAAAATGAATTCACTCTGTGATACCTCATATCATAATCACAAAACCTGGGTCTCAACTCGCCATCATATACTCACGTCACCTCGTTCCCACATCTCAAAATCACAACTGCACGGATAACTCACGTGCCAAAATCACAATTCGCCCGACAATAGTCAGAAGCACACAGTACAATCTGCCCGGCATAGTCACAGGCTCACAATCACAATTCGTCTGGCATGATCATAGGCTCACAATCACAATTCGCCCGGCATAATCACAGGCTCACAACTCACAAATTGCCCCGTACAATCACATGAAATAGATAATACCAAAATACATGGACATGAACAATAAATGTCAAGTTTCGTACTCATGAGCTATTATAGGTAGCATCCAATAGTGTATGTCTGTGTAAGTGTACTACTGCAGCCCAAATCAACAAGTAATATCAATGATATTGAATAGCTCATCGAAACAACAATAGGTCACGCACGATATATGACAAACACACGGAAAAATCACAACATTGAACAAAAATTACCAACACAATGCCCCCACATCATCACACATCATCCCTAACATTGCCACCTTTATCTCTCCTATAGCCATCCGTATCACTCCGTCCTGACAATATCATTAGCCACCCTTATCTCTCTTATACCCACTCTTATCTCCCCTATAGCCACCTGTATCACTCTGCCCTAACAATATTAATAGCCACCCTTATCTTTCCTATAGCCACTCGTATCACTCCGTTTAATAGCCACTCTTATCTCTCCATATATTCAACAACAGAGAGATGCCACCCTTATGTCCCATATAACTACAACGGTGAAATGCCACCCTTATACTCCACATAACAACATCAGTGAAACAATAGCCTTATACTCCACATAACAATAATCAAACCACACAACAATTCACACGTGCTATTATCACAACAACACAACATAATCAGCTATCACAAATGCCCGTATGCCACCACCTTTCCAAAGAATCAACAATAATAGTGTTTTCACAATAAATAGCCCATGGCTCAACCACAATATATAGAAGTGTCTCCCTAACCACAACATCTCTTTTAAACACAACTTTCAGTGAAATAGATTAATGCCTCTTGTTAACTAAAATTCCCATTTAATTATTGGAAGATAAAATCAATAATGAATGTGCCTCCACAAAATGGAAACTCAACAAAAAAAGAATCCATGTAAGGGTTAAAGTGGTAACAACTCCAAATGAACTCGACAATTAAAAAACGTGACATGTAACGGCAATTTCCAATAAAGCATGTAACAGTGAACATGTGCCAACAATTTCCAATTTAAATACTTAAAAGATGCCTAAGAGTTTAAACCGATAGAATTTGCACATATAAGCCCGAGTACGTACTCGTCACCTCACGTACACGGCTTTCACCTTACACAATTTGCATAAACGATTCAATGCCTAAAGGGTAATTCCCCCACACAAGGTTAGGCAAGATACTTACCTTAACGAAGTGAAGCCGGTACTCTAAAATGGCCTTCCTGCATGAAATGACCTCCGGACGGCTCTAATCTAGCAAAAATAATTTCCTAACAACCATAATACTCATAGGTAATAATTCCGGATAATAAAACTTTGACTTTTAATTTTATACTAAAAGTCAACTCGAAAGTTAATCCGGGGCCCACATCTCGGAACCCTACAAAAATTCACGAAATCCGAACACTCATTTCGATACGACTCCAATCATACCAAAATTATCAAATTCCGATAACGAATCGCCCTCCAAATCTTTATTTTTTATTTTTGAAATATTTTATAATTTTCCAATTTCTTCCATTCAATTCACTAATTAATGATTAAAATAAGTATGGAATCATAAAATACAACCAATTTCGGGTGAAGAACACTTACCCAAATCAAATTCGTAAAGAACTCCTCCATAATTGCCCAAAACCCGAGCTTCAAACCCCAAAACAAAATGAAGAAAATGACTAACTTCGATCCTTAATGTTTCTGCCCAGATTCGTACATGCGATCAATTTAGCCCCTTCTGTGGCATCGCTTCTATGACTCAAACTTCGCATCTGCGGAGTCCACTACCCAGTTGACCCCCTCGCACCTGCGAAAATATTTTGCTTTTGCTACGTCGCTTCTTCGCTTCATGGCACCGCACCTGCGATGTCGCAGGTGCGCAAGTTTTCTCGCTTCAGCAACCACAGTGCCAGCTCTCCAGGTCTTCTTCTGCGCCTCCATCCTCGCACCAGCTACCCTTGCACCTGTGCTCAGCGGTCCATAGGTGCGACCACACTAGACTTTGCCAAGAACCAGCCTTAGTTAACATGCTCCAAACGATCCGAAACTCACCCGAGCCACTCGGGATCCCGTCGAAACATACCAACATGTTCTATAATATAACGCGAACCAACTTGAGACCTCAAATCATATCAAACAACATCAAAACTACAAATCGCACCTCGAATCGAACTTATAAATTTTCAAGTCTTCCAATTTCCAAAACTCACACCGAAACCCATCAAATTAATTCTGACTGGCCTCAAATTTTGTACCCAAGTCATAATTGATATAGCGGACCTATTCCAATCTTCGGAATTGAAATCCAAACCTGATATCAACAAAGTCAACTCTTGGTCAAACTTATGAATATATTAAACCTTCAAATTTTCAACTTTCGCCAAATAGTGCCGAAACCTTATAGGAATATCCAAATGCAAATTCGGGCATACTCCAGAGTCCAAAATCACCATACGAAGCTATTGGAATCATCAAAACTCTATTCCGAAGTCGTCTATACAAAAGTCAAGCTCCGGTCAACTCTTTTTACTTAAGCTTCTAAAATAAGAATTTGTTCTTCCAGGTTGATCCCGAATCATCCAAAAACCGAACTTGACCTTGTACGCAAGTCATAACACATATTACGAAGTTGTTCGAGACCATAAGATGCTGAACGAGACGCTAATTGTCACGACCCAAACCGATGGGCTATGACGAGTGCCCGAGCCTACCTGTCGAACACCCCTAAGCATACGTCTAAGGTAAAATATGAAAGAAGTGTAGGAAATGCATAACGTCTGGCAGTAAACTACTGAATTGTGGGAATAACATACGCGAGAAAAAGTGCCCAAAAGACATATGTACATATATATACGGAATACGGTAGGGCGAGCCGACAGGGCCACATACTATCCGACTATACATGACTGTCTACATACCTCTAATAGAGTGCAGCTGTATAAAGGACGGGACTAGGCCCCGTCATACCCATATATGTATAAAAACATATCGTACCAAAACCCAAAAGCAGCTCTGGATCAAATGGAGCACACGAACTCTCGCTGAGCAAGGATCCTAAGAAGGGGAACCATCAGTGTCTACCTTTACCTGCGGGCATGAAATGCAGGCCCCAGGAAATAAGGGCGTCAGTACGAATAATGTACCAAGTATGTAAGGCATGAAAATAAGTACATAGAAGACATAAAAGAAATATGGAGTAAAGGAATCCGCCTGTAAGACTAAATAACTTTGTGAATCCTAAAATATTTATAATCTCATGCATGTGAGTATAAATGTCGTATCATGCATGGGTATATGCATACATAACATCATCAAGCCTCTGAGGGCATCCCATCATATCATCTCGACCTCAGTGGGCGAAATCATCAATGTATACCAACTGATCAGGTGGTGGTGCGTATATAACACCGTAACCTTTTCCCATATCCCATATACATATAATATATGCGTATACAATGCCATCTGGTCATGGGTCAATGTACATGTATAAATGAATGCAATGCATAAGAAGTAAGTCAATAAGAACTCTCGGAATGTCATAAGATCAGTATGCCGTCGGATAAACTTTATCAATTGCGTATTTTTCTGAGACCATGAAAAGAAGATATAATAATAACACACATGGGGAATCAACAACATAGGCACCCCTAGTGCTTCTATGAATAGAGGCATTTATGAAAGTTGTGCGTTTGCTCGTTTCATTTGTATCATAGGGATCATGCCAAAAGTAAAGAAGGGATAGCCTTAACATACCTGAGCTGATTCTCTTAACAATCCTTTTAACCCACGTCTTTTGCGATAAAACACGTAATGGTGGATCGAAGTAGGTAACAATCCGTATGATATTATTGAGAAAGATCGTACCGTACTCCCTAAGAATTTGCAACTCACGCTGCTATAGCATTATATAGTTTCGTATGAATTCTTTTGTGACTCCATCCGTTACTTAGCAAGACATAAACATCACACTTTAATGATGTAGGAAGATTTCTTATCATTGTGATTTGTGGGCCCTACTTTTGTGGATTACTTTGCCAAAAATCCCCTAAATATGCCACCTAGCCACATAAGCTAAAGAGTCACCATTTAGTCTTAGCAAATATAACCCATTGCTGCCACATGAGGGTGATGTTTCCACCAAATACTTATCCATCAATTTCTAATTAATTAGTTAACTTCCCACTAAAATCAATAATTAACCCATTACCAACATAATTAGGTAATATCCGAAATTACTTCAAATACTAATCACCTTTAACACACTTTATACATCTTACTATCATGATCATGTGGTACATTGTATGGCACTAGTCCATAAATACGGGGTATTATAGCTTGGACCATATTTTTTTCCAAATTTCCAAACTTCAACCAAACTCATTTTCTTTGATTTGTTTACCCTCTAACCTTCACGGCACTTACTTATCACCGGTTACAAAAAATAGAGATACCTATATCCTCAAAATTAATCTCATTTCTGAGCTCACATTGATCAACTTACGATAAAATTTTAATGTACAAAAATGCAAAATGTAACACTAATTATAAAAATGACTGGTCGGGTCGTTACAGTCACGCGATCGCAAAGAAGGAAAAATAGCACCAGTAACTCAGAGAAAACCAACAATCAAACATGAAGGAAAAATGGTCTGTAACCCATCTGAAACTCACCTGAGCCCCTAGAGACCCCGTCCAATCATGCCAACAAGTTCCAAAACATAAAACCACGAATCACACAAAATAATATCAAAACCATGAATCGTCGATGAAGATCAATCTCTTAAGTCCATAAACTTCAAACATCGAACCAAGCATCTGAATCAAACCAAACCAATCCAGAATCCATCCAAACTTTGCACATAAGTCCCAAATGACAAAACGAACTTGTTCCAACTCCCGGAACAACAATCCGAACATGATAATATCGAAGTCAACTTCCTATAAAACCTATGGACTTTTCAAACCTTCTAATTGCCAACTTGAGCCAAAACCTTCTAGAAATATCCGAAAGCAAATATGGGCATAGCACAAGTCCAAGATCACCATCAGGACCTAAAAAATCCATAAAACTCAGATCCGTGGTCAAATACACATATGTCAAACTTGGTCAACTCTTCCAACTTAAAGCCTCCTAGTTAAAAATTATTCTTCTAAAGCAATCCTGAACCTCTAGAAAACCAAATTCGTGGATACAAACAAGCCATAATACACCATATGAATCTATTCATGACCTCAAACCACCAAACTTAATGCAAATGCTCAAAACAACCGGTCGGGTCATTACATTCTCCCTCACTTAAACATATATTCGTCCTCGAACGTGCCAAAGAGTCGTTCAAAAGCCATCAAATCACTGTATAATAACAATGATTACTTCTTTCTAAATGTTTTAGCTTCATACTTATACCAATCTCATTAGAGATTAAAACATACTATTATATTCAAACAGTAGCAATTGAAGGTTCACCTCAGGTTCATAAGTTAAGCCTAGTTCATTTAAGGTGAGCTTAGTGAAGTTTAGGGATAGTGACAGCCATGTACATGGTCATGAAGGACAAGCAGAACTGTTGAAGAACAAGATAAGTGCAAGGTATCCAAAAGAGAGCACCCATAGTGAATATTTAGCAGGAGTTATACCATGATAAGGTGTTAACACAATCAAACTAACAATATCACTTCATGAATTTCAGAAAAGGGCAGTGATAACCTTATATTAAGGATCTGTTATGCAGATCAAACATGGGAACTCAGATATGATGGAGCTTAATTTCAGCACTCTAACATAACAGATGAGACATTCAAACAACATAGACATATCTAAATCAAGCTTCACAGCTTAAGCTAAATGTATGCCAACTATCAAAATACACACAAGGATAGTACAATAATTCAATTAGTCTAGGACATATTTGTATAGTGATCTCACAGTCATGAGGTTTAACAGGGAATCAATGACCCTCCAAGAGTTAATAGAATCACAGAGACACATTAGAAAGAAGAAATTGGTTTAAAGGTCATGAGTTGGTGTATCCAAACTAAGGTGACAATCTTGTCTTTACCACTAAACAAGTTCACATTCATCTAGTTTATCAGGTGAATCACTACAAATGCAAATAACACCCAAGGCAGGTTAGTATAGCAATCATGATAGTTCTAATAGAACATTAGGGAGGTTTGAAACTAGCTATTAGGATTGTTTGAGAGATCTTTGGTTGTTTTTAGATGTTTAAATGGATATAAGCTATCAAATGTTCATTAGGATTAGCTAATCGATGCATGGTTCTAATTTCAATACCTCAAGGAACTTATGATTCCATTAATCAGCCATATATTAATAACAAACATATAAAAATAGTCAGCCATAGCACATTACTATAACGATCCTACCGGTCATTTTGTGTAATTGCGCCCCCGTTTCCCCTTTTGATTCTTCACATATGTATGTTTATGATTTTATGACTTACAGGGTTGATTAGTTTCATTCCGGAAGCTTTTGGATTGATTTGAACACTTTGATTCTTGACTTAGAAGCTTAAATTAGAAATGTTGACCAAACTTTAACTTTTGGAAAAATGACCCTGGAACAGTGTTTTGCTCTGATAGCTTCGTATCATGATTTAGGACTTGGACTTATGCCCGGACTTGATTTCGGAAGTCCTTAGGTTGATTTGTGTTATTTTGCCAAAATTTGGTAATTTGAAGTTGAAAAGTTTGACCATAGGTTGACTTTTAGCTATCCATCTCGAAATTTGATTTTGGGACTTGGAATATGTTTGTTATGCTATTTAGAACTTGTCTGCAAAATTTGGTATCATTTGGATTTCATTTGATAGTCGTAATTCTAGAGATTCTTGAACTTTACTTTGAAACTCATGTGTTTTAGTGTTCGATTCATAGTTTTACATGTTATTTTTGTATTTTGATCGTGCGAGCGAGTTCGTATGATGTTTCTAGACTTGTGTGGATGTTCGGTTTGGAGCCCCTGGGGCTCATATGAGTTTCGGACATGTTTCGAAAGGTTTTGAACTGAAAATGAATTTGTTGGTGTTGCTTGTGCTTAATTATTGCAATTGCGAACACCAGCCTCGCAATTGCGAAGACGACAGTGGGGGCTCAGATGTCGCAATTGCCACTTTCCCTTCGCATTTGCGAAGTTAGCCGACTTTTGACTTAGTTCGCATTTGCGAATATTTGTTCGCTTTTGCGATATGTCCAACTTCGCAATTACAAAGCCCCTGTCGCAATTGCGATAAACCATGAGACTGTCAAGGTTCGCAAATGCACTCACTGGTCTGCCATTGCGAGGGTTCGCAAATGCGAACCCTGTGTCGCAAATGCGACACCTATAGATGGACAAAAGGGTTGGGAGACGATATTTTTGAACATATTCTCTCATTTTAAAACCCTAGACTCGGTAGGAGGAATTTTGGAGAGGGAATTTTCATCTACAAACTTTGGGTGAGTGATTCTAATCTATTTCCAACTATATTCCATCAATATATCTTAGATTTTATATTCCATCAATATATATTAGATTTTAACATCAAAAGCATGTGAATCAAAGTGAAAATTTGTGAAACTTTGTCAAGTTTTTGAGAAATAAGAATTTGAGTTTTGAGAGTCGATTTGGACTCGGATTTTGAAACTAATGACATGTATGAACACGTGAGGTCATGAGTAGTCAGAATCTACCATTGGACCTGAATTTTGACTGGGCGAGCCCTGTATTGACTTTTATTGACTTTTTGAGAAAAATGTAAAGATCTTAACTTTATATATTATAATTGATCTTTCATTGTTTGACAATATTAAGTTGATTTTGGTATGATTTGAGACTTGTGGATGCTAATTTTATAGGAAAAGCTATTTCTGAGGGTTGAGATGGCCTAGTTGAGGTAAGTATCTTACCTAACTTTATTTGGGGGAAGTACCATAGGATTTGGGGTTGATTGTGTCATTTGTGTTATGTGAAAGGCATGTACCCAAGGTGACGAGTGGGTACACATGTTGTATGTGGTATTTGACCGGTTTAGGCTACTTACTCTTTCCATGCTTTAAATTGAATTGTCATGTCATGTTTTAAATTCTCGAAGTCATCCTATTCTTACTTGTGCTAATCTATCCTTACATGCCTTATTTAACCTTGATAACATTTGTTTACATCTTACTTGATATTTTGTTCTTATGCTTTAGTTAAACTTGTTGCCCTCTCATTGTTACATGTTATCTCTTTCATTGTTCATTATCATTATTTGAAATCATTGTTGCATGTTAACTCTTTCATTGTTGATTATCCTTATTTGAAGTCGTCGGTTTATATTATCTCTTCTATTGTGAGTAATCTTTATTTGGTATAGTGGTTACACATTATCTTTCTCATTGTTGAGTTTCCAATATGGGAAGTTTCCATATGGTTTTTCGTAGATTCGGGTAAGAAAGAAATCTTTATACCATCTGAAATTAGGAAAGGTTTTACACTTAAGGTTGTTAAGTATCTCAGAAGATCTTTCCCTAAAGATACCTGGTCTACCTATGAATGTTTCGATAATGGAATAAATTAGGGTGTTGGTTGAATCAGGAAGGTATGGCCATCTTTAAGGATTGGTTCTCCCGTTGAATCATCTCAGACACTTAAGAGAATTAGTTTCTTATCTTCCTCTCTAAGATGGGTATCCCACCACCCTTTAAGTTGACCTGTAAAACCTGCTACTAAGACATGGGTAGTAAGTTGGTCAAAACAGTTATGAGAAGTCCTGTATGCAGTAGCTACCATAACCATATGCTGTGATTGGGCCTAAATGTTATATTCGGAACAACCATCTATGTTCAACTAATAGATATTATTGGCATTATAATTGTTTTGCATAATGTTGGGTTTTTCTTCTAAGGCTACATCAGGATGGGTAGCTCTAGAATAACATAGTCTTTGAGGCTGATGCCCGTTAAAAAATCCTGTTCTAACAGGGTAAATTTCTAGGGGAGGATTGTCATGAAATTTCCCGGACTTTGAATTGGTTTCTTTGTTAGTATCTACCTATCAGAGAACCAATACAGTATAATCTTTATCTTTAGTTGGGGTGTCCTGTGCTATCAAGGTTTTCTCAATTTCTAAGAACCTATGCTAAAGGTCAGAAAGATGAGGAGAGTCTTTAGCTTGGTAAATCTGAAGCTCTATAGAGAATGTTCCAGGGATCTCATGCGGTTTAAACAATCTTATTGAAGAAGTGGAGGTTTCTGCTGGATTAGAAGTAGTAGATGCTGAAGGTGATTTTATAATCAAATATTTACCAAGAGATTGTAAATATTTGTTTGTATAATTATTTTGTTCAAAAATATTTTTAATATCTTTGTTTGTAATAGCTTCAGTTTTGATTTTTATTTGAAACGATTAGCTATTACATAACTATTTTCATAGTTTGTTGAAAATCCTTGTGCTGGAGGAAGTTCAAAGGTAACTTCCTCTCTAGTGGAAGTTTTCCAAACTTTTCAAACATTAATCGTCTTAGAAAAAGGAAAATCTAATTGGTGATATTCAGCATAAGCTTCAAACCGTTCAAATAAATTAATTTGTTCTTTAATGAAGTTTAAAGACTCATAGTAAATATTTTGGAGAACTTTTCTTTCATCTTCTTGATATGGAAGAACCAAGTTCTTTTAAAACTGTTTTCATGTGAATAAATATTTTCTTGAAGTTTCTCTTTATCAATTTGAAAATCTTTTTCCAAATATATAATTCAGCACCTAATGCCGAGTAAGTGGGAGATTAGGGTATTTCATAATTAACTTATGTTAGAGAGGTTGTTTCTATAAATTATTTGGCTTGTGGGATCCTATAGTCAAAATTAACAGTTTTTCTCCTAGAAAGTAAATGAAGATATTGAATGTCTAGCAGATTGAATTTCAGAATGTGTAGAAGAAGAAGCGATAGAGACTCTTTGACTAAGGGATCTCTGGAAGGAAATGAATACAGATCCGCTAGAATATTGTTGGATCTAAGAAACCTTAGTATTTTCTGGATTCTCAACCTGAGTAGCATCTTGCAACAACCAGTTTTGTGGTAGAGAAACTTGGCTCCAAGAATTGGGTTTTGGTATAGACAGATGAGATATTTTTAGATCTATTATGAAGAGAAAAATTTCACCTTCATCGAGGGTTTTTGTAATGACCCGATCGTTCATTTTTAGCATCTGCATTCAATTTGGGGGTTTGAGGTCATGAGTAGCTTCATATGGTGTATTATGACTTGTGATTATGGTCGGTTTTGGTCTTCGAGTTGTTCGAATTTGATTTGGAAGAATGATTCTTAAATAGGAAGCTTTAAGTTGGAAGAGTTGATCAAGTTTGACCTTTATGAATTTGACCTCCGATCAGAGTATCAATGGCTTTAATAGGTCCGGATGGTGATTTTCATCTTGGGCGTATGCCCGAATCTACATTAGGATATTTCTAGCAAGTTTTGGCTCAAATTGGAAAAAGTTGGCAATTTGAAGGTTTGGAAAGTTCATATATTTGACTGCGAATTGACTTTGATGTTATCGGGTTCATATTGTTCTTTCGGTAGTTGGAATAAGTTCGTTTTGTCATTTGGAACTTGAGTACAAAGTTTGGTTTCATTTCGAGTTGATTTGGTAGGATTCGGATGCGTTCGGCGAAGTTTGAAGGTTTGAAAGTTTAGAGAATACTCTTGATATTCAATTCTTGGTTTTGATATTGTTTGTGATGTTTCGAGCTTTCAGATAAGTTTGGATTAGGTATATGAACTTGTTGGTATGATTGTACGGGGTCTCGAAGGGCTCGGGTGAATTTTGGGGTAGCTTCGGACCATTTTTATGCCCTTTTCAACTGCTGGTTTTTAGCTACAGGGGTGTACATAGCGATCGCAGAGCTTAGGGCCGCGATCGCGAAGAGAAAAAATGCAAAATTTGACCTGTGAATCGCGTTCGCGGAGGGAAGGCTCATGTTCGTGAAGAAGACATTTTTGTTGTCACTAAAATGATTTTGGGAGATTATATCTTGCAATATATAAAGCATTTTGAGGTGATCTAAACATGAATGATGTAGCGCTTTGTGTCTAGTTTTAAAAAATTAAACCGTTTATAATTTGGAGTTTTGTACAAAATATTATGGCCGTTATACTATAGACTGTCTTGAAAGTGTTTAGGAAGATTTAATGGACTTTGTTCATCACGATCGTGGGGATTTAAGGCCGCAATCTTGAAGGGTAAAATTGTGTTGGAGATTTTTGGAATCGCGATCGAGGCATTTGTGACCACGATCGCGAAGAAGGACGAGTGTCAGTGCATTACACCATAAAATATCAGGATTTTGAGTTTATTTTCTTCACTTTTGAGTTGTTGGAGCACAAGTAAAGCAATGTTGGAAGAGATAAATACCCAAATCTTGAGGGTAAGTAATTTTATCTTTGTTTTGATTATATATATTTTTTATGGATTATTACACCTAAATCAAGGATTTGAAGAGAAGAAATTGGGGGGTTTTGACTTGAACTTAAGAGAATGAATTTTGGTATTTTGAACATGAATTTGAGGTCGGATTTGGATGAAACCTATATGGTTAGATTTGTATTCGAATGAGTTGTCGGAATTATTGAGTTTTTTCAGGTTTCTAGGTGTGGCCCTGGGTTGACCGTTTTGGTTGAGTTTGAGTATTTGATTAAAGATTCGACCTTTATCATTTGGGTTTGATTCCTATGGCATTATTTGATATTTTTGAATTGATTTTGGCTAGTTTTGAGCCGTTCGGAGATCGATTCGCGCGGGATGGCATTTCTAGAGTGTTGTTTTGTCTTATTCGGTATTGTCTTGGCTTGTTCAAGGTAAATAACATATCAAAACTTGGAATTGAGGGTATTTATGCCTGAAAACTATGATATTTGAGATGTGTTGTGGGTGACACACTCACTAGGTGACGGGGGTCTGCGTGCACCGAGATACTCATGATCCGGGTGGTTCTTAGGGTATTATGTGCCTTGTTTTTCTATCATACTTCTTTGATATCATGTTTTCTAAACATATAGGACTATGTGAGATATTATTCATGCTAGAAATCATGTCTAGGCCACCTGCTTAATTATTTGAGACATGATAGGGCTACTTTTGCCATGTTGAGCTATTTGTCTTAGCATTAGTCATACTGTACAGTCATGATAGTTACATCCGCATGTTATATCTCTGTCTCTATGCACTATTGATATGTTTTCTCACATGTTATCGGTGTCCTCTTTTGTGGCACGAATTTGCAATGTATTTGAGACATATTGTGATATTCTATGTTATTTAATTGGATTATGTTTCTGTGAGATGTTAGCATATGGAGACTTGAGCGGATTGGAGACTGATGTGGGCCGTATAGCCATGATGTGAGTTATGTTTGATCGGGTTACGTGACGTAATAGTTATATTGATATTGATGTGGCGCGTATACCAGGCCCCACACTAGGCTAAGTGGTATTGATTTCGAGGCTACGCGTGCACCACATTGGGCTATGTGATTTTGATTAGCGCTTGGGCAGGATCCAGCCCTCCGGAGTCTGACATGCTAGGACTGAACGCAGGCACATTGATATATACACGTGCTTTAGTGAGGAGCTTTAAGCCAGGCACCCGTATAGTGTTGAGTGATTGTGTGTGTGATGAAGTAGGGCATTGAGCCAGGTACCTTAAGTGTGATGAGAGTGAGTGTACTTGATGATAGCACTGTGAAATTATGTACTTGACCTGTATATTTGACATGTAGGGCTAGAGATGTATTTTCCTCATGCTAAATAATAATGTGACATTTGATGACTTGAATATTGATATGCATGAATAGAGATGTATTTCCTCATACTAACTGGTAAACGAAAGTCTTATCTGATGTTGTGGATTGGAAAACATAATTCTTTTTATAAACTCATGTTTAACTGATTTCAGTGGTTAGATTTGGACTTTAACTGTTATACTTGAAAAACACGTTTACTTTCCCATAATTGTGAACGAGCTGAGCATAATAACTTTTAAGTTATTCACTTTTACTATGTTTATTATATTACTACGAGTTATTATTGGCTATTGGTGTTGGACTCTGACCTTCTTCCGAACTCGTCACTTCTTTCAACCTGGGGTTAGGGTTGTTACTTATTGAGTGCATGAGGTATGTTGTACTCATACTAAACTTCTGCATCCTGCATGCAGATCTTGGAGTTGATGTTTTTGTGTATGGCGAGAGCTGGCATTGAAGATATACCTACCTTTCGGATATATCTACCACTTGTCCTTGGTAGTTTTAGATTCTAAATTCTATTTATGTATATTCCAAACATCTATTGTATTATTTCATACCAGCTTTGTAAATCTAAGTCTTAGTGGCTCGTGACTTGTACTATCAATCCTTAGGATACTGCATGGGAATTCAATTACTTCTCTTATAGATTCTATAATAATTTCAGTAAAATTATGTTGACTATTATTTGGCTTAAGTTGGGCTAGGTGCCATCACGAGTAGCCCGCTTTTTGGGTCGTGAAAAGTTAGCATCAGAGCTCTAGGTTCATAGGTTCTATGAGTCATGAGAAAGTGTCTAGTAGAGTCTTACAGATCAGTATGATGACATCCATACCTATCTTCAAGAGGCTACAGGGCATGTAGGAAAACTTACCATCTTTCTTTTCTTATCGTGCGACATTGATTCTGCTTACAAGGTATCTCTTTAATTCCTTCCACTCATGCGTAAATGATGTTGAGCATTCAGTATCAACTGTGCATCAACGGCTTGTGATGTCATGGACGAGGTGCGATATATGTTCTCGGGGTGTTGTGGTTATGAGCTAGTCTGGAGGACTTGAGGCCAGTTTCAGACTGCAGCTTGGGCTCGGTTGTTTCGGTTGTGTGAGTATGTGCTTTTGGAGTTATATGTCCGGTAGTGTCCCTAGGAGTGTGATTGATGGCTCAGTGAGTGGTTGGATCGCTATATGATATGTATCATGTGACTGAGGATGTGCTTAGATAGTTGGGTGTGAGGAGAAGAATTTTGCTTGGGTTGTGAAAGGATGATGGACGATTGATTTCTGTCCTGATATGTTATAGAGTCTTGCGATATGAGTGTGTTAGGTATCTTTCATGTTGTTCATTTGTGGATTGAAGTAGATTCTTATATCTTGATGATGAGTCTAGACTTGGGAGGATTTAGCGATTGTATAGTGGTTGTGACTAGGATAAGGTCATAGAGAGATGCTGGTTTGAGGATGTTTAGGTGGGTTATCACCTGCGGAGTAGTCTACGGAAGTCTGATTCCGATGATGTTTCTGTGAAGAGTTTTTTCTACTGGTAGGTTGCATATGTTGCAATATGAGTTTGGGTTGCTTGAAGGAGTTTGTGTGACTGTCACGGGGGTGGATATGTGCTTGGAGGGTGATTTGAGGTATCTTATTATTAAGGTTACATGAGTTCATGACGAAGTTAGTTGACCTACAATGCCTGATTTTGATAATTATGAAATAAGGTTATTATGGGTTAACAAATGTTATGTTCTATGGCTTTGAGCCAAATGGGGGAGCCTGCTATCGATGTTTAGATTGCATGGTTATGTGTTATATTAGCTTTGGTTTGAGGCATACTTGTGGATCGATTATGACTTGAAGAGGATGATTTTCAAGATGACTCGAGTAAGGAAATTTCTGGATGCATGATGTATAACACTTTATGAACATATGGAAATCTTAGAATGATTCAGGTTAGTTATTTGTGGTTGTTGTAGTGTGCTAAGAGAATGGATAAACTCGGTTGCTAAAAATTAGGTTACTTCTAAGGTATTTGTGTGATAATGGGGCACAAGTCGTTCGGCTTATATCAATGGTGCGCTGGGGATTTGAGCAGAGTGGATGACTCTCGAGAAGATTCTAATGAGTTGAAGCTTCATATGTGGTAATTGAGAATTTTCTGGATTTGAGACAATGCTCTTGGGTTTGGTAATCTTTGCAACTTGGGTGAATTAGAGGGATTCAGTTCTGATGGCTTAGTTTTGTGCAAATGGGTTTCAAAGAGTTCTCAATGATTTTGACCACAGTTTGGGGCAGATGTTTATAACAGGAATGATGAGTATGTTGGAAGTTGTGATTTTCTCTTGGATGCGGGATCAAGTGGAAAGGTTCTGGTTTATGGGGTGTCTATCCTACCTATGATTCAGAGTTGATAATGGGACTCTCGTGTTTTCATATGATGGCATGATAGAAGAGGTGTGTCATATGAGATTGTGGCATGATAGATAAGGTGTGTCATATGAGATTGAGGTTTGCATGTACAAGGTTGTGGTTCATTCTCGCAAGGAAGGTCATGGGTTCCGGACAACATGGATGGTTTTAGATGTTTAGAAGAAAGCTAGCACTATCTGGTATCACCTAAGAAGGATGCGCATTTTAGAAGGCACACTGTGTCTTAATTTGCGGGTGCTTGATTGGTGTTACGGTACTCGCCTAGTTAATCGACTGCTGATGTTCAGATTTTACTATGTGAAATGGAAGAATTATAGATGTATTTCTCGTGAGATGATTGTGTATGAGGGATGTGTTAGTCATTCGTCTTGTGGAATTGGCATAAGCTATGGTGATTCTTGTATTCTAGGGATTTGAGGACTAGGAGGGTTCTCAAAGGTAGATTGTTCTTTGGTTGCAGGCGATGAATGTATGTTAAGAGGTTGACGGCTGATTGTATGTGTTATGGATAGGTTATTATGGACCTCTTGGAGGTTATCTACCTATTATGGGATGATTGGGATTGATTTGGATGCCACTAATAGGCCTAATGAGAATGTGTATTATACACCAGGTAGAAATTTGGTTACTCAGCATAGTTATTGTTGAGGGGTGTGTTATCAGTGAGAGTTGATCTTATTCATTCCAGATATGTCCGGGGTGTTGCTCTTCTATGCTACGCTGGGTTGAGAGACCGTTAACTATTTACACACATGATACGGTTCTGTTTGTGCCTTGTGGCAGAATTCGAGCGAGATAGTTTTTGTGGTGTTGAATGGTTGATTGCGCGTTGGTTATGGTCTTTCAGTTTGTGGTATATTGTGTTATCTGTTTCTCCACGGTTATAATCATGCACTTCGCGTGTTTGTTGTTGGCATGTTTATAGTTGTTGATTATGAACATCATGGTTCGAGGTATTCCATGTGAACCGGTATTTGGATTGGGTCACGCATTACAGCGAAGTTATATTGGGATATGATTATTAGTACTTATTTTATGTGTCTGTTTCTCCTTGTGTGATGAGTCCATAGCATTGTGTTTTATGGTGGCATTTGTTGAACTTGTTGGGTGGTTCCCTTATTTGGCTTTCCTTACATCTCTGGTTATATTCGAGTTGTTGCTTGTTGGCGGCACAGATTGCGTCGTGTGTGACTATGTGGCATTTGGCATAGCTTATCAGTCGAATAGATTGTACTATATGAGATGAGGTTGTTGGACCTAGAATGAGTGCGATCGAATTTAATTAAGGTATGTTTGGATGAATAACGTCATTATTCAGCTCAGAATTTGGCTATGGTTCTTATTGGGAGTTAGAGCTCCACGACTTGTTGATCTAATGAGTGGTTATGAGTATTTTGCGTGTTTCTTTCATCATTGACAGTTATGAAGGTTCAGAACAAGGGTTCAGTTGATATGAGGTTTGTTACCAATATTAGGTTTGTTATTGAGCAGCTATTGTGGTCGGAAGCTATTGCTATGAGTATTTGGGTTATGTGGTATATCATGTGATTGTGTCTCGGAATGTGGTTATGGATTGATATAGCTTTTTCATACTTATACAGTGTATAGATGTGAGAATCAGGTCTCATGATGGATTATGTATGTGGAGGTTGGGTTCTTAGGTTTTTGGACTAAGGTTGAAGTAAGGATTTTCAGTTAGGTTGTGTTGTCGAACTTATATGGATTGTGGTGATATGGTATCACCCATGGGTATATGTGTGATGAGCTTATACAGTGATTTGATAGCTTTGGAACGACTCTTGGCACGTTCGAGGACGAACGTATGCGTAAATAGGGTGGAATGTAATGACTCGATCGGTCGTTTTGAGCATTTGCATTCAGTTTGGTGGTTTGAGGATGAGTAGCTTCATATGGTGTATTATGAATTGCGGGTATGATCTGTTTTGGTCTTCGAGTTGTTCAGAGTTGATTTGGAAGAATGATTCTCAAATGGGAAGCTTTAACTTGGAAGAGTTCACCAAGTTAGACCTTTGTGAAGTTGATCTCGGATCGGAGTTTTGATGGCTTTGTTAGGTTGGGATGGTTATTTTGGACTTGGGCGTATGCCCGGATTTGCATTGTTGATGTTTCTAGAAGGTTTTGTCTCTAATTGGCGAAAGTTGGCAATTTAAAGGTTTGAAAAGTTCATAAGTTTTAACTTCGATGTTCCCGGGTTTGGATTGTTGTTTCGGTAGTTGGAATAGGTGTGTTTTGTCATTTGGAACTTGTGTGCAAAGTTTGGTTCTATTCCGAGTTGATTTGTTAGGACTCGGATGCATTCAACGAAGTTTGAAGGTTTGAAAGTTAAGAGAATAATCTTGATCTTCGATTCTTGATTTTTATGTTATTTGTGATGTTTCGAGCTTTTGGATAAGTTTGGATTAGGTATGTGGACTTGTTGGTATGATTGGATGGGGTCCCGAGGGGCTGTGTGAGTTTCGGGATGGTTTCTTACCATTTTTAGACCCTTTTTAACCTCTGGTTTTTGGCTACGCGGAGCTCAACGCCGTGGTCGGGAAGAGTAAAATGCAAAATTCGACCTGTGAATCACGTTCGCAAAGGGAAGGCTCGCGTTCGCGAAGAAGAAATTTCTATTGTCGCTGAGCTAACTTTGGGAGCTTATATCTTGCAATTTATAAATACTTTGGAGGTCATCCAAAAATGAATATTGTAGCCATTTGTTTCTAGTTTTCAGAAAATCAAACCATTTATCATTTGGAGTTTTTTACAAAAGGTTATGGCAGTTATACTACAGGCTATCTGGAAAGAGTTTAGGAAGATTTAATGGACTTTGTTCATCGCGAGCGCGGGGCTTCAAAGTTGCGATCGCGAAGGGTAAAACTGTGCTGGAGGTTTTGAAATCGCAATCACAAAGTTTGTGACCACGATCGCTAAGAAGGACGGCTGGCAGTGCATTAAAACATCAAATTTCGGAATTTTGAGTTCATTTTCTTCACTTTTTGAGTTCTTGGAGTACAAGTAGCGATTTTGGAAGAGATAAACACCCAAATCTTGAGGGTAAGTAATTTTATATTTGTTTTGATTATATATTTTGTTTTTTTCATGAATTATTACACCTAAATCAAGGATTTGAAGAGAAGAAATTGGAGCTTTTTGACTTGAACTTAAGAGAATGAATTTTGGGGTTTAGACTCTTATTCGAATGGGTTGTTGGAATTTTTGAGTTTTGTCAAGTTCCAGGGTGCGGGCTCGGGTTGACCTTTTTGTTGACTCAAAGTATTTAATTAAAGATTTGACCTTTATCATTTGGTTTTGATTCCAATGGCATTAAAGGATGTTTTTGAGTTACTTTTGGTTAGTTTTGAGCCACTCGGAGGTTGATTCGCGTGAGATGGCATTCCTAGAGTATTGCTTTGGCTTGTTCGGTATTGTCTTGGCATGTTTAAGGTAAGTAACATATCTAAACTAGGAATTGAGGGTATTTATCCCTGAAAACTATGATACTGGAGATGTGTTGCGGGTGACGCACGCACTAGGTGAGGGCGTGTGTGCGCGCACTGAGGTACTCATGATCCGGGTGGTTCTTAAGCTATTATGTGCCTTTTTTGCTATCATGCTTCTTTGATATCATGTTTTCTCCATCTATATGACTATGTGAGATATTATTTATGCAAGAAATCATATGTAGGCCACCTGCTTAATTGTTTGAGATACGATAGGGATATTCTCGCCATGTTGAGTTATTTGCCTTTGCAGTAGTCATACTGTAAAGTCATGATAGTTACATCTGCATTTTATATATCTGTCACTTTGCACTTTTGATATGTTGTCTCCCATGTTATCGGTGTCCTTGTACGTGACACGAGTTTGAGTTGTATTTGAGGCATATTGTGATATTATGTGTTATTTAATTGGATTATATTTCTGTGAGATATTGGCATATGGAGACTTGAGTGGATTGATGACAGATGTGGGTCGTAGAGCCATGTTGTGAGTTATATTAGATCGGGTTACGTGCCACAACGGTTATATTAAGTGGTATTGATTTCGAGGCTACATGTGCACCAGGACCCACTATTGGGCTATGTGATTTGGATTAGCGCTTGGGCAGGATCCGTCCCTCCAGAGTCTGGCATGCCAGTAGTGAGTACAGGCACAGTGATATATACACGTGCTTTGGTGAGGGGCTTTGAGCTAGGCACCCATACACTGCTGAGTGTGATGAAGTAGGGAATTTGAACCAGGTACCTTGAGTGTGTTGAGAGTGAGTGTATTTTATGATAGCACTATGAAATTATGTACGTGACATGTATATTTGACATGTAAGCATAGAGATGTATTTTTCTCATGCTAAATGGTAATGTGACATTTGATGACTTGACATGTAGGCATAGAGATGTATTTCCTTATGCTAACTGGTAAATTAAAGTCTTATCTGATGTTGTGAATTGGAAAACACAATTCTTTTTTATAAACTCGTGTTTAATTGATTTCAGTGGTAAGACTTGGACTTTGACTATTATATTTGAAAAGCATGTCTACTTTTCTGTAACTGTGAACGAGTTGAGCACAATACCTTTTAAGTTATTCACTTTTACTATGTTTATTATAATATTACTAGTTATTAGTGGGCTATTGGTGTTGGACTTTGACCTTCTTCCTAGCTCGTCACTTCTTATTGAGTACATGAGGTCGGTTGTACTCATACTATACTTGTGCATCCTCCATGCAGATCTTGGAGTTGATGCAACTATGTATGGCGGGAGCTGGCGTTGAAGATATACCTACTTCCGGATATAGCTTCCACTTGTCCTTGGTTGTATTAGATTTTAAATTATGTTTATGTATATTCCAAATAGATGTTGTATTATTTCATACCAGCTTTGTAAATCTAAATCTTAGTGTCTCGTGACTTGTATGACCAATCCTTGGGATATTGTATGGGAATTAAGTTACTTCTCTTATTGATTTCATATTAATTTATGTAGCATTATGTTGACTGTTATTTGGCTTACCAAGCGGGTTGGGCTAGGTGATATCACGACTAGCCGAATTTTTGGGTCGTGACAGTTTTCATAGCTCCGGTATTAAAGGCTGAAATCATGGCTTTGTACTGTTTTCTATAAATAATGGCTACTGGTAGAGATCCAGTTTTGGTCTTATAATTTGTTGTTTTGACATTGAGTGTTAAAGAATCTAAGATATTTCTATCTCTAAGAGACACTGTAAAATTTGGAAAACAATCAAAGTAAATTGGATCACTGCTAAGGCTGGTTTCTACCATTCCTAAGAGGGAATCGTTGAAGTCTAGAAATCTAGAATCTCTAAGATAAAGAATAGATACGTGTCTAGATCTTCTTGGGACAAAGGTATAGCTACAATTTTGACTAAACCAAAATGGAGATAGTTGTATTTTTGCCTATATTTTTCTATACACTTAGGGTTTAAAAGTCCAATTTCCTCATGATCTGATTCAAGAGGAATGGTGCTCAATTGTTGAAATATGATAATCACTAGTTAAGGGTCATCGTGAAGACTTGTAAAAGGCTGACTGTGGACGTTTAGGGATCTTCTAGTCATCAATTAATTAGTGAAAATCAAAAAAGCTAATTTCTTCTTTGAGTATAGGATTAGAGGAGGATGATGAGTAGGAAGAGGAAGAAATTGAAGAAGGGAAGGAATTTTTGGAAGGGGAAGAGAAAGGGTGGAAGAAAGTCATAGTCAGATCTGCAAGTATTTTGGTAGAAAATTACAATAATAACTTTAATGCTTCCTGCTCTTAGTTCAAGAGACCATTGGGTTCCATAAGGATAATATTCAAGTTCTTAACTTAATATTATGTAGAAAAGTTAGATCTAAAAGTTGAATCTATGGATACATGTCTTCTCATATAAATAATAGTTAAATCTAATTATTTTTAACGAAGTTGTTATTTAGGATTACTCAAAGATTATAAATAACCATATGCAAGCCAACTGAGAATTATCATATCCACTTTTCTCAGGAAAACTGCTTACAATGCACATCTGGAAGGATCACAGTACCAACCTTACGAGATTTTCTTTAAAAAGTATAAGATTTAAGAAAGATATATAAAAGAAGCTATGTATTTATAGATCTAAGTTTATTGATCTATCAATACCACATAAGAGCAAGCTAAAAATAAGAATAATAATCCTTATTTCCCCTCATTACCGGGTCGAGGTTGCTACGAGTGTGGAGAGTTGGGGCATGTGAGGAAGTACTGCCCCCGCTATTACAGAGGTTCATTGCAGTAGGGAGGCCAGACTATGACTCCCGCGCCAGTTGCTACACCACCTGCTCAGCCAGCTTGGGGTGGAGGACGTACAGATCGAGGTCTCCCTAGAGGGGGAGGTCAGTCAGGCGGTGGTCAGCCCGTTGCCATGAATTCCTTGCTAGGCCAAAGGCAGTTGATTCTGATGTCGTGATCACATGTATTGTTTTTGTGTGCTATAGAGATACTTCAATGTTATTTGACCATGATTCCACTTATTCATATGTGTCATCATACTTTGCTCATTATTTGGATATGTTTTGTGATTCTTTAGATATGTCTGTTAATGTATCTATGTTGGTGGGTGATTTTGTTGTGGTAGACCGTGTATATCGGTCTTGTGTGGTGACCATTGAAGGGTCTAAGGCTAGAGTCGATCTCTAATTGCTCAGCATGGTGGATCTTGACGTGATTTTGGGCATGGATTGGTTGTCACCATATCACACTATTCTTGATTGTCATGCTAAGACCGTGATGTTGGCTATGTCAGGGCTACCGAGGTTGGAGTGGAGAGGCTCCCTGGATCATGTTCCTAGTAGAGTGATTTCATATTTAAAGGCTCAACGGATGGTTGAGAAGGAATTTTTGGCGTATTTGGCCTTTGTGAGGGATGTTAGTGTTGATACTCCTACCATTGATTAAGTTCTAGTAGTGAGGGAGTTCCTATGTGTTTTTCCTATAGACCTATCGGGCTTGCCACCTAACAGGGATATTGATATTGGTATTGACTTGGTATCGTGCACTCATCCCATCTCTATTCCACCGTATCGCATGGCACCAGTGGAGTTGAAGGAACAATTATAGGAGTTGCTTGATAAGGGTTTCATCAGACCTAGTGTGTCACTTTGGGGTGCACCGGTACAATTTGTGAAGAAGAAAGATGGTTCTATGAGGATGTGCATTGACTACATGCAATTGAACAAGGTTACTATCAAGAACAAGTACACACTACCGCATATTGATGATTTTATTGATCAGCTTCAGGGTGATAGGGTATTCTCGAAGATTGATTTGAGATCGGGGTATCATCAGTTGAAGATTCATGGCTTTAAATATTCCGAAGACGGATTTCAGGATCCGCTATGGTCACTATGAGTTTTTGGTTATGCCTTTCGGGCTGATAAATGCCCCAGCAGCTTTTATGAACCTGATGAACAGCGTATTTTAGCCCTATCTTGATTCCTTTGTCATAGTTTTCATTGATGATATATTGGAGTATTCTCGTAGCTGGGAGGATCATGAGCAACATTTGAGGATCGTGCTCCAGACTTTGAAGGAGAAAAATCCATATGATAAATTCTCCAAGTGCGAGTTTTGGTTAGACTCAGTGGAATTCTTGGGCCATGTGGTGTCTAGTGAGGGGATTAAGGTGGATCCGAAGAAGAATGAGGCAGTTCAGAGTTGGCCCAGACCTTCTACTGCTAGTGAGATCCGTAGATTCCTTGGTTTGGCTGGGTATTATCATCGTTTTGTGGAGGGGTTTTCATCTATAGTAGCCCTATTGACTAGATTGATGTCACGCCTCAAACTCAGGGAGTGCGACCGGCGCTCAACCGAGAGAACCCGGCCGAGCAAGCCTATTAGACTTACTTCTATCCAAACTCATCCATGAATAAAGAGGAGATGTACCCCATTAATCAATCACTGAAAAGATTTTACTAACAACTCCCTTTTCATTCCCATTAGTAGCTTCATTCATAATTTCAAAAGCATTACGAGTTTATAGAATTAATGAAACGCATAATTTCCAAGTACCAACATTTCTAGTTCAATTTCCAATATCAACCATAACCCACAACCTGTCTATGGAGCCTCTAAATACAATAGAAGAGTAATATGGAGATGCCGGCAATAAGGCCCCAGCTATACCTCAAAACACTGTACATCAGAAACAAAAGATACATGACCCCGAAATGAAGTGGGGCTCACCAAATCAGCTGAAAAGAGTGTACTACTATCACTGATCAATGTCGCCTGCTGAAGAACCACCGGCATCCATTAAAGATGCAGCGCCCTCGGCAAAATGGACGTTAATACTGTCGAATAGCACTAGTATGTATAGCTAAAAATCCTCTTTCAAAATAGAATGCCCATATAAGAAAAGGCAACACATAGAAACAGCAAGTCACAATCAACAATATCCAAACGTCCAGTTAAAACATAATAATTTTTAAAATACGAACTTCATATATAATTTTGGTTGGGAGATCATTAGCACCGATATACCACCGTCTTTGTTAGAATGGAGTCCGATCACTCCTGATCGGCTAGGCCATCTCCCCACGAACAATGTGGTTTGACATGTGATGCGAAAGAAAGTTGTTACCAAGAGTAATACCACCATATGCGCAATATGGCGTCTGATCTCCACCCGATCAGCTAGGCCGCCTTCCCACATATGCCGTATGGGTTGACTTTTCCAATCCACAAAGGTTCTAGTTTCATCCTAATTAAGGGGAATAATATCACAATTTCCAAAAGTTCCAATTTCATCCCAAATAAGGGAAATAATCCCAATCCACCCCTACACCGGCACGTGTAGTTTCAGGTGTGGGCCTTTTGACCCACCCTTCCTCGGTATTGCTAATGATGCTCCCAAAAATAGTTTTGATTTGATTTGCAAATAGAAATATCATAAATAAAATTTTACTCACCTCAACATCTTTCACATTGTATGAATTCTCATTAGTATTTCCAGTCATTCACAACGACAATATTTCCTTGGCTCATTAGGCCATTCACAAGATTCTTTATTCCTGGCAGGATGGCCGTATTTCATATTTCACACTTTCACCTCTTTTAATTTCAAAGATCACCATCAAGTATCAACATATAGGATATTTCAGAAATCATATACTTCAAATCCATTTGAAATGGAAACTTCAAATACAAATGGTTTCTTCCCAAAGAATGAGGCATACCAACCAACAATAGAAACACACATGAAAAATCATAAACAGTCAATACACCATTTACTCTTGCAATACTCTTCCCCAGAAATAACAATGTACAATTTCAACACATGAGTATATAGAACTCGAATCACACTGGATATATTTATAAATCAAAGCATTAATTAAAGCAGCCACTAATGGACATGAATTTAGTACAAAAGCTTTTAGACAATTCTATCTTCGAAGTCATTTTTAAACAATTGAGTCGAGGCTCATTTCACATTCTTTATCGCATCTTCTCAAATCATTTGCATTACTAGACGCAATCATAACTTAAATTCTTGGCACGTTGGCCACACTCTATATCCCCAATTAACTTATTTCACTTCCAACCATCTTTATAGATTTTGAACAATAAGACATTTCCAAATCAAGACTTTAGGTACACATATGAGCAATTAAGAGTCTTAAGAATATTGAGATTTTCTCACACAATTTGGCATACTATCTTTCATTAAAACTCGACTCAAAGCCATAACCTTTTAATATGTAACCCATACTTTGAAACTTACGGAAACATTATGGAATTCAATTTCAAGAGAGAAAGTTTAGCCAACATACCTCAATTGCGCTTCTTTAGACTCTACAATGATCCGGAATTCTTAGCAATCCCGATCTATTTTGAGACATAACAAAATTGAACCATAATTAGGAAGATATTCATGGTCTCAGCTCATTTGAGCATTTTATTAGACACTAGGTGTGCAAATTTAACCACAAGGTTCTTCTACAAGATTTTCTTCACTCCACAACCCAATCCTTACTTATTTCAGCTCAACAATCTTCCCACAATTCTTATTGGTACATGCATGTATAAATAATAATCTCATACCCAAGAATCATACTCCTAATCAATCATCTTCTACCCAAATTCGAAATTGAAAACTAGGGTATGAAGCCTTACCTCTTAGATGAAGAACTTGTAGGTTTTCCTTGTTAATCTTCCAAGATTTGAGCAAGACTTGATGAATAATTAGCCTAGGGTTTTCCTCTCTCTCTAAAACACTCTCCCTTCTCTCTAAAACATCAGATTTTTTTTTTGCTCAAAAATGCCCCAAAGTGTGTATTTAACGAAGTAGGGTCGGGTTTAAAAAACCCAAAAATGAAGCTCCGGAACAGGTTCTGCAGTCGCATATGCGACCGCACAATGGATATACAGACCGCATATCGGTCGCATAATTACAGACCAAAACGATCAAAAATTTGTCCGTGTATGCGGTCACTATGCGGTCCGCATAACTGTTATGCTATCGCATAATGCACCGCATAACAGTTATGCTGTCGCATAGCCGACCGCATAATTTCCCCCAGACTGGCCCTTCTCCTGCCCACTTCTAGGCCATTATGCGGCCCGCAGAATGATTATGCGGTTGCATAATGGACCACATAAACGCGCTTTTCCGCCAAATACGTAAGCCTACTCCGGCACCACGAAACCTTGAATTCACTTGCGAAATTTACGGGGCTTTACACTGAAATACTTAAAAAAATTTCGGGGTGTTACAATTGACGCATAAGGGTGCCCCATTCAGGTGGTCTGATGAGTGTGAGGAGAACTTTCAGAAGCTCAAGACTGCCTTGACTACAACTCCAGTTTTGGTTTTACCTTCGGGATCGGGTTCTTATACATTCTATTGTGATACTTCACGGATTGGCATTGGATGTGTGTTAATGCAGGAGGGTAGAGTTATTGCTTATGTTTCGCATCAGTTGAAGCCCCATGAGAAGAACTATAATGTACATGATTTGGAGTTGGCAGCCATTATTCACGCGCTCAAGATTTGGAGGCATTATCTTTACGGCGTGTCTTGTGAGATGTTCACAGATCACATAAGTCTCCAGCACTTATTCAAGCAAAAGGATCTGAACTTGAGGTAATGGAGGTGGTTGGAGCTACTAAAAGACTATGATATCACCATTCTTTATCATCTGGGGAAGGCCAATATGGTGGACGATGCTTTGAGTAGGATGACAGAGAGCATGGGGAGTCTTTCTTATATTCCAGTTGGGGAGAGGCTGTTAGCATTAGATGTTCAGGCTTTGGCCAATCGGTTCGTGAGGTTGGATATTTCGGAGTCTAGTAGAGTTCTCGCATGTGTTGTATCCTGATTGTCTTTGTTTGAGTATATCAAGAACATCAGTATGATGATCCCCACTTGCTTGTCCTAAAGGACACGGTGCAGCATAGTGATGCTAAGGAGATTACTATTGGTGATGACGACGTATTAAGGCTACAGGGTCGTATCAGTGTTCCAAATGTGGATGGGTTGCAAGAGTTGATACTTGAAGAGGTCCATAGTTTGTAGTATTCTATTCATCTAGGTGCTGCGAAGATGTACCAAAACTTGAGCCAGCACTATTGGTGACGGAGGATGAAAAAGGGTATTATGGAGTATGTTGCTAAGTGTTTGAATTTTCAGCAGGTGAAGTACGAGCACCAAAGACCGGGTGATTTTCTTTAGAGGCTTGATATTCCGAAGTGAAAGTTGGAGCATATCACTATGGATTTTGTAGTTGGACTTCCATAGAGCTTGAGGAGATTTGATGCGCTGTGGGTAATTATGGATAGACTGACCAAGTCTGCACATTTTATTTCTGTCATGACTACCTATTTTTCAGAGCAACTGGCTCCAATATATATTCGAGAGATTGTTCACCTTCATAGTGTACCTGTGTCTATTATCTCGAATCGAGGCACTCAATTCACATCGTATTTTTGGAGAGTAGTGCAGCGAGATTTGGGCACACTGGTCAAGCTGAGTATAGTGTTTCATCCCCAGATGGACGGGTAGTTCGAGCAAACTATTCAGATTTTGGAGGACATGTTACATGCATGTGTCATTGATTTTCGAGGTTCATGGGATCAGTTTCTTGCGTTGGAAAAGTTCGCCTATAACAATAGCTATCAGTCGAGTATCCAGATGGCTCCTTATGAGGCTTTATATAGGAGGCGGCGTTTATTCGGTTGGTTGATTTGAGCCTAGAGACGCTAGGTTTTTGGGCAGCGATTTGGTCCGTGATGTTTTGGAGAAGGTGAAGTTGAGTCAGGAGCGGCTTCGTATGACATAGTCCACGCAGAAGGGTTATGCTGATAGTAAGGCTCGTGATGTTGGATTTATGGTGGGTGAGAAGGTTCTACTCAGAGTTTCGCCTATGAAGGGTGTGATGAGGTTTGGGAAGAAGGGCAAGTTGAGCCCTAGGTATTTTGGTCCTTTTGAGGTGCTTGAGAGAGTTGGAGAGGTTCCCTATAGACTTGCCTTGCCACCAAGTCTATTAGGATTTCACCCATTGTTTCATGTTTCTATGCTCTGGAAGTATTATGGGCATCCGTCACATGTTTTGGACTTCAGCACGGTGCAGTTGGATGAGGATTTGACTTATGATGTAGAGCCAGTGGCCATTTTGGATCGGCAAGTACAAAAGTTAAGGTCAAAGAATATAGCATCGGTGAAAGTTCTTTGGAGAGGTCAGTCGGTCGAGGAGGCTACTTGGGAGACCGAGCAAGAGATGAAGAGCTGATATACTCACCTTTTTTAGACTCCAGGTATGATTCTAGACTCGTTCGAGGATGAATGTTTGTTTAAGAGGGGGAGAATGTAACGACCCGGCCAACCGTTTTGATTATTTTAGCCCTATTCCCCTATTTGATGCTTTACATATGCGTATTTGTGGCTACGTTACTTTCCAGGGTGGTTGGCTTGGTTTCGGGAAGGTTTTGGGGTAAATTGGGATACTTAGTCCCAAGGTTAGAAGCTTAAGTTGTAAGAGTTGATCGGAGATTGGATTGTATGTAAACGACTCCGGAATGGTTTTTTGATTATTCCAATAGCTTCTTACGGTGATTTTAGACTTAGTCATAGGTCCGGATTTGAATTTGGAGGTCTGTAAGTTGGTTTGGTGCTATTGGCAAAAGTTGGAAACTTGAAGGATTGGAAGGTTTGTAGGTTTTACTGGGAGTTGACTTTAATGATATCGGGATCGGATTGTAGTCTGAGAGTTTTAGTAGGTCTGTTGTTTCATTTGGGAGTTGTATGCAAAATTTGAGGTCATTCCGAGTTGATTTGATATGGTTCGGCATGCGTTTTGGAAGTTGAAAGTTCATTAGTCTTGAATCGTAGTGCAATTCATGGTTTTGATGTTGTTCTAAATGATTCTAGGCCTCAAGTAGATTTGTGTTATATTTTGGGATTGTTTGGTATGATTGGACAGGGTCCCGGGGACCCCGGATGTATTTCGGATTGATTTCAGACCATTTTGAGACTTTGTTGCATTGCTGAAGTTGTTTGGCATGGTGTTTTTGCATCTGCGGAGCTTTGGTCGTAGATGCAGCCTAGGAGGCACAGATGCGAGGTTTGGGCTGGAGGAGCTAGGTCTGCAGATGCAAAGGATTTTCCGCAAAAACGAATGTGCTTCTGCGATGTGAGGTCCGCAGAAGCGGCGCATGTGCATGTAATGGTTCGCAGAATCTGAATTTTGGGGCTTAAGTGGAGTCCGCATCTGCGATTCTTTTTTCACAGATGTTACTGGGGGACTGCATGTACAGATTAACTGGTAGATGTTTATATTCGAAGGGTTTGGTCATTTTTCATTATTTGAAGTGGTAAAGCTAGGTTGGAGGCTATGTTTGAGAGATCTTTCACTACAATTGAAGAGGTAAGTGAAGTTTATTCAATTTTGATGATAGATATTGATTACCCATGGATTATTACATCTAATTTATGTGAATTTAAGGTAAAATAAGGGATTTTTTTACTAAGGTTTTGGAGAGTGGAAATTGATGATTTGAGGGTTGATTTGAGGTTGGATTTGGGTAAAACACATATATTCGGACTCATATCAGAATGGGTGTTTGAAATTTATAAGTTTTGTCAGGTTCCGGGGTGCGATCTGGGGGTTGAATTTGCATAATTGAATAAAGACCGTAGCTTCATTGTTAGGGATTGTTTCCTATGGCTTCTATTGATGATATTAAGCTGTTTTGACTAGATTTGAGTCGCTCGGAGGCCGATTCGCGTTGGAAGGGCTTTTTGGAGTATTGAGTCTCGCGTTTTGAGGTAAGTAACATATCTAAACTTGTATTTGAGGTTAATTATCATTGGGAGCTATGTTATTTGAGATGTGCTGGGGTGACGCACATGCTAGGTGACGGGCGTGTGTGTGTGCACCGGAGTATTCATGATTCGGGTGGACTTTAGACTATTATCGGACCAGTTTTTCTATCATGCCTTATTATATCCGTATTTTCTCTACTTGTATAATTATTTGAGCTATGATTCATGTTATAAATTGTTTCTAGGCTACGTGTTAATTTGTTTGAGGCTTAATGGGACTATTATTGTTGTTTTGAGTTGTTTTCGTTAATTGTAGTCATATCCTCAGTTATAATTTTTCATCTGCATGTTATCTCTATGTCTCTGTATATTATTCGTTTATCACATCACATGTTGTTGTTTTCATTCTAGATGTGATACTGTTTAGGCTGAGTTTTATGAGATGTGAGCCATTGAGTCGTGAGCGGTTGATAACTGAGCTTGGGCCATAGAGCCGATTTGATAATGATTTTGAGGTAAAGCGTACGACATGCCCATATTAGGATAAGTAGTACTGATTAGGGGGTGACGTGTACACCAGGCCCCATGATTGGGATATGTGAAATTGATTAGCGCTTGGGCCAGGATCTGCCCCTATGGAGTCTGATATTACACTGAGCACATGCACAGTGATATACATGTGCTTTGGTGAGGGGCATTATACCAGGAACCCGTACAGTGCTGAGTGTGGTTGTGTGTGTGATGGTGAAGGGCACGTGTTCCAGGCACCGTAAGTGTGTTGATTGTGGTTATACTTGATGTTTTCACTATGGTAACATTGATTTGACATGTATATTTGACAAGTAGGCATAGAGATGTATTCTTCCTCATGCTAGCTGGTAAATAAAATGTCGTATTGGTGTTGGGCTTCGACCATTATATCTGGAAAGCATGTCTAAATTTTCTGTAATTGTGAACGAGCTGAACATGACATCTTTGAGTTATTTATTTCTACTAACTTCATTATATCCTGAGTTGTTATTGATTATTGATGTTGGACACTGACTTTTCTTCCGAACTCATCACTTCTTTCAGCCCAAAGTTAGGTTTGTTACTCATTGAGTACATGGGGTCGGTTGTACTCATACTACACTTTGCACGTCATGTACAGATTTAGGTACTTCTGGGCGTGGTGATTGCTAGAGTTTGCACCGGTACCGGCTTTTGGAGACTACGAGGTAGCTGCTATGTCATTCGCAGACCTTAGAGTTCTCTTTCATTTATTTCTGTTATTATTGTTCTACTATTCAGGCATTTGTATTGAGGATTTGGCCTTGTATTTTTTATATTTAGTAGTGCTCATGTACTCGTTGACACCAGATCTTTGGGATGGTTGTAGCTGTGTTATCGTTGATTTCTCAGATATTTCATGATACTTCTGCTGTTGAGATTATTTAGTTTTGTTTTATTGAAGTCATTGTTATTGTGAAACTGTTGGCTTGCCTAGAAAGTAGTGTTAAGCGTCATCATAACCCTGGTGGGAGTTTGGGTCGTGACAATTATAAGAATCGCTACATAACACTAAACCAATTTACCGATAACTAAACCTAAAACCAAAATTTAGAAGAAAAACACAAACCTAGACAAACTCAATCTAATTAGTTTAAATATACAAATGATGCTTTCAAGGATTATGAATTCTGTAAGATATCTTATCAAACTTTTAAATCAATAATAAAACACAGCTTTAACGTTTGGCCTACAACTGTCCTTAATTTTAAGAAAATATGAGCAACCTTTTATTTAGTGACTCGCTTTCAACTTTCCGATTGTACATCTTGTGAAATATCAACGAAGAAAATGCTAATACTTTTGTAGTAGAAGGTATCTCTCAATGGATTACCCTCACGACTCTTGCTACCTAATCTAAGATAGGATTAATCTCAAGGATTCAAACTTGAACTTCAAATAAGAAGTGATGGTCCCATGCTTAGCATGTGCATCACCGCGCCTAGTTAATTTATAGAGCTACATTCGTAATCCTAACATACTACAATCAATAAAACCACAGTTTCTGGCAAGTAGCTGGAAAACAGACAATAATTGATCATAGGTTTATTATAGAACTTAGGGCGCGACATCTATGGTAATTGAAAATACAGAGCCCCAAAGTAGATCAACTGAGACCAATATCCATCCTCGTTATAGAACATATGGTATTACAAAACCAACTATAGATAGCAGCAACACATACATTTCACTTCAAACAACCCATTCTTTAAACCCAAAATAACACTTCTAAGAAAAATTAAAAGATGAATTGGAAATAAAAATTATTAAAATCGAAAAAACTACACATTGTTGGGATCTATATAGACACGAGAGAGTCAATCGTGGCATGCTTTTGTGTCACGACCCCAAATTCCCACCTTAGGATGTCGTGATGGCACCTAGTCTCTAAGACTAGGTAAGCATAATACACAGCGCGAATTTAGCAGAAATAACAACTAGGATAATAAATTAAACCGATAAAATGTCATAATAAGCCAAAAACGGAACTACAATCAAGTATCCCCAGAACTGGTAGAACTGAGTCAAACGCTCTAAAGAAATACATTGTATTCGTTAAATTCAACACTATTTGATATGAAGATAAAGAGTAGTAAAGGAAATAATAGAAGGTCACTCCGAGGTCTGTAAACGTCAAGCAGGTATATCTTGAAGTCTCTGAAGTAACTGGGTCAACTCACTGGTGTCCTGCACGAGCAGAAGTACCTGGATCTACATAAAAGTGTGCAGAAGCATAGCATGGGTACACCACAATAGTACCCAGTAAGTATCAAGCCAAACCTTGGGACAGTAGTGACGAGGCCAGGTCAAGACACCTACTAGACATAGAAACCTAAACAAAATATTAGTATAATCTGATAACAAAAAGTAAAGAGATAAATAACGACAAACAGAATGATGATATAAGCCTAATAACGGAAATTAAGGCAATAACGGACAACAAAGAATGAATATATGATAAGGACAACAAGTGATCAATACTGTCAAAATGCAAGTAAAACGAACGGGGGAAAGACAATAAACATTCAAATCAACAAGCCTTTTCAAGATAGAATGTACAACAAGAATCACAATCGAGGTACCACACCTCATATTTCCATTTCACAAGTAAAAGTCACAATCTTTCTTATATCACCGCATGAGCCTTGAATTTATTTTTTAAAATATTTTTTTCGAAATAGCTACACGTGCTTTAGCCCCCTTGTCTCACCATGTGGTTTCAAGTAATTGTTTTACTAGAAACACATGTATCAATACCTACCCTTATACCGTCGCATGCGCATCAATATCTCAACACAATAATCAACGCACACCACATGTGCCCATATGCCACAACATTGCCAAAAATCAATAATACCAATGTCACCACAACACATAGCCCACGGCTCAACCACAATGTATATAAGAATCACAATAACAATAAATGAATGAGAAATAACTTAACAAGGAAAGGTATTCCAATAACCAATAATTCCAACCACAAGCGTATTAATAGCTCTCAACAATGAAGGTATTTCCATGAAATGGCAGCTTCAAATTCTAATGCATAGCATAAACTTGACAATGAAATAGATAGCATAAAATAACAACTACGATTAAATGCATGAGAATAACTCAACTATGGAAAGAATAGCATGTAACAAGAACTACTAATAAATGCATACAAGAGTGACCTCGGCAATGGAAAGTAGAACATGTAATAAGAATTTCAATGAAAGCATGTAATAATAAACATGACAAGGAAATATTTAACAATTAATAACAACTTTAATGAAATGCTTACAAGTAACCTAAGAGTCTAAAACGGTCAATTTTTACATATAAGCCCGTGTACACACTCGTCACCTCATGTATACATCTTCCACATAGTTCAAATAGTTCAATCAAGTCAAATCCTAAGGAGTAGTTCCCCCACACAATGTTAGGCAAGATACTTACCTCAAACAAGCTAAATCAATCCAGTAATAAGCCCTTCCCATGTAAATCAAACTCAGGACGGCTCGAATCTAGCCAAAATAACTTAATATAATAAATAAAAGCCATAGGAAGTAATTCTAGAAAATAAAGATTCGATCTTTAATGAAACTCAAAAGGTCAACCCCGGGCTTGTACCTCGGAACTCGACCAAACTCATAAATTTTGAACACCCATTTTAATACGAGTCCAACCATACCAAAATCATACAATTCTGACCTTCAAATCCTCAATTTATGTTTTAGAAACATTTTTACAAAAATTCCCAATTTCTCCAATTCAAATCACCAATTAAATGATAAAAACAAAGATGGAATCATGAATAATGGACAAATTCGAGTCAAAAATACTTACTCCGATCCAAATCATGAAAATTCCCTCCACAATTGTCCAAAACCGAGCTTTCTAACTCAAAATGTGATAAATGAAATAAAGCCCTCGCCAAAGCTTATAACATTCCCAGGCATTTTGCTTTTGCGGCCCAACAGTCGCATATGTGACTTTGCATCTGCGGAAAAAGCATCGCCACTCAAGACCCAGCAATTCTGCTTCTGTGGAACTAAAGGCGCACCTGCGCTTCTGCTTCAGCAGACAAATAACCGCACCTACGGTCCCTGCTCGTCTAGCAAATATCCGCACCTGCAGAGACGTTATGCTTCTGCGGTTGCGCATCTGCGCTCCCATGTCCGCACATGTGTACCCAACTTCCCTAGCCAATCCATGTATTTGCGTCCAACTATCCGCTTTTGCAGTAGCGCACCTGCGGCCCAAACATTGCAGGTGCAAAAGCACCACACCTCAGCAGATTTTAGCCATTCCACCAAGCCTCCAATTGGTCCTAACTCAACCCGAAACACACTCGGGGTCCCGTCCAATCATACTAACCAATCCCAAAACACAACACGAACCTACTCGAGGCCTTAAATCACACCAAACAATATCAAAACAATGAATCGCACCCTAATTCAAGCCTAATGAACAAATGAACATTTCCAAATCCAAAACTTGCGTCGAACAAGCCTAAACAACTCCAAATGACTTCATATTTTGCATGCAAGTCCAAAATGACACAACGGACCTATACCAACTTTTAGAATCACAATCCGAGCCCTATATCAATAATGTCAACCCTCGGTCAAACCTATCAACCTTTCAAACCTTCAACTTTTCAACATTTGTCAATTCAAGCCAAAACAAGCTACGGACCTCCAAATTCACATCCGGACATACGCCTAAGTCCAAAATCATCATACAAAGCTATTGGAGCCATCAAAACACCATTTCGGAGTTATCTACACAAAATTCAAACTTTATTCAACTCTTACAACTAAGGCCTTAAACCAAGGGACTAAGTGTCCTAAATCAATCCAAAACTCACCCGAAACCAAACCATTCACCCCGACAAATCACATAACCACAAATACACATATGAAAAATATCAAATAGGGGATCACCAAAAATACTTCCGGAGGATGGTAACATGGAACACTGGGTGAACTCTTGATAAGCTGGGTGGCAATGCAAGTCTGTAGGCTACCTCAACAACCCTCTCAAGGATATCGGAAGGACCAATATACTTATGGCTCAACTTGCCCTTCTTCCCAAACCTCATCACACCCTTCATGGGTGAAACTCTGAGCAAGACCCTCTCTCCCACCATGAATGCTACATCACGAGCCTTATGATCAGCATAACTCTTCTGCCTCGACTTTGCTGTACGAAGTCGATCCTGAATCAACTTGACTTTCTCCAAGGCATCCCAAACCAATTCAGTGCCCAACAACCTAGCCTCTTACGGCTCAAACCAACCAACTGGAAAACAACACTGCCTACCATATAAGGCCTCATAATGATCTATCTAAATACTCGATTGGTAGCTATTGTTGTAGGAAAACTTTGCAAGCCAAAGGAACTGATCCCATGAACCCCCAAAATCCATAACAGAGGAATGTAGCATATCCTCTAAGATCTGAATGGTGCGTTCGGACTGCCTGTCCGTCTTGGGATGAAATGTCATGCTTAGCTTGACCTGTGTGCCTAACTCACATTGTACGGCACTCCAAAAGTGCAATATGAACTATGTGCCTCGATCGGAGATAATAGATAGTGGCACACCATGAAGACGAACAATTTTACGAATATATATCTGAGCCAGCTGCTCTGAAGAGTAGGTAGTCACAATCGAAATGACGTGTGCAGACTTGGTCAGTCTGTCCACCGTAACTCACACTACGTCAAGTTTCTTCAAGGTCTGTGGGAGTCCAACAACGAAATCCATAGTGATACGCTCCCACTTCCACCATGGAATATCAAGTCTCTAAAGCAAACCACCCGGTCTCTGATGCTCGTAATTCACCTGTTGGAAGTTCAAACACCGAGCCACATACTCCACTCTATCTTTCTTCATTCTTCTCCTCCAGTTGTGCTGCCTCAAATCCTGGTACATCTTCGCGGCACCCGGATGAATAGAATACCGCAAACTATGGGCCTACTCAAGAATTAACTCGTACAACCCATCCACTTTGGGCACACAAATCCGGCCCAACATCCGCAATACCCCATCATCTTCAGTAGAAACCTCATTGGCATCATTATGTCGTATCGTTTCCTTAAGGACAAGTAAATGGAGATCATCATATTGACGTGCCTTGATGCGCTCATACAAAGAAGACCGAGAAACTAAGTAAGCAAGAATCCGGCTAGGCTCCAAAATATCCAACCTCACAAACCGATTGACCAAAGCCTGAACATCCAATGCTAACGGTCTCTCTCCAACTGGAATATATTCAAGGCTACCCATGCTCTCAGCCTTCCTACTCAAGGCATTGGCCACCATATTGGCCTTCACGGGATGATAAAGAATGGTGATATCATAGTCATTTAATAGATCTAACCACCAACATTGCCTCAAGTTTAGATCCTTTTGCTTAAACAAGTGTTGTAGACTCCTATGATAAGTGAATACCTCACAAGACACACCGTAGAGATAGTGTCTCTAAATATTTAATTCGTGGACAATGACTGCCAACTCTAAATCATCAACGGGGTAGTTCATCTCATGGGTCTTCAACTGACGCGAAGCATAAGAAATTACTCTACCCTCCTACATCAATACACATCCAATTCCAATCCGCGAAGCATCACAATAAATTGTATATGAACCTGATGCTGAAAGCAAAACTAGAACTGTAGATGTGGTCAAGGCAGTCTTGAGCTTTTGAAAGCTCTCCTCTCACTCGTCGGACAATCTGAATAGAGCTTCCTTCTAAGTCAATCTAGTCAAAGGAGTTACGATGGATGAAAACCCCTCTACAAAATAGAGATAATAACGAGCCAAACCTAGAAAACTCCAGATCTCAGTAACTGAAGACAGTCTGGGCTAACTCTGAACTACTTCCACCTTCTTCATATCCACCTTAATCCCCTCGCTAGACACCGCATGGCCTAAAAATACCACTGAATCAAGCCAAAACTCACACTTGCAGAATTTAGCATATATCATATTCTCCCTCAAGGTCTAGAGCATGATCCTCAAGTGCTACTCATGATCCTCCCGGCTGCGAGAGTACACCAGTATGTTATCAATGAACATGATGACGAAAGAATCAAGATATGACTGGAACACATTGTTCATCAAGTGCATAAATTCTGTTGGGGTATTGGTCAGCCCAAATTACATCACTAAAAACTCATAGTGACCATAGCGAGTCCTGAAACTAGTCTTCGGAATATCTGAATCCCAAATCTTCAACTGATGGTACCCTGACCTCAAATCTATCTTCGAGAATACCCGAGCAGCTTAAAACTGGTCAAACAGAACATCAATACACGGTAGTGGGTACTTGTTCTTGACTGTAACCTTATTCAACTACCTGTAATCAATACACATCCTCATAGAGCCGCCTTTCTTCTTCACAAATAGAACTGGAGCACCCCAAGACGAGACACTCGGTCGAATAAAACCCTTATCAAGCAACTCCTGAAGTTGTTCCTTTAATTCCTTCAACTCCAATGATGCCATACGATATGGTGGAATAGAAATGGGTTGAGTGTCTGGCACCAAGTCAATACTAAAATTGATATCCCTATGGGGCAGCATGCCCGATAGGTTTGCTGGAAACACATCTAGGAAATCTTTCACTACCAAAACTAACTCAACGGTAGGAGTATCAGCACTGACATCCCTCACAAAGGCTAGATACGCTTCACACCCCGTCTCAATCATTCGTTGTGCCTTTAGAAAGGACACCATCCTGCTAGGAATATAATCCAAAATACTCCTCCACTCCAATCGCGGCAACCCTGGGATAGCCAATGTCACGGCTTTGGCGTAACAATCTAGAATAACGTGATAGGGCGACAAACAATCCATGCCCAAGATCATGTCAAAATACATCATACGGAGTAGCAAAAGATCAAATTTGGCCTCATAACCACTGATAGTGACTGTCACGACCCAATTTTACCTATAGGTCATGATGGTGCCCAACACTACAACTAGGCAAGCTAACTAATAAGTCAATCGTACATTGGTTAAACTTTTATTCCAAAAAAATAATAAAATACCAACTTCTACCAATGTGTGTGCCAAGACCCGGTGTCACAAGTGCATGAGCATCTAGTAGATTATACAAAACTCCAAATACTGTCTAAAATGAAATAGACAGAATATAAATATAAGAAGAGACACTGGTAGCTGTAGAACGGCTCAGAAAGGCAGCTCACCACTATGCCTCTGGATGATGTGGGTATGTGATGATAGGTCCTCCACTAGTACCTGTCCCAGATCCTGGATCAAATAATACTTAGGCATCTTTGCCACAAACAGAAATAATACCTGTAATCACGGCATCTGAGGCCTCTACATCTGGTCTAGCCGGAAAAGCATAGAACCGAGCAGGAGCGCCAATTGTCTGGTCTCCGCCTGGCTGACCTCTACCTCTAGGACGGCCCCTACCCACCTGTCCTCCACCTCTGGGTGGTCGGACTACTGGTGGAGCAACTGGTCTAGTAAGCATAGGCTGCTGACCCTGCTGTACTGGTCTACCCCGAAGCCTGGGGCAAAACCTCCGCATATGACTGGGATCCCCGCACTCGTAACAACTCTTCGGTGCGATGGGCTGCTGACTAAGTGTCTGGCCCTGGGGACCTGAATACCCACAAAAAGAACCCTGAATAGCTGGTGGGCGATAAGAACTCTCTAGTATAGCACTGAAATAAGGTCGTACTAGAGCACCTCGAGGAGGTGGTGGTGATGGATATGGGGGTCTACTGGACTGTCCCCTCACGAACTGACCTCTGCCCCCCGGACGGAGCACCTCTGAACTCTCCAGAGTACCTGAACTATTTATCTCTCATAATCTACTCTCGGCTCCGCTGACGTACACCCTCAATGCTCCGGGCTATCTCCACAACTCGCTCATAAGAAGTACCCATCTCAACCTCTCGAGCCATAGTGGCCTGAATACCAGTATGTAAACTGGATACAAACCTTCGCACTCTCTCCGCCTCAGTAGGGAGTATCATTAGTGCATGGCGAGATAATTCAGAAAACCTCGCCTCATAATCAGTCACTAACATCTGACCCTGCTGGAGCTTCTCAAACTGAAATCGCAACTCTTCCCTCTGGGAGGGTGGAATATACCTGTCCAAGAAGATACGGGTGAACCTGTCCCAAGTCATGGGAGGAGAATCTGTTGGTCTGCCAAGAGCATAAGACTGCCACCATCTACAGGCTCTACCATCTAGCTGAAAAGTAGCGAAATCAACCCCATGGTATTCCAATATCCTCATGTTGTATAGTCTATCCTTGCAACGATCAATGAAATCATGTGGATCCTTATGTCGCTCACCCCCGAAGATAGGAAGATGTAGTCTAGTCCATCTGTCCAATAGATTCTGAGGACCGGCGGCTACAGCTGGCCTGGGCTCAGGTGTAGCTGCTGCCCCTGGCCGGACTCCACCCACGGGTAGTGCACCCTGGGTCTGATATACAGCAGTTGCCTGTCCATGAGCCTGCGCGGTAGGGGTCTGTGCTCCCCCGCCCGCCTGAGATGTGGCTGGGTCTGCCGGAAATAAACTGGCCTGAGTCATATTGTCCATGAATCGCAGCATACGACCCATGACATCCTGAAATCCCGGTGCAGATGTGAAGTCCACCGGAGCTGGATCTGCCACAAGCACCTCACCCTGCTCCTCAATAATGGGATTCTCTGCTGGATCCACTGGCGGCATAACCGGAATAGTCCTGGGACGTCCTCGCCCTCTACCACAGGCTGGAGCCCTCCCTCGGCCTCTAGCAACTGGGGGAGTAGCTCTTCCCTGATCTGGAATCTCATTAGAGCGTGTTCTCACCATCTGTGAGAGAATAAGAGAAGGATATTTAGTACTACATCAATTGCACGATGGAATATGAAGAAAGGTAGTTTCCTAACACCATATAGCCTCTCGAAGATAAGTACAGACGTCTCCATACCGATCCGCAAGACTCTATTAGGTCTGCTCATAACTTGTGAGACCTACGTGAACCAAGTGCTCTGATACCATGTTGTCACGACCCAATTTCACCTATAGTTCGTGATGGCGCCCAACACTACAGCTAGGCAAGCCAACTAATAAGTCAATCGTACATTGGTTAAACTTTTATTCCATGAAAATAATAAAATACCAACTTCTACCAATGTGTGTGCCAAGACCCGGTGTCACAAGTGCATGAGCATCTAGTAGATTATACAAAACTCCAAATACTATTTAAAATGAAATAGACAGAATATAAATATAAGAAGAGACACTGGTAGCTGCAGAACAGCTCAGAAATCGTGCTTATAATAATAATTACACGATACTTTAATAATTTATTTCAGCTTGTGAAGCTAATTAATAAATAGGAAAATCCTTGGAATTTAATGAATTATTATTCTTGCTTGTTTAGGAATTAATTGTTACTCCTGTAAATGAGATTTAATTGATAAATTGGAATTTATTTGAATTGAAGGAATTTAATTAATATATTGAGAATTGTTACATTTGAGGGAATTTGATTATTTCCGCTGATTAAATAAATTATTGTAAATTCTGTAAATCATGCTAATTTAAATATCCTAGTTTTATTTCAATTATTATTGACCTATAGTGTGTGTCAAAGTCGGCCATCTCATATCTACCACTTCGAGATTAGGCTTGATACTTACTGGGTACACGTTGTTTACGTACTCATACTACACTTGCTGCACTTTTGTGCAGGATCTGAGACAGGTACTAGTGGAGGACCTATCATCACATACCCACGTCATCCCGAGGCATAGTGGTGAGCTGCCTTTCTGAGCCGTTCTGCAGCTACCAGCGTCTCTTCTTATATTTATATTCTGTCTATTTCATTTCAGACAGTATTTGGAGTTTTGTATAATCTACTAGATGCTCATGCACTTGTGACACTGGGTCTTGGCACACACATTGGTAGAAGTTGGTATTTTATTATTTTTTTGGAATAAAAGTTTAACCAATGTACGATTGACTTATTAGTTGGCTTGCCTAGCTGTAGTGTTGGGTGCCATCACGACCTATAGGTGAAATTGGGTCGTGACAGTGACCAAACATGACCGATAAACATGGTCTACAATAATAGAATTTCCCACATGCGTGAACACATATATAGGGGCACTCAAAGAATCACGTGATATATTCAAATACAGAGCAAGTAAGATGACACGTATGAATAAGTGGAGCCCGGATCAAATAAAACTGAGGCATCCCTATGACATACTAGAACAATACCTATGATGATTGCGTCTGATGTGACCGCCTCCGTCCTACCCGAAAAAGCATAGAATCTAGCCTAGCCTCTCCCTCTAGGGAGACCTCTACCCTTAGCTGGCGGTGCAGGTGGAGAGGCAACTGGAGTAGTAGCCATGGCATGTGAACCTTATGAACCCAGTGGAATCTGTGGAGTCTGTGTAGTCTGTGGAGGTGCACTCTTTCTAAGTCAGGGACATTCTCTCACCATATATCTGGTATCACCAAACTTGAAACAAGCTCTCGGTGTGTGTGGATGCTCAAACCGAATCTGACCTGGTCGGTTAGACTGACCGCTGAAGGCACCCCGTGCAGGAGGTGCACTGGAAAGTGTCTATGCATAATGGGCGACCTGAGACCTCAGAATAAACAGAGCACTATGAGTGGCTGGAAGTGCTGAATGAACTGGTCGACTCACATTATATTTTCCATGGCGAGCTGAAACTGTAGTGCGGGCACTACTAAATCCTCCAGAATCTCAAGGCCTCTTGGCCTTCCTATCCTCCCTCTCCTGGTCCCGCTTATGCTCCATCCTCCGAGCGATCTCTATAACCTACTGAAATGGAGTATTCGCCTCCAACTCCCAAGCCATGCTAAATCTAAGACATAACTGAGCCCTTTGATGAATCTGCGGACTCCCTCTCTAATTGTAAAAACCAAAGCAGGTCCATGTCGGGACAACTCACTAAATCTAATTATATACTCCGACACTGTCATAGTCCCCTGAGTAGTTGCTCGCTCTGTGGCCACGCATCCTGGAGGGTCTGGGGAACAAACTCACTCAAGCAAATATCTGAAAACTGAGCCCAAGTGAGTGGCGCTGGATCAATTGGCCTACCCTCCTCGTAAGCCTGCCACCACCTATACACTGCTCCTGATAGCTGAAATGTAGTAAAGGCAACTCCACTCACCTCCACAATGCCTATAGTGTGGAGAAGGCTGAGGAACTTGTCCATAAAACCATGTACATCCTCAGTAACTGCGTCACTGAAAGTAGGAGGGCAATACTTCTTGAACCTCTCAAGTCTCCTCTGCTCCTCCTCAGATGCCCCTGGCCTGACCTCAAGTCGAACCGGAATAACGGGTTGTGTTGGCATAACTCCCGGAACCTGATCAATATGGACTCGCTGCTCTGGAGTACGGGCCGCGCGAGTCTGAGCTCCTCCCCCATCCTAAGATGTAGCTGATACAACGGGGTTCAATCCCGCTTGAGCTAAAGCACCGAACATGCTCAAGAAGTTGGCTAGGGTCTCCTGGAGTCCAGGGGTAGCAGCAGGCATCTCAGGTGCCTATCCCCTAATCGTAGCTATTGGTGTCTCCTCAGTCGTTGTTCGGGTAGGTGCTCTAGATGTAGCACGTGCCCCTCATTAGCCCGAGCCTCTCACAGCTCTAGTAGGGTGTGCGGGTGACTGATCATCTGATCCAACAGTGCGTGTCCTCACCATCTGTGAGAGAATAGAAATACAAAGGCTCAGATTTCAAAATCAAAAAACCCGCCCGATAAGGAATCAAAGAAATGGAATTTTCTTAATAGTTCTGCAGCCCCTTGAAGATAAGTGCAGACGTCTCCGTACCGATCCGCAAGACTCTACTAAACTTGCTTATGACTCGTAGAACCTATGAATCTAGGGCTCTGATACCAACTTGTCACGACCCTAAATTTCTACCTTAGGATGTCGTGACGACACTTAGTATCTAAGACAAGGTATGCCTCACACACATTGGGAATATAGCATAAATAACAACTAAGATAATAAATTAAATCGATAAAATGTCATAATAAGCCAAAATGGAAAAACATTCAAGTGTCCCCAGAACTGGTGGAACTGAGTCATAAACTCTAAAGAAATACATTAGTATTCTTTAAATGCAACATTATTTGATATGAAGATAAACAGTTATAAAGGCAATAATAGAAGGTGACTCCAAGGCCTGCGAGCATCAAGTAGGTATACCTTCAAGTCTCCGAAGTAACTAGGTCAACTCAATGGCATCTGGCACGAATAGAAGTACCTGGATCTGCATAAAAATGTACAAAAGTATAGCATGAGTACACCACAACGGTACCCAATAAGTACCAAACCTAACATCGGTAGAGTAATAACGAGGTCAAGTCAAGACACCTATTAGACATAGAAACCTGAATAAGATATTAGTATAATCTGATAACGGAAAGTAAAGAGATAAATAACGACAAACAGAATGATGATATAAGCCTAATAACGGAAATTAAGGCAATAACGGACAACAAAGAATGAATATATGATAAGGACAACAAGTGATCAATACCATCAAAATGCAAGTAAAACGAACAGAGGAAAGACAATAAACATTCAAATCAACAAGCCTTTTCAACATAAAATGTACAATAAGAATCACAACCGAGGTATCACACCTCATATTCACATTTCACAAGTCACAATCACAGTCTTCCTTATATCTCCGCGTGAGCCTTGTATTTATTTTAAAACTATTTTTTCCAAAATAGTTACACGTGCTTTATCCTCCTTAACTCACCGCGTGACTTCAAGTAATTCCCTTACTAGCAACATACGTATAATTCCCAACGTTTCTCGCCACATGCGCAATAATACACACCCTTATACCGTCGCATGTGCATCAATATCACAACACAATAATCAACTCGCACCACATATGCCCATATGCCACAGCATTGCCAAAACTCAATAATACCAATGTCACCGCAACACATAGCCCACGGCTCAACCACAATGTATGTACAAATCACAATAACAACAAATGAATGAGAAATAACTCAACAAGGAAAGATATTCCAATAACCAACAATTCCAACCACAAACGTGTTAATAGCTCTCAACGACTACAACTTCAATAACTCAACAATGAAGGTATTTTCATGAAATGGAAACTTCATATTCTAATGCATAGCATAAGCTTAACAATGAAAGAGATTGCATAAAATAGCAACTACGACTAAATACATGAGAATAACTCAACTATGGAAAGAATAGTATATAACAACAACTACTAATAAATGCATACAATAGTGACCTCGACAATGAAAACTAGAGCATGTAATAATAATTTCAATTAAAGCATGTAAGAATAAACTTGACAAGAAAATATAGAACAATTAATAACAACTTCAATGAAATGCTTACAAGTAATCTAAGAGTCTATATTGGTCAATATTCACAAATAAGCCTGTGTATATACTCGTCACCTAGTGTACACATCTTCCACATAGTTCAAATAGTACCATCAGCCCAAATCCTAAGGGGTAATTTTTCCACACAAAGTTAGGCAAGATACATACTTCAAACAAGATAAATAAATCCACTAATAATCCCTTCCCGTGCAAATTCAACTCTGGACGGCTCGAATATAATCAAAATAACTGAATATCATAAATAAAAGCCATAGGAAGCAATTCCGGATAATAAAGATTTGATCCTTAATAAAAATTAAAAAGTCAAACCGGGCCCACTCCTTGAAACCTCACGAAACTCATAAATTCCAAACACTCATTCCGATACAAGTCTAACCATATACAAATCATCCAATTCCAACCTTAAATCGACCATCAAATCCTCAATTTATGTTTTAGAAAAGTTTTTACAAAAATTCTCAATTTTTCTGATTCAACTCACCAATTAAATGATAAAAACAAAGATGGAATCATGAATAATGGACAAATCCCAGTCAAAAATACTTACCCCAATCCACATCGTGAAAATTTCCTTCAAAATCGTCCAAAATCGAGCTCTCTAATTTAAAATGTGATAAATGAAATAAAAACCCCGTTCAAGCTTATAACCTGCCCAGGCATTTCGCTTTTGCGGCCCGTCAGTCGCATCTACGGAAAAAGCATCACAGATGCGGCCTCCACTTAAGACCCAGTAATTTTTTTTCTGCGGAACAAAAGGGGCACTTGCGCTTCCGCTTCTGCAGACAAAGAACCGCACATGCGGTCCTCGCTCGTCTAGCCAATATCTGCACCTGTGTAGATGTTCCACTTCTATGCCTGCGCATCTGCGCTCCCATGTCCGCACCTGCGGACCCAGCGTCCCTAGCTAATTGCCGCAGATGCGGCCAACTAGCCGCTTTTGCAGCACCGCACCTGCGGCCCAAACATTGCAGGTGCGAAAGCACCCGACCTCAATAGATTTCAGCCATTCCACCAAGCCTCCAATTGGTCCGAACTCAGCCTGAAACACACTCAGGGCCCCCGGGACCCCGTCCAAACATACCAATCAATCTTAAAATACAATACGAACCTACTCGAGACCTTAAATCACACCAAACAACAGAGAAACTTGGAATCGCATCCCAATTCAAGCCTAATGAACTAATGAACATTTTCAAATTCAAAACTTGTGCCGAACAAGCCTAAACAACTCCGAATGACCTCAAATTTTGTATGCAAGTTTTAAATAACACGACGAACCTATATTAACTCCGAAATCACAATCCGAGCCCGATATTAATAAAGTCAACACTCGTTCAAATATATCAACCTTCCAAACTTTTAACTTTTCAACTTTCGCCAAAACAGGCTACGGGCCTCCAAATTCACATCCGGACATACGTCTAAGTCCAAAATTATCATACGAAGTTATCGGAGCTATCAAAATACCATTCCGGAGTTGTCTATATAAAAGTCAAACTATGGTCAACTCTTATAACTAAGGCCTTCTCAATCCAAAACTCACCCAAAACCAAACCAATCACCCTGACAAGTCGCATAACCACAAATATACATATACAAAATATCAAATAGGGGAATTGAGTCTAAAGTACTCCAAATAACCGGCCGGGTCATTACATTTTGGTCTGAAAATCGATGTTTGATACACCGAAATCGGCCTGGTGGAGTGGGTCTATGGTGAAGTTCTTGAGGGGGAGTGAGAGAGAGAGATGAAGTGTTGGAAAATAAAATTTTTCTAACTTTAATAGCTAACCCTCAAGGTTTAATATTGTTAAATTGGTCTCCGACCACCCCTTAGCCCATTAAACCATGTTAGCAATTTTTGGACCCAAAAATAGTAAAAAAGAAAAATAAAGGTTATTTTCTTCAATCAAGTTTTCAAGAGGTCTTTCCAACAATTCTTTTCAATTCATTACCTCATTTTTATCTTTTCTATAAATAGAAGATTATCATCAAGGGAAACAAAGGCAATAACTTCGGTGACATGATCTAATCATTCACGAAAAGTAAAAAATTGTGTTTATTTTGACTAATTCAAGGTAAAAAATAATATTGTTCCTGCAAAAAAGGAAATAAAATTAAGCTAAAAAATCTCGACTCAAAATTTTATTCAAAGTTGTTATAAATAATTATCTAATGGTGGATGTCTATAACTTTTAAAGGAGTAATACCCTCTACCCTTCTTCATTATCTCCATAACTCCCACTACTCCAATACTTATGGAGTGATGGTTGTAACTCTCATACCTCCATAATCTTTTTCCATGATCTCAAATGTTTAATGTCATGTTTACGGCATTCTTTTGTATACCTCTATGTAATACTATAAATAGAGGATGAGAAGTGATATTGTACACACTTGAACACTTGAAAAAATAAGAAAGTTATCTCTTCTTCTCTTATTCTATTACTTATCTTGTTGTTTTATATTGTTATTTTAAGCATAGTTTCATAATACGCTATCAATACGAAGTTTTAATTTTTTATTTCAATTATCATATTAAAGTACGAAGATAACCAAGTCCGTTGTTGAACTACAAAAATGTTGACTACCTAGAATCAGTTATGTTGCCAGTGGAAGCTCGAGTATTTCATATGTGAGTCAATTTTCTTCAATAGTCCAGGGAATGTTTGTTTTTCATTCTTCCTATAAACCCTCATTTTAATATTTGAAATTTAAGATTTGGTATTGTTCATATTATACAAAATACAATATTATTTGTGCAGGAAAATGAGTTGGTTGAATCAAGAAGAACCATATCCAATGTTTTGATTTGCCTATGTATTATACGCGCTTGTGGGCAGTCACGTTTTGGCAATTGATGGAAAATATACAGTGACTGGGGCATTAGAATTAGAAATCTGATTTTCATAAAAAGAAAAAAAATGACAGTGTTGTGATTAAACGCAAATAACTTACGCTGCTATTCATATTTGTTGTGGCCTTCGCTGCAGTATTATCTAAGGCTCCCCGTGATTAAAGGCTCAAGGGTGATGCACTGTGGCCTATTATGCCAAAGGTTAAGGATAAAAGCGATGGGTTTTAAGTCCCAACGTACCATGAGGGTAAGACATCGGGTTTTGAGTCTTGATGCTCCATGATTGGAAGAGTAGGGTTCGAGTCCCAACTCATTATGGCCTAACATACCTTTATAGGGGTAAGACATCGGGTTTGAGTCTCAATGCACCATATTAGTAATATAATGATGACTTAGAAAAAATAATTTATTTTTCATGAAAAATCATGAAGTTTATCCCACTTGGGTTTCTCCATTCTTGAAGCGAATGAGATAGCGGTGCATAATAAGTCTAAATGAAGACAAGTGGTTGACCAATGAACGTGGGTGAGCCAAAGACCAAAATATCATTATGGGAATTTTAAAAAGGAGAATAATAATGGTTCTCAAAATAATCCTTCAAAGGTGAAGGAAATGTGTATCAATATAGTCTGTAAATATGAGGCACGTTCGAACGATTATAGTCCATTTTCTTGAAAGAATGTGACTTGTGATAAGCATTATAAATACAGACTCATTCCTGAAAGTGAATGCGAAAATATATATGAGATACAAATTATGCATAAGAATGTGCTTATTCATAATTGAATAAATACTACAACTGTAATGACCTGATTTGTCGTTTTGAGCATTTGCATTTTGCACTGTAGTTTGAGGGCATGAGTAGCTCCGTATGATGTATTATGACTTGTGCGAATTATCGGTTTTGGTTTTCAGGTTAATCGGAATCGATTTGGAAGAATGAATTTCATGATTTAAGCTTTAAATTGGAAGAGTTGACCAAGTTTTACTTTTGTGAATTTGACCCTGAAACAGAGTTTTGATAGTTCCGTTAGGTTCGGATGGTGATTTTGGACTTGAGCGTATGCCCGGATTTGCATTTGGATATTTCTAGAAGTATTCGACGCTAATTGGCGAAAGTTAGAAATTTAAAGGTTTGAAAAGTTCATAAGTTTGACGAAAAATTGACTTTGTGGATATCGGATTCGGATTGTAGTTCCGGAAATTGAAATAGCTTCGTTATGTTATTTGGGACTCTTGCGCAAAATTTGAGTTCATTCCGAGTTGATTTGAAATGTTCTGGCGCGAGTTTTGGAAGTTGAAAGTTCTAGAGTTCATTAAGTTCGATTTGAGGTGTGATTCATTGTTTCGATGTTGTTATGTGTGATTTGAGGCCTCGAGTAGGTCTGTGTTATGTTATGGTACTGGTTGGTATATTCAGGCCGGGTCCCAAGGGGCTCGGGTGAGTTTCGGACGAGGTTCTGACCAATTCGTCGCATATTGCATTTGGCTAAGGCTACTGGTTCTGGTGTGGCCGCATCTGCGAACAATTGGTCACAGAAGCGACGTCATAGATGCGGGGACTTCTTAACAGAAGCGAGGTGAGACCTGGGCAAGGAAGATCGTAGCAGCTGAAATTGGGGCGCATCTGCGGCCCCGCAAAAGCGATAGTCTTGGGCGCAAAAGCGAGCTTGAGCACAGAAGCGTATTTGGCTTTGCGCATGTAGTTGCGCAGAAGCGGATGGAGATCCGCAGGTGTGAGGGGTCAGCTGGCTAGTGGAGTCTGCAATAGCGAAGCTCGTGTCGCAGAAGCGGCTCATGTGTACGCAAAAGCGGAAATGGCTGGGCAGAAGCTTTTAAATCGAGGGTTTGGTCGTTTTGTTCATATTTGGAGCTATAGACCTCGGATTGAGGTGATTCTTGAAGCAATTTTCACCATGTGACTTGGGGTAAGCATTCTTGACTCTTTTATGATTTTGTCTTCGTTTTTGGTAATTGGGCTATGAATATTAAAGAGAAATTGGGGATTTTAGTCTAAAGTTTCATAGAGTGAATTTTTGAGTTTTGAACATCGATTCGGAGTCGGATTTGAGTGAAACTAGTATGGTTAGACTCGTAATTGAATGAGTTATTGGATTTTATAAGTTTCGTCGAGTTCCGAGGTGCAGGCCTAGGTTGGACTTTTGGGTTGATTTTGGGCTTTGATTAAAGATTCGACCTTTATCGATTGGGTTTGTTTCCTTTGGCATTATTTGATGTACTTGAGTTGCTTTTGGCTAGTTTAGAGTCGTTCGGAGGTCGGTACGCGCGGGATGGCATTTTTGGAGCATCGCTTGGCGTGCTCGGTATTGGATTTTGCTTGTTCGAGGTAAATAACACTTCTAAACTTGGTGTTGAGGGTATGAATCCCTGAATATACGTGATATGTGTTTGGTGTTGAGGTGATGCACATGCTAGGTACGAGTACACCGTGTGAATTGTGACTCGGTTATTTCTGTGGTACTGTGTACTTATCTAATCTTATGTGTATTTATGAAATCTCTACTTGCTAGAGTGATTGAGCTCTGATCCATGTTATAAACCATGTCTAGGCTATATGATTATCCTTTTGGGACCCACTAAGGTCATTTCTGCTGTTTAGTTATTTACTTACATTGCAATTACATACTCAGTCTTACGCATTCATTTGCATATCATATCTCAGTCTTTGTTACCATTTATTGATAAATCACATCATCATTTTGGGCTGATTTTCATGACATTGTGAGCCTGAGAGACTGGAGAGATTGATGACTGAGTGAGGTCGAGGGCCTGATGGTGAGGATATTGATGGGATCGGGCTACACGCCGCATCAGGTATTATTGATTTATGATGGGATCGGGCTGCACGCCGCAGCATGTTTATTTGATTTATGCCATGATTGGCTTTTTATAGCGCTTGTGCTGAAGGAGCCCCTCCGGAGTCTGTATACACCCCCAGTGAGCGTAGGTACCTACTGAGTGCGAGTGCCGAGTGCGACTGCTGAGTGCGAGTGCTGAGCGATTGGGAGGATTGAGTGATTGGGAGGACTGAGTGATTGTGAAGACTGAGTGACTGGGAGGACTGAGTAAATTGACACTCTGAGAGTATGCATATGATTTTATCACTGAGTTGCATAGCATTCGACATGCACACCTGACATACAGGCATAGAGATGCATTTTTCCTCATGATGTACGACATTGCGCCATTCATGACTTTACATACACATTGACATGTAGACATAGAGATGTACTTTCCTCATGCCATTTGAAAATAAAACATTTACGTGTTGAAAGTTTTAGAAAAAATTAGAGTTTTACAAACGTACTCGTATTTTGGTAATTTCAGTAAAAGATTTGAGTTTTCACTGATATTCTCGAAAAGCATGCTTATTTTCCGGAACTGTGAACTCGTTGGCATCTTATATCCGAGTATGTTTCCTGTACCATTATTATTATTTTGTTATGAACTGTTGTTGGCTGCTGGTGTTGGACTCCGACTTCTGTTCCAACTCGTCACTACTTTCAACCTAAGGTTAGGTTTGTTACTTATTGAGTACATGGGGTCGGTTGTACTTATACTACACTTCTGCACCTTGACGGGAGCTAGCATTGAAGACGTACCTGCGTTTCAGTTACAGCTGCCTCTTGTTCATGGTAGACCAAGACTTATGAAAATTTGCTTATGTATATTCGGACAGATGATGTATTTATTTCATAGTAGCTTTGTAAACTCTAAATTTTAGAAGCTCGTGATTTGTACTACCAGTCCTTGGGAAAATTCTTGTATAAAGCAGTTGCATTTTCATTTCTTCTCTTAATAAATATCATTTGAACTGGTTTATTGTTAACTGGCTTACCTAGCGGGTTGGGTTAGGTGCCATCACGACGGTTGGATGTTGGGTCGTTACAACAACTCACCTCTACTGGAGGTTTGAAAGAAATAAAGATAATGAATATTACTGTGTGGTTACATGAATATGTGATTGGTCGCGTACATATGGTACGCCAAATATATTTTGCCATGCCTTATAAAAAATTATTAAAAGCAAAATTAAAGTAAAAAATAATTTTGCTTATGATGATTTTAACCATGACAATTATTATAATATAATTTTCTCTGTAAAGAATACATTCACCATATGGATGGTGTGACAAAAGATCTTGTATTACATAATCAATTAAGAGCTCCGGAAGAACTAATTTATTACTACCCGGATAAATAAAATTGCTCTTGACATTTATATTGTAGTAAACCTCAAAAAAAAACTTTTTGAGTTTCAAATGTATAAGCCAAAGTGGTTGGCATATTGAGACTATAAATGAAAGGAATATTTAATATCTACATATTACTATAATCATATCGGGTAATTATAAAAGGTTACCCGACTTTCCTTCTATTTGTACTACACAAGTATAAGCATGATGATCGAATCACATGCCATAAGTAAACTAGAGGTTTACTGAAATAAAATTTAGTTGGCATGACTGGTTGGTCATTCCGGTTCAATTATGATACAGAAATTAATTGAGAATTTACATTGGCATATATTGAAGAAATAGAGATTCTTCAAAATTTATCTTGGTGCTGCTTATTCTCATGATATACCAGTTACGGTTGGGATTGAATCCCTTGATTTTTGGAACGAATAAAAGATGATATATATATATATATATATATATATAGGCCCAGTCACCTGCCATGTGGACCGTTTACTATTATATGATTTTCATAGATGCATCTATTGTATGGTCACATGTGCGTTTGTTATCAACTTGCAGTTTGGCTTTTGCAAGATTTCTTGCTCAAATTATTAGAGCACAGTTTCAGAATGTAAATTATGAAGATTTATCTTGATAATGTTGGTTTAAATCCATTTTGGTTTAGCAGAAATTGTATGCCTCCAATGATAGCTAAACCATTGGTTATGAGAACAAAACTGCCAAAAAAAAATTGGTATTAGATGTATTATTTAATATACAATAGCACTTGTACGCATATAGTCAACAAGTTATGATAAATTCTCCATATCACAATTGGTTCAGGATCAGGAACCAAATAATTTGCATGTAGAAATATGGATATGCTATATGATTTAATTGTTCCACCACAATGCTATAGGTCCCTAAAGAAGGTTGGGGATAAGTGTTGGTGATCGCAACCTAAGGGGGAGAAAATGGGCAGCTGAAAAAGTAATACGTGAAATGAATTATTATGAGTATGTCAAGATCCTCGTATAAGAAAATGTAACCTTAAAGTTCAAGTGATAATTCATTTGCAAAATATTGACAAGCGCATTTGCTGGCCTAAAACTAAATATCATATTTTAGTTGCTAAATGTTCCAAATAGAATAAAGTCCATGATGGACAAAGTTTATGGAACACATAAAGTGTAATGGACTAATCGGTTACAAAAATAAAATTCCTTGAAGAAGGAGAGAAGCAAATGATCAAGATGGTCATAATAAGGAGGCAAATGCTCTAGAAGAGCACCACGACGTAACACTTAATAAGACCTCATGGGAGATGTTCAGGTACCTGAAAATAATGAGATAAAGAGATCTTAATAAGTTATGTCTTTATTGAGTTATGATGGAACTGATGTAAAATGACCGTCGATGATATTGTTGATATAATGTACCGCTCAATATTATTAATATTGATGAGGACCTTGCGCTCAAATCTGTCATGGAATTTAGACAGATAAATGATTGGCCAAATAAAAAATACGCAATCAAGATTGATTTCACCTGAAAAATTTGAAGTTGGAAGGGTAGTCCCAACACCTGAAAGTACAAAGACAATGGAGGTACAAATATGTTCTTGTGCAAAAAGTAATTCAAGTTGATAGACATAAAGACGACTTGTGGCACAAGATATTTCGTAAATATCCTGATATTAATTATATGGAGACATTTTCTCCTGTGGTGGATGAAATCATTTTCAGGTTTTAATCTGGTAATACATGAAAATTTTGATATGCGTATAATAAAAATCCTTGAAGGATTTAAATTTTTCTTAAGCACATAAAGGTTTCCAGAAAAATTTGTTAAATAAAGCTTCAGCAATTCTTATATGACATATATAATTTATTTTTTGTGTCTTAGTGCAATTGGTGCACTTATGTTTCTTGCTAGAACCATGAGTACAATAATACACTAGCGAGGTATAGTTTTATTCCTATGTGGAGCTATTAGAATACAATTAGTATTATATTGCAAAAGGATCCTTGATATAGGTTTCTTTATTCTAACAAATATTGCCAAGGTTTTGTTGATTAAGAAAATGCAGGGCTGAAGTTCGTTTTTTAAGTAATCTATTTGCATGTGAGGGTATTATCATATTATGATATTCTACAAAGGCTGTCTATTATTAATTCAAGTCATGCCAAGATATTAGCAATTTATAAAGCAAGTGACTCAACACACGTGTGACTTTTCTTTGAAAAAGAATACTTCAATAATATTGAATACAATGTTGCTTGCTTATCTCAATTGGAAAAAGGATATATTGAAGGTGACAAAATAAAGCACATTTCACCAAAGTTCTTTTCAGACATGATCTTCGACAGATTGGTGATATAGATGTTCAACAAATTTATTTGATTGATAATTTGGTGGACCTGTTCAATGAATCATTACCAAACCCAGCATTTGAGAGGCTGGTATACGGGATTAGAATACGCCATTTTCAAAAAGTAAAGTGATGTTTTCATCAGGGGGAGTAAGATACGCGTTGCGCTCTTTTTTTCTTAGCTGAGGTTTTATCCCACTGAGTTTTTCTAGCAAGGTTTTTAATGAGGCAGCAAACAATGCGTATTACAAGATATGTGTACTCTTTTTCTTTCACCAAGATTTTTTACTACGGGATTTTTTCTTAGTAAGGTTTTAACGAGGCACATTATCTATGGACATCCAAAGGGAGTGTTATAAATAATTATCAAATAGTGGATGTCCATAACTCATAAAGGAGTAATACTCACTACTCTTCTCCATTATCTCCATTACTCCCACTACTCCAATACTTATCAAGTTATGGTTGTAACTCTCATACCTCCATAACCTCCCCATGATGTCAAATGTTTAATCATGTTTATGGCTTTCTTTTGTATACCTCTATGTAATACTATAAATAGAGGATTAGAAGTGATATTGTATACATTTGAATACTTGAAGGAATAAGAATCTCTCCACTCTTTCCCCTCTATATCCCTTGTCTATTTTATTATTTTATATTATTATTTTGAGATAAGTTTCTTAACAAAAGTATTATTGTATTTAATAATTTAGCCGTCTGTATTTTGAAAAACTACTTGGGCCCTATACCGCCAATTTTAGTCAAACAAAAGATAAGAGAAATATTTTGCAGTAGCAAATTGGATAACGATTCATGTCCACAACTAAAGAAATAAACATATAGTAATTGATATTTTGACCGTAGATCACACGCTTGAATTGGAGATACTTTCTAATGTCAATATGCCATGTACGGACTTTCTCTATGCTTTATGTAGTTTTCTTCGACGCCGGTCACATCACTGCCCCGTCTTCCTTCTTGTTTTCTACCTCGTCTATCCGTACTCTTCTTGCCTCTAAATACTAGACTAGACTAGACTAGATGGCGTTTGGCCCGTGCTAGAACGTGCCCAATAATTTATGCTAAGATGTAATTTGTTTATAGTTTATGTCTTAACGAATTTTCCTACTTTATTTCCCAAACAAACTTTGATACTGTAAGTATGCATGGGTAGTTAAATATCTAATCGTATACCAATAAAAATAGTTATAGAACAAATTCGTTTTTGCTGATAATAACAATTATCCTAACATAAATTTTTAGATTATACTATTCAAAATTTTAGGTAAATATTATCAACTTTAAATTGTTGACTTTTCCGTGAGAATGTGGTGGAGCGGCAGGTAAGCTCTTGATGGACAGACAATAATTAATATATGTACTTTTTCTTCTCCTTTTTTTTTTCTTTTTCCAGATTGTTTCACCCTTTATTTGTATTTAATTTTGTTCTTCCTCCCTTTATTTTTTAGGATATCCTAAGTTAATAGAACAAAATCCAACCTATAGTAAATATATATAGTTTCTACAACATTAAACTCTTAATTGACTAATTGTTCCTCAAAAATAAAATGCACTATAAACTTCTATAACTTTAAATGTAATAATATATCTTATGCTCTTAATAATATTTCTCAAAATTTGAATATACTATATTTGATTTTCTCTAGATTTTTTTTATTAAATATTTTACCGCATTTTATCATTACAGGGTACCCAACATCGAAAGTGGTAATCCAAATAATACTCTTTATTTTTCTTACAATGAAACGCGTAAGATTCTAAAGTATTAAGTCTGTATATTGTTTTACTTGTGGTGAAACTTATAAATAATATATTTAACAATACAACAATTTATCATTAGCTATAGAAATTAATGAAATAGACCTTAAAATAAAATCTGATTTGAACTTGATAAATTAAGAAGTGGTCTTGTTAACACTCTTTTGGTCTCATTTTACGTGATTGACCTATTGGATAGAATGTATAATACAATTGTCTTCTTATCAATACTTATTAGTAGATAACTATATTTTCTAGTATTTTTAAGTTAATAAAACTTTAAATTAGTCCCTATTGAATCAAAGAGAATATACCACGCTAAGAGCCCGTTTGGCCATAATATTTTTATAGATGAATTTTGGAATATTTCGAAAATTTGAAAACACAAAATAGTTGTTTTCAAAATTTTCACTCAAAAAATATTCAAAAACAATCCAAAATTATATTCATGTCCAAACACAATTTTAATTTTTAAATACCATTTTTACTTGAATTTTTTTTTCACTTTTTTCCGGAATTTTACAATTTTTATGTACAAAAGCCTACTAAATTTATTGAGAAAGAGAGCAGTATAATAGTGCATAGTTATTTTCTTTGTTATAGGAAACAAATTGATCGAAATTACATTTTCTTTATTAGTATTGATGATAACAATTACAAGAAACTGAAAATAATTTTAAAGGTTTATTCATCATATTTTTAATATATCCCAAAATAAGTCGTTAATGATTAGATGAGCCTATTTATTCTTGAGAGCAAAAAGCATTATCTAATGCAAATATTTCATTAAATTTAACAAACTGATTTCGTTAGTTTTGTTCTTTCTTTGGATGGGGTGGGATGTGGGGTCTATGTGAGGTTGTACAAAGAAAGTATGTGGTTATGGATGATGATATAAGTAGAGGGCTAAACTTGTCAAAGTGCTCAAAAGTTTTAAAGGTGCCCACAGTAATCTCTACCAACCAATCATATAACTCCATTTCAACTGAAATGACCAAATACCCTTCAGAAGCCCAAGCAGACATGTCGTCCAGCTGCCTGCTAACTCTCTCTTATTAGATAGTATAAATATTACCACTTGATATTCCATATCTTTTTGGATATATGTAATTGTTTTATTTAAAACCGAAAAGAATTAAAATTGCCCTTAAACTATTCGAAATATGTCATTTTTACGTTTCATTATATTTTGCTAGTAATTACATCCCTTCGGTCTAATTTTCGGACCATATATAGTCTTACTATTAACAACCCTCCTGTCACGACCCAAAACTTAGTCTGTCGTGATGGCGCCTAACGTGGTATTAGGCAAACTGACACCTCAAAACATTTCCAACACTTTTAAGTAAACAATGAAATAACACGGGTTTGAATAATCAAAGTTTTCATAAACTAGATAGGAAGTCAAAACTCAATACGGAAGTTCCCCAAACCAGGGTGTCACTGAGTATATGAGCGTCTATACAACACAAGTCTGAAAATATTGCCTATGAAAAACTGAAACTAAATACATAAAGTATAAAGATAGGGAGGGAGAGTCAAGGTCTACGAATGCCGGGCAGCTACTTTGAAATCTCCAAAATGATCAAGCTGCTCAGATAATCAACACTCACCGTATTCGAAAATACCCAAATCTGCACATGAAGTATAGGGTGTAGCGTGAGTACAACCAACTCAGTAAGTGACAAGACTAACTATTTGACTGAAAGTAGTGACGAGCTTCACGGATACAGTTCAATTACAGAAAATACAATACAGAAAAATAGGCATGCTTTCAAGTTCGACAATTAAAGCTAAAATAGTTAATTCATGCCAAGTTCAATTGAAACAGGATATAGTATCTCTCAGAAATTGCATGACATTGATATATGCCAACTGAAGTACAACAGTAATGACATCAAGTGCATATTCTTAGAGTGACAGCCACTCAATCATCCCATTCACTCCAACTTCACAGTCACTTATTTCTCACAATCTCTCATTCCTCTCAGACACTCGGTACTCACGCTAGGTACTCGCACTCAGTAGGTACCTGCGCTCACTATGGGTGTGCAGACTCTAGAGGGGCTCCTTTAGCCCAAGCGCTATAATAAGCCAATTGTGGCATTAATCAATGAAACATGTTGCGGTGTGCAACCCGATCCCAATAAATATCCACATAATCAGCCCCTCGGCCTCACTCAGTCATCAATCTCATCAGTCTCTCGGGCTCTCAATAATCATGATAATCAGCCCAACAACGATAATATAATGTATCAATAAAGGACAATAGAGACTGAGATATAATATGCAAGTAAAAACTGTGACTGAGTAGAAAGTGACAATTTAGCAGATAATTCAGCATGTAATACGACCTCTGTGGGTTCCTACAGTATCAACACTTAGCCTAAGCATGATTTCTAAAATGATTTGCAGTTCAATTTCTATAACACATAGAGAATATACGGATAACAACAGATTATTTAACTATACAGTTCCATGAAAATTGACCAAGTCACAACTACTATGGTGCACGCCCACACGCCTGTCACCTAGCATGTGTGTCACCTCAACACCAATCACATGACACGTAATTCGGGGTTTTATACCCTCAGAACCAAGTTTAAAACTATTACTTACCTCAAACCGTGCAAATCCCTACTCCAACACGCCTTTACCTCACGAATCGGCCTCCAAATGCCTCGAATCTAGCCATAAACTGTTCGATACAATCAACACGGGCCAAAGGAATTAATTCCATAAGAAAATACTAAGTTATTAATCAAAAGTCAAAAGTCGGCCCCCGGGCCCATATCTTGGAATCCAATAAAAGTTATAAAATCCGGAAGCCCATTCAACCACGAGTCTAACCATACCAAATTTACCAAAATTCAATACTAAATCGACACCCAAATCCCCAATCTAAACTTTCCAAATCCCTAGCCTCAACTCCCATTATTACACCTCAAAACCACACAATTTAGTTGGGGAATTCAATGGAAAAACATTATTATTGAATAAATTTAACCACAAGTGACTTACCTCAAGAAACCCCTCGCAAAACCTCTCAAAAATTGCCCAATCCCGAGCTTTAAATGTTCAAAATGAAGAAAAATCGCAAACCCTTGAATTAATATGCACTGCCAGTGGCTTCGCTTCTGTAGTTCATTTAGCCGCTTCTGCGGTACCGCTTTTGCGGTCAGGGATCCGCACCGGCAGACTTACACTCCACCCCAGACCTTCCGCTTCTGCGGCCAAGGTCTCGCACCTGCGAGACCGCACCTTTGTCCCCGCGTCCGCTTCTGTGCGCCCAGAGCCAAGTTCCAAATTCTGCACCTTCGACTACAATTTCGCTTCTGCGAACTCGCAGGACCGCACATGCGATACACCCAAGGCTAGACCACTCTCGCTTTTGTGCCAATCCAGCCGCGCCTGCGGCATCGCACCTGCGGCCAATCTCCTCGCAGGTGCGATCACATGAGAAGGCTCCATAGCTTCAGCAATGCTCTAAGTCTCATTTACGATCCGTTAACCATCCGAAATCAACTCGGGACCTCAACCAAATACGCCAACAAGTCCTAAAACACGATACAAACTTAGTTGAGCCCTCAAACCACATCAAACGACATTAAAAACATGAATCACACCCAATTCAAGCCTAATGAAAACTAAGGAATTCCAACTTCGACAAATGATGCCGAAACCTATCAAATCACGTCCGATTGACCTTAAATTTTGCACATAAGTCACGAATGACACCACGGACCTACTCCAACTCCTGGAACCCCAATCCGAGCTCGGTATCCACAAAGTCCACTCCCGGTCAAAAATCCAATTTTTGTCATTTCAAGCCTAACTACGGACCCCCAAATCACAATCCGGACATACTCCTAAGTCCAAAATTACCCAACGGACCTAACGGAACCATCGAAACTCTATTCTGGAGTCGTTTACACACAATTCACATTCGGTCAACCATTTCAACTTAAGCTTTTAACCTTGAGACTAAGTGTCTCAATTCATTCCGAAACCTCTCCGGACCCGAACCCACTACCCCAACAAGTCACGTAGCAGATATAATGCATAAATGAGCAGTAAATGGGAGAACGGGGCTACCACTCTATCACGACCCAAAACCAACCCGTCGTGATGGCGCCTATCATGGTACTAGGCAAGCTGACTATTCAGATATTTCCAACACTTTAAATCTTTGAAAGATTCTAAAACAGTTTAAATAAAGGAAAATCTCTTAAAACAGGATAAGAATCATAACTCAATACATAAGGGTTTCGCAAAACCGGGGTGTCACTGAGTACATGAACATCTACGAAATAACAAAGTCTAGTACACTGTCTAGAAGTAAAACTAAATAAATAAACTGAAAGATAAGGGAGGAGAGTCAAGGTCTGTGAACGCCAAGCAACTAGCTCGATGATCTCTGGAGGTCTGGCCTCTACAAATCAACAACCACCAAAACCGGAAGCACGTGGATCTGCACACGAGGTGGAGGGTGTAGCGTGAGTACAACCAACTCAATAAGTAACAAATCTAACCTTTTGACTGAAAGTAGTGACAAGTCCAATTATTACGGCCCACTTTCAACATTTAACAGTACGAAAAGTTACAGAAATTATGACAATGATATCTCAGATATTTATATTCTACAAGTGAAGGTACATGAATTTAGACATGCTTTCAACAAGAACTTAGACATGCTTTCAGATTTCACAACAAAACTTAACACATAACAGGGAAGATCCATCCCAGGGCAGATCCAGCCCTCATACAAATAAAACAGGGTAGATCCAGCCCAAATGCAAGTAAACAGGGCAGATCCATCCCAAATATCATAACTGCTAGCATTGTGCCCACTGTAGGTGTGCAGACTCCGGAGGGGCCGATCCAGCCCAAGCGCTATAATAAGCCAAATCCTGGCATCAATCAATAAATTTTGTTGCGACGTGCAGCCCGATCCCATAAATATCACTCACAATAAGCTCTCAGCCACACTCAGTCAATAACCTCTCCAGTCTCTCGGGCTCACCGGAATCGTGATAATCATCCCACAACGATGATATGATATAACACTTAAAGACAATAGAGACTAAGACATAATATGCAAGTTATACCTGTGATTGAGTACAAAATGACAGATTAAGCAATTAGTTCTACAGCAAAGAATGACCACTGTGGGTCCCAATAGTACCACCAAATAGTCTAAGCAGGGTTTCTAACATGACTGACAGCTCAATTGATCTAGCACATGGTGAAAATACGGGTAACAACAAGATTTAACAACTATTCAGTTTCATGGAATCGACCAAGTCACAATTCTTACGGTGCACGCCTACATGCCCATCACTTAGCATATGCGTCACCTCAACACCAATCACATAATACGAAATTCGGGATTTCACACCCTCAGAACCAAGCTTAGAAGTGTTACGTACCTCAAACTGTGAAAATCTCTACTCCAACACGCCCTTGCCTCGCAAATCGGCCTCCAAATGCCCCGAACCTAGCCACAAACAGTTTGATACAATCAACACGGGCTAAAGGAATCAATTCCATAAGAAAATACTAAGTTATTAATCAAAAATCAAAAAGTCGACTCCAAAGCCGGCCTCCGGGCCCACGTCTCGGAATCCAATAAAAGTCACAAAATCTGGAAGTCCATTCAACCACGAGTCCAATCATACCAAATTTACCAAAATTCAACACCAAATCGAAACCCAAATCCGCAATTTAAACTCTCCAAATCCCTAGCCTTAACTCCCAAAATTACACCTCAAAACCACACAATTTAGGTGGGAAAATCAATGGGGAAACAAAATTATTGAATAAATTTAACCACAAGTGACTTACCTCAAGAAACCCCTCGAACATCCTCTCAAAAATCGCCTTAGACCGAGTTTGCAAAGTCCAAAATCAGAGAAATTACGAAACCCTTCGGAGTTAAATACTGCCCAGCTATCCCGCTTCTGCAGTCCAAAAATACGCTTCTGCGGTACCGCTTTTACGGTCAATCATTTGCATCTGCGGAGGTCACTTAAGGGCCGACCAACCGCTTATGCGGTCACAAATCCCGCTTCTGCGGGTGCGCATCTGCGCAAGCCTATCCGCTTCTGCGGACCAGTGACTCCAAGCTCCTCTCCGCTTCTGCGATCCCCCATGCGCAGGTGCGAGTCCGCACCTACGAATCCTTCCGCATCTGCGCTCCATAGCCCCCAGTCCAAACTCCTCTTCTGTGCTTCCCAGCTCGCACCTGCGACCAAAGCTCAGCAGGTGCGATTACACCAGCAGACTCCCAACTTCAGCAATCATCCAAACTCCAAATTCGATCCGTTAACCATCCGAACTCCACCCGAGGTCCCCTAGACCTCAATTAATTATACCAAGAAGTCCTAAAATACGATACAAACTTAGTCGAGCCCTCAAATCACATAAAACAATATCAAAAACATGAATCGCACCCCAATTCAAGCCTATTGAAACTAAGGAAATTCCAACTTCTACAAACAATGCCGAAACCTATCAAATTACATCCGATTGACCTCAAAATTTGCACACAAGTGATAAATGATGCCACGGACCTACTCCAACTCTCAAAACTCTAAGCTGAGCCCGGTAACCACAAAGTTCAATCTCGGTCAAACTTATAAATTTCCAACTTCACCATTTTCAAGCCTAATTCAATTACGGACCTCCAAATCACAATTCGGACACGCTCCTAAATCCAAAATCACCCAACGGATCTAACGAAACCATCAAAACTCCAATATGGAGTTGTTTATATATAAGTCAATATCCGGTCACCCTTTTCTACTTAAGCTTCCAACCTTAAGATTAAGTGTCTCAATTCATTCTGAAACCTCTTCGAACTCGAACCAACTATCCCGGAAAGTCACATAACAACATTTAAGCGGTGAATGAATAGTAAATGAGGGGATGGGGCTACAACTCTCAAAATAACCGGACGGGTCGTTATAAACTCTCAAAGCGACTGGTTGGGTCGTCACACCTCCACATCAGATGTCATACATTTTTAAATACAATAATTAATGATGTGGTTGTCCAACATGGGAAAACAACTCTCCCTAGTCGATGATCTTCTTCTACCTTTTAAAAAAATCAAGAGTTTAGTTATATATTTAATATTAGTAGCTGTAAAAATTCAAGTGTAGCTTGTTGCTAAATCATTTCAAACAAATCTGGTTATTAAAGTGCAGTTTGGTGATGAATTGTTACTTAGTTGTTGGTTAGTAAAGTGTATTTTAAAAAACTCTATTGTGTAATTTTTTCAATTGTTGAAACCTGCAATTTTGGTTTGTTTTACTACAGTTTTGGTCTAGTTTTGATGTAGCTTTTTTTCCTTTATTGTTGCACTTTTGGTCTTTTTATGGTGTAGTTTTGTTGTAGTTTTTTATTAAGTTTTTGCTGCAGTTTTAGTCTTATTTTGGTGGAGCAATATCTCTGATCACTGATCAATATCTCCTGCTGTGGAACCATCTGCATCCATTTAAAGATGCAGCGCCCCCGGCAAAAGGGACGTTAGTACCGTTGAATAGAACTAATATGTATAACTAAACACCCTCTTAATAGAATGACAAATAATACAACAAGATTATCATAATATCAATGAAAGCCTTAATCAACATCAAACCTCAATTTAGGATCAAGACAGTGTTCAAATTAATTTCCATATCTCACATTGGGAGATTTTTAGTATCGATATACCATTGTTCACAATGCCAATGTTCACAATACCAATGCCACCGTACTTTTGGCACATAGTCCGATCACGACCCGACCGGCTAGGCTATCTCATTAGAGAATCAACCACAATTACTTTCAATACCAATACCACCGTAAATTTAGTACGGAATCCGATCACGACTCGATCGGCTAGGCTATCTCATTAGAGAATCAACCACAATTACAATCAATATCAATACCACCATAAATTTAGTATGGAGTCCGATCACGACCCGATCGGCTAGGCTATCTCATTAGAGAATCAACCATAATTACTGTCAATATCAATACCACCGTAAATTTAGTATGAAGTACGATCACGACCCGATCGGCTAGGCCATCTCATTACATACATCAACCACAACTACTATCATTATCAATTTCCAGCACAATCACCACCATGTGTGCGGCATGGTGTCCGATCACGACCCGATCGACTAGGTTGTCTTATTTGAGATATCAACCTTTTTATATCAATTATCGCATTTCATAATACTTTCACATCTTTTCATTTCATGGCACTAGTAGCCATAATTATAAGATCATTCTTGGCACGTTGGCCATATTCAGTATTTCATGCTCACCTTATCAATTTCAAACATCATTATCATCATCAACAACAAATACAATTCAAATCAAGGTGTGTAGTACATATGTAAGCAATTTAGAGTCTAAGGCACATAGAGATATTTCATAAAATTTGGCATAATAGCCTTCATTTAAACTTGACTTAAAGTCGAAACATTATTAATGCAAGCCCATATTTTAACACATCCTTAATTGGTAACATAACATGAATAAAGCATTTGGGATGCTTGTTGAACATATTTCTTTCAACCCAATCTTACTCGGAATAACCAGTTTTATAATGAATCGCTCGGGACTTACATAATTTACATGAATATTGTGGGATTCAATTCTAAGAGAAAAGTTTAGCCAACATACCTCAATTGAGCTTCCTTAAACTCTAAAACGTTTCGGAATTCTTAGCAACTTCAATCTATTTTAGAAAGATAACAAATTGAATCAAAATTAGGAAGATGATCATGGTTCTAGCTCATTTGAGCATTTTATCAAACACTAGGTGTGCACAAGGTTTCAAGGTCTTTTTATGGAGGATTCCATTATCCCACAACCCAATCTTTACCATACTTAGTTCAACAATCATCCTACACCCCTTGATATCACATGCATGTAAAATAATCAACTTTCATGCCCAAAAATTATCTTGCTAATTACCCATTTTTAGATGATTTCGAAATTAGGGTTTAGGGTGTAGAATCTTACCTCTAGGATGAAGACCTAGTCAGCTTGCATTCTTAATCTTTCAAAACTTGAGCAAGAATTGAAGAACAATTATTGAAGAACACCTTCTCACTCTAGGGCACTCTCTCTTACTCTAAAATATCAGATTATATCTCAAAAATGGCCCAAAACGTGTATTTAACTAAGTAGGGTCGTATTTTAAAAACTCAAAAATGAAGCTCCGGAACAGGTTCTGCGGTCGCATATGCGGCCGCGTAATGGATATGCGGACCGCATATCTGTCGCATAATTGGTGTCCAAAATGACCAAAAATCTGCCTGAGTCTGCGGTCACTATGCGGTCCGCATAATTGGTCTGCGATCGCATAGTGCACCGCATAATTATTTCCAACTGACCCCATTAACTGCCTCACTTTGCGGCCATTATGCGGTCCGTAGAGTGATTCTGCGGTCGCATAATGGACCGCAGAAATACACTTTTTCGCCAAAAATTTTCCTTTACTTTCCGTTGCATTGTTCAACTCAACACGTAAAACCAATTCGGTACCACAAAATATTATTTTCTTTTATAAAATTTTACGGGGCTTTACACTTAAGTACTTCAAAATTTTTCGGGGTGTTACACTGATTCCCCAGTGAATAATGCTGCTGGTGGACGACTGGAGAATGGTTGTACTCCAATCCCGTAGACTCGACCTTTATTTATCATTTTCACGAGAAATAAAGAAAAGAAAGTAAAAGAAATAAGAAAACAAACAAGCAGTTTTCAAATTTATACCAAAATAGATAATTACATAATATTTATACCTTTATTCACGTCACCAACCGCCTGTGTCCAAATTGCAGTCATATCCTCCGGGGCCGGTTGAGTTTGTCGCCATACATCAAGATTAATATGATACTTGTCCTGAAATAAACATAATACACGTTATATAAATAAAATAAACCAAGAAGAAAAAATAATATAGTGTTGGTGTTGGGATCGTACAAATGTCTCTGAAGCAAACGGTTCGATCCATCCTTCTCTTGTAGCATCCTTCTTCTTCTTGTGGGTCTCCGCAAAGATCTCAACATAAGTCACATCTCCCCCACGTTCCATTTTCTGAAAATTAAGAAGTAATTAGAGATATATATGTATATATATGTTCAATTTGCATACTTGCAAAACTAAGAATATTTTATAATGAAATTACCAATCTCAAACGAAGGGCTGCAAAACTAATAGAACCTCCAGTATGCTATGCTCCACCCTTAGTAGAAGCTCTGTTTAACTTTTCCTGTTCACTCTTCTTCTTCCACTCAGGGGTTTTCCACTTCGCCAAGAGCTGATTCCAGACATCTTCACGTATCCAATCAGGCTTGTTGCCACCTTTCCCAACAACATGATGTGAATCTGTTACCCGCGTCGGTGCTCTCTTCTCGAAGTTCTCATTCACCAGCTTTTCAAGTGATGGCTGCCATACGCACCTATCGAAATACTTCCATGCTTCTCCATCTGAAGGATGACATAGAACACCATCTGGTCTTCTATGCTCATAATGCCATCTCATATGAGGAGCGGAGCTCATTGATGCATACAACCTCTTTAACCTTGGTATAAGAGGTAAGTAGAGCATTACCTTCACCGGGGTCTTCTTCTTTTAATCATTTGTGGCATCCTTGTAACGAGGCTTGTTACAAAATTTGCAGTTTTCTAGAGATGCATCATCCTTATAGAATAACATGCAACCATTCTCACAGCAATGAATCATCTCTGATGAACTTGGAAACAAATTTTTTTGCCGTATAAAAATCTTTGGGTAGATCAATGTTACACTGATTAAGTTCATTCATAAGTCCAATGATAGAATTCATGCCCCATTGAGAAATAGAACTATCCGACTTAATTTGAAATAATCAAACAACAACAGACAACTTGGAATGCATTGAGCCTTTAAACAACGGACAACTAGCTTCCTCTAACTCTTTGAAAAACTTCTTAACCTCATCATTTAGTTCAGATTGAGCTCCCAAGAACATGTCAAAGGAATCCCTCATCATGTCATTGAATCTAAAATTTTCAACATTATTATCCACTACGGGACTACCCTCCTCACCACCAAAAACATTATGAAAATTAAGATCATTTACGCTATCAAGATTCTCCCCATGAGCAATCCATGCATACTAATTTTCCATAAATCCCTTTTTAAAAAGATGACATGTAACAACATCTTCTCCCAATAACTTAACACACTTGCATTTCACACAAGGGCACTTAATCGTTCCTTCAATACGAAAATCATCAAGTGTCTTTGCCTTAGCAATAAATCCAGCAACCCCTTCTTTAAATTCATCTCTTAACCCCACACGATTAGGATGATTCCTATTATACATCCACCTACGATGCGCAAATGCCATCTACACAAACAAAAAAACTTGAAATTTATAAGATATTTAAAATTATTTAGTTTATTTAAATTAATAGGCTACGCCAATTCAAAAGTTCATTTTTTTAAAGTATTATATTCTTTTAAATTAAAATTCATTAACACTTGAAATCTTACATTTATCCATACTCTATGTTATATTAATCTCTCAAAATATAAATTAAATTTAAATAGCTTCTTATCAAGTCCATACATGACCAATAATTTATCAAATCTACAAATTCCTTTTAATGTACCAATTATTTAGTTTTAAATTTAATATTAGTCCATTTAATAAATTAGGATGCGATAATAAGCTTAACTTCTTAAACTTAAAACTAAGGCTTTAAATTATAACTACTTAATACAATTCCAAATCATTCTTCTCTAAAGTTAACAATTCCACATATACATAAATTTCGAAATTGTTAAAACCACATATAGGTAATAACCTCAATTTCAAAAGTGAATTTAGTTTCAAGCTTAAATATTAATACATCTATGGCAATTCTAAAAATAAATCTTTGGCAATTCTAAATAAACATCTATGAAAATTCTAATATAGTTTCAAATTTAATTCAATTAAAGAACTAAAAGGTATCTAAAACCTAGAGGCAAGATTCCTAATGTAAATATTCAAGATGTATTTTCAACAAAAAAATTTAGATTCCTAAATAAATTCTAAAATGTTATAGTCTTCTATAATAAGATGGGGACAGTAGGGGGTAACAAGATGGCGATGACAGTTGGGGGGAGGGGGGAGGGGGGAGGGATTGGGTAAAACGAAGGGGTGAAGGAATGGGGCGGATACAGGGGATGGGTTTAACAAAAAGGAGAGTTGGGGAAGAAGAGGGAAGAGAGTGACGTACCTTTTCCGGCGAGCAGCGGGCTGGGGGGTCTGGAGGTCTCAATGGAGGAAGAAGAGAGAGAAAAGAAAGAAAAGAGAAGAAGAATGAAATGGGGGCGGGGCTGGGATTTTAAAAAAGATTTGCGACTGATTCCATCGCAAAATTAGCGACCGTTTCAGTCGCAACTTTAAAAAAATAATTTGACCAAAATTTAAATAAATTTGCGTTCGTTTCGGTCGCAAGTGGTCAAATAAAATTGTTTGACTTTTCGTTTCCGACTGAATCCGTCGTAATTTTTTATTCCGGATTTTTGCGCTAAACGTTGCGACCAATGTTGTCGGAAAATAAGTCGAAAGAATTAAAAAAAACATAACATATATTATTTTTGAAAATTCCGACCGAATCAGTCGGAAATTTTCGTTCAGAAATTATCAGTCGCAAATCAGATAAACTAAAAATACTAGTATATGAGATATATGTGTTTCACGTTAGCAGAAGGGGAGCTACAGTAATTACGATTTGTATCATCGGTCATCGCGAATCCTCACAAAACAAATGAATTGCTTTTATCCACAGTCTAAAGTTCACCTAGATAATAAGATTGAATCTTGCTACTAAACACTAGTCGTTTCTAGTATATTAAAAAGAGTACATTCTTCAAAACTCATAATGATGTTTATATATACTAGCATTAGAGTTTCAGATGGAGATTAATAAAATGAGTTTATATGCTATCTAACACCTCTTATGGACGGGTAGTAATAATATTTTCCAATATTAAGTAAATATTAAACAAAACGTACATGCATAGAGTCTATGGCCGAGTTTAATCAAATTAATTAAAGAGGTAAGAAACAACACAACTCATTCTTATCCTTAATTATAGTATTCAACAACTACTAATGCTTCTACTCATTAACAAAAGAAGCAATACTGGTATTTCATTTGTTATTTTTCTTTATGTGATACAGTAGTATTAGAGATCTAGGGTTGTCGATATCTAATATGAAGTTGATTTATAGAATAGGGAAGGAAGAGAAGAGGGAGAGGGAAGCATCATGATTAATTATATGTATTATTCTTCTATTATTGCGGTTATGTAATTAAAAAGGTAGATAAGTTTGTTCGCATATAAATCAAATGAAGGAAGTACTTTCTTGTTCCAGTTTATTGGTCTGTTCAAAAAAGAATGATTCCTTTCTAAATTTGATAATAATTTAGCTTAAACTTACATTCTACTTACATTCTAATATCTCGCCTAGGAATAATATCTACGATAAATAATAATAACACAAGAGAGTAATAAAGATACCAAATCTTTTAATGGGGTAAAATACAATATCCGAGCAAAATAATATTACAACTATAATATTACAACTTAGTAGTGTCAAGAGACTACTACAACTTCGAAAGAAATAATACTCTTTATTTTAAATACATCACAACAATATTACTCGCACTCACTATTTATCTCACAGACTACGATCTGTGGATTACTCTCTCTAATTTCTGTTACTTCTCTCTGCTTTTTGGTTTGTTTGAAGAAGTGATAGAGCTCCTCCTTTTATAGGAGCAAAATACGTAGCCTCCAAGAATGCTACAAGAGATGTATTAATCTCCTCCACTAATTTCCAAACTTTGGCTCCAAGAAAGAGTTGCCAGCCAAGTTTTATTTCATAGGCACATGCCTATTTTGATGGGATGGACCCCACAATCTCTCCCTTAATTTTAATTTTTCTTTTTCATTCCAAGTCTTGATCTCAATCCCTGAAAATTTTCAAACTTGAGAGGCTTTGTAAAGATATCCGCAGCTTGATCATGAGACTTAACATATTTGAGCTCGACAGTAATGATTGATTGTTTCTTTGAACTCCAACAAATAACAGAATTACCCAAGAAAAACTCAAAATCGGTTGTGCTTTTTCTATCATCAATATCTCTCGCATAATCACTATCACAAATTACCACAAAGTTGAAATCACTAGAAGAAGAGTAAAATATCCCAAAATCAATCGTATCTTTTAGGTAACAAAGAATTCTTTTAGTGACTTTCAAGTGAGTGGAGTTAGGAGCTTCCATGAAGCGACTTACTACTTCAACTGCAAAGAGTATATTTGGCCTGGTACAAGTCAAGTACCTCAAACTTCCTACAATACTTTTAAAAAATGTGGGATCCACTTTTTCTCCTTCATTAAACTTGGACAATTTTGTCCCACTCTCCATTGGCGTGTTCACAGGGTTGCAATCGAGCATGTTGAGCTTCTTCAATATCTCTTTTGTATAGATTTCTTGAGAGATAAGAATTTCATCCTCCATCTACTTTATTTCTAGGCCCAAGTAGTATGACATGAGCCCTATATCCGTCATCTCTAACTCACAGGACATATCTTTCTTAAAAACTTCAAACAAACTTGGGTTATTACCCGTAAAAATAAGATCATAAACATAGAGACAAACAAGCAAGATATCTCGATTAGTATGAACTTTAAAGTAAAGAGCATATTCATGGAAATAACGAGTAAACCCATTATCTTAAAAATACTTGTCGATGCAACTATTTTATGCCCGTGGGGCTTGCTTCAATCCATATAAAGCTTTCTTCAACCGTAACACTTTATCTTCATGGTTTTTGACCACAAATCCCAGTGGTTGTTCAACATAGACTTCCTCTTCAAGATAGCCATTCAAAAAGGCTGACTTGACGGTTAGTTGATGGATCTTCCATTTTATTTGCGCCGCCAAAGAAATCAACAAACGAATTGTCTCCATGCGGGCAACATGTGCATAGACTTCTTCATAGTCAATGTCTTGCCTTTGCTTGTAGCCTTTAGCCACAAGTCGTGCTTTGTATCTCTTCACTTCTCCATCAGCATTCTTTTTTGTCTTGTATACCCATTTCACTCCAATTCCTCGTTGTCTCTTAGGAATAGTTTTTAATTCCCAAGTGTTGTTCTTCTCTATTGACTCGATCTCCTCCTCCATGGCTTGTCTCCACATTTTGTCTGTAATAGTTTAATCAAAGTTCATTGGTTCACTATCAGCAAAGAGATAACATAAAAAATAAAAATTAGTAACTTTTTATGTGTCCTCATAGAGCTCTTGAATACTCCTCATCCTTTGTGGCTGTTCATTTGAACTTTCTTGAGAAGAAGGAGATGCAACATTGGTTGGAGAATGAGGTGGAGTTGTATCCTGCACAGGTTCCATGGTCTCTAGTTCTTCTTCATCACCAAAGTATGGAAGAAACTCATATGAAGTTTCTTCCTGAGCTTCCCAATTCCATTCCAATTCTTCATCAAATTCAACATCGCGACTTACCACCACTTCACCGCTGCTTGGGTTGTATAACTTGTAGCCTTTTGAACTCGTATCATAGCCAAAAAATACATGTTTGCCACTTCGATCGTCAAGCTTCGCTCTCTCTGGCAGTGGCACATAACCATAGGCTATGCTCCCAAAGATTCTCAAGTGCTTAACACTTGGATTTCTTCCACTCCATGCTTCTTGAGGGGTTTGATCTCTCACATTTCTTGTTGAAGACTTGTTGTTCAAATAAACTGCACATGAAACAGCTTCGGCCCAAAATTCCTTGGGCATACTTTTAGCTTTCAATATACATCTAGCCATGTTAAGAATTGTTTGATTTTTTCTCTCTGCAACTCTATTTTGTTGGGGTGAATAAGGTACCGTTGGAGGGCGACGAATTCCATGAGACTGACAGAAGTCATTAAATTCTTTTGAAGTGAATTCGCCTCCTCTATTGGACCTTAAAGCTTTTGTTTCATAGCCACTTTCTTTCTCCGCAAGTATTTTGAATTTTTTAAAAGCAGCAAAAGTTTCAAATTTTTGGTTTAAGAAATAAACCCAAGTCTTTCTACTAAAATTATCAATGAAGAGAAGAAAGTATTTACTTTTACCAAAGGAAGGTGGATTGATTGTCCCACATACATCAGTGTGAACAAGTTGGAGTGGCATGGTTGCTCCTGACATGGACTCCTTCAGAAAACTCCTCCTTGTATATTTTTCAGGAAGACAAGCTTCACACAATTGATTGGGATGGTTGATTGATGATATCCCATGCACCATGTTCTTTTCTCCCATTGATTTGAGTACTTCAAAATTCAAGTGCCCAAATCGCATGTGCCAATACCATGATTCATCCTGCACATTTGTCACGATCCAAAAATCCTAACCTATCGTGATAGCGCCTATTGTGGTACTAGGCAAGTCGACATTTAAAAATATTTCCAACACTTTTAACAAAAAATGAATTAAAGCAATTTGAGGAATAAAAGTTCTCATAAACGGGATAGAAACCCAAAACACAACGCGGAAGTTCCCAACTATCGGGGTGTCACAGAGTACATGAGCATCTATACATCACAAGTCTGAAAAATACTGTCTATGATAGTCTGAAACTAAATGCAATAAGTGGAAAGATATGGAAGGAGAGAAAAGGTCTGCAAAACGTCAAACAGCTACCTCGATAGTCTCCGAGAATCCGAACTCCACAACTCAGCAACCGCCATGACCAGAAGCACCTGGATCTGCATACAAGGTGCAGGGTGTAGCGTGAGTACAACTAACTCAGTAAGTAAGAAGATTAAATAAAGAACTGAAAGTAGTAACGAGCTTCACAATTATAGTTCAATTACAGTGATTTCAACACAGGAAGGTAGGCATACTTTCAAGTTCGATAAATTAGGTCAAAACAGTTACTTCATGACAAGTTTAAGAGAAATAGAGTGTAAAATCTTTTAAAAATTTCAAGACAGTAATACATGACAGCTAAGTGCAACAATAATGAAATCAAATGCATCCTCTCATGGTCACAGTCACTTAGCCCTCCCATTAACTCAAGACTCAGCACTCGGCGCTCGACACTCGGTGCTCGCACTCAGTAGGCACATGTGTTCACTGGGGGGTGTGTACAGACTCCGGAGGGGCTCATTCAGCCCAAGCGCTATAATCCGCACAAGCAACTCATGTGCTATAGTATAATATCTGGATCCACACGGACAACTCACATGCTATAGTATCAATATCTCACAATTAGGACCTCGGCCTCACTCAGTCATCAATCTCTCCAGTCTCTCGGGCTCTCAGTAATCATGAAAATCAACCCCAACATAAATGATATTATGTATCTACAAGGAATAATAAAGACTGAGATATAATATACAAGTAAAACTATGACTGAGTACAAAACAACAATTTAGTAGATAATTCAATATGTACACGACCTTTGTAGGTCCCTACAATTCCAACGCATAGTCAAAACATGATTTCTAACATGATTTGTGGTTCAATTTCTCTAATACATGGAGAATGTACAGATAACAACAGATTATTTAACTACACAGTTCTATGGAATTTGACCAAGTCACAATTCCTACGGTGCACGCCCACACGCCTGTCACCTAGGATGTGCGTCACCTCAAAACTAAATACATGACATGTAATACGGGGTTTCGTACCCTCAGAACCAAATTTAGAACTGTTACTTACCTCAATCTGAGCAAATTTCTACTCTAATATACCCTTGCCTCGCGAAACGATCTCCAAATGCCTCGAATCTAGCCATAAATAATTCTATATAATCAATACGGGCTAAGGGAATCAACTCCATAAGAAAATGCTAAGTTATTAATCAAAAGTCAAAAATTGACTTAAAAGCCGGCCCCCGGGCCCACGTCTCGAAATTCGATAAAAGTCACAAAACCCGAAAGCCCAATCAACCATGAGCCCAACCATACCAAATTTATTAAAATCCAACACCAAATCGTCACCCAAATCCCCAAATCAAGCTCTCTAAATCCCTAGCCTCAAACTCCCAAATTACACCCTAAATACACACCAACTAGGTGGGAAAATAAATGGGGAAGCAAGATTATCGATCAAAAATAAGCACAAGGGACTTACTTTAAGAATCCCCTCGAAAACCCTCTCAAGAATCGCCCAAACCCGTGCTTGAAATGTTTGAAATGAAGCCAAAATTGCGAACCCTTATTTTAATAATCTGCCCAGGACTTCTGCTTTTGCGGCATCGCAGAAGCGACATTACACACGTATCTGCGGCTCATTCCGCTGCTGCAGTCCCTCACTCCGCTTCTTCGGACTCGCTTCTGTGAACCAAGCCCATCTACCCAATTCCTCTTCTGCGGTCCCCCTACCGCATATGCGGTCACGCAGATGCGGAATTTCGTACCGCACCTACGTGCCTTCCGCTTCTGTGCACCTCTCACAGCACCTGCGTGGCCGCAGGTGCGGAAAACTCCTCGCACCTGCGACCACCTGCACACTCCCCTCTAATCTCGCACCTGAGGCCCTCGGGACCTCAACCAAACATACCAACAAGTCCTAAAACCTCATACAAACTTAGTCGAGCCCTCAAATCACATCAAACAACTTCAAAAACACGAATCGTACCCCAATTCAAGCCTATTGAAACTAAGGAAATTCAACTTCTACAACCGATGCCAAAACCTAACAAAACACGTCCGATTGACCTCAGATTTTGCACACAAGTCAAATTTGACATTATGGACTTACTCCAACTTCCAGAATCGAAATCCGACCCCGATATAAAAAAATTCCACTCCCGGTCAAACTTTCCAAAAATTCAACTTTCGCCATTTCAAGCCTAATTCCACTACGGACCTCCAAATCATATTCCGGACACGCTCCTAAGTCCAAAATCAACTAATGGAGCTAACGGAACCATCAAAACTCCATTTCGAAGTCGTTTACTCATAGATCAACATCCAGTCAATAATTTCAACTTAAGCTTTCAACCTTGAAACTAAGTGTCTCATTTCATTTTGAAATCACTCCGGACCCGAACCGACTACCCCGACAAGTCACATAGTAGCTATAAAGTATAAAATGAGCAGTAAATGGAAGAACGAGACTACAACTCTCAAAACAACCGCCCGGGTCGTTACAACATTAGCCTTCAAACACTTTGCATCAATTGTCTTAAGATTTAGAGAAAACAATCTATTCCTTGCCATATGCACTTTAGCAATTAGAATTCCACCTGTATCTCTAAGCTAAAGATGCATATTTAAATGGATCCCGGAAGATTTATGGTGGTTTAGACCACGACTTGAGGTTTGCATTTTCTACGATTATAGGAATTCAGTTGCGTGTTGCAATTGTTCTTCTGAAATAAGTGGAGTGAAAGGGGTTCTAGCCGATGAAGTGTTTCTACTGGTGGTTCAGGGGTTATGATAAAATTCTTGGACTCGTAGCGTCATGATAGGTGCAGTGAGCGGTATGGAAATTAAAAGTTGAGGATCAAGGTTGCGGTTTGATTTTTATAAGAATGTCACGAGCTCGGAGGAGCGGGGGAGGATATCAGATTTTCAGAGTATGCTAGCACTATGTTCGGGGAGCCCGAGGATGGTCTATTTTGTGGAAGAAGTGTTTGGTATTGAAATGCGGATGCTTGACTAGCACTATAGAAATAACATGGTTGATGTCCATTAATGTTCAGATTTTACTACCTGGTGCGGAAGGTTATGGGAGTATATCCCACGGGAAGATCGTATAAGTGTGACTTGTTAGTTATTCGATTGTTAGAGATTAAATCAGGTATGGAGATTTTAGTACTATCGCCAATGAGAGAGGTTATGACTGAGAGGTGCTCTATTCCTTTGGTTGTGGACTGTGGGAGTTTGTTCTAAATTTGACGACTGCTCGTATGTGTCATGAATAGGGTCATTATGGATCCTTGAAAAGTTATTGGCCCAGTATGGGATGATCGGAATCAGCTTGAGGTCCATTAGTATATCTAATGTGAATTTATGCTCTACATCAGGTCGAATGTGTTCATTCAGCATAGCATTGCTTATGGAGGAGTCTTTGGGTGGTGGATATTATTCCTATCATCATCTATTCTATGTAATACTATATTATGCCATGAGGGTTGTGAGATGGCTTGATTATCCGCACATGTATTATGATCCCGTGTAGCTTGTGGTGTTATATGAGCAAGATGGCTCTCTAGATACAGGTCGTTTATTGTACCTTAGTCGTGCTTGAAATTTTGTAGTGCATGGCGCTATCCGTCTCCCCAGGGTTGTATTTATGCACATGGCGTGCTTGTGGTCGATATTCAGGTATTTCGTAGGTATGAGCATTATGGCTTCATGGGTATTTTCTTATTGAGTGTCATGCTTGGATTGAGTTACACGCCGCAACAGTGTCATGTTTGGATCGGATTGCACGCCACAACGGTGTCATATTTGGATCGGGTTGCACACCGCAATGGTGTCATGTTTGGATCGGGTTGCACGATACAATAGTGAGATGTTGAGTACAACTCCTTATTCTTAATTGTGTGCCTTGTTTCTCATTCTATAAGGTAGGTTCATAGCATATGTTTGGACATTTTATTCATTACGCGGGTTGGATAGTTTGTTGCCAGAGTTCATTCTTCCTTATGGGTCTTATTTGAGTTATATCTTGTTGGCGCATTGGTGGCGTCATATGAAAATTTTGATGGTGTTTGAGGTGGCTTATTGCCCGGACGGCTTTGTACTGGGTGAGACGAAGTTATTGGACTTGGAATCAGTGTATCGGAGTTGTATAATGTATGTTAGAGGGAAAATGTCACTAATCAAAGTAGAATGAGGCAGTGGTTCTTTCAAGCGGAGAGACTCCCTAAGTGGTTGATGTGGCAGATGATTATGAGTTTTTACATATCTCTTTCGCCGTGGCAGTATTGCGAGAGTTGGAATAAGGCTTATATGTGTTATGAGGTGTACTACAAGCATCGAGTTAGTAAATTTGCAGCTTCTACGGTTGGGGGATGTTATTATGGGCATACGAATTATGCGGTGCATTGTGTGATTTCAGCATGGGTGCATGATCATATTTGGTACAGGGGGTTGAGATTGATACGGTGTTTGTATGTTAGAATTAGGTCTCGTAGAGAATTTCGGATGTTGGAATTTGGTTCTAAGGCTTGTGGACTAAGGTAAAAGGAAGGATCTTCAGTTTGGCTCGAGCTAATGTGCTCATATGGGCTGTGGTGGCCCGGGTAGGTGCACGAGGTGTTAAACAACGATTTTGAGCGACTCCAAAGCAGTTCTTCGCACGTTCGAGGACGAACGTATGTTTAAGTGGGGGAAAATGTAACGACCCGACCGGTCATTTTGAGCTCTAGCGCGTCGTTTGGCGGTTTGAGGCCTTGAGTAGCTTTACTTCATGTATTATAACTTGTACGTGTAATCGGATTTGAATTTCGGGAAGTTCGGAGTTGATTTGAAAGGAAAATTCCCAATTCGGAAGGTTAAAGTTGAAAGAGCTGACCAAGTTTTGACTTTTGAGTAAACGACCTCGTAATCGGGATTTGAAGGTTCCAATAGGTTCGTATGATGAGTTTGGACTTGGGCGTATGCTCGGGTTAAGTATCGGATGGTTAGGGAGCATTTCGACGCTTATTGTGAAAAGTTGGCATTTTGAAGACTTTAGAATTTTCTATGTTTGATTTGAAGTTGACTTTGGTGTTATCGATGTCCGTTTGGGATTCCGAGCCTTGGAAAAGGTTCGTATTGTGATTTGTGACTTGTATGTAAAATTTGGCGTCATTCCGGAATGTTTACGTGTGATTCGGACGCATTCAGTGAAGGATGAAGGTTTGAAAGTTAAGAGAGTTTAAGAAATCGAGTTTGATCTTTAATTCTTAGTTTCGATGTTGTAATTTGTGTTCCGAGCCTTCGGACAAGTTTACATAGGGTATATAAACTTGTTAGAATGATTGAACGGGATTCCTCGGACCTCGAGTGAGTTTTGGGGTGGTTCCGGACCACTGTTAGGCCTTTTGGAACTGCTGATAACTGGTGTCGAGGGTGTGAAATGTGATCGAGAAGGTTTGGGCCGCGATCGCGAAGAGCAATGTGCTGTTCCAGGCCTTATGAATCGCAATCACGGAAGGAAGGTCGCGATCGCGTAGAAGGAATTTTTGTTGTGAGCAATCTAACGTTGGGAGCTTGTATCTTCCAATCTATAAGGAATTTTGGGATGATTCAAAAATGAGAGTTGTAGCTCTTTGAATATAGTTTTCATAAAATCAAACCGTTTATCATTTGAAATTTTGTACAAAATGTTATGGCCATTAAACTAAAGGTTTTCTGTGAATACGAAAACACAACTTGTCCATTGCGATCACGGGATTTTGGCCGCGATCGCAATGAAGGAAACATTGATGGAACTTTTGTTAACCGCGAAAGTGTGGATGATGACCGTGATCGCGAAGGAGGAGGCCTGGCAGGTGTATTAAACATCTAATTTCGGGATTTTGATCTCCTTTTCTTCACTTTTAAGTTCTTGAAGCATATGTGGGACGTTTTGGGGGTGATTCTTGAAGATCATTTTCACCATATATCATGAGATAAGTTATTCCCAGTTGTTGTAAGATAAATACATGAGTTATATATGGATTTTAATATGGAATTTGATAGAAATTGTGAAATATTTTGAAGAAAACCTAGAATTTGATTTGTTTTGATTTTGACCATGAAATTGAACATGGAATTAAGAATAATTTATATATTTGAGTTCGTGGTGTCATGGATAATGTTTATCTTTGAAAAAATTTAGAATTCGGGCACGTGTGACCGAAGGTTAACTTTGTTGACTTTTCGAGCGTAGTTAAAAATTATTATAAATTGTTAAGTTATGAGTATTGAAGTATATTTTAATTGGTTTGCACGTTGTTTGGATAGTTTTGGATCGATGGGCATTAGTTTGAGGTATTAGAGAGGCGTTGATGCCGGTTATCGGATTTCGGAGCGAGCTAAGTCTCCTGTCTAACCTTGTGAGGAGAAAACTACCCCGTAGGTATTAAATTATTATATGCTACTAGTTGTGGAGGCTACATATGTACGAGGTGACGAGAGTCCGTACGTATCTAAAAGCATATTTATGTCCGGGTAGACTTAGAACTTTATCATATGATATTTGAATTATTTGAACTCAATTTGCTAGCTTAATTAATTAAATTTATAATTAAAATTGATTTAGGAATATATTAGGCCGAGCTTTATCACCTTGAGTTGTTTGGCGAGATATTTCATAAACGATAATAGTCATGTTTACTTTGTGGTCCTATATCTGTGTGTAAGCACGTGGCTCGTAATTCGATAAGTTTCTTCATTTTCTGTGGATCAGGCCGAACGCCTCGGCAGTATATTGAGATGCATCTTTGGTTCGCGCCGGTCAATCCTCGGCAGTGTACACACCACTCTGGATCGGGCCGTACGACTTTAGCATAATCGTGCGTGATACCGCTAGGAGTTCGAATATTCATGAGATCCCACTTTGATTGAGACCTGACATTTATATGGTATTCCTTATCCGTTTGAGATTTGCACTTGATATTTTTTAGATCTGTTGAGATAGCATATGCAATTTGAGAGATTTATATCGCCAAAAGAAATATTGGAGGATTATGTGAGTTACAGTTTTTACGAAATGATTACTGCTGTGTTTTATATATGTTTATAGTTTATTATATTATTTTATCGGACCACTAGTAAGTGTCGATATCGACCCCTTGCCACCACTTCTCCGGGGTTAGACTAGATACTTAATGGGTACACATTGATTTATGTACTCATGCTACACTTCTGCACTAAATGTGCATGATATGACAGGTTCATTTGGTGATCATCTTGGTGCGTAGGCGCAGTTGCTGAGAGAACTTTATGGTGAGCTGCATTCCATGCTACGTGTCGCAGTCCACAGAGTCTCCATCATATTTATTTATTTTATCCTATCTATTTTACATTCCAGACAGATATTGTATTATTATTGTACTTCTTAATAGATGCTCATGCACTTGTGGCACCAGGTTTGGATATTCTAGTTGATGTTTATGGATTTGCATAATATTGTCATCTTTTATTTTATATCTTACTAATTATGTATGTATCTATGATCTTTCATGCGTAAGCTTCTTTACTTAATTTTTTTTTAATGATTTTGAAGGTAATAAAATGAATAATTAACGTAATAGTTGACTGTTGGCTTGTCTAACGACGACGTTAGGCGCATCACGACCTATAGTGGGTTTTGGGTCGTGACACCTGCCATCCTATGACATGTCACAATGATCGTTGTATTATTTTTGCATCATATAACAATACATATATTATTATTTGCCACACAACAATCTATATAATTAATGAAACAAACACACCCTAAATTAATTTAAAAAAAAGGTCAAAGAAGTGAAAGTTTTTTTCTTATATTAAATTCTTTAATAATCCTCAAATCAACATGTGCCGCACGTCTCCTTAACAAATTCAGAAACAATTGACAATAGCACTTGTCCTTTGTAACCTTGATATAAATGAGAACAATGCATTTTATTTTCGATCATTTAAATTAAAACGAAGAAGAAAAGTTTCCGATCACATAATCCCCTTATAATTGTTAAACAATTCATAAATATTAGCAACATATTAAAACTCTTTTTTTTTGTCTGTAAAATTTAAAAACAATATTGGATAAGAGACGGTCTCAGAGTATATAATTGACTTTCAATTTTTCCCCTAAACGAACTTGTGTAAAATATTCAAAGACATCCCTCTAAAGAAGGCATATAATAAAAAAAATCCCTTTTTTTCTCCGCGGACGGCGCTTGGGCACCTCCCTTCCCTTCCCTCCCTATAAGTGTTATTCTCTTTGCTTTCTGTCACCGCACACAACTAACAACCCAACTCGTCTCAATTCTCAATAAACAATAGGAGGAGTAGTTAACACACGAGAAAGGCATAAAAAGTCATTGGGAATTTCAATCATAAATGCAAATGTTTGAAGATGCTGTATGAGAGTCAAGAGATGCGAATGAGAATGGAAGTTGGAAAACAACAACCGTTTGAAAGGAAGAGTAGGAGAACAAGAAGAAGTACGATAACTATCGTAGAAGAAGACGACGAAGAAGAAGAAAGGCTGGAGATTGTGGATCTAAGTGGGATGTCTATGGAGTCTCTTCCCGTCAATCCATCTATCAATTTGGGAGCTATCTGCAAATTGGACCTCTCCAAAAATAATCTTCAGGTTAGTCCTCCAAAAATATTTTCTCTCAGAAATATCTTTTTTAATTTGGTGGAAAGTGAAAAATATTTGTTGGAATTTTTTTTATTATAGAATGATAATATGTTAGCAAATAGGATAGTGTTCTGATACATTTTTTGAGTAAACATGATAATTCTAAGAGCCCGTTTGGATTAGCTGATTGTAAATAGCTGATAAACTTGTAGTGCTGAAAAGTTTTTTTAAATGCTGAAACTGATTTTTAAAATAAGCATTTACGTGTTTTGATAGAAGTGCTGAAACTGATAATAAGCAGTTGATGTGTTTGATTAAAAAATGCTGATAAGCTATTCTTTTGTTAAAATGACTAAAATACCCTTGAATCTTTTTCAAAAGATTATAAATTAAAAATTTCTTTGTAAAGAAAAGAATTAATAACGAATATGGAAAGAAGAAAAAGTTAAGAAATTTATTTTGGGAAAAGTATTTTGTGAATTAGAAAATATTATTAAGGATAAACTAGTAAAAGTGTTGATCAAACTAAAAGTGCTTATAAGTTGAAAAGCCATAAGTTGGGGTGACTTATGGCTGATTTTAGCTTATAAGCACTTGGCTTATAAGTACTTTGAGTGTTTACCAAACGCGTAGATAAGCTAAAAGGTGCTTATAAGCCAGTTTGACCAGCTTATAAGCTTAGCCAAACACCCTCTAAGTGTCTGTAGTCATATGAAGTTAAGAGTTAGAGATAATTGTAAAAGAAAAATTTCCACCCAACAAGTAAAGTCTAATTTTTTATTTTTCTGATAAACGAACAAGTGACGTCTAATTTTTTTTTCTTCTGATGAACAAACACTAAAGGATGACTTATTTTCTGAAAAATATTTTTCCAAACAAAACACACCCCTTGTATCTTCCATTTTCGATTGCTTTTAGTTCCTTTTTTCTGCATGCGTTTGATTATGTTAAATTTCTTCTGTTTTTATGCGAAGCAAGTAGTGATTTTTACCTTTGTCCATTTTATATAACGAAATTACAATGAATTTGAAAGTCAACAAATTATTTTCTTTTACTAATTGTGATTTAATTATAAGCAATTCCGATTAATCATACTTTTAATTTGTGTATCTTTTTAAGTATGTAGTTAACTTTTGTATTCCGGAAAAAATAAACCTAAGGTATATTCGAAGTTCAATTGTTTTTTACTTTGATACCGTAAAATAAAAGATATAGCAAAAGACATTCAATGCTCACCATGACCAATTTGTAGCGGAAGCTCTTAATAACGTAATAATCACTCAAGGGAGGTTTGTAACCGAAAACTAGATAAGATTACCACGGTGTATTTGGTTTCTAAACTTTCAAATCAACTAAATATTATTCACTCCGTTTTAATTTAGATGACACATTTTACTTATCGAGAGTCAATTTGACTAAATTTTAAAGCTAAATTGAATTAGTTCAACTCAATATTTTAAAATAAAATTTAAATATTCAATAGCTATACGAAAAGTACTACTCTCTACGTTCCAATTTATATGAACCTGTTTGACTGGACACGGAGTTTAAGAAAAAACGAAAACTTTTTGAATTTGTGGTCCTAAACAAGTCAAAAAGGGATCCAGAGTTTTTGTGTGGTTATAAAAGCTTCTTATTAAGTGTAGAATTGGAAGTTTAAACTAAATTATTTCTAAATTTAGAAATGGGTCATTCTTTTTGGAACAGACCAAAAATGAAATAAGTTCACATAAACTGGAATGGAGGGAGTATAAGTTGCATTTTTTCTCTATGTCAAAATGAGAAAAAAAAATATATTTTAAAATGTTGGTCAAACTTCACACAGTTTGTTTCTCACTAAGCAAAATGTGTCATTTAAATGGAAACGGAGGGAGTAATAACTTCTAGAAAATATAAAATTGTTATGTGTTAGTATAATTATTTTTTAATATAAATTTTAATTTTAATTTGAAAATTTCGGGCACGTTTTGTTTTAATTAAAATTGTTCAAAAACTTCTCCGATCTGAATTGATCAAATTAAATCTTTTAGCTTTAATATTTATCTTTTAATAAAATGATGTTTTAACTATATAAAACCTGGATTACTTTTCCAATTTACCCGTATTAAGAATTCAATGATATTTGTTCAACTTTTGATTATTAATTCTGGGTTTATTTTTATTGACATTTCTAAGTATTTATTTTCAATAAGAAAATAAATCAGAAAATTAAGCTTAAAATATTATCCGAGTGTGCCTAATTAGTTACTCTTGTACTATTGTTTAATGTTGGGTAGAGTATGCCAGAGTCTTTAACAGCAAGACTGCTTAACTTGGTGGAGTTAGATATGCATTCAAATGAGCTCAAGTCCATTCCTAACTCTATAGGCTGCCTATCAAAGCTCAAAGTTCTCAATGTTTCTGGAAACCTCCTTCTGTCGCTCCCTAAGACTATTGAGAATTGCAGGTTAGTTATAAACTCATATAACGACATTATTAAGTGTTCAACTTCATTTATTTTTTGAGCTCGCTCCATCCGTCCCAATTTATATGATGAAGATTGATTGGAAAAAGTTTAAAATGGAAGAGAGAATTTTGATATTTATGATCTAAAATATGCCATAGAAATTTATGTGGTTATAAACATTAAGGATAAAATTCAAAATTCAAAATTCAAAATTAAATTGCTATTAGATATAAAAAATTGTCTTTTATTTTTTGGATTATCTAAAATAAGAGTATCATATAAATTGCGACTGATGGAGGATCTTATTTTAGTGTTTTTCGAGTTATCATAGAATGTTGGGAAAATGGTCAAATATACCCCTATACTTTCGAAAATTATTTAAATATACCATTCGTTATACCATGAGTCCAAATATACCCCTACCGCTATACTTTGAATTCAAATATACCCCTCATTTAAACGGAGGGACACATGTCATTGTCCTGTTGGCCAATTCTAAATATCTCCTAATTAATTAAAAAGACCCATTACCCATTACCTAATTAATTCTAAACGGAGGGACACGATTCAAATATACCCTTCATTTTTTTCAGTTTTTACAAAACTATTGTTTTAGAAAAAAAAATTCAGTTTTTTTAAAGCACTTTTTTTTTGTAAAAACTGGAAAAAAATATTTTCGTTTTTTTTCAGTTTTTAGTAAAAATAATTTCATTTTTTTTTTCAATTTTTACAAAAATAATTACTTTAAAAAATTACTTTTCGGGTATGAGTAATGAGTTTTTAAAATTAATTAGGAAATATTTAGAATTTGCCAACAGGACGATGACACGTGTCCCTCCGTTTAAATGAGAGGTGTATTTGAACCCAAAATATAACGGTAGAAATATATTTAGACTCATATTATGACGAAGAATATATTTAAATAAATTTTGAAAGTAGATAGCTATATTTGGCCATTTTCCATAGAATGTTTCATTAACTATGGTTCAAGTAACTAGGTGCTTAATGTGACAGCTTATATATGCGAGTCTAATGTGTTGTTTCTAACAGTGTGATTTTTTAATATTATCAATGTGCTTTATGTTTATCTCTCTCCTCCATCCTCTTTGTACCTTGTACTGCATATTTCATGAAGAGTCTACAACTTACTTTATTCCAACAAATTAAGGGAAACAAACAATTTATCTCTCTTGGCATAGGCAAAATACAATATACTCGTGAACTAATATTTTCTTCTTCTCTCTTATAGATCGTTGGAAGAGTTGATTGCCAACTTCAACATGCTTACTCATTTGCCAGACACCATTGGATTTGAGCTTATAAATCTCAAGAAACTATGTGTAAATTCAAATAAACTAGCATACCTTCCTTACTCTACCTCTCACTTAACAAACCTTCGTGTATTAGATGCCAGGCTAAACTGCTTGAGGTCTCTCCCCGATGATCTCGAAAACCTAATCAACCTCGAAATTCTCAACGTTAGCCAAAATTTCCAGTACCTCACAAAGCTACCCTATTCAGTAGGGTTTCTCATTTCCCTGCATGAATTAGATGTTAGCTACAACAAGATCTCAGAGTTACCGGATTCCATTGGATGTCTGAAGAAGCTCCAGAAGCTGAGTGTGGAAGGCAACTGTCTCGTTTCTCCTCCACCGGATGTGGTGGAGAAAGGAATAATTGCAGTGAAGCAATATTTGTGTGACAAGATAAACGGATTGCATGACAAGTCTCCTAAGAAGCAATCTTGGTTTGGGAAGCTAGCTAGGTGCAGCACCTTCAATGGCCCCAACATACCGAGAGATCATGATGGGGACGGGTTTGATAGTCCGAACCGTCAATCTATTGATGCAATTGCCTCTCCGAGATTTCTGGTTATGCTTTCTCCTCGTCGGCTCCTCTCTCCGAAAACCTACTTCTCGAAATAATGAAGTTATTTTGATGCAAGATTTTCTTAATTTGCCAAGACTTTGCAAGTTGCAAGGGTGTGATTACGTTTCGAGTTTGAAATCGTGTGTATATTGTGTCATGTATAATTTGAGGTCTTGAGATTGTATATTACAGATTTTAGTAGAGTTTGCTTTTTTGATATTGGGGTTGGGTGTTGTTAAAAGCTCGAGGGTTCAGGGTCCATCGGATGAGCATGTGTACGAATAGAAAAGATACCCGACACATTTGATTCTGGAAAAGGATAGTTTTATTTTAAGACATTTCGCTGTTATATCTAATAATCACTGTTTTGCTTTACATCATTACATGTTCTATGCTCTTTATACCTCCTAATCTCTTTCTTTATTTATATTTGTGTTGTAAACTAAGCTGGGTTAATCGCCATTTCAATCACTTAAGGTACCGCGAGAGTATATCGTAATTACGTGACAAATGGGACTTCAAAGTACAATGAGAAAGTAGATGCTGTGCGGGGAATTATGGAAAATATATAAGAACGATGATATTTACTTTTGAGTATATGATTTCACTGACTCAGTGCCTAAACCGAAGAACCGTGCCGAAGAATACATAGTAACTCACAACTCTTCATGTCACATATCATCTTCAATCTTGCTTTCGATGAAAACAAAATTTCCCAACTGAATAAAAATCATACGTATGAAAAACAAGATTCAATGATTAGTCACAAAATTTCACAACTTCAAACTAAAATATAAACGAGCAACATGTTGAGTGGTATACCGACGAAACAAGTGTGATCTTCCCTCGCTTAACCTCAGATCGCCTCTAAATCCTGTACCTGACACATAGAAAGGAGTGGTGTGAGTCATTGACTCAGAGAGGGATTGTCACGCCCAACTGTTTACCCGAAAAACGGATAAAGTTGAATTTAAACGTAGTTCTAAGGATATGTGGTATAACTTAACATGAATCGTAAGGATAAATAGAAAGTATCAAATACGGATTGTAAAGAATGAAAAATACACAAAGTTGGAAAGAAGATGATTTAAGGACTAAACAAGATGAATCAATCTATGAAGCCAAAAAGAATAACCCTTCAATATAGGAGTGTATGGTATTTGAGTTACAATGTAAGCAAAAAACTTGGTCCTTACAGAAATAATAACCATCCCCTTTATAGTAGAGAGATCTTACTTTAGATATAATTAAAAATACATAGCGGGAGACCCATGATAAATCAGCTTTTCCATAATTTCTGCCAGGATTCTTTCCTCTAGTGGGATTGTAACGGCTCTTGTCTATGAGCTCGATATTGACTCGAGCTTTCGGTCTTGACTCGAGCTCTCGATCTTGACTCGAGCTCGATTCTGACTCGGATCATTGTATTGATTCGGGGTCAGTGTTGGTCGGTCTCTGCCTCATAAGCTCGATAACTTTACTTTGCATCCTAGTTCGACTTGGATTCGAGCTCGATAATGACATCGAGCTCGAAGCTTGGTGACCTGACTTCGGACCTCAACCTGATACTATGAAGACGCTTCTCCGATCCAATGTATTACCATTTAAACTATTTCGTACGAAGGACTAACCGGATTTTACCGTATATAGATAGTCCCCTCGTTTCTCGGGAAGGATGTAGCGAGAAACGACATGATTTCACAACGGTTCGATCATATATAAGCTGACGTTCACATTGGGCTAGATCATGACGCACATGATAGCTGTCCCGTTGGTTTAGTTTTTTAAGGCATTTAATGCGTGTCAGACGGTGGTCGGCCATTATCGAAATTGAACCGCCATTGCTATACCTATAAATAACCCCTTTTTTCACTTTTAATCACTTTTACATCTTCAAACTCTAAATTTTCTAACTTTTTTCTCACACTTTCTGAATTCACTCGCAAATCTGTGATTCTTCTCAGCAAAAACCTTTCTTCAAAAACACCAAATCTTTGTTACCTCCTTATATTCTCGATCTTTAAATCCAAAAAAATGGCGAAAACATCAAAAACCATTCCTCAGAAAGAAAAAGCTTCTTCTTCACAACCTGCCACCGACAAAACACCGGTGGAGCCACGACCTGAGGAATGCATTCCTGGGGAGTTTGTTCTTACGTCTGATTTTAAGGTCGACAAAGGCTCGTCGGTTCCTGGCCGATGTGAGCCTGTATCGAGGTATATGTGTTCAATAACCGAGAGGCACTTATGTGAATAGTAATCCCGTCTTCTGAAGAAGATATCACCACTTACGTGAAAGGGTTTTTAAGTGTGTATACTTACCCTTCCATGTTAGGTCCCCTCGACCCTGTTATTATTGACTTATGCCATCAATACCAAATAACCCTAGGCCAGATCCATCATTCTTTTTGGCGGATCGTTATTTTGATACGTTACTTCGTGAACAAAATCGAGGGGATGCCTTTCACCCTCGACCATCTCATCCGATTGTACTGTCCTCGCCTCTTTCGAGGCAGGTTAATAAAACTTCAGCATCGGGCTACCAAGGTTCTGTTCTCGAGTATAGACGAGGACATGGATCGAGGCTGGATGGGCTGGTTCATTCGAGTAAAGACTTTGGACCTGATTTAGACTGAAAAGATGCCCTTTTCCCGAGGAGTGGAACATGAAGCGTAAGTGCAATTCTGCTGTTATCTCCTACTATTTTGCCCATTCGTTCCTTTTCTCACCGATATCTCCCTTTTCGTGGTGCAGCGGTTCCTTGGATGTCCGGTGCAGTCCCCGATCTCAAGAACTGGGTACGAGATCTAGCTTCGACCTCCACATACACCGAGCGCTTGTGGCGTGATTTGTCAAAGGGACGATGGGAGGCAAAAAAGCACGGTGAGCCTCTTTCTCGTATCTTTGGTTGTTTGAACGAGATGCTTTCCATATATTCAAATCAATTTTCATGTATGTAGGTGTGGGCAAAGATGCGGTTTTGAGGCCCTCATCCATCGAGGAAGAGGTTTCGGCCTCTGATCCAAAGCCGGTGAAGGATAATAAGAGGAAAAGGGCCTCCGCTTCCGAAGATCCAAAATCGAAGATGAGGATGGCTCGAAAGCCGAGGAAGAATACCATTCCTTTGACTGTAGAATCAGTTCTGCGTCTAAGGGATGAAAACGATGAAGAAGAAGAAAACTACGGGTCCGTGATGGTGACCCGAATGAAGAAATCCATCGATGCCCCAAAGTCAGCTGAACCGATGGTGATTTATAAAGCTCCGCCTCAGATTGAGGAGATGTTGGGGGAAGGTTCGGGCAGAGTCCCCAAATCATTGGAAATCGAGGATGCTTCCCACCGAAGTTAACAAACGGTGGGTATATCCGAAGGGACCGGTCCCGAAGCTCTCAGATCTGAGGAGAACGCCTCAAGAGAGTCGCTTGGGGCAATAGTAATCGGAGACTCGCCCAGTCTCCCTGCCTTTTCCGAAGGGGCAATTCGGGAAGCCCAGATTTGGGGGCCCTCGAGATGAGCTGGTCTCATGAAGGGGAGGACCCCTTCAGTGATTTGTTTACTGGGGTCGAGGACACTGCTGGCCTTAGTGATGTGTCGGGCCTTTTCTGCGAAGTGCAGCAAGCTCTGAATCGGGTAAGCTTTAACTCTCGTCATTGATATTATTTTTTATGTTTGCTTTTGTCACGACCCAAACTGATGGGCCGTGACGGGCACCCAGTACTTTACTCAACGAGTACCAACGTAACGTATCTTTCTTATTACATTATCATATACACGTGACATACGGGCCTAATAGGCCAACATGATCATTTATAAACTCAAAACATAGGCCGACAAGGCCGTACAATCTTTCATGTACACGACATCTGTCTACAAGCCTCTAAGAATACATAATTTTCATAAAGGATGGGACAGAGTCCCGCCATACCAAACAATACACGTCTAAATCATAGTAACCAAACAAGCAACTCCGAAGCAAATGGAGCGCACCAACATCTTCCGCTTAGCTGATGGCCTACTTGGAGGGCTCTCGACCTATCTATCGGGACCTGCGGGCATGAAACGCAGCGTCCCCAGGCAAAAAAGGACGTCAGTACAAATAATGTACCGAGTATGTAAGGAATGAAAATCAGTAAATAATAGACATGAGAGAAACATGGAGTAAAAGACTCGACATGTACGTCTGCATAGCTCTGTGAATCATTTCATTTTTATATCGTCATGCATATGTGTATAAATGTCATACCATGCATAGGTATATGTGTTCATAACATCATCAGGCCTCTGAGGGCATCCCATCATATCATTTCGGCCACTGTGGGCAAATCATCAACGTATACCAGCTGATCAGGTGGTGGTGCGTATATAACGCCATAACCTTTTCCCATATCCCATATACATATAATATACGCGTATATAACGCCATCTGGTCATGGGTCAATGTACATCTATAAATGCATGAAATGCATTAGAATTACTTTCATAAGATTTCTTGGATTGTCATAAAATCAATATACCTTTCGGATAAACTTTATCAAATACGTATTTTTCTGAGACACATGAACAGAAGATATAATAATAATTCACATGGGGAATCAATAACATAGACACTCCTAATGCTTCTATGAATAGAGTCATTTATAAAAATTGTGCATTTACTCGTTTCGTATGTATCATATGGATCATGCCAAAAAGAAAGAAGGGATAGCCTTATCATATCTGAGCCAATTTTCTTGACAATTCCTCTAACACACTTCAATTGCTACAGCACGTAACGGTGGATCGAAGTAGGGGAAAATCTGTATGATATTCTTGAGAAAGAATGCACCGAACTCCGTTATAAATGCAAAATCTCACTTTCATTTTGGATTGTTGAAGCCTGGCATTGCTTTGATATATGCAGATGCATATGAAATGATCCAAATAGCGTTATGAGGTTCTCTTTATGGGTGTGGTCCCCACTTTCATAATGACTAAGACACCAAAAAACTCTCTTAATGCCACCTTATTCTATGATTTTAAGAGTCATACTTTGATAAAGCCTTGGCTGCCACGTTTTTGTAGTTAAAGCTTTATCAAAAATACCATTAATTAACTACTAATCTCATGATTAATTGATAATCTTCCACTATTCAATAATTAACCAATTACCCATATAATTAAGAATTATCTCAAATTACTTATAATACTACTCACTTTTAACATACCTTATACACCTTACTATCATGGCCATGTGGTACCTTGTATGGTACTAGTCCATAAATACCAGGTATTTTAGCTCGGGCCGTATTTTATCTCAAAATGTCAAACTTCGATGAAATTCACTTTCTTCGATTTGCTTACCCTCTCACCTTCACGAATTTACTCATTACTTGTTTGAAATAGCATAAAATGCTTATAATCTTAAAATAATCGCATTCCCGAACTTACGTCTATTAACTTACGACGAAACTTTAACATACGAAAAATGCGGGATGTAACATCTCATTTCCTAGCTTTCATCAATTTACTTATAGCGTACTTTCACGTGTGAAAACATGGGGTGTAACATCATTCCCCCCTTTGGAACATTCGTCCTCGAATGTTGGCTGGTGTTCTTATCATTTTCATAGCCTATGTCTTCCGAATACTTTATTACTCTCCTTTCCATCTAGGCAACTGTTCTGTGAAAAAGGCCAGGGCATTCCCCCCTTTAGGCCTCTTTCTCACACCATGACTTATGGTCAGAATCCTTCCAGTCTAGTAACTGTTGCTACCTTCTATCATGAAGCCTGTATGACTTTGACCTTATAAGTGCGCTTATGCGTCTCTTCTTTCCTTTTTTCCTCCGATTTTTAGCCATTACTGAAGTTCTTCGCTCGGTATTTTGTCGAACTTACGAATATTTCTATACCTTATTTCATAGACCCGGTTATCCATCCGTATGACTTTACTGCATCTAAGTAGGTCATACTATACTATAACTCTTACCTCGATTTCTCGTTACTGAGGTCTGCTACCAAATTCCAGGTTACTTTCATTGCTTATCCAATATGTATAAATCTATGTCCTTTAATGCTTCCACATTACTGTTCATCTTAAGAATGACAGCCTAATCTCATCTCAAACTTTATAACTTTTATCCATCCATTGTTGATTCATCCCAATATTGATCTACTATCTACCCCTGATAACTTAACCTTTTATGTAACACTACCGCTAGGCTTCATGTTCATCGGGGAACATCTAAAATGACTAGACTGATCCACCTGGGGCGATACCATGCTTTCATAACCGTATCTCACGTCATCCTAATGTGATTCACCTTGCGTGGGTATTTTAATCCTGTCCAATTCACGAGATCCCTTTCTTTTCTTCGTCAGATCATTACTTAATCGAAGGCCCAACATTCATCCTTTATCTATCACAATTACACCCTCATTCTATTACCAGGGCAACATTCCATCTCTTCTAAATGCTATTAGTCTTAGACTCCTTTGAGTTCATTCAGGCTATAGTGAGCTTTGTATAACTTAGAGAAACCATTTGCTCTTCTTGTTTTCATGGGCTTAATCCCTAGGACTTATCCATTCTTATCACCTTCTCACTCTCCCTTTCTTATCCTTACTCCTGTCTTCCTAAAGCCTTGTCGCTTTACCATAATTTAGCTTGTGACCTACACATATCTATTTATACTACTCGCAACCTTTCTTCATCTTGATTGCATCATAGATTTCTTTGTATTATTTTGGAACATCAAGTGAGACATCGCATCATCTCTAACTCTTCTTTACTCTCTTAAGTAGATATCTCGGTACCTGGAACCCATAGGCTGGAAGATATGCCACTATCGATGTCGCTATTGATACCGAATCCCAGTGCTTCTAGCCTTCTATCCGAAGTATGGACTATTTCCAACCTTCTGCATATGAGTATCTTGTACGTTGTTCACTTTTACCTTACTTACCTTAAAATCTCTCATCACATCTTCTATTTCTTTTACGACCTCCCTTCCACATAGGTATAATTCACATCCACTACTTGAAGTTCTATTATAATACATGCACCTCTTTACAAAATCTCGTGAGAGCTTCATACTAACTTCTTATGAGGCTGGTACTTTTCTAACTGACTTTATCGTAAAGCCGTTATAGAATATGGCTTCTGTAGTATCTCTCTTGTACCTCTGATATTTAAGAGTGATCCTGTAATGTTCTCAATCACGAGGTCTATAATTTTCTTGGTCCAATAATCAGGCTCCTGATTTACTTTGTTAGTGTAACTCTTTAGTTTCCACTTCCTTCTGATTAATCTTCATGTAGGCTTAATCTATCTTCCGATCTGCAGCTCATGGTATTAGTTATTCCTTTAGCCTTTCATGGACGCTATGGAATATCCATGATACAATCCTTTAACAATTCAATCCTTTGTCTATGACCTGGACTTAATTCTTTCTTTTAACTTATACCGGAGTCTTCTACGTCCGTATGATTGTCAACATATATGTTGCATGTATAAAACTCCAAACTCTTAAGTGTGTCCATAATGTAACTAACTATGCATCATTGATCGAATAATTCCTTTTGTTCCTTCTCAGCTTTCTTTAAACGTAAGCTTTTACTTTTCCTGGTCTTTCTTCCCCCTTTCGTGTGTATACTTAGCTTATCTTAGTGCCCATGGATATTGGAATTCCATACAACTCATATGATTTTGGATATCACTTCTGATTTTTACTTCCCGTTCATTAACCACGGTAGGTGCCAATTCCTTTTGGAATGCTTACAACGTTATTGTGAGACTGTTGTTACACGACCATTTCCTCTTTAGGTCACTGTTCTTATTTCCTCAGCTAGTATTTCATTGTAGTATTTATAGAGGATCTTCTGATTCTTGTAAAGCTGCGATCTTATCATATCGTATACTTGACGGAATTTTTTGATGTTCTTCCCCGCCTATAATTATCCGTAATTACTTAACTCCACGCCCTTGTGCTTATAGGGTTGCTTCTGAACTTGATATTTTGACTATATTCCCAGTGGCACTCGCTTTTATTTCCGCAATACTCATATGGTACCTTTAACTACCCCGACCCCTATCTGAATCTTTCTCAAGTATTACAATGACACTATTGCGAGGCTGAATTCACTATATTGGGTTTTACTACGTTTATCTTGCACGATCTGCTGATTCGTCTGTAACCTCTTGTCTAGCCATAACTAGGCTCTTCCTGAATCAACTACCAATTACTTGTTATCCATTCTATTATTGCCGGAATGCAATCTGAAATTCTCATGATGCTAACTATTATCAAATTACTCAGTTCCTAATTCATGTTTACTTTATCTTGTTCACTGGTCCATACTGATTTCAATTACTCTGGGGTCTAACTTTGCCTTCTGTTAATCACGTTAGAGTCGCGAACTTATTTCTCGAAATGAGGATGTGACTGTAAGGCCTATACTCTTTTGTTGTCTTAAGGCCCATCACCTCTCGTCTCTTTCTTCATTTGACTATAGATTCTGTAACACTCTACCGTTGCCATCCATATGTCACATCTCACTATAATGCTTCATTATCCCTCTTCGTACTTCCCTACTAATATTTCTATCTATCACTTTATTCTGAAAATTTGAACAAAACATTCTTTTGCTTTTAGCTCCCCTTTCTCCATCCATTGGCTCTTCGAATTTCCAAACATTCTTTCTCTACTAGGGACGGGAGACACACTAAGGTAATATCTACCCCTTCCAGGATTCTAGTGCCCATCCTTGTAGTACCCATATCTAGCTGTACTATTTTAGAGTGCACCATCTAGGTGTCTCATAAAGAGATCTACTAGCACATTTGCAATATCCTTCGAAGATGTCAATAAACGACAAACAATCCATTCGCCATTTTGGGTTATTCTAACCCCAGCTGGATCCTAATATCCCATCCTATCTTAAATCATATCTGTTAGCTCCCATAGGGCATAACTAAGATCAACGTAGCCAATTGTACATACCTCTGTTACTGTTGAATATAACTCAAAAAGCTTATATTCCTGTGCCTGAATTGTAAATACTGTTAACCTTCATTAACTGGGCGCCTTGTACCCTTCTTCATCTTGTTTCTTTTGCTTGTTGAAACTTGTATTTATCTTCTGAATCTCCCATTGTCTTTCACCATAAAGGTGGATAGGTATTCTTGTCTCAAGGCTCCTTATCAAGAGGCTTACACGTCTTAGTACACACATGATTTGCTGAATACCTCATATTTATCCATCACAAGCATGATGCAAAAATTGAGTTCCTCAGACTCAATTCCTCCACAGCTATATCTCTTACCAACCATCTTCCTGGATGCAGGCATCGTCGTATTATGAATAAGATAGAGTTTAGGAAATTGAGTTCTTACAATTGACCTCTACCACACGATCTAGAGTAAGAAAAAAGAGTGACAGTCCTAAATACCATGTAGCCTCCTGCTTATAAGTGTGGGGCATGACACACCCATAAACAAGACTCTACTAGACATGACTTGTAGACTACCTAGGACAGAACTTCTCTGACACCACTTTTGTCACGACCCAAACCGATGGGCCGCGACGGGCACCCGGTACCTTACTCAACCGAGTACAAACGTAACGTATCTTTCTCATTACATCATTATATACACGTGATATACGGGCCTAATAGGCCAACATGATCATTTATAAACTCAAAACATAGGCCGACAAAGTCGTACAATCTTTCACGTACACGACATCTGTCTATAAGCCTCTAAGAATACATAATTTTCATAAAGGTTGGGACAGAGTCCTGCCATACGAAACAATACACGTCTAAATCATACTAACCAAACAAGCGACTCCGAAGCAAATGGAGTGCACCAGCTTCTTCTGCTGAGCTGATAGCCTACTTGGATGGCTCTCGACCTATCTATCGGGACCTACGGGCATGAAACGCAGCGTCCCCAGGCAAAAGGGACGTCAGTACAAATAATGTACTGAGTATGTAAGGAATGAAAATCAGTAAATAATAGACATGAGAGAAATATGGAGTAAAAGACTTGACATGTACGTCTTCATAGCTCCGTGAATTATTTTATTTTTATAACGTCATGCATATGCGTATAAATGTCATACCATGCATAGGTATATGTGTTCATAACATCATCAGGCCTCTGAGGACATCCCATCATATCATTTCGGCCACTGTGGGCAAATCATCAATGTATACCAGCTGATCAGGTGGTGGTGCGTATATAACGCCATAACCTTTTCCCATATCCCATATACATATAATATACGCGTATATAACACTATCTGGTCATGGGTAAATGTACATCTATAAATGCATGAAATGCATGAAATGCATTAGAATTACTTTCATAAGATTTCTTGGATTGTCATAAAATCAATATACCTTTCGGATAAACTTTATAAAATACGTATTTTTCTGAGACACATGAACAGAAGATATAATAATAATTCACATGGGGAATCAATAACATAGACACCCCTAATGCTTCTATGAATAGAGTCATTTATAAAAATTGTGCATTTACTCGTTTCGTATGTATCGTATGGATCATGTCAAAAAGAAAGAAGGGATAAACTTATCATACCTGAGCCAATTTTCTTGACAATTCCTCTAACACATGTCAATTGCGACAACACGTAACAGTGGATCGAAGTAGGGGAAAATCCGTATGATATTCTTGAGAAAGATTGCACCGTACTCCGTTATAATTGCAAAATCTCACTTTCATTTTGAATTGTTGAAGCCTGGCATTGCTTTGATATATGCAGAAGCATATAAAATGATCCAAATAACGTTATGAGGTTCTCTTTAAGAGTCATAAGACTCTTAAGTTATAGATTTCTTATGCATGCGTGTGGGCCCCACTTTCATAATGACTAAGCCACCAAAAAGACTCTCTTAATGCCACCTTATTCTATGATTTTAAGAGTCACACTATGATAAAGCCTTGGCTTCCACGTTTTTGTAGTTAAAGCTTTATCCAAAATACCATTAATTAACCACTAATCTCATGATTAATTGATAATCTTCCACTATCCAATAATTTATAAATTACCCACATAATTAAGAATTATCTCAAATTACTTATAATACTACTCACTTTTAACATACCTTATACACCTTACTATCATGGCCATGTGGTACCTTGTATGGTACTAGTCCATAAATATCGGGTATTTTAGCTCGGGCCGTATTTTATCCCAAAATGTCAAACTTCGACGAAATTCACTTTCTTCGATTTGCTTACCCTCTCACCTTCACGAATTTGCTCATTACTTGTTTGAAATAGCATAAAATGCTTATAATCTTAAAATAATCTTATTCCCGAACTTACATCGATTAACTTACGATGAAACTTTAACATACGAAAAATGCGGGATGTAACATCTCATATCTGAGCTTTCATCAATTTACTTATAGCGTACTTTCACGTGCGAAAATATGGGGCGGAATAGCTATTCTTTTCTAACTTCTTTTCTTCTTTTTTCGCAGGCTGTGGCGGTTCATCGAGAAGCATGTTCTCGGTCTCGAACTGAGCTACATCGATTCGAGGCCGATCTCCGACGAGCTACGGAGGAGAGGAAGGCCCTCGGACTCCTTTCCGGTCAAAGAGAAGAAGAAATCAAAGGCCTTCGAGCTGAGTTGGCCAAGGCTCATCAAGACCAAACCGACCTGACCGAGCAGGTAATGATAATATTAAGAACTCATGGGCTTGATTTAGGATCGGAGGCTAATATTTCGATCTCACAGCTGCAGCAGAAACTCGAGACGATCGGGCAGCTTCGTGAAGAAGTTGATATAATAAGGGCGAAGACCATGGGATGGAGAGATGGCATGGACCGTCTTGCTGTAGAAAAGGAGACTGTTCGGGCCCAATTGTCATCGACTGTAAGCCAACTTCAAGGCATGAAGGAGAAGAGCTCGGTTCAAGCGAGAAAAATTGAGGAACTCCAGGGTCGGTTGGCCTCCGAACTTGCCAAGGCCAAATCTGATGCCGAAAAGGCAAAGTCCTATGCAGATGCATTAGTGGCCGTCTATTGGGCAGATGCTGAAGCTGCTCAGGTACAAGAAAGAGAGGCATCCGAGACTGCCAATACTTGAGCACATTGGGTTGCCGAACTTGCTAAATGCCCCGATCTCGGAGGGAGACCCTCGAAGAGATCCATGCTCGAGGCTTCGATCTTACCGAAGAGATAATAAGAGCAAAAGAGCTTGAAGCTGATGCTGAATCCTTGGCTTCCGATGATGATGATGGTGGTGATGATGATGATGGCAATGATGGGAGCAAGAGTGGGTCCGAGAGCGGGGAGGAGCCCGATGGAGAAGAGACTTCCCCCGTAGATAACCAAGAAATTTAGCCATTAGTTTTCATTTTGGTTTTTTTGTGTAGTGTCATGTTCGGACATTGTAAATATTCTTGTATATATTAAGATCTTTTCTTTTCATGACTCGCCTCCATTTTATTCTCTACCTTGAGAAGATTTTGTTTTATTCATGCCTTATGAAGGTTTTCATAAGTTTTTAGGCGATTTGGTCGAATTTGGATCTTGTAGCCTTCATAACCGAGTGAGTGCTTGCTCAAAACTCGAAATAAGGTAGCCCATAGGCTTAGTAGCAGAGTTGAGTGATTGTTTGGACCTGAATTAATGTGGCCCGTAGACTTAATGGTCGAGTGAGAATTTGCTCGAACTCGAAATAAGAGTAGCCCATAGGCTTAGTAGTCGAGTGCATGATTTGAACTCAAAATAATGTAACCCGTAGGCTTAATGGTCGAGTGACCGATTCGAACTCGAAGTAATGTAGCCCATAGGCTTAATGGTCGAGTGAGTGATTGCTCCAACTCGAGATGATGTAGCCCGTAGGCTTATTAGTCGAGTGAGTGATTCGAACTCGAAGTAATGTAGCCCGTAGGCTTAATGGTCGAGTGAGAGTTTGCTCGAACTCAAAATAAGAGTAGCCCGTAGGCTTAATAGTCGAGTGAGTGATTCGAACTCGAGGTAATGTAGCCCGTAGGCTTATTAGTTGAGTGAGTGATTCGAAGTCAAAGTAATGTAGCCCGTAGGCTTAATGGTCGAGTGAGTGTTTGCTCGAACACAAAATAAGGTAGTCTGTAGGCTTAGTAGTCGAGTGAGTGATTCGAACTCGAGGTAATGTAGCCCGTAGGCTTAATGGTCGAGTGAGTGATTGCTCTAATTTGAGATGATGTAGCCCGTAGCCTTAGTAGTTGAGTGAGTGATTTGAACTCGAGGTAGTGAATCCTGTAGGCTTAATGGTCGAGTGAGAGTTTGCTCGAACTCAAAATAAGAGTCGCCCGTAGGCTTAGTAGTCGGGTGAGTGATTTGAACTCGAGGTAGGCTTAGTCGAGTGAGTGCTTGCTCTAACTCGAAGTAATGTAGTCCGTAGGCTTATTAGTCGAGTGAGTGATTCAAATTCTAAGTAATGTAGCCCGTAGGCTTAATGGTCGAGTGAGAGTTTGCTCGAAATCAAAATAAGAGTAGCCCGTAGGCTTAGTAGTCGAGTGAGTGATTCGAACTCGAGGTAATGTAGCCCGTAGGTTTATTAGTCGAGTGAGTGATTCGAACTCGAAGTAATGTAGCCCGTAGGCTTAATGGTCGAGTGAGTGTTTTCTCGAACTCGAAATAAGGTAGCCCGTAGGCTTAGTAGTCGAGTGAGTGATTCGAACTCGAGGTAATGTAGCCCGTAGGCTTAATGGTCGAGTGAGTGATTGCTCCAATTTAAGATGATGTAGCCCGTAGCCTTAGTAGTCGATTGAGTGATTTGAACTCGAGGTAGTGAATCTTGTAGGCTTAATGGTCGTGTGAGAGTTTGCTCGAACTCGAAATAAGAGTCGCCCGTAGGCTTAGTAGTCGGGTGAGTGATTCGAACTCGAGGTAATGTAGCCCGTAGGCTTAATGGTCGAGTGAGTGATTGCTCTAATTTGAGATGATGTAGCCCATAGCCTTAGTAACACGTTGATTTACCTTAATCCTGTTTGCATAATAAATCTCGAAATAAAGGAATATTTCTTGGATATAAGATATCGGTAAAAAACTTTCTTTGTAAGTCATTATACATGTGTTCATATTTTGCGTCAGGACTCGGGCCAACTACATGAGCATGGTTCGTTTTGACCATTTGGCTCTTACGAATTTTCCTATCGGAACCCTGTTGTTATGAAGTAACTTTCTTGCATCGAACTTGATATATTAGAGGGCTAATGCCCCCAGTATTCGAGGTTGATTGTAAAAGGCCTCAGATACTGTCGAATTGTTTCTAAGTTAGCACGATCAATGGTTGCCTCATTAAAAACCTTGCCGAAAAACCCGTTTGGGATAAAACCGGTCTAAGGGAAAAAGAGTGCAACGCGTGCTTTCAGACCTAGGGCTTCATATTGAAGGATCCATCCTTTCTCTTGATCGGACTCTTGCAAGGGTTAGTTTCGAAATATAAATGAATATGGGAGGGTCGTACCTTAGCAGTAGTATCATTTTAGGTGCGATACATTCCAATTGCTTGATAGTTGTTTGAAATTTATAATACCGAGCTTGTAGGATCCTTTTCCGACGTTTTCGAGAACCTGATATGGTCCTTCCTAGTTTGGACCCAGTTTTCCTTCATTTGGATTTCGGGTACTAAGGGTGACTTTTCTTAGCACTAAGTCCCCGAGTTTAAAATGGCGAAGCTTGGTTGTTAGATTATAGTATCTTTCGATCCGCTGCTTTTGGGCGGCCAATCGGACGAGAGTGGCTTCTCATTTTTCATCCAATTATTCGAGGCTAGTATTCATAGCCTCGTGATTTGACTCTTCTGTTGTATATCGAAACCTGGCACTGGGTTCTCCGACTTCAACTAGAATCAAGGCTTCGGAGCCATATACTAAGGAGAATGGGGTTTCCCCCGTATTGGACTTTGATGTTGTTCGATACGCCCAAAGAACTTCGGGTAGGATTTCTCTCCATTTCCCCTTAGCGTCGTTCAACCTTTTCTTTAGATTTTGAATGATAGTTTTGTTCGTCGATTCGGCCTGTCCGTTCCCACTAGGGCGATACGGTGTTGATAATATCATTTTTATCTTATGGTTTTTGAGGAATTTTGTCACTTTGCTGCCGATAAATTGTTTCCCATTGTCACACACTATTTCGGCGGGTATCCCAAATCGGCATATGATATGATCCCAGATGAAGTCTATAACCTCTTTCTCTCTAACTTTTTCGAATGCCTGTGCTTCAACCCATTTAGAGAAATAGTCAATCATAAATAAAATGAACTTAGCTTTACCTGGGGCCGATGGCAGAGGGCCGACGATATCCATTCCCCATTTCATGAATGGCCTTGGGGATAGGACTGAGTGAAGTTGCTCTCCGGGCTGATGGATCACTGGTGCAAACCTTTGACATTTGTCATATTTTCGAACAAACTCCTTTGCATCTTTGTCCATATCGATCCAATAATATCCTGCTCTGATTATTTTTCGGACTAATGAATAGGTACCGGAATAATTTCCACAAGTACCCTCGTGAATCTCACGTAGGACGTAATCGGTGTCCCATGGTCCTAAGCATACTGCCAATGGTCCATCGAATGTCCTTCGGTATAATGTTCCATCTACAATCAATATGAACCGAGAAGATTTGGTTCGTAGGGCCCTCGAATTTTTAGGGTCTGATGGGAGCTTTACGTTCTCCAAGTATTCAATATACTTATTCCTCCAATCCCAGGTTAAGCTTGTAGAGTTTATCTCGGCATGACCTTCCTCGATCATGGATCTCGAGAGTTGAACGACAGACCCCGAGTTGATCTCATCTTCCCCAACCGATGATCCCAAATTTGCAAGTGCATCGGCCTCACTATTTTGTTCTCGAGGTACATGTTGTAAGGTCCATTCTTTGAAACGGTGCAAAGTTACCTGTAGTTTGTCCAAATACCTTTGCATTCTATCTTCTCGAACTTCGAAGGTTTTGTTTACTTGATTTACCACCAGCAAAGAGTCACAATTGGCTTCAATGACTTCTGCTCCCAAGCTTTTAGCTAGCTCGAGAACTGCAATCATGGCATCATACTCGGCCTCATTGTTAGTCAACCGAGTAGTTTTGATATATTGCCTAATAGTGTTACCCGTGGGCGGCTTTAAAATGATGCCTAGCCCGGACCCCTTCACGTTCGAAGCCCGGTCCGTGAAAAGGGTCCATACCCCCGATGATGTACCCGATTTCAATAAGAATTCTTTTTCAACTTTGGGTACGAGGGTCGGCATGAAATCGGCCACGAAGTTCGCTAAAATTTGAGACTTAATGGACGTACGAGGTTGATATTCGATATCGTACCCATTGAGTTACAATGTAAGCAAAAAACTTGGTCCTTACAGAAATAATAACCATCCCCTTTATAGTAGAGGGATCTTACTTTAGATATAATTAAAAATACATAGTGGGAGACCCATGATAAATTAGATTTTCTATAGTTCCTGCTAGGATTCTCTCCTCTAGTGGGATTGCAATGGCTCTTGTCTATGAGCTCGATATTGAATCGAGCTTTCGGTCTTGACTCGAGCTCTCGATTTTGACTCGAGCTCGATTCTGACTCGGATCCTTGTATTGATTCGGGGTTAGTGTTGGTCGGTCTCTACCTCATAAGATCGATAACTTTACTTTGCATCATAGTTCGACTTGGATTCGAGCTCGATAATGACATCGAGCTCGACATTGATCGGTCCCTCGAGCTCGAAGCTTGGTGACCTGATTTCGGACCTCAAACTGATACTATGAAGATGCTTCTCCGATCCAATGTATTACCATTTAAACCAGTTCGTACGAAGGACTAACCAGTTTTTACTGTATACACCAACCTTGGGAAGCGAGACCGGTGCTCAACCGAAATATCTCAGTCAAGCAAGCCTACTTGATGTCTACTGCCCAACATTGTTCATGAGTGATTCGAGGATAAATGACAAGAGATAGACAATGAGTGGATAGGTACAACATCGTATTTCATTACTTAAAGGAGCTACATTGATAATTACCAAAAGATTACAGGTTCACATTTAGAAGTGAAAACATCCGACAATTATAACAACATTTTTAATTTGTTTTTCCCCATTCAAAACACATCATACAGCATGTCTACGGAGCCTCTAAGTAAACAAGAGATTAATATGGAATTTCTGGTGACAAGGTCCCAGCTATACCTCAAATTAAAATATAATGTACACGAATCAAAATGACACAAGGCCCTAATATGAAGTATGGCTCACCAAATCAGTTGAGAAGAGGGTATGTTGCTATCAATGATCAGTTCCGGCCTGCTGAGGAACTACCTGTATCCATTAAAGATGCAGCACCCCGGCAAAAAGTGCGTTAGTACATATAGAATAGTACTAGTATGTAAAGCTAAATGCCCTCTCATGGAACAGAATGCCAAGATAAAAGGAGAGGAACATGGAATCTGTAAAAAAAACCAATAATATTTAAATACTAAGTTAAATCAAAGAAAACTTTCATTAATAATTTTGGTTGGGATATCCTTGGTAAAGACACACCACTATGCACATGGCATGGATTCTTATCTCTGCCCCGATCGGCTACGCCGTCTCACCCCAATGTATGAGGATCGACATAGAAAAACAAAATCACTACCATGTGCGCGGCATGGCGTCCGATTTTCGCTCGATACACTAGGCTGTCTCAGTACAATGTCGTGTGGATCAACATGGTCTTTGCTAGCTATCAAGTCATCCCAATCAAGGAGAATAATCTCAACATAATATAACGGGGATTCACCCCTCAATCAACTCCTACACTGGCACGCGCATTTTCGGGCTTGAGCATTTACCCAGCCTTCCTCAGTGACATAACGATACTCTCAAAAATACTTTTTATATAAAAGAATTATATTCATATCATAGCTTTTCATTAACTCTTTCATTTCATTGAAACTCTTATCCATACATGATGATCTTCATTCTTGGCACGATGACCGCATTTCAAATTTCATTTCATTCCTTTACTTGCAATGGATTATCAAAAAGCATTTAAAACATTAGAAAAATTATAGCTTCAACTCACAAGTACATAAGAGTTCAAAACACATTGGAAATACTTACAAAAGGAGATCATAGTGATTTCAATGGAATCATGGACTGAGTTCATGAGCGGTTGATAAACTAATCACACTTGAAGTATTTTTAAAAAGGGAGAACATGGTATAATGAGAGCAAAACAAATATGACTTGGGTAAATAAACATGTGGTACATCAATTATTTGTGCTATTTGCTACAATAAGAATAGGAACTAGGACCAATCATACTTGGAATTCATACGGAGATCATGAAATCCAATTCTAGGGAGGAGGTTTAGCCAACATACCTTGTGGATGAGCCGTGGGCTATGTTTTGTGGTAACATTGTTATTGTTAATTTTGGTAGTGTTGTGGCATATGGGCACTTGTGGTGCGAGTTGATTATTGTGTTGTGATATTGATGCACATGCGACAGTATAAGGATAGGGGTTAATGCGCATGCGACGAGATAAAGTGAGATTTATATGCGTGTTGCTGGTAAGGGAATGACTTGAGCCACACGGTGAGATAAGGGGGCTAAAGCGCGTGTAGCTATTTTGAAAATTTATTTAAAAATAAATGCAAGGCTCATGCGGCGATATAAGGAAGATTGTGATTGTGATTGTGATTGTGATTGGTGAAATGTGAATATGTGGTGTGGTAGCTCGGATGTGATTCTTGTTGTACATTCTATGTTGAGACGGCTTGTTGATTTAACGGTTAAGGTTAATTCTTCATATGTTTTGCTTGTATTTTGTCTGTATTTGATCACTTGTTATTATTATCATATGATCATTCCTTGTTGTCCTTATTGTTTTAATTTCCGTTGTTTGCCTAATATCATCGTACTGTTTTGTTGTCATTTATCTCTTGTTTTCCATTATTAGATTATATTAATACTCTACACAGGTTTCTATGTCTAGTAGGTGTCTTGACCTGGCCTCATCACTATTCTACCGAGGTTAGGCTTGATACTTACTAGGTACCGTTGTGGTGTACTCATGCTACTCTTTTTTATATTTTGTGCACATCCAGGTACTTCTGCTCGTGTTGGATGCCATTGAGTTGACCCGGACATCTCGGAGACTTTAAGGTATACCTGCTTGACGCTCGCAGGAATCAAAGTCACCTTTTGTTGTTTTCTTTTCTACTGTTATCTTCACATCAAACATTATTGTATTTAGAGATTTCCAGTAAACTTCTTAGAGCTTATGACTCAGTTTCACCGGTTTTGATAATTATTTGGATGTTGTACCATTTGGTTATATTATGATATTTTCATTAGTTTAATTTAATATCTTAGCCGTTATTTCTGTTAAATTCTCAATGTGTGTTAGGCTTACGTAGTCTTATAAACTAGGTGCCATCACGACTACCTAAGGTAGAATTTTGGGATTTTCACAAATTGGTATCAGAGCTCTAGGTTCATAGGTGCTACGAGTAATAAGGAAGTTTGGTAGAGTCTTGCGAATCGGTAACGAGATATTTTTACTTATCTTCGAGAGGCTACAAGACTATTAGCGAATTCCACTTCTTTGATTTCTATCGTGCGGATTTGTTGATTTTGAGATCTGAGCCTTTGTCTTTCTATTCTCTCATAGATGGTGAGGACACGTACTGCTAGATCATATGATCAGAAATCTGTGCCCCTGCTATAGCCATGAGAGGCCAGGGCCGAGGTAGTGGCTGAGTAGGGGCACGGCTGCATCCAAAGCACCTGCTCGAGCAACGACTGAGGAGCCACCAGCAACTCCAGTTGGGGGACATGCACCTGAGATGCCTACTGCTACCCCATGATTCCAAGAGACTTTAGCACACTTCATGAGTATGTTCGGTACTTTAGCTCAGGCGGGAGTAATCCCAGTTGCACCAGCTACATCTCATGCTGGGGGAGGAGCTCAGAGTCCTCGAGTCGCACTCGAGAGCAGTGCATCCATGTTGATCATGTTTTGGGTGTTATGCCAGCACAACATGTTATTCCGGTTTAGCCTGAGGTCAGGCCAAAGGAATCTGAGGAGGAGCAAAGAAGGCTTGAGAGGTTGAAGAAGTATGATCCTTCTACTTTTAGTGCCGCATTTACTGAGGATGCGCAAGGTTTTCATGATAAGTTCCACCTTATTCTCCGCACCATGGGCATTGTGGAGGTGAGCCGAGTAGCCTTTACTACATTTCAGTTGTTAGGAGCAGCATATTGGTGGTGGCAGGCTTACAAGGAAGGCATGATAGCTAATGTAGCTCCATTCAATTGAACTTAGTTTTCAAAGATGTTTTTGAGAGAGTATGGTCCCCAGACCCTCCCGGATGCATGACACATAGAGTTTGAGAAGTTGCGTCAGGGGCTATGTCAGTGTAAGAGTATGCCATCGGATTCAGTGAGTTGTCTTGACATCTACCTGCTTTGGCTTCTACAGTCAGAGAGCGAGTCCACAGATTCATCGAGGGGCTCAGTTATGGTCTTAGATTTAGCATAGATCGGGAGTTGGAGACAAAAAGTCTATTTCAGTAGGTTATAGAGATTGCCCGGAGGATAGAGCGTATGCGGGGCTAGGAGAGGGAGGATAATGAGGCCAAGAGGCCTCGAGATTCTAGAGGATATAATGGTGCCCGCGCTCTAATTTCAAATCTTCATGGCAGAGGTTATGTGAATGGACCAATTCATTCAGCACTTCCATATACTCGTAATGCTCCAGCTATTCTGAGGTCTTAGATCGCCCATTATGCATAGCCATTTCTAGTGCACCTCCTACACGGTGTGCCTTCAGCAGTCAGTCTAGCCGACCACGTTAGTTCACTTTCAGTAGCCATGCCCACGGAGGGCTTGTTTAGAGTGTGGAGATACCAGGCATATGGTGAGGGACTGCCCCAGACTTGTGCACCTCCACAGACTACATAGGCTCCATGGATTCCATATGGCCCATAAGGTTCATAGGCCATGGTTGCTACTCCAGTCCCCGCTCCACCTCCATCGCCTGCTAGGGGTGGAGGTCAGGCGGGTAGAGGTCGCCCTAGAGGGGGAGGCCAGGCTCGTTTCTATGTTTTTTATGTAGGGCGGAGGCTGTTGCATCGGATGTTGTCATCACAGGTATTATTCCGGCCTGTCATAGGGATACATCAATTTTATTTTATCTAGGTTTCACTTATTCATAAGTGTCATCTTACTTTGCTCCATATTTGTATGTATCTCGTGATAGATTGAGTGCTCCTGTATATGTGTCCACGCTTGTGGGGGATTCTATTATTGTAGATAGTGTTTATCGATCGTGTTTGGTACTATCGATGGTTATGAGACCAAAGTTGACCTTCTTCTACTCAGCATGCTAGAGTTTGATATGATATTGGGCATGGATTGGTTGTCTCCCTATCATGCTATTCTGGATTGTCACGCCAAGACCGTGACATTGGCTATGCAACAGTTGTGTCCTTCCTAAAGGCAAAACAAATGGTTGAGAAGTAGTATGAAGTATATCTAGCCTTTATGAGGGATGTCAGTGCTGATACTTCTACTGTTGAGTCAGTTTTGATAGTGAGAGATTTTCCAAATATGTTTCCAGCAAACCTACCGGGCATGCCGCCTGATAGGGATATCTATTTTGGTATTGACCTGGTGTCGGGCACTCAACCCACTTCTACTCCACCAAATCGTATGGCACCAGTGGAGTTGAAGGAATGAAAGGAACAACTTCAGGAGTTGCTTGATAAGGATTTCATTCGACCAAGTGTCTTGCCTTGGGGTGCTCTAGTTCTATTTGTGAAGAAGAGAGACAGCTCTACGAGAATGTGTATTGATTACATGCAAATAAACAAGGTTATAGTCAAGAATAGGTACCCACTACCACGTATTGATGATCTGTTCTACCAGCTTTAGGGTGCTCAGCTATCCTCAAAGATTGATTAGAGGTCAGGGTACCATCATTTGAAGATTTGGGATTCAGACATTCTGGAGACTACTTTCAGGGCTTGCTATCGTCATTATTAGTGTTTGGTGATGTCATTTGGGCTAGCCAATGCCCCAACAACCTTTATGCACTTGATGAACAGTGTGTTCCATTCATATCTTGATTCTTTCATCATCGTGTTAATTGATGACATTTTGGTGTATTCTCGCAATTGGGAGGATCATGAGCATCACTTAAGGATCGTGCTCCAAACCTTGAGGGAGAAGAAATTATAAGCAAAATCCTCCAAGCGTGAGTTTTGGATTTATTCGATGGTGTTTGTGGGTCACGTGGTGGCTAGTGAGGGAATCAAGGTGGATCCAAAGAAGATTGGGGCAGTTCAGAGTTGACCTAGACCATCTTCAGCTACATAGATTCGGAGTTTCATGGTTTTGGCATGTTCTTATTGCCATTTTGTAAAGGTTTTCTTGTGCATTACTACACCTTAGACCAGATTGATTCAGAAGGGTGCTCCATTCAGGTGGTCCAACGAGTGTGAGGAGAGCTTTCAGAAGCTTAAGTTTGCCTTGACCATAGCTCCTGTTCTAGTTTTGCCTTCAGCATCAAGTTTTTATACAGTTTATTGTGATGCTTCATGGTTTGGCATTAGGTGTGTCCTGATGGAAGAAGGTAGGGTGATTGCTTATGCTTCGCGTAAGTTGAAGTCCCATGAGAATAACTACCCCGTTCATGATTTAGAGTTAGCAGCCATTGTTCACGCATTGAAGATTTTGAGGCACTATCTCTATGGCGTATCTTGTGAGGTGTTCACAGATCATCGGAGTCTACAACACTTATTTAAGCAAAACGATCTGAACATGGGGAACGTAGGTGGTTAGAGCCATTAAAAGACTATGATATCACCATTCGGTATCAACCTGGGAAGGCCAATGTGGTGGGCGCTACCTTGAGTAGAAAGTGTATGGCCCCATAAAATTTTACAAAGGAAAATAATGTTTCATGGTGCCAGACTAGGCTTACGTGTTTGAGGAGCTCGCTGCGGCTCGGACTTTTGGGTCGAACAATGCATTGAGGTGTAAAGGAAAATTTTTGGCAGAGAAATGCATTTCTGCAGTCCATTATGCGACCGCAGAATCACTCTGCGGGTCGCATAATGGCCGCATAGTGAGGCAGGTATGGGCTGGCTTAGATGCCATTCTGCGATCGACTATGCGACCGCAGAACTGTTCTGCGGTTCATTATGCGATCGCATAACAGGTCTGTGGGCCACATAGTGACCGCAGTCCCAGGCAGATGTTTTCCAGTTTTTGGCACCAAATTGTGCGGCCGAAATGCAGACCGCATATCCATTCTACGGTTGCATATGCGACTGCATATCCATCATTTTTGGGTTTTTATAACCCGACCTACTTCAATTGAATAGACGCAATGGACCATTTTTGAGCTAAAACCTGATATTTTGAGAGTGAGAGATTGCCTAGAGTGGGAGAGTGATCTTCAACAATTTTTCCTTCAATTCTTGCTCAAATCTTTGAAGAATAATAAGGAAACCTCACTAGGTCTTCATCCTAGAGGTAAGATTATACACCCTAGCCCTTAATTTCGAAATTTAGCTAAGGATGGGTAATTAACAAAATAATTCTTGGGTATGGGAGTTGTTTATTTTGCATGCATGTATTATCAAAGGGTGTAGAAAAATTGTGAGCTAAAAATGGTAAAGAGTGGGTTGTGGGGTGATGGAATCCTCCATAAAAGGACCTTAAAACCTTAATGCACACCTAGTGTTTGATAAAATGCTCAAATGAGCTAGAACCATGATCATCCTCCTAATTTTTGGTTCAATTTGTTATATTTCTAAAATAGATTGAAGTTGCTAAGAATTCCGGAATATTTTAGAGTTAAAGGAAGCTAAATTGAGGTATGATGGCTAAACTCTTCTTTAATAAATGAAACCCCAATATCCTTGTAAGTTCCAAGATATTTATTGCAAGTTGAGTATTCCGAAAAAGTTTTATGTCAAAGATATATGTTTAATTTGTGTTTCAAATGCTCTCATGATATTGTATTATAAATTGAGGATGTTTTCCAAACTATGGATTGTGTATTTACGTTTTATGATTCCAAGTCGCGATTTATGTGAAAAACTATTTTGCCAAATTGTGTAGAGATTGTGATTGGGGTTACACCTCCACCCGCATATATTGGGGTGAGGCGGAAGGGCTGCTTTGTGTATGATTTTGTTATTGTTGTTGCACCACCACCCACATATATATATTGGGGTGAGGCGGCATGGCCGCTATGTGTGAAAATGGGTATTGTGTTTACACCTCCACCCGCATACATTGGGGTGAGGCGGCATTGACACTTAAGTAGAGTTTTGGTATTGTGATTACACCTCCACCTGCATACATTGGGGTGAGGCGGCGAGGCCGCTTTGTGTGGAAATGGTTACATAGGATCTCATCTTGAATTCTATAAATATTGACCATTGATAGCGGTACTCATTCTTCCCAGCTGAGTTGGTGAGCCCCATCTCATTCTAGGGTTGTGCATCTTTTGTTTCGTATGTGTTATCATGTTTTGAGGTATAGCCGGAGCCTTGTTGCCGGCACTATCATTGTACTCTTTGGTATTTTAGAGGCTCTGTAGACTAAGTGTGAGTTGTGTATGGGTGTTGGGAATGCTAAACTAGTTGTGTTGTGATTAAATCACTTGTTCCACTTTGAACCATGAAGGGGTATGTGTGTTGTTTTTGAGAATTATTAAATGAGGTAACTAATGAAATAGTTTAATATTATGTACATGATCTCCCTACTGTCTAATTAACGAAAATATGTATTATCCTTATTCATGGACGAGGTTTGGGTAGAAGAAAATCTAATAGGCTTGCTCGGCCGGGTTCACTCGGTTGAGCGCCGGTCGCGCTCCCCGAGTTTGGGGCGTGACAAACTTGGTATCTGAGCCTAAGGTTTTAAAGTGTCCTAGGATGTCTCGGAGCTGTGTCTAGTAGAGTCCTCCTTATCGATGTATTGTCGACCACATCTATATGTTGGAGGCTACTTGGGCATTTAGGAATAATACCCTTCTTTCATGTTATTGTGCGTCAATCCTGATTGTAAGATTGTTCCTCCTTTAACTCGTGAGTTGCTCTAATTTTCAGTACATGGAACCTAAGAAGAGGGCAAGAACTGGACAAAGAGCCAATGTAATCCCGGGAGTGGCAGTCGATCCTATATTTCACGATGCTGTTGAGCACCCGAGGGGTGAGGATATTCCCCTAGTTACTACATTGCCTGATTCTACCACAGCTGATTAGACTACACCTATCCCTACACCTACTGAGGGTGCAACAGTTCCTCCAACTAATATTCCAGTTCCACCTCTAGCTCTAGCTTCCGATTCTGGTGTTTCTGATGTTGATCTTAGGGGAGCCATACATATATTGGCATAGATAATGGCTTCTGAGGCCCAGAGATCGAGTGTTGGGCCTACTTCTTCCAGTCATCCAGGGAAATCTGCTAGTTCTAGGGTGAACAAGTTTCTTCAGCTAGATCCTCCGGTGTTTATGAGTACTAATCCCGAGGAGGACCCCCAGGACTTCATTGATGAGATGCACAAGACTTTCCGGGTTATTCATGCTACAGAGACGGAGGGAGTGGAGTTGGCCTCCTACCGCCTAAAAGGGGTGGCCTATTCTTGGTTTGAGTTGTGGGAGGAATCCCACGAGGAGGGAAGCCCTCCGGTAAGGTAGGGTGAGTTCACAGATGCCTTTATGGATCATTTCTTACCTGCCGAAACTAAGGCAGCCCGTGCCGCTTAGTTTGAAAGCCTGAAGCAGGGTAGTATAAAAGTGTGGGAGTATCATATAGAGTTTGCGCACCTCTCCAAGTATGCCATTCACATGTTGCCCACTACTGAGGCTAGAGTGCGCCGGTTTATACAGGGCCTTAGACCCTTGGTTATTAATGAGGCTTCTACAACTGCCTTGAATTCCAATATGAACTATGGTAAGATGGTGGCATTTGCTCAAGCCACATTGACCCATAAATTGAAGAATAGAAGGGAGCGTCAGAGTAACAGCAAGGCCCGGTCCGTGGGCAACTTGGGGAGTGGTAGGTCGGCATTCAGGTGAGGGTCATCAGGGCCATCTCAATCATTGGCTCAGTCTTCGATGAGTGCACAGTCATCTAGACCCAGTCAGGGCAACATGGGACCCCACCAGCAGGGTCAGCCCGACAGAAGGTTTCAGCAACAGAGGCTCCCATGCCCTAAGAGTGGGAGGATGCACTTTGGGGCTTGCTTCATGGACCTACCTATATGCTATGGGTACGGTGTGAGGGGTGACATTCAGAGGGATTGCCGCTCGTCTAGCCGAAATATGGGCAGAGGTGCAGCGCAGCCAGCTAATTCTGCTACTACTACATCCACAACACCTCCAGCTCGAGGCACCCCAGCACCCGCATGGCGTGGTGCAGCTAGGTGTGGTGCACAAAATTCGGGAGGGCCCAGCAGATTTTATGCTATGCGGAGGAGTCAGGATTCCGAGGCTTCTCCAGATGTTGTCACAGGTATATTGTCTGTCTAATCCCATGATGTATATGCTCTTTTTGATCCCGGTTCCACTTTTTCATATGTCACTCCTTATGTTGCTATGGAATTTGGGATAGAACCGAAATAGCTTCATGAGCCGTTCTCTGTATCTACTTCGATTGGTGAGTCTATTTTGGCCGTGTGGGTTTATAGGGATTGTGTTGTCACGTTGCATGGTCGGGATACCGTGGCCGATCTTATTGAATTGGGAATGGTCGATTTTGATGTGATAATGGGGATGTATTGGCTTTATTCATGTTTTGCCAAGGTTGATTGCTAAACCAGAACTGTTAGGTTCGAATTTCCAAATGAGCCAGTTACTGAGTGGATGGGCGATGATGTAGTACCAAAGGGTAGGTTTATTTCTTACCTTAAGATCACAAAAATGATCAACAAGGGGTGTATTTACCATTTGGTCCGGGTTACGGACACCGATGCTGAGGCACTTACACTTGAGTCCGTGCCTGTAGTGAATGAATTTTTGGGAGTCTTTCCGGATGAACTCCTTGGGATCCCACCAGATAGGGAGATTGATTTTGGGATTGATGTTATGCCAGACACGCACCCTATATCTATTCCACCCTACAGGATGGCACCAACTGAATTGAAAGAGCTGAAGGAACAATTGAAGGAATTGTTAGAGAAGGATTTCATCCAATAGAGTGTGTCACCATGGGGCGCACCTGTTCTCTTTGTGAGGAAGAAAGATAGATCACTGAGGATGTGTATTGACTACCGGCAACTTAACAAAGTCATAATCAAAAACAAATACCCATTACCAAGAATAGATGATTTGTTTGATTAGTTACAAGGTGCTAGGTACTTCTCCAAAATTAATTTACGGTCCGGGTATCACCAATTGAAGTTTAGGGAGAAGAATATTCCGAAAACAACTTTCAAGACCCGGTATGGGCACTTTGAATTTCTGGTAATGTGTTTTGGGCTAACTAATGCCCCGGCGGCTTTCATGGATCTTATGAATTGGGTTTTCAAGCCTTTTTCTAGATTCCTTTGTGATATTATTCATTGACGATATTCTTGTGTATTCACAAGGTCGAGAGGACCATGCCGTTCATCTCAGGTCAGTTTTGCAAACTCTTCATCAGCACCAATTGTACGCAAAATTTTCAAAATGTGAATTTTGGCTCAAATCTGTCACCTTCTTGGGTCAAGTTGTCTCTAGAGAAGGAACTAAGGTTGATCCTCAAAAGATTGCAGCGGTGAAAAATTGGCCTAAACCTACAACGTCAACCGAGATTCACAGTTTCTTGGGTTTAACAGGGCATTACAGGAAGTTTGTAGAGGGGTTCTATACTCTTGCTTCTTCGTTGACTAAAATGACTCAGAAAGCGGTTAAGTTCCAATGGTCCGATACTTATGAAAGGAGCTTCCAAGAGTTGAAATCAATATTGACTACGGCACCGGTGTTGACCTTACCAGAGAGTGCAGATGGATTTGTGGTATATTGTGATGCTTAAAGAATTGGGCTTGGGTGTGTATTAATGCAATAGGGCAAGGTGATAGCTTATGCTTCCAGGAAACTCAAGAATCATGAAAAGAATTATCCAACACATGAGTTAGAACTTGCGGCGGTGGTTTTTTCATTAAAGATTTGGCATCATTATTTGTATGGGGTCCATGTGGATGTATTCACGGACCACAAGAGTCTTTAATATATTTTCAAACAAAAGGAGCTGAATCTGAGGCAAAGAAGATGTCTTGAGTTACTCAAGGATTACGACATCGATATTTTGTATCACCCGGGGAAAGCCAATGTTGTGGCGGATGCTCTTAGCCGGAAATCTATGGGTAGTTTGGCTCACTTGGAGGCATGTCAAAGGCCGTTGGCCAAGGAAATTCATCGATTGGCTAGTTTGGGAGTTCGTCTTGTGGACTCTAATGAAGGAGGGGTAATTGAATAAGATAGGACTGAATCATCGCTTGTTGTGGAAGTCAAAGAGAAGCAGTACAACGATCCATTTTTGGTGCAATTGAAGGAGGGGATTCAAAAACATAAAACTATGGCTTTTACTCTTGGCATGGATGATGGTACTCTAAGGTACCAAGGGCGGCTATGTGTTCCAAATGTAGATGATCTCCGGGAAAGAATCATGACCGAGGCTCACACTTCTAGGTATTACATACATCCAGGGTCTACAAAGATGTATTCATCATCTTAAGGAAGCCTATTGGTGGAATGACATGAAAAAGAATGTGGCGGACTTTGTGGCAAGGTGTCCGAATTGTCAGCAAGTAAAGGCTGAACACCAACGGCCTGGTGGGTTGGCACAAAACATAGAAATTCCAATGTGAAAGTGGGAAATGATTAATATGGATTTTGTGGTTGGATTACGACGCACTCCATGCAAGTTTGACTCAATTTGGGTGGTTGTGGATCGACTCACGAAATCAATGCACTTTTTGCCGGTTAACGCTACCGACACAACGGAACAGTATGCTCAGTTGTATATCAAAGAAATAGTCAGGTTGCATGGCACTCTAGTTTCCATCATTTCCGATCGAGGGGCTCAGTTCACGGCAAATGTTTGGAAGAAATTTCAGCAAGGTTTTGGTACGCAGGTAAATCTTAGTACAACCTTCCATCCACAGACCGACGGGCAAGCAGAGCGGACTATTCAGATGCTTGAGGACATATTGCGTGCTTGTGTTCTCGACTTCAAGGGTAGCTAGGATGATCATTTGCCACTCATATAGTTTGCTTATAATAACATCTTTCATTCTAGTATTCAAATGGAACCATTTAAGGCATTATATGGTAGGATATGTAGATCTCCCATTGGGTGGTTCGAGCTTGGGGAAGTAGAGTTAATAGGGCCAGACCTCGTGCATCAGGCTATGAAAAAAGTTAAGATCATTAAGGAGTGGTTGAAGACTGCTCAGAGTCATCAGAAGTCCTATTCGGATGTTTGTCGTGGGGATTTGGAGTTCAAAGAAGATGATTAGGTATTCTTGAAAATTTCCCCCATGAAAGGTGTAATGCGATTTGGAAAGAAAGGGAAATTGAGTTCGAGGTATGTTGGACCATGCATAATCATTCAGAGGATCGGTGACGTAGTGTACAAGATTGAGCTACCACCTGAGATGTCATTAGTGCACCCGGCATTCCATATGTCTATGTTGAAGAAGGTAGTTGGAGATCCGTCTGCTATTGTGCCGGTTGAGACCATTGAGGTTAATGAAGAACTGTCATATGAAGAAATTCCAGTTGCCATTCTTGATAGGCAAGTCCGAAAGTTGAGAAATAAAGAAATTGCCTCCGTGAAGGTGTTGTGGCGAAACTAGCAGGTTGAAAAGGCTACTTGGGAGGACGAGGAAGAGATGAAAAAGAAGTATCCTTACTTGTTTATATAAGCTATGTAACCTTTCTATAAAACTGTCACCTATGGATTTTTGGATCACTTGTTCAGTTAATGTAAATGTGCTTCTTTCTAAATATATTGTATGTGAGTCCACGGTTGGTGTTTTTATGATTTATGTTACGTCATTGGATTATATATATGTTTTGAGGATGTGTTTCTAGGGCTCTCTGACAGGTGGATAGACCCAGTTACAGAGGAAACTCTGGCGAAATATTTGGAAATTTAAGGAGTTAGCCAAATTTTGAAACGACTATTGAGTGTGAATTAATAGTTTAGCCACATTTGATGGTAATAACAGATTTTGGCTTGGAAAATAATAGGGGAGAATGTAAGGCCCCGTAAAATTTTGGCAAAGGAAAATAATGTTTCATGGCTTGGACTTTTTGGGTCGAACAATGTATTGAGGCGTAAAGGAAAAGTTTTGGCAGAGAAATGCATTTTTGCAGTCCATTATGCGACCGCAGAATCACTCTACGGGCCGCATAATGGTCGCAAAGTGAGGCAGGTATGGGCTGGGTTGGATTCCATTCTGCGATCGACTATGCGACTACAAAACTGTTCTGCGGTTCATTATGCGACCGTAGAACAGGTCTGTGGGCCGCATAGTGACCGTAGACCCAAGCAGAATTTTTCCAGTTTTTGGCACCAAATTGTGCGGCCGATATGCGGACCGCATATCAATTCTGCGGTCGTATATGCGACCGCATACCCTGTTCTGGAGCTTCATTTTTTGGGTTTTTACAACCCGACCCTACTTCGATTAAATAGATGCAATGGACCATTTTTGAGCTAAAACCTGATATTTTTTGAGTGAGAGAGTTCCCTAGAGTGGGAGAGTGATCTTCAGCAAATTGTCCTTCAATTCTTGCTCAATTCTTTGAAGACTAACAAGGAAAACTCACTAGGTCTTTATCATAGAGGTAAGATTCTACACCCTAGCCCTTAATTTCAATATATAGCTAAGAATGGTAATTAGCAAAACAATTTTTGGGTATGAGGGTTGTTTATTTTGCATGCATGTGTCATCAACGGGTGTAGGAAGATTGTGAGATAAAAATGGTAAAGAGTGGGTTGTGGGGTGAATGAATCCTCCGTAAAAGGACCTTGAAACCCTAATGCACACCTAGTGTTTGATAAAATGATCAAATGAGCTAGAACCATGATCATCCTCCTAATATTTGGTTCATTTATTTTATTTCTAAAATAGATTGAAGTTGCTAAGAATTTCGAAACATTTTAAAAGTTTAAGGAAGCTCAATTGAGGTATGTTGGCTAAACTCTTCTTTAAGAATTGGAACCCCAATATCCTTGTAAGTTCCAAGATATTTATTGCAAGTTGAGTATTCCGAATAAGTTTTGTGATAAAGATATATGTTTAATTTGTGTTTCAAATGCTCTCATGATATTGTATTATAAATTGAGGATGTGTTCCAAACTATGGATTGTGTATCTACGTGTTATGATTCCAAGTCGTGATTTATGTGGAAAACTATTTTGCCAAATTGTGTAGAGATTGTGATTGGGGTTACACCTCCACCCGCATCTATTGGGGTGAGGCGGCAGGGCCGTTTTATGTATGATTTTGGTATTGTTGTTGCACCACCACCCACATATATATATTGGGGAGATGCGGCATGGCCGCTTTGTGTAGGTATTGCTGTTGTTGATGCATTTCCACCCGCATATATTGGGGTGAGGCGGTGGGGCCGCTTTGTGTGAAAATGGCTATTGTGTTTACACCTCCACCCGCATACATTGGGGTGAGGCGACAGGGCCTCTTGAGTAGAGTTTTGGTATTATGATTACACCTCCACCCATATATATTGGGGTGAGGCAGCGGGGCCGCTTTGTGTGGAAATGGTTACAGATGATCTCATCTTGAATTCTATAAATGTTAATGGCAGCTCTTGATAAGCTCGTTTTGGTTTAACCGGCTATCTAAGCTATTCTATTGTCGCTCTAGTTCTTCGTGTTCATATTGTATTTTCGAGTTCTTAAATTGGTGTTTGGTTTTCATACTAGTACTATTCGATATGTACTAACGTCCCCTTTACCGGGGGCACTGCATCTTTAATGGATGCAGGTGGTTCCACAGCAGAGGATATTGACCAGTGATAGCGGTACTCATTCTTCCCAGCTGACTTGGTGAGGCCCATTTCATTCCGAGGTTGTGCATTTTTTGTTTCGTATGTGTTATCGTATTTTGTGGTATAGCCAGAGCCTTGTTGCCGACACTATCATTGTCCTATTTGGTATTTTAGAGGCTTCTTAGACTAAGTGTGGGTTGTGTATGGGTGTTGGGAATGTTAAACTAGTTGTGTTGTGATTAAATCACTTGTTCCACTTTGAACCATGAAGGTGTGTGTGTGTCGTTTTTGAGAATTATTAAATGAGATAACTAATGAAATGGTTTAGTATTATGTACATGATCTCCCTACTCTCTAATTAACGAAAATATGTATTATCCTTATTCATGGATAAGGTTTGGGTAGAAAAAAATCTAATAGGCTTGATCGACAGGGTTCACTCGGTTGAGCGGCAGTCGCGCTCCCCGAGTTTGGGGAATGACATAAAGGCTGAGAGTGTGGGTAGCCTTGCATATATTCCAGTTGGATAGAGACTGTTAGCATTGTATGTTCAGGCTTTGTATAATCAATTTGTGATATTGGATGTTCGGAGCCTAGTCGGGTTCTTGCTTGTGTGGTTTATCGGCCTTCTTTGTATGAGCACATCAAGGCATGTCAGTATGATGACCCCTATTTGCTTGTCCTTAAGGACACGGTGCAGAACGATGATGCTAAGGAGGTTTCTATTGGAGATGATAGGGTATTGCAGATGCAGGGCTGGATTTGTGTGCCCTACGTAGATGGGTTGTGTGAGTTGATTCTTGAGGAGGACAACGGTTCGCAGTATTGCTTTCATTCGGGTGCCGCAAAGATGTATCAGGATTTGAGGCAGGACTACTGGTGGAGGAGAATGAAGAAAGATATAGTAGAGTATGTGGCTCATTGTTTGAACTGTCAGCAAGTTAAGTACGAGCATCCGAGGCCAGGCGGTTTGCTTCGGGGACTTGAGATTCCAGAGTATATGTGGGAGCGTATCACCATGGATTTCATTGTTGGGCTCCCACAAACCTTGAAGAAATTTGACGCAGTATGGGTTATTGTGGATAGACTGACCAAGTCTGCACACTTTATTCCGGTTGTGACTGCATACTCTTCAGAGCAACTGTCTCAGATTTCTATTTGTGGGATTGCACATCTTCATGGTGTGCTGGTTTCTATTATCTTTAATCTAGGCACGCAGTTCACATCACATTTCTGGAGAGATTTACAGCGTGAGTCTGGCACACAAGTCGGGTTAAGCATGACATTTCACCTCAGACGGACGGGCAGTCCGAGCACACCATTTAGATCCTGGAGTACATGCTATGTACATGTGTCATGGATTTTGGGGGTTCATGGGATAAGTTCATATAGCACGCAGAGTTCACTTACAACAACAATTACCAATCGAGTATTTAGATGGCTCCTTTTGAGTCCTTATATGGCAGATGGTGACATTCTCTAGTTGGTTGAGTTGAGCCGGGAGAGGTAAGGTTGTTGTGCACTGATTTGGTCCGGGATGCCTTGGAGAAATTCAAGTTGATTAAGGATTGGTTTCGTATGACACAGACTAGGCAGAAGAGTTATGCTGATCGGAGGGCTCGTGATGAAGCATTTATGGTGGGAGAGAGAGTTATGCTCATAGTTTCAACCATGAAGGGTATGATGAGGTCCGGGAAGAAGGGAAAGTTGAACCCTAGGTATATCGGTCCTTTTGAGATCCTTGAAAGGGTCGGTGATGTGGCCTACAAACTTGCATTACCACCCAACTTATCAGGAGTTCACCTGGTGTTCCATGTGTCCATGATCCGAAAGTATTATGGTTATCCATCACATGTATTATATTCAGCTCCGTCCAATTGGGTAAGGATTTGACTTATGTTGAGGAGCCGGTGGCTATTTTGGATAGACAGGTCTGGAAGTTAAGGTCAAAGAATATTGCTTCAGTGAAGGTTCAACGGAGGGGTCAACTGGTCAAGGAGCTAACCTGGGAGATCGAGCATGACATGCAGAGTCATTATCCTCACCTTTTTGGCACTTCAGGTATGTCTCTATGCACGTTCGAGGACGAACGTTTATTTTAAGATGGGGAGAATGTAACAACCTGATCGGTTGTTTTGTGTATTTGAGCCCCGTTTCCTATTTTAAAGCTTCATGTATGTGTATTTTTTGTTTTAACGAGTTGCAAGGTTGGTTAGTTTTATTTCTTGGAAATTTTAGAATGATTTGGACCCTTTGGTTCTTTGTCTTGAAGCATAAGTTGGAAATGTTGACCGATTTTGACTTTTGTGAAAACGATCCCGAAACGGTATTTTGGTAGCTCAGCTAGGTTCGTATCATCAGTTTGGACTTATGCATATGTACCGAATTGAATTCGGAGGTCCCTAGGTTGATTTGACTTATTTTGTCGAAAGTTCGAAATTTGAAGTTTAGATATTTCCTTAAGTTTGACCGTTGTTCGACTTTGTGGCTATCGGGTTTGGCATTTGATTTCGGGACTTGGAATAGGTCCGTTATGTTATCTGGAACTTTTCTGCAAAATGTTGTGTAATTTAGAGTTGGATTTATAGGATTCGGACGCTTAGTTGTAATTTTAGAGGTTGTTGAGTTTCTTTTGAATTTCATGCGTTTTGATATCCGATTCGTGGTTCTAGATGTTATTTTGGTGTTTTGATCACGTGAGCGATTTTGCATGATATTTTTATACTTGTGTGGATGTTTGGTTTGGTGCCTCGAGGGCTCGCGTGAGTTTCAGACATGTTTAAGAATGGTTTGGACTCAATTCCAGGTTGCTAGTGTGCGGGTGTTCCAGTTGTCGCAATTGCGAGCACCAGCATATTGCGACCATAGCAGGGAGTCTCAGGTGTCTCATTTGCGATACCTTGATAACAATTTCGAAGAGAGGTTGGAACAGGGTAGGTTCGAATTTGCGACTAATAGGTCGCATTTGTGAGGGGAGAAGACTTTGCAAATGCGAAGTCAATATCGCATTTGCGACTTCCCATTAGGTTTTTAGGCGCCGCAATTGCGAGTCCTTCTTCGCAATTGCGACAACTGCACCTGAACAAAAGGGTTAGGAAGTCGGGATTTGATCTCATTTCTCTCATTTTAGAACCCCTAGACTCGGTAGGAGGTGATTTGGAGAGGGGATTTTCACCTACAATCATTGGGTAAATGATTTTGATCAATTTTTCAACTATGTTACATGATTATATATGAGATTTAAAATTAATGAGAATCTAAGAGAAATTTTGGGGATTTTTATCTATATTTTGGAAAATGAAAATTTGGGATTTGAGAGTCGAAGTGGACTCAAATTTGAAAACAAGATTACATATATGGAATCAAGGGTTATGGGTAGTCGAGATCTACCCTTGGACCTGGGTTTTGACCGGGCAAGCCCGGGGTTAAATTTTGAGAAATTGTGTAAAGATCATAGCTTTATTAATCGTAATTGGTTTCTCTTGCATTGTTTGATGATATTAATTCATTTTTTGTCAGATTTGAGCCGTGCGAAGGCGAATTTTACGGGAAAAAGCTATTTTTGAGTGTTGATTTGGCCAAGTTGAGGTAAGTATCTTTTCTAACTTTGCGTGGGGGAACTACCCCTTAGGATTTGGGTTGATTATACTATTTGAATTATGTGAAAGATGTGTACACGAGGTGACGAGTGTCTACATGGACTTATATGTGGTATTTGACCGGGGGTTACTTATAAGCACTAAATTGAAGTTATCATTATTTGTTCTATCCTTTGTTGTCAAGTTTATTCTTACATGCCTTAATTGAACTCGATATTACATGATCTAGTCTCCATTGTCAAGGTTACTTTTATATGCATTTATTTTTAGTTGTTATTACATGCTATTCTCTCCATTGTTGACTTATCTCATGCATTTAGTCGTAGTTTATATTTCATGCTATCTCTTTCATTGTTAAACTTAAGTTACGTACATGAATTGGAAGTTGCCATTTCATGGGAATACCTTCATTGTTGAGTTATTGAAGTTGAAGTTGTGAAAGCTATTACCACGGTTGTGGTTGAAATTGTTGGTTATTGGAATACCTTTTCTTGTCGAGTTATTTCTCGTTCATTCTGTTGTTGTTGAGATTCTTGTATACATTGTGATTGAGCCGTGGGCTATGTGTTGTGGTAACATTGTTATTGTTGATTTTGGCAATGATGTGGCATATGGGCACATGTGGTGCGAGTTGATTATTGTGTTGTGATTTTGATGAGCATGCGGCGGTGTAAGGATATGTGTTGATGCGCATGCGGCGAGATAAGATGGGATATATACGGGTGTTTCTATTAAGGGAATTACTTGAAGCCACGCGGTGAGATAAGGGGGCTAAAGCGCGTGTAGCTATTTCGGGAAAAAAGTTTTTAAAATAAATGCAAGGCTCACGTGGCGATATAAGGAAGATTGTGACTGTGACTTGTGAAATGTGAATATGAGTTGTGGTACCTCATATACGATTCTTGTTGTACATTCTATATTGAGAAGGCTTGTTGATTTAACGGTTATTGTTAATCCTTCATTTGTTTTACTTGTATTTTGTCTGTATTTGATCACTTGTTGTTCTTATCATATGATCATTCCTTGTTGTCCTTATTGCTTTAATTTCTGTTGTTAGCCTTATATAATCGTACTATTTTGTTGTCATTTATCTCTTGTTTTCCGTTATTAGATTATATTAATACTCAACACAGGATTCTATGTCTAGTAGGTGTCTTGACCTGGCCTCATCACTACTCTACCGAGGTTAGGCTTGATACTTAATAGGTACTGTTGTTGTGTACTCATGCTACACTTTTACATATTTTGGTACAGATCCAGGTACTTATGCTATTGCTGGATAATAGTGAGTTGACCCGGACATCTCGAAAACTTCAAGGTATACTTGCTTGATGCTCGCATGCCTCAATGTCACCTTCTGCTATTGTCTTTTCTATTGTTATCTTCACATCAAACAGTATTATATTTAGAGATTTCCAGTATACTTCTTAGAGAATATGACTCAGGTTCACCGGTTTTGAGAATTATTTGGTGGTTGTACCGTTTGGTTATATTATGATATTTTCATCAGTTTAATTTAATATCTTAGCCGTTATTCCTGTTAAATTCTTAATGTGTGTTAGGCTTACATAGTCTTAGAGACTAGGTGCCATCACGACTACCTAACAGTTTCTTTCTCTTTTCTTATTTGATGGTGCTTCCTTAATATTTTCTCCCATTATTGTTGAGTTTTCATGAGACCTCTTTTCAGCAGCCTTGTTGTCCTCTTTGATCCTTACACAAACTATAATGTCTTTAAGCGCTATTTACTTACACCTGTGTTTAAAGTAATCCTTAAGATTTTTCCATAAATGAGGTAATTTTTCAATAATTGTCACTACTTGAAACACCTCATTGATGACCATACGTTCAACAAGGATATCATGAAAGATGACTTGTAAGTCTTGGACTTGAGTTATGTTAGACTAGGTGTCAACCACTTTGATGTCCAGAAATTTAGAAGCCACAAACTTCATTTGTCAAAGTTTCCATGATGTTGTAGTCATTATACATGCCATCTTCCAAACAACTAAGTATATAATTCTTGCAAAGGAAGTCAAAATGCTTCCAAGGCTCCACGACCATATGTCGTTGTCATGAACAAAAATCCCAACCTATCGTGATGGCACCTAACACACTTTCTAGGCAAGCTGACAATCACATAACAACTAAACCATTGAAATAAAACATATTTTAATAAACTCAACAGCAGAAAATCTCATAAATATCTGATAAAAGTAACTGAAACTCTACAACAACCATCCCAAAACCTGGTGTCAACGAGTACATAAACACTACTAAGTATCAACACAGAATGAAACTCTAGTACAACTGTCTGAGTAATAGAATGAAAAGAAGGAGAATAAAGGTCTATGGGCGTCATAGCAGCTACCTCAAAGTCTCCGAGCAAGTACTAGCACCAATCTAGCAATCAATGTGTCTAGATGTACCTGGATCTGCACACGAAGTGCAGAGTGTAGTATGCGTACAACTGACCCAATTTACTCAATAAGTAACAGGGCTAACCTTGGGCTGAAAGCAATGACGAGCTTAGAAGGATACAATCATAACCAATATAATGACAACATAGGTAAGATAATGGCAATGACAGTAAATAACTCAGAAAACATCCATATCCAGCTCGCTCATGGTACAGAAATTTAGACATGCTTTCAAGTTCACAATTTGAGACCAAGCATGAGGAATGGTACATCTCTATGCCTACATGTCAAATATGCATGTCAATGTAAGGTATCACAATGATATTCCCAGGTACTCACAGTCTCAGAGTAGTCAATCTGTCTATATCAGTGCCCACTCATCACACACACAATCACTCAACACTGTACGGGTTTCTTGCATCAATGTCCCTTACCAAAGCACATATAGATATTAATGTGCCTGCGCTAACTGCTGGTGTCAGACTCCATAGGGGCGGATCCTGCCCAAGCGCTAATATAAAGCCTATAAAGCCTGTTGTGGCGTGCAACCCGATCCATAATAATAAATAAGCTTATAAGGCCTGCTGCGGCATGCAGCGCAATACATAATAATAAATAAGCCTACATGGCCTGCTGCAGCGGGTAACCCGATCCACAATAACAATCACAATCCGGCTCTTAGGCCCACCTCAGTCATCAATCTCTCAAGCTTCAAGGGCTCGCAAATCTCATACCACTCAGCCCAAACAATGATAACACATGATTTAATAGTAAATGATAATAGAGACTGAGATATGATATGCAAATGAAGAATCATGACTGAGTACATAATTACAGTTAATGCAGATAACTCAAAACAATAGAAATAACCTCAGTGAGTCTCAACAAAATAAGCACATAGCCTAAACATGATTTCTAACATGACTCACAATTAAATTACTCTAACAAGTATGGTTTCCATGGATAGGAGAAGACTTGATAACAACACAGTACAAAGAATCACCTAGCATGTGCGTCACCCCAACAAGACCCAAATAACACGGTTTCCAGGTGTATATACCCTCAGTTCCAAGTTTAAAAGTATTACTCACCTCAAAGTGCGCAACCCAATTCTTCCACAAACCCTTGCCTTGCCAATCGGCCTTCGAACGACTCGAATCTAGTCATAAACAACTTAATATAATCAATAACAAGCTATATGAATCGATTCCATACGATAAAGCTAAGTTCTTTAACTTAATTCAAAAAGTCAACCAAAAAAGTCAACCCTGGACCTATGCCTCGAAACCCGACAAAATTCACAAAATCCGAACACCCATTCAATTACGAGTTCAACCATACCAAAACCATCCAATTCCAACCACAATTTGACGCTCAAATTTCTAAATCTTACTCTCCAATACATAGACCAAAAATCTCCAAATTTCACCTTAAACACACATAATCTAGGTGTAAAAATCAATAGGTATTCAATATGTATGGACAAAATTGATTAGAAGTCACTTAACTCTTCAATCTAGGTAGAAATCTCACCAAATATCGCCCTAGCCCGAACTTTAAAATCCCAAAAATGAGAAAATCAACCTAACCCTTCGGTTTTAAACATTGCCCAACGATCTCGCTTCTGCGAGCTCAACCACCGCCCCTGCTGTTCCGCTTTTTCGGAAGATGTCTCGCTTTTGCGAAAAATCATTAAAATCCTGACCTGCCACTTCTGCGGGTTCTCTTCTGCGGGTTCTCATCTGCATCTGTGGGCTCGCAGATGCGAAAATTGCCTCGCATTTGTGGCCTCTACCCAACCTCGTCAGCCTCCGCACATGCGGTCCTTCTGTCGCTTCTGCGACTTCGCACATGCGACCCCATTCTCGCAGGTCGTAACTCCAAAACCAATTCGAAATCAATCTGAATCTCACCCGAGTCCTCTGGGACCCTGTCCAAACATACCAACAAGTTCTAAAACACGATAGGAACTTAGTCGAAGCCTCAAATCATATCAAATAACATCGAAATCATGAATCGCACCACAATTCAAGCCTAATGAAACTAATGTACTTCTAACTTCTAAAATCAATGCCAAAACCTATCAAACCTACTACGGTTGACCTCAAATTTTGTACACAAGTAATAAATGACACCACTGACCTATACGAACTCCCAGAACCAAAATCCGATATCGGTATCAACAAAGTCAACTCTCGGTCAAACTTCTCAACCTTTCAAACCTTCAATTCCCAACTTTCGCCAATTCAAGCCAAAACGATCTACGGACCTCCAAATCAATATCTGGAGATACTCCTAAGTCCAAAATCACTATACGAAGCTATCGGAACCATAAAATTTCCATTACGGAGTCGTTTACACATAAGTCAACATCCGGTCAACTCTTTCAACTTAAGCTTCCAACCTTGGGACTAACTGTTCCAATTCATTCCGAAATATCCCAGGAACAAAACAACACCACCATGACAAGTCAAAAAACCACAAATGAACATAGAATAAGAAATAAATGGGGGAACGAGGCTACAATACTCAAAATGACTGTCTGAGTTGTTATATTCTATCCCTCTTAAACAAATGTTCATTCTCAAACGGGACATGAATCATACTTGGAGTCTCAAATAGGTATGGATATCTGCTCCACATCTCCCGCTCGGTCTCCCAAGTAGCCTCCTTGACTGGCTGGCCTCTCCACTGAACTTTCACTGAAGCTATATTCTTCGATCTCAACTTTCGAACCTACCAATCTAAAATGGCCACCGACTCCACATCATAAGTCAAATCTCCATTTAACTGAACCGTGCTGAAGTCCAAAACATGAGACGGATTACCATAATACTTCTGGAGCATGAAAATATGAAACACATGATGAACACCCGATAAACTAGGTGGCAATGCAAGCTTGTAGGACACCTCTCTAGTCATCTCAAGCACCCCAAAAGGGCTAATTTACCAAGGGCTCAACTTTTCCTTCTTCCCGAACCTTATCACACCCTTCATGGGCGATACTCTAAGCAATACCTTCTCTCCCACCGTATATTCAATATCACGAACCTTCTGACCATCGTAACTCTTTTGTCTAGACTGTGCTGTGGTAAGCTGATCCTTAATCAACTTGACCTTTTTCAAGTTATCCCGAACAAGATCAGTACCTAACAACCTAGCCTCTCCCGGCTCAAACCAGCCAACTGGAGAATGACACCACCTCCCATATAAGGCCTTATAAGGAGCCATCTAAATACTTGTTTGGCAGCTGTTGTTGTAGGAAAACTCTACAAGCAGTAGAAACTGATCCCAAGAACCATCGCAATCTATAACACAAATGCGTAGCATATCCTCCAAAATCTGAATGGTGCGCCCAGACTATCCATCCGTCTGGGGGTGGAATGCTGTGCTCAACGCAACCTATGTGCCCAACTATCACTGCACTGCTCTCCAAAACTGCGATATGAACTGTGTGCCCTGATTAGAAATAATGGACACCGGCACACCGTGAAGATGAACAATCTCGCGGATTTAAATCTTAGCTAGCCGCTCCGAAGAATAGGTAGTCACAACCGAAATGAAATGCACAGACTTAGTCAATCGGTCCACAATCACCCAAACATTATCAAATTCCTTCAAAGTCCGTGGGGGCCCAACAACGAAGTCTATGGTAACACACTCCCATTTCAACTCAGGAATCGTAAGTCCCTAAAGCAAATCGCCCGGCGTATGATGCTCATACTTCACCTGTTGACAGTTCAAGCATCGAGCCACATACTCCACTATATCCTTCTTCATTCTTCTCCACCAATAGAGCTGCCGCAAGTCCTGATACATCTTCGTGGCACCCAGATGAATGGAGTACCGCAAACTATGGGCTCCTCAAGAATCAACTCATGCAACATATCCACATTGGGCACACAAATCCGACCCTGCATCTGCAAGACCCCATCATCTCCAACAGAAATCTCATTGGCATCACCGTGCTGCATCGTGTCCTTAAGGACAAGCAAATGGGGGTCGTCATACTGCCGCTCTATGATGCTCTAATACAAAGAAGACCAAGAAACCACGCAAGCTAGAACCCAACTAGGCTCTGAAACATCTAACCTCATGAACTGGTTGGAAAAAGCTTGAGCATCTGATGCTAGCTGTCTTTCACCAACTAGAATATATGCTAGGCTACCCATACTCATAACCTTTCTACTCAAGGAATCAACCACCACGTTAGCCTTCCCAGGATGATAGAAAATGATGATATCATAGTCTTTTAATAGCTCTAACCATCTCCGCTGCCTCGAATTTAAATCCTTCTTCTTAAACAAGTGTTGTTGTCACAACCCCAATTTCCCTCCGTAGGATGTCGTGATGGCACCTAGTCTCAAAGAGTAGGTAAGCCTAACAAACATGCGAAAGTAACTGAAACAATAATTTAAAAATAAAAAACCCAATAACTAATATAACGAACAAATCTCCATAGCTCAGTGTGTATACAATAGCCCAAAACCAGGCGTAATACAAGTCAAAAGCTCTATGAAAATATCAAAATCATTCCTATACAACTGTGTCTAGTAAAAAAGGAAAAAATATAGAAATGGATAGAACAAGATAGAAGGGAACTCCGAGGCCTGCGGACGCGGGCAGGTGTACCTTGAAGTCTCCAAATGCGAACTCAGCTCTCTAGTGCCTGGACTGATAAGAGGTACCTGGATCTGCACAAAAAGATGTGCAGAAGCGTAGCATGAGTACACCACAACGGTACCCAGTAAGTGTAAAGCGTAACCTCAATAGAGTAGTGACGAGTTCAGGTCAGGGCCCTACTATAAATAATAAGAAACATGATGAAAGATTTAACAGTATAATAGTAATGACATTGGAATGAAACAAGTAAGGAGTATACCAAAAGTTAACTACACAAAGTAAAGGCAAATACTACATCACGGAAGGAAACAAGGATTGACATGTTAAGGAAACAAAACAACCAAAGACAAATACAACAAATAGAGAAAGATCAACAATGGTCACTACCGAGGTACCGTGTAGTAGTCCCAAATCAGAAGAACAACTCATAATCCTTCCTTATATCACCGCGGTAGCCTTTACATTTAGTTTTAAAAATCATTTTCCCGAAATAGCATCTCGCGTTTTAGCCCACCGTATCACACCACATGGCTTCTAGTAGTTCTCCTACTAGCCATGCGTATCAAGCCCTCCTTATCTCACCGCATGCGTTTTAACCCCAAAACCTTATACCACCGCATGCGTATCAATATCACAACGTATCACAAATCACACCTCAAGTTCCCAATATCACAACTTGCCAGAGAAACCAAACAATAATAGAATTTCACAATAAGGAGCCCACAACTCAACCACAATATACACAAAGTCTCAATTATAATAACCGGGAGTGAATAACTCAATAGAATAATATTTCACCAGTGAACACTTTGCCTCAATAGAAATCACGGCCTTTGTAACTCAATACCAATTTCAACAAGAAGATAATTCAAGAATAACAACTTCAGGTAAAGAGTTCAATAGTTAAATAAGGAATAAAGAATAAAGGAAACAAGAACTTCAACTAAACATGTAGGGCAATTAGCATGAGAATAATACAAGTAGACATGTGAAAATAGATTAGAAATGATGACTATCACATGCTAAGGTAACTCAACTATGGCATGAAAGGAATCTACATAGCTAAAATCGAAAATTTTCACATTTAGCCTGTGTACACACTCGTCACCTTGCGTACACGGCTTTCACAAATCACAATTATCACAACCAACACAAATCCTAAGGGAAAATTCCCCCACACAAGGTTAGGCAAGTCACTTATCTCAAATCGCGCTAACTCAATCAACTACAAGGCCTTTCCCTCGATTATCCAACTCCGAACGGGCCGAATCAAGCAAAAACAATTTCATACTATAAATATAAATTATAGAAAACTAACTCTAACAATAAAATCACGATCTTTATGAATAAATAAAAAGTCAACCCGGTTTCACGTTTCGGAACCCGACCAAAATTACAAAATTCGAACACCCATTCGATATCGAGTCCAACCATACAAGAATTACTCAAATCCGACCTCAAATCGCCTTTCAAAACCCCAAATTTAAGCCTAAAAAGTTTTTCACAAATTTCCCCAATTTTCCAACTCAAACCACTAATTACATGATAAAATCAACAATAGATTCGAGTAATTTAACCAAAATCGAGTTACGAATTCTTACCCCAATAATCCCTATGAAAATCTCGCGAAACTTTGCCTCACATCGACTTCTCTAAGTCCAAATTATGAAATTAGAGATAAAACCCTCGTTTTTGAAATTATATCTGCTGCCCAATGATTTACACATCGCGGTCGCGGAATTTCCTTCGCGATCGCGAGAACAAAATCTTCATCAGTCCAAAACCTTCTACGCGAACTCATAGAACAGGTCGCGAACACGGCGAGTAATATTCCAAAGCTTCGCGATCGCGTTCACACATTTGCGATCTCGCAGAGCAACGCGTTAACCTTCCCAGGCCTCCTCTTCTTTTATTGCGAACGCGGCACCACTTATGCGTTCGCGATTTACTGCCCCTCTAAACTCCGTGATCGCGTAAACCATCTCGCGATCGCATTGAAAAAATTCACGCCTGCCAGTCTTAAAGCTTCGTGATCACAGCCCCTTTTTTGTGATTGCATAAAAGGAACCACACTCAGTAAACCAGCAATCTCACAAAGCCAAAAATGAAGCCGAACTTGATCCGAATCACCCCGAGGCCATGGGACCTCAACCAAATTTTCCAACAAGTCCTAAAACATTATACAAACACGCTTGAAGAGTCAAATCACATCAAACAACACTAGGACCATGAATCGCGCATCGATTCAAGCCTAAGGAAGTTATGAACTTTTGAATTTTAAAACTAATACCGGTTCATACCAAAACAGCTCCGATTGACTTTAAATTTTACACACGTCATAATTGACATTACAGACCTATTCCAACTTCCGTAATCGGGATCCGACCCCGATATCAATAAAGTCAGCTCTCGGTCAAACTTTCCAAGTCTTCCAAACATTCAACTTTCCAACTTTTGCCAATTCAAGCCGGAACAACCTACATACCTCCAAATCAACGTCATGACGTGCTCCTAAGTCCAAAATCACCATACAGAGCTATTGGAACCTTCAAAACTCCATTCTGGGGTTGTCTACGTAAAAGTCAAACTACTGTCAACTCTTTCAACTTAAACCTCCAACTTAGGGACTATGTATCCCATTTTGCTCTGAAACTCACTCGGAACCAAAACCAAACACCTCGGCAAGTCACACAATTATAATATATCATAGAGGAGGCAATAAATAAGAGGTCGGGGCTAAAACACTCAAAACGGTCGGCCGAGTCGTTATATCCTCCCCCTATTAAAACAAACGTTCATCCTCGAACGAGTATAGAGACATACCTGAAGTGGTGAAAAGATGGGGATAACGGCTACGTATATCATGCTCTGTCTCCAAAGTCTCCTCCTCAACTAGTTTACCCATCCATTGAACCTTCACTAAATCAATGTTTTTCGCCCTCAACTTTCGGACCTCCCTGTCCAAAATGCCCACCGATTCCTCAACATAAGACATATCCATGTCCAACTGTACTGAGCTTAAATCCAACACATGAGACAAATTAGCGTGATATATCCGGAGCATTGAAACATGGAATACTGGATGAAATGCAGCTAGACTAGGTGGCAGTGCAAGCTTGTAGGCCACCTCTCCAATCCTCTTAAGAATGTCAAAAGGCCCGATATACCTAGGGCTTAGCTTGCCCTTCTTCCCGAACCTCATAACACCCTTCATGGGCGAAACCTAGAGCAAGACCCGCTCCCCAATAATTAATGCAACGTCGCGAACCGTCCAATCCGCATAAGTCTTCTGTCTAGATTGGCCTATGCGAAGTTGATCTTGAATCAATTTAACCTTTTCCAAATCATCTTGAACCAAGCCTATACCCAATAGCCTAGCCTCACCCGGATCAAACCAACCCACTGGAGACCGACATCGCCTCCCATATAAGGCCTCATGCAGAGCTACCTGAATGCTTGACTGGTAGTTGTTGTTGAAGGCAAACGCTGTAAGTGGCAAGAACTGATCCCAAGAACCCCCAATGTCCATCACACATGCACGAAGCATATCCTCAAATATCTGAAGAGTGCGCTCGGACTGTCCGTCCGTCTGAGTGTGGAATGCTGTACTCAACTCTGTGTGCCTAACTCATGCTGTACGGCCCTCCAGAATTGCAATGTAAACTGCATACCCCGGTCAGAGATGATGGATACCAGCACGCCATGAAGCCTGACAATCTCGCAAATATAAACCTTAGCCAGCTGCTCTGAGGAATAAGTAGTCACCACTGGAATGAAATAAGCCAACTTGGTCAACCTATCCACAATCACCCATACTACATCGAACTTCCTCTGAGTCCATGGAAGCCCAGCAAAAAAATCCATAGTAACCCGCTCCCATTTCCAATATGGAATCTCTAGCCTTTGAAGCAATCCACCTGGCCACTGATGCTCATACTTCACCTACTGACAATTATGGCACTGAGCTACATACTCCACTATGTCCTTTATTCTCCTCCACTAATAGTGCTGCCTGAAGTCCTGATACATCTTGGCAGCACCCAGATGAATAGAGTACCGCGAACTGTGAGCTTCCTAGAGAATCAACTCACGCAAACCATCTACATTGGGCCCTCAAAGCCTGCCCTACATCCGTAATACACCATCATCCCCAATAGTTACCTCCTTGCCATCGCCGTGCTGAAACGTGTCCCTAAGGACAAGCAGATGGGGGTCGTCATATAGACACTCTCTGATACGATCAAATAGAGAAGACCAAGAAACCATACATGCCAAAACATAACTCGGCTCCGAAATATCCAATCTAACAAACTGGTTGGCCAAGGCCTAAACATCCAATGCTAATGTCCTCTCTATTGCCGGTAGATGTGCTAAACTGCCCAAGCTCTCCGCCTTGCGACTCAAGACATCGGCCACCACATTTACCTTCCCGGGATAATCCAAAATAGTGATATCATAGTCCTTAAGCAAATCTAACCACCTCTTCTTACGCAAGTTAAGATCTTTCTGTTTGAACAGATGTTGTAGACTCCGGTGGTTGGTATAGACGTTAGAAGGGATAGCGTACAAATATTGCCGCCAAATCTTCAAGGCATGAACACTACCTGCTAACTCAAGGTCGTGGACATGATAGTTCTGCTCATGCACCTTCAGCTGTCTAGATATGTAGGCAATCACCCTACCGTCCTGCATCAATACCACACCGAGACCAATACACGACGCATCGCAGTACACAGCATACGACCCCAAACCTGCAGGCAATACCAACACTAGCGCTGTAGTTAAAGCTGTCTTGAGCTTTTGAAATATCTCCTCAAAATCCTCAGTTCACCTTAACGGAGCACCCTTCTGGGTCAATCTGGTCATAGGTTCTACAATAGATGAGAAATCCTCTACGAACCGAAGGTAATACCCTTCCAAATCAAGAACACTCGAATCTCAGTAGCTGAAGACGGTATGGGCCAACTTTGCACTGCTTCAATCTTCTTCGGATCTACTTTGATCCCCTTACTCGACACTACATGATCCAAAAATACCACCGAATCAATCCAGAATTCACACTTTGAAAATTTTGCATACAACTCCATTTTTCTCAAGGTCTGGAGCACGGTCCTCAAGTGTTGCTCATGATCTTCCCGGCTCCAGGAGTACACCAAGATGTCGTCAATAAACACAATGACGAATGAGTCAAGATAGGACTGTAATACACTCTTCATGAAGTGCATAAATACTGTTAGGGCATTGGTGAGGCCAAAAGACATCACAAGGAACTCATAATGATCATAACGAGTCTTAAAGGCAGTCTTCAGGATATCTGACTCCTGAATTTTCAACGGATGATAGCCTGAACGCAAGTCAATCTTTGAGAACACTCTGGCACCATGTAGCTGATCAAATAGGTCATCAATACGTGGCAATAGATACATGTTCTTCTCTGTAACCTTGTTCAACTGTGGATAATCAATGCACATGCGCAAAGAACCATCCTTCTTCCTTACAAACAAGACTGGAGCACCCCAAGGTGACATACTAGGCCGAATGAAGCCCTTATCATGCAACTCTTGCAACTGCTCCTTTAATTCTTTCAACTCTGCTGGGGCCATATGATAGGGAGGAATAGAAATGGGCTGAGTGCCCAGTAATACCAAAATCGATATCCATGTCGGGTTGCATGCCCGGAAGATCCGCTGGACATACATCGGGATAATCCCTCACTACCGGAACTGACTCAATGGCAGGAGCATCAACACTGACATCTCTCACGAAGGCTAGATAAGCAATATACCCATTCTCAACCATCCGTTGAGCCCTTAGAAATAAGATAACCCTGCTAGAAACGTAGTCTAATTCACCCCTACACTCAATCCGTGGTAAAACTACCATAGCCAGCTTCACAATCTTGGCGTGACAATTGAGAATAGCATGATAGGGCGACAACCAGTCCATGCCCAAATTAATATCACAATCTACCATACTGAGCAATAATAGATCAGCTCTGGTCTCAAAACCACTAAAAACAATAAAACACGACCTATACACACGGTCAACAACAATAGAATCTCCCACAGGTGTGGACACATATACAGGAGAAGTCAAAGAATCATGGGATATACCCAATTATGGAGCAAAGTAACATGACACATATGAATAAATGGAGCCTGGATCAAATAAGACTGATGCATCTCTATGACAAACTGGAGAAATACCTGTGATGACTGAGTCAGATGCAATTGCCTCCGTCCTAGGAGGAAGAGCATAAGAACTAGCCTGACGTCCCCTCTAGGGCGACCTCTACCTGTCCAAACTCCACCTCGAGCTGACTGTGCAGGTGGACTGGCAACCAGTGCGGTAACCATGGCCTGAGAAGCTTGAGGACCTAGTGGAATATGCAGAGCCTGAGTAGTATTTGGAGGTGCACCCCTCCTAAGTCTAGGGCAATCCCTCAACCTATGCAGAGCCTGGACTGATTGCTGAAAGCACCCCGTGCAGGAGGTGCACTAGACAGTAGCGGTGCATAATGGGCAACCTGAGGCCTGGGAGTGGCTAGAATGCCACTGGAAGATGGAAGTGCTGAATTAATAAGGCAATTCACATATCCCCTACCATGACGGGCTACAACTGGGCCCGGGCAACACTATATCTGCCAGAATCATGAGGCCTCTTGGCCTCCCTCTCCTCTCTCCCCCGGGCCCACATACCCTCCAATCTCCTAGAAATCTCCACTACCTCCTAGTATGCGATGTCCATCTCCAGCTCTCGGGCCATGCTGAATCTGATACCAGGGTTGAGCCCCTCGATAAATCCACAAACTGGACTGCATACTCCAATACAGTCATAGCACATTGGTGCAATTGCTCAAACTTTACGTGCCATGCATCCCTGAGACTCTGGGGAACAAACTCCCTCAAGAACATATCTGAGAACTGAGCTCAAGTGAGTGAAGCTGCCACGGCCGGACTACCCAACTCATACGCCTGCCAACACTGATAAGCTGCTCCCTTAAACTGGAATGTAGTGAAAGCAACCCCACTAGACTCAACAATACCCATTGTACGGAGGATACAATGGCACTCATCAAGAAAACTGTGGGTATCCTCTGACGCCAAACTGCTAAAAGTAGGAGGGTGGTACTTCTTATATCTCTCGAGCCTGAGCTGGTCCCCCTCGAAAGCTGCTGTCCTACTATCAGGCTGTACTGGTATGACCTCTGGGACCTGGTCAACCTAGATTTGCTGCTCTGGGGTACGGGCTGTGGGAGTCTGTGCTCCTCCCCTGGCCTGAGATATGGCAGGAGCTAGTGGAATCAACCCTGCAAGATCTAAAGTGCCGAACATGCTCAAAAACTAGGCGAGAGTCTCCTGAAGTGCAGAGGTAGTAAGAGGCATCTCAGGTGCCTGCTCTTCAACTGGAGCTACTAGTGACTCCTCTATAGTAGCTCGTATAGGTGTCTGGCTCCACCACGGGGACATCCCCGGCCTCTACCCGGGCCCGGCCTCTCGCGTCTCTAGCAGGGTGAACGGGTGTCTGGTCATCCGATCCGGCTACTCGTGTCCTCACCATATGTAAGACAATAGAAAGACAAAAAATTAGAATTTCGAAGTTAAACAAATTTACACGATAAGGAATCAAAGATGTGAAGCTTTTCTTAACAGTTCCATAGCCTCCCGAAGATATGTACAGACGTCTCCGTACCGGTTCGCGAGACTCTACTAAACCTGCTTGTGAATCGTAACACCTATGAACCTAGAGCTTTGATACCAACTTGTTACGACCCTAATTTTTCTCTGTAGGATGTCGTGATGTCACCTAGCCTCTAAGACTAAGTAATCTTAACAAACATGCGGAAGTAACTGAAATAATAATTTAAAAATCTCAAACCCAACAACTAATATAAGGAACAAATCTCCACAGCTCAGCGTGTATACAATAGCCCAAAACCCGTCGTAATACAAGTCACAAGCTCTATGACAATATTAAAATAATTCCTATACAACTGTGTCTAGTAAAGAAGGAAACAATATAGAAAGGGATAGAAGGGGACTCCGAGGCCTGTGGACGCGGGCAGTTGTACCTTGAAGTCTTCAAATGCGAACTCAGCTCCCTAGTGGCTAGACTGGTAGGAGGTACCTAGATCTGCACAAAACGATGTGCAGAAGCATAGCATGAGTACACCACAACGGTACCCAGTAAGTGCCAAGCCTAACCTTGGTAGAGTAGTGACAAGGTCAGGTCAGGGCCCTACTGGAAATACTAAGAAACATGACGAAAGATTCAACAATATAAAAATAATGACAATGGAATGAAATAAGTAATGAGTATACTAAAAGTTAAGTACACAGAGTCAAGGAAAATAGTACATCACGGAAGGAAACAAGGATTGACATGTTAAGGAAACAAAACAACCAAAGACAAGTACATCAAATAGAGAAAGATCATTAAGGGTCACTAATGACGTACCTCCTCGTAGTCCCAAATCCCAAGAACAACTCACAATCTTTCCTTATATCACCGCGGAAGCTCTTACATTTAGTTTTGAAAATTAATTTCTCGAAATACCATCCCCCGTTTTAGCCCACCGTATCACACCGCATGGCTTCTAGTAGTTTTCCTACTAGCCACACGTATCCAGCCCACCTTATCTCACTGCATGCATTTCAACCCCAAAACCTTATACCACTATATGCTTATCAATATCACAACATATCACAAATCGCACCTCAAGTGCACAATATCACAACTTCCCAGAGAAACCAAACAATAATAAAATTTTACAATAAGGAGCCCACCTCTCAACCACAATGTACACAAAGTCTCAACAATAACAATAGGAAGTGAATAACTCAATAGAATAATTTTTCACAACTTAACACTTTGCCTCAATAGGAATCACCACCTTTGTAACTCAATACCAATTTCAACAACAAGATAATTAAAGAATAGCAACTTCAAGTAAAGAGTTCAACAATTAAATAAGGAATACAGAATAAAGGAAACAAGAACTTCAACTAAACATGTAGGGCAATTATCATGACTACAACATGTTAAGGTAACTCAATTACGGCATGAATGGAATCTACATATCTAAAATAGGAAATTTCCACATTTAGCCCTTGTACACACTCGTCACCTTGTGTACACGACTTTCACATATCACAATTATCACAACCAGCACAAATCCTTAGAAAAGATTCTCCCACACAAGGTTAGGCAAGTCACATACCTCAAATCGCGCTAGCTCAGTCAACTAGAAGGCCTTTCCCTCGATTATCCAACTCCGAACGACTCAAATCTATCCAAAACAATTTCATACTATAAATATAAACTCTAGGAAACTAACTCGGACAATAAAATCACGATCTTTACGAATAAATAAAAAGTCAACTAAAAACGTCAACCTGGGCTAGCGTCTCGGAACCCGACCAAAATTACAAAATCCGAATACTCATTCGATATCGAGTCCAACCATACAAGAATTACTCAAATCCAACCTCAAATCACCTTTCAAAACCCCAAATTTAAGCCTATGAAGTTTTTCACAAATTTTCCAAATTTTCCAACTCAAATAACTAATTACATGATAAAATCAACAATAGATTCGAGTAATTTAACCAAAATCGAGTTAGGAATTCTTACCCCAATAATCCCTATGAAAATCTCACGAAAATTCGCCTCACGCCGAGATCTCTAAGTCAAAACTATGAAATAACAGATAAAACCCTCATTTTTGAAATTGTATTTGCTGCCTAGTGATTTACATATTGCGATCGCGGAATTTTCTTCGCGATCACGAAGAAAAAAATCTTCATCACTCCAAAGCCTTTTATGTGAAAGTAGAGAACAAGTCGCGAATGCGGTGAGTAATAATCCAAAGCTTCGCGATCGCGTTCACACATTCGCGATCGCATAGAGCAATGCGTCAACCTTCCTAGGCCTCCTCTTCCTTCATTGCAAATGCGACACCACTTACGCATTCGCGAAACGCGACACCACTTACGCGTTCGCGATTCACTGCCCCTCCAAGCTTCGATATCGCGTAAGACATCTTGTGATCACATAGAACAAATTCACGCCTACCAATCTTAAGGCTTCGCAATCGCAGCCCCTTTTTGCGATCGCATAAGAGGAAACTAGATTCAGAAAACCAGCAATCTCACAAAGCAAAAAATGAAGCCGAACTTGATCCGAATCACTCCCGAGACTCCCGGGACCTCAACCAAATATTCCAACAAGTCCTAAAATATCATACGAACACGCTCGAATCATCAAATAACATCAAACAATACTAGGACCACGAATCACGCATAGATTCAAGCCTAAAGAACTTATGAACTTCCGAATTTCGAACTATTGCCGATTCATACCAAAACAATTTCGATTGACTTCAAATTTTGCACACAAGTAATAAATGATATTACAGACCAATCCCAATTTACAGAATCGGGATCCGACTCCTATATCAATAAAGTCACTCCCGGTCAAACTTCCCAAATCTTCCAAACCTTCTACTTTCTACTTTCGCCAATTCACGCCGAAACGACCTACGGACCTACAAATAAATATCCGAATGCGCTATTAAGTCCAAAATTACTATATGTAGCTATTATAACTGTCAAAACTCTATTTTGGGGTCGTCTATGGAAAAGTCAAACTACGGTCAACTCTTTCAACTTAAACCTCAAACTTAGGGACTATGTGTCCCATTTCGCTCCAAAACTCACCCGCAACAAAACCCAAATACCCCGACAAGTCACATGATCACAATATAGAATAGAGGAGGCAATAAATAGGAGATCGAGGCTAAGATGTTCAAAACGACTAGCCGGGTTGTTACAACTGTAGACTCTCAATGAATGAGATTAATGTTTCAAATGCCTAGTTTTTAGGGGTTGTGATAGAAGGAGCTGTGACACTTTCAAAAGAGGGAATCAGACTAGGCTATCACTGTTCTAGAAGAGGAAGCGTAGCTGGTACGTTGAACCATGTCTGTCACCGATAAAAGATATCCCTAAAGTGGGGACCCCGAAGATACTTAAAAGCCTTCCTTCATAGATAATCAGTAGTAATCATCTCGCTAGCTATTCTGAGTAAGATGGGGAGGACTTGATGTGATTACTATTAGACCTCCAACCCCAAGAGGAAAATTTCTTGACTTACGAAAACAAGTTCATTTCATTTTCCCGGGAAGTTTGGAAAAAAACCGCTTCCTCCTTGAAGGCGTAAGGAAGAGCTATTCACGTGAAACTACCTCTGGCTTATTTACTGCTTTACTTTTAGCTTTTTCCTGGGGCATAGAAGGAGTTGATCCTGGTCGAGATAAATGGATTTAGGAATTCATACCCGGTTCAAGGGAAAAAGGCAAGTAACATTCTATAAAAACCTCACAAGATATGCCGTAGATATAATGCCTCCAAATCTTCAATGCATGAACAATGGCTGCCAACTCTAAGTCTTGAACGGGGTAGTTCTTATCATGGGGCTTCAATTGGCGTGAAGCATAAGCAATCACCCTAACCTCCTACATCAAGACACACCCAATGCCAATCCGAGTAGCATCACAACACACCGTATATAAACCTGATACTGAAGGTAAAACTAGAACCAGAGTTGTGGTCAAGGCAGTCTTGAGCTTCTAAAAGCTCTCCTCACACTCATCAGACCACCTAAATGGAGTACCCTTCTAGGTCAATCTAGTCAAAAGTGTAGCAATGGAAGAGAAACCCTCCACAAAATAGCGATAATATTCGGCCAAGCCAAGAAATCTCCTAATCTCAGTTGCTGAAGAAAGTTTGGGCCAACTTTGAACTGCCTCAATATTCTTCGGATCTACCTCGATCCCCTCACTGCATACCACGTGACCCAAGATTGCCACAAAATCAAGCCAAAACATACAATTGGAGAATTAAGCATAAAACTTATTCTTCCTCAATGTCTGGAGTACAATCCTCAGATGCTGCTCATGATCCGTATGGCTGCATGAGTACACCAGTATATCATCAATGAATACTATGACAAAAGAGTTAAGATATGGCTGGTATACACTGTTCATTAGATGCATAAATGTTGCCGGGCATTGGCCAGCCAAAAAGACATCATAAGAAACTCGTAGTGACCATAGCGGCTGCTGAATGTTGTCTTCAGAATATCAGAATCTCGAATCTTCAACTGGTGATACCCAGATCTCAAATCAATCTTAGAGAACACTCTAGCACCCTAAAGCTAGTCAAATAAGTCATCAATGTGAGGTAGTTGATACTTTTTCTTAATTGTAACTTTGTTCAACTACCTGTAATTAATCCACATCATAGTACCATCCTTCTTATTCATAAACAGGACTGGTGCACCCTAAGGCGACACACTAAGCCTAATAAATCCTTCATCAAGAAGTTCTTGAAGTTGTTCTTTTAATTCCCTCAAATATGCTGGTGCCATACGATACAGAGGCATAGAGATGGGCTGGGTACCCAGCACCAAGTCAATACTAAAATCAATGTCCCTGTCGGGTGGCATGCCTGTCAGGTCTCCAGGAAACACATTTGAAATGTCTTGCACTATCGGAACATAATCAATGGTAGGAGTATTAGCACTAACATCCCTCACAAAAGCCAATTATGCCAAACATCCCTTCTCAACCATCCATTGAGCCTTTAAGTATGAAATCACTCTATTGGGAACATAATCAAGGGAACCCCTCCACTAAACCCTAGGCAATCCCGGCATCGCAAATGTCCCAGTTTTAGCGTGACAATCTAGAATAGCGTGACATGGTGAAAACCAATCCATGCCTAAAATAACGACGAAATCAACCAAACTAAGCACTAAGATATCAGCTCTCGTCTCTAGTCCCCCAATAGTCACCACACACGACCGATACACACAGTCTACTATAATAGAATCACCCACCGGTGTAGATACATGAAAATGCATAGCTAAGGAATCACGAGGAATATCCAAATAATAAGCAAAATACGATGATACATATGAATAAGTGGAACCAGGGTCGAATAATATAGAAGCATCCCAGTGGCATACTGAAACAATACCTGTGATCACTGCGTCTGAAGCAACTGCCTCTAGCCTGGCGGGAAAAGCATAGCATCGAGCCTGACCACCACCTGATCGACCTCCCCCTCTAGGGCGACCTCGAAATGCCTGAGTCCCACCCCGAGCTAGCTGAGCGGGTGGCGAAGAAACTGGTGCGAAAGTCATAGTCTGACCTCTCTGCTGAACTGGACCTCCCATAAGGCGGGGGTAATACCTCCTCACATGCCCCGACTCTCCATTCTCGTAGCAACCTCTAACTACAAATGGTGGCAGGGACTGAATCAGACCCCTAGAACTAGAATAACCACTAGAAAAACTAGGTAATGATGACCCCTAAACTGATGGAGCACGGGATGAACTCTGAGCTGGGAGAGCACTTAAAGATGACTGCCCCGGACGAGGACTGTATGAACCATGGCTAGCTAATGCACAATGATGAACCAGACGAGCCGTCTGGGCGGGCTTATAATGTGAATTGAGATGTTGTTGTTCCCACGATACTGTATAGTGGTCCTACTTTGTTGACATTCGTGTTCTCACAATGTGATAAAGTAGTTAAGTTGTCAATCACGCTAGATATCATGTTTAGGCATTATGCCAATACTGTTTGGACCCATAGTGGTAGTTTCTTACTGTCATCTCATTGATTTCATTGATATTTCATACTCAGTCATATCCATGCATTCATACCATATCTCAGTCACAGATATTATTTATTGATACATCATATCATTGTTGGCGGGCTAGTTTCATGACATTATGAGCCCGTGAGTGAGACTGGGGAGATTGATAACTGAGTGAGGCTGGGGGCCTGAGTGAGAGTAACATTTTGGGATCGGGCTGCACGCCGCAGCATATTATATTGATTATATTTTATATGAATCGGGTTGAACGCCGTAACGAGCCTTAGTGATATGTGTATATATATATATATATATATATATGGATCGGGTTGCACACCGCAATGAGCCTTATGGCTATTTATGTGTTATGGGATCGCGTTTCACGCCACAGCGATATAGCGCTTGGGCAGAAGGAGCCCCACCGGAGTCTACACATCCCCAGTGAGCGTAGTCGACTATATATATGTGGATCGGGTTGCACGCCGCAATGGGCCTTATGGTTATATATAGATCGGGTTGCACGTCGTAGTAGGTATTGTACAACACTAAGTCATTGAGTGTGCCGAGCATTGAGCATAGTGGGAGAGAATGCGAGACAATGAGCTTGAGTACTCTAAGAGTGTGAGTACATGAGCTTATCATTGAGATGTATTGCATTTGACATGCGTACTTGAGATACATGCATTTCCTTCTGCTACCCAATTTTGGGGACATTTATGATTTTACCGGTATCTTGATATGTAGGCATAGAGAAGTACTTTCCTCATGCTATCTGAAAATGAAACATCTTACTATTTGTTGAAAAGAGTTTTGGGAAAAACCACACTTTTCAAACTTACTCGTACTTTGGCATTTTCGGTAAAAGATTGGGTTTTCACTGAGATACTTGAAAGGAAATGCCTATTTTTCTAGAACTATGAATGAACTGAGCCTTTTATTTCAGAGATACCCTTTTGTTATTGTACTATGTTGTTATGAACTATGGTGGAATATTGGTGTTGTACCCGACCTTGTTGTTAGCTCGTTACTACTTTCAACCTAAGGTTAGGTTTGTTACTTATTGAGTACATGACGTCGGTTGTATTCATACTACACTTATGCACCTTGTATGCAGATAATGACTATTGATGTCGCTGTGTTCGATGGGAGCTGGATTTAAAGATCTACCTGCGTCCCAGTTGTAGCTGCCTCTTGTTCGTGGTAGCTTTCGATCTGTAAAACTCTGTTTATGTACTATTCAAACAGACTATGTATTTATTTCATTTTCGCTTTATAAACTCTATTCTCAGAACCTCATGATTTGTACTACCAGTTTTTGGGGAATGTATCAGATTCATATTTAGATACTTTCTTTACTTAATTGCTTTATTAATTATTTTTGGAATTGGTAAGTGGTTAACTGGCTTACCTAGCGGGTTGGGTTAGGTGCCATCACGACTAGTTGGATTTTGGGTCGTGGCAGGTGGTATCAGAGCTCTAGGTTCATAAATTCTACAAGTCATGAGCAAGTGTCTAGTAGAGTCTTGCGGATAGGTATGATGATGTCCATACCTATCTTCGAGAGGCTACGGGACATTTAGGATATACTTCCCATCTTTCTTTTCTTATCATGCGACATTGATTTAGCTTGAAGCATAACTCTTTGAATTCCTTCGACGCATTCGTATATGAGCGCTCGGTATCAGCTGTGCGCCGATGGCTTGTGATTCCATGGTTGGGGTACGAGATATGATTTTGGCATAATGATGATGGGCCAGTCTGGAGGACTTGAGGCCGGGTTTTGACGGTGGCTTGAGCACGGAGATTTCAGTGGTGTGAGCACGTGTTCTTTAGACTTATATATCCAGTGGTGTCCCTGTTAGCGGAATTTGAGATTGGATGACTATGTGGTAAGTATGGTGAGACTGCGAGATGTATTCAGATTGTTCGAATGTGACGAGAAGAGTTTACTTGAGATGCAGCAAGGACTATGTGGTGTTTGATTTCTGTCTTGATTTGGTGTATAGTCTCGAGTTATGGGTGTGTTGAGGGATCTCTCATGTTGTTTAGTTATGAAGTGAAGTAGATTGTCATGTCTTGTTGATGAGTTAAGAATCAAGGAGATTAAGTGATTGTGTAGTAGTCGTGACTGTGGAAGGTATAGAGAGATGTCAGTTTGAGGCAGAGCAGGCGGGTTATCTCCTGCGAGGTGTCCTGAGGTTGTGTGGTCCTTATTATGTTTTGTAGAGAGTTATCTTTTACCAGTGAATGATATATGTTGCAATTTGAGTTTGGATCGCTTGTGGAAGTTGGCTTCACAATTACAAGGGTGAATGCGACTTTTGCAGATGCTTTGAGGTATTATATGGTTTGTGTTACATGGTCTTGCGAAGGATTTGGTTAAATTTCAATACAGGATTCTAGCAGTAATAGAGTATGGGTATCGTGATGTTATCGACTGTTTTGTTATATGGTTTTGAGCCAAGTGGGGGAATCTGCTATCGACGAGTTGTTTGCACGGTTGTGTGTCGTATTGGTTTCAATTCGGGGTGAACTGGTGAATCAGTTATGACTTACAGAGGTCGAGATCGAGGATGACTCGGGTAAAGGAATTTTTGGATACAGGTTGTATTACGCTCTATGGGTATATGGGAATCATAAAAAAATTGAGTGGTTATTCGCGAAGGATGTAGGGTACATGGAGTAGGAATTTGTTCCATTGCTTAGGAGTGTGGACTACTACCTTGGGTGTTGGTGTACTAATGAGGCACAGGTCGTTTGGTCAGTTCAATTGAGATTTGAGTAGAGTGGATGACTCTCGAGAATGGTTCTAATGGATTCAAGAATTATATGTAAAAATTGAGAATTTTGGATTGGTATATGGCCAGGATGTGATATTTTCATGGGATGGTGTCGAGACTTGTAGAATTTTTATATCATTGTGGATTATGCATTTAAGTATCAAGAAGGTGAACGAAAAAGTTTTAGGTTCACATAAGGTCTCTTTAGAGTGGGTATCTAGGTTGTGGTGCTTTGGGGTGCTTAAGAGGGAAGTCAGCGGCTTATGAGCCTTAGGGCGTGATAGTTTTTTACTAGGGCCTCTTGTGTGGTGAGTTTTGGTTAAGGACCATGGTGCTCCAGCAAGGAAAGCATCAACTTGAGGGCAATTTGGAAGGGACTTGGAGAAATAGGACAGCATGGTAGTAGGTTGGGTTAGCACAATAATGGGTATGATCGGTTCTTTGGGTACTTATGATGTGGCTAGTCTCTACAGGTGTTTCGTGCCAATGCTCTTGGGTTTTGGCAACCTGCGTGGCTGGGTTGAGTTAGAGAGATTCGGTGCAGATAGCTCGGTTATGTCCAAATGGGTTCCGAAGAGTTCTTAATGGTTTTTACCAATGTTTGAGGGGTATATTTCATGCTGGCGTGATGAGCATGTGGTGTATAGTGAATTTCTCCTGGATGAAATCAAATGGAAGGTCCTTGGCTAATTGAGTATGTAGTTGCTTGTGACTCAGAGTGGACTATGAAGTTCTCGTATTTTTCATATGATGGCATGGTATATGCGGTGTGTTGTGTGGAACATTTATGATATTACCTATATCTTGACATGTAGGCATAGAGAAGTACTTTCCTCATGCTATCTGAAAATGAAGCATCTTCCTATTTGTTGAAAGGAGTTTTGGGAAAAACCACAGTTTTCAAACTTACTCGTACTTTGGCTTTTTCGGTAAAAGATTTGGGTTTTCACTGAGATACTTGAAAGGAAATGCCTATTTTTCTGGAACTATGAACGAACTGAGTCTTTTATTTCGGAGATACCCTTTTGTTATTGTAATATGATGTTATGAACTGTGGTGGAATATTAGTTTTGTACCCGACCTTGTTGTTAGCTCGTCACTACTTTCAACCTAAGGTTAGATTTGTTACTTATTAAATACATGGAGTTGGTTGTACTCATACTACACTTCTGCACCTTGCGTGAAGATAATGACTTTTGATTTCACTATCTTTGATGGGAGCTGAATTTGAAGATGTACATGCATCCCGGTTGTAGCTGCCTCTTATTCGTGGTAGATTTAGATCTGTAAAACTCCGTTTATGTGCTATTCAAACAGACTATGTATTTATTTCATTTCTGCTTTGAAAACTCTATTCTTAGAAGCTCATGATTTGTACTACCAGTTCTTGGGGAATTTATTAGATTCAGATAATTTGTTTACTTAATTTCTTTATTAATTGTTATTTGAATTATTTAGTGGTTAACTGGCTTACCTAGCGGGTTGGGTTAGGTGCCATCACGACTAGTTGAATTTTGGGTCGTGACAGGTGGTATCAGAGCTCTAGGTTCATAGGTTCTACAAGTGATGAGAAAGTGTCTAGTAGAGTCTTGCGGATCGGTATGATAATTTTCATACCTATCTTCGAGAGGCTGCTTGATATTTAGGCCATCTTTCTTTCCTTATCGTGCGTCATTGATTCAGCTTGCAACGTAACTCTTTGAATTCCTTCCACGCATTTGTATGCGCATGTGTGTACTCAGTACCGGTTGTGCGCCGACGGCATATGATTCCATGGTTGAGGTACGAGATTTGATTTTGGCATGCTGATAATGGGCCAGTCTGGAGGAGTTAAGACCGGGTTTTGACGGTGGCTTGAGCATGGAGATTTCGGTGGTGTGAGCACATGTTTTTGGGACTTATATGTCCGATGGTGTCCATGTTAGAGGAATTTGAGATTGGATGACTATGGGTGAGTATAATGAGACTGCGAGATGTGTTCAGATTTGTCGAATATGACGAGAAGAGTTTACTTGAGATGTAGCAAGGACTATGGGGTGTTTGATTTCTGTCTTGATTTGGCGTATGGTCTTAAGTTATAGGTGTGTTGAGGGATCTCTCATGTTGTTTAGTTGTTGAGTGAAGTATATTCTCATTTCTCATTGATGAGTTCAGAATCAAGAAGATTAAGTGATTGCGTAGTAGTCATGACTATGGAAGGGTATAGAGAGATGTCAGTTTGAGGTAGAGACGGCGGCTTATCGCCAGCGAGGTGTCCTGAGGTTGTGTGGTCATTATGATGTTTTGTAGAGAGTTCTCCTTTACCACTGAATGATATATGTTGCAATTTAAGTTTGGATCGCTTGTGGAAGTTGGCTTGACTATTACAAGGGTGAATGCGAGATTTCCATACGATTTGAGGTATTATATGGTTTGTGTTACATAGGCTTGCGAAGGATTTATATGCATTTCAGTGCGGGATTTTGGCAGTAATAGAGTATGTGTATCATGATGTTATTAACTGTTTTGTTCTATGGCTTTGAGGCAAGTGGAGGAGTCTGCTATCGATGAGTTATTTGCACGGTCATGTGTCGTATTAGTTTCGGGTCGGGGTATACTAGTGAATCAGTTATGACTTGTAGAGGTCGAGATCGAGGATGACTCGGGTAAAGGAATTTGTGGATACAGGTTGTATTACGCTCTATGGGTATATGGGAATCATAAAATAATTGAGTGGTTATTCGCGAAGGATGTAGGGTACATGGAGTAGGAATTTTCCCGATTACTTAGGAGTGTGGACTACTCCCTTGGGTGTTTGTGTACTAATGGGGCACAGGTCGTTCGGTCCGTTTGGTCGGTTCAATTGAGATTTGAGTAGAGTGGATGACTCTCGAGAATGGTTCTAATGGATTCAAGAATTATATGTAGAAATTGAGAATTTCTGATTGGTATATGGCTAGGATCTGATATTTACATGGGATGGTGTCGAGACTTGTGGCATTTTTATATCATTATGGATTATGCATTTCAGTATCAAGAAGGTAAAGGAAACAGTTTTAGGTTCACATAAGGTCTCTTTAGAGTGGGTATCTCGGTTGTGGTGCTTTGGGGTGCTTATGAGGCAAGTCAGCGGCTTATGGGCCTTAGGGCGTGGTGGTTTTATATTAGGGCTTCTTGTGTGGTGAATTTTGGTTAAGGATCGTGGTGCTTCAGCAAGGAGAAGTATCAACTTGAAAGCAATTTGGAAGGGACTTGGAGAAATAGGACAGCATGGTAGTAGGTTGGGTTAGCACAGTAATGGGTATGATCGGTTCTTTGGGAACTTATGATGTGGCTAGTCTCTACATGTGTTTCGTGCCAATGCTCTTGGGTTTTAGCAACCTGCGTGGCTGGGTTGAGTTAGAGAGATTCGGTTCAGATAGCTTGGTTATGTGCAAATGGATTTCGAAGAGTTCTCAATGGTTCTTACCAAGGTTCGAGGGATATATTTTCTTCTGGCGTGAGGAGCGTGTGGTGTATAGTGAATTTCTCCTGGATGAAATCAAATGAAGGGTTCTTGGCTAATTGAGTATGTAGTTTATTGTGACTCAGAGTGGACTATAAAGTTCTCGTATTTTTCATATGATGACATGGTATATGCGGTGTGTTGTGTGGAACTGAGATTTACGTAAGCGGGATCACAGTTCTGTTTGGAATGGAAGGTCATAAAAAAATTCATAGGCAGCATGGACGGTTTCAGATAACTAGGTAAATGATATTACTATTTAGTATGTCTTGATGAGAGTATACATTTCAAAAGGGGCAATGTGTTTTGATATATGGATAGTTCACTGGTATTGCAGCACTCTCCTGGTCGATCGACTGCTGATTTTCAAATTTTGCTAGGTTGCACGGAAGAATTTTAGAAGTATTCCTCGTGGAATGATCCATGTATGAGAGATGTGTTAGACATTGAGACGGTGGAGATGGAATCCGAAATGGTGATTCATGTGTTCTATGGATTTGGAGACTGGGAGTTCTCAGGAGCATATTGTTTCATGGTTGTGGACTGTGAAGTCGTGGCCGAAGCTAGCCATATAATAGTATGTGTTATGATTCAGTCATTGTGGGATTTTGGAGGGTTATTTATCTATTTGTGGGTGGCCGGAGTTGATTTAAGGGTCCATTGGTAGGCCCAATTAGGATGTGTATTCTACACCGAGCCGGATTGGTTAGCTCCATACTGCTATTGTTGAGAGATGTACCATTCGATTGTTTTTGAACTTATTCGTGGTCAGAAATGATCTGTGAGTTACTCTTCTATGCTACGAGAAGTTGTGATCCGTTGGTTATAAGCACACCTAGTGTGGTTCTATTTGGGATTTATAGCAGAATTTGAGCGAGATGAGCAATTGGTTATTGCATGGTTGATGGTGTATGGGTTATGGTTTTTCGTATTTTTGTGTGGCATTGTGTCATCTGCTTCTCCGTGGTTATGGTAATGCACTTTGAGTACTTGATGTCGGATTGCGCGTGGTTATTGATTTTGAGCATAGTGGATGAGGTATTTCATATAGATCAGTGTTTGGATGGGGACGTGCAATGCGGCAGAGTTATGTTCAAATATGATCCTTGGTGTTAGATTCATGTGTTATGGTTCTACGGTGTGTGATGGGTTCTTAGAATTGCGTCGGGGTGGTACCCGTCGAGCTTGCAGGACGGTTCTCTTATTTTAGTCATTTTCATGATTGAGTACATCTGGAATGTTTCTTATTGGTGCAAAGATTGCACGGGTTGTGGCTTTAGATAGTATTGGTGTGGCATGTCAGTAGAGTAGCTGGTATTTGATGAGATGAGGTCATTGTACCTATAATAGATACTCTCAGAATTGATGTTAGCATGGTTGGAAGGATAATATCGAAAGTCTGCTAAGAAATTTGCTATAGTTCTTGTCAAAGGCGATGGAGTACCATGACTTGTTGATCTGATGAAGGGTTATGAGTTTTGCATGTTTCTTTCATCATTGGTATTGTGAGAAGGTTTAGAACGAGGCTTTGTCTGATATGAGGTTGTTACCGATATTGGGTTGATTTGAGCAGCTACTGTGATTAGAAATCTTTGCTTCGAGCGTTTGAGCTATGCGGTATTTGAGTTTTGAGTATTTCAGTTATGGTTATGGCTTTTGGTACAACTTGTTTAGACTTATACAGTGTGTAGGTTGCGGGATTCAGATCTTATAAGAAATTTCGGATGTTGGAAATTAGATTTGAAGGCTTGTAGGCTAGGTTGAATTGAGAAATTTCAGTTATGTTGTGTTATCGGACCTGTATGGGATAGGGTGACGCAGGTCTAAGGCCCCGTATAATTTTTTCTAAAAAAGCCTGGGTTACGTGATGCCAAGGTAGGCGTTGAGGTTAATAATAGTAGAAATTCTTCGCAGCGAGATTGCTCGCCGCGGTTCAGACTTTATGGATTGAACAGTGTGATGGGAGTTGAAGAAAAATGTTGGGTAGAAGTATGCACTTCTGCGGCCACAGAACCACTCTGTGGACCACAGACTGGTCGCAGAGTGGGGCAGATTTCTAGGGCATTTTGATGCCCAATTTTGCGGCCATTATGCGACCGCATAACCGTTTCGCGGGCCGCATTCTTGTCGCATATCCCGCCTTGGTATTTTTCGGAGGGAAGTTCTGCGGTGCACTATGCGACGGCAGAACCATTCTGCCGTGCATTATGCCACCGCGGAACAGGTCTGCAAGCCGCATAGTGACCGGAGACCAGATTAGTTTTTTTCCAGTTGCGGCCCCCCATTGTCGCGGTCATTATGCGGACCGCATAACCATTATGTGGTCGCATATGCGACCGCATAACCCGTTTCGGAGCTTCATTTTGGGGGTTTTTAAACCCGACTATATTTCGTTAAAACACATCCCATGGGCCATTTGGATTATATTTTCTGATATTTTTAGAGTGAGAGAGAGGGTCCTAGAGGGAGAAGAGATCTTCATCACATTGTTCTTCAATTCTCACTTAAATCTTGAAGATTATCAAGAGAGGCACCTAGGTCTTCTTCGTAAGAGGTAAGATTCTATCACCCAAACTCTTAATTTCAAAAGGTAACTAGAATGGGCCATTAGTAAGGTAATTCATGGGGATGGAAGTGCTTACCTTGCATGCATGTATCCTTGTAGTATGTGTGAAGATTGTGAGATAAAAAATGATAGAGAATGGGTTGGGGAAGGATGGAATCCTCCACAAAAAGGGCCTTAAGGAATTGATGCACACCTAGTGTTTGATAATATGCTCAAATGAGCTAAAACTATGTTCATATTCCTAATTTTGGTTCAATTTTGTTGTATTGCTAAAATAGATTGAAGTGGCTAATATTCCGGAATATCTTAGAGTTTTAAGGAGCTCAATTGAGGTATGTTGGCTAAACCCCCTTCGTTACATCCCGCATTTTCGTACAATAAAGTTTCGTCGTAAGTTAATCGACGCATGTTCGGGAATGAAAATATTTCGTGATTATAAGCATTATGCTATTTTAAACAAGTGGGGAGTGAAATGGTGAAGGTGAGAGGGTAAGCAAATCGAAGAAAATGAATTTCGTCGAAGTTTGACATTTTGGGATATAATATGGCCCGAGCTAAAATACCTAATATTTATGGACTAGTACCATACAAGGTACCACATGGCCATGATAGTGAGGTATATAAGGTATGCTAAAAATGAGCAATATTTTATTTAATTTGGGATAATTCGTAAGTATGTGGGTAATTGGTTAATTATTAGTTAGTGGGAGATTAACAAGTTAATCAGGACATTAGTTGATAATCAACTAGAATTATGGATAAGCTTTAATGCCAAAATGTGGCAGCAAGGTGGATCAATTAAATGAGTCATTATTCACAAAGAAAGGTGGCAAGCTAAAGTGTCACATGCTAAACACTAAATCCTTCTACATGTAAAGACTTAAAGAAATGGGCATTTTGGCTTCTTTGGACATTAGATACTCAAGTAGTAATATGATAATGATTTCTTATTGAAAATGTTACAAAACAAATAAGAATTCATAACATCTACAAGAATTCCAACGTTAGCAACCAAAATTCCAACGAGATTTCTTAGCACCTTAGCAGCGTGAGATTTTGCAATTCTAAGGGAGTACGGTGCAACCTTTCCCAAGAATATCATACGAATTTTTTCCTACTTCCGGTATGTTAAGGCTAAGCTCTTCCTTCATTTTGCATGATATCGTAATTACACACAAGTTTGATAACGAGGTATAAAGAAAAAATTCATGTCCTGGAATTTACGTATATTTTCCTACTCTTGTAAGTTACAATATTCTCCTTATCGGGATTTCATATTCAATTGGGTATTTTCTTTTTCCAGTCAAGAGAGCAGAAAGTCTATATATACAGTATTACAGTATTTTCATTACCATCGAGCTATAATCGATGGGCAAGCCCCTATTGGGCAACCTCTGATCAGATGGTAAGTTATATACCCAGCCTACTGTGGCCGAGCGCCTATGAGCGAGCCTACTACGGTAGAGCATTTATATATATACCGAGCCTTATAAGGCCTGACAGCTATTTTACTTACTATATTAAGAGAGTTGAGTCAGTAGCAGCAGGTAAGCATATCTTCAGATTATCATTGACTTCCAGTTGCTTTCAATTATTATATTATCAATTCAGTTTCAGCTTTCAGTATAGTGCCTTACATACTCGGTACATTATTTCATACAGACGTTCCTTTTCTGGGGGCGCTGCATTTCATGAGTGTAGGTTCAAACAGACAGACGGGTAGACCTCCTTATTAGGTGTTGCCAAAGTTCAGCTTGATCGGTCAACTCCATACCCTTCGGAGTTACCGGGTCTAGAGCTTTACGTACATCTTTGTATATATATATATATATATATATATATATATATATATATATATATATATATATATATATATATATATATATATATGTTATGTAGTAGGTCAGAGCCTTGTTCCGGTCATAGTATATCCATCAGTATAGGCTTGTAGACATATCTTATCAATTAATGCAGTATGTTGGGCTTGTAGGCCTTTTATGTACATTTTGTTGGATTGTCAACTGTAGTAGTTATGACGGCCTTCTCAGGCCATCTTTTTATTGATATTTAGTCAGTATTCACAATTGTCTTGCAATGTGGCCCATGTCCAATGTATGACATTTTATGTTCAGAGTCCCTTAATCACAAGTTGCTACGCGAGGATAGGTGAGGCATCGAGTTACCGTCTCGCCCCCAGGTTCGGGGCATGACAAAAGAGGTATCAGAGCAGTTCTATCCTAGGTATTCTACAAGTCGTGTCTAGTAGAGTCTTGTTTATGGGTGTGTCGTGCACCACACTTATAAGCAGGAGGCTACAGGGCATTTAAGACTGTCACTCTTTCTTCTTACTCTAGATCATGTGGTAGAGCTCTATTGTAAGAACTCAATTTCCTAAACTCTATCTTATTCATAATACGACGATACCTACATCCAGAAAGATGGTTGATAGAGATATAGTTATGGAAGAGTTGAGCTAGAGAAACTCGAGTTTGCATCATTCCTATGATGGATAAATGTGAGGTCTTCAGCAGAACATGTGTGTACCTTATGTGTAAGCTTATTGATAAGGAGCCTTAAGGCAAGAATATCTATCCACCTCTATGGTGAAAGGCTATGAGAGGTTTAGAAGATAGATAGAAGCTTCAACAAGAAAAAGGAGCAAGATGAGAAGGGTACGAGGTACCCAGTTAATGAAGATTACTGGTATTTTCAACTCCGGCAGAAAAGTATAAGCATTGTGACTTACCTTAAACAGTAACAGACATATGTAGAATTGGCCACACCCATCTCAGTTATACCTTATTGGGGGCTAACATGTGTAGTTTAAGAAAAGGACAGTATATTAGGATCCGGCTGGGGTTAGAGTAACCCAAAATGGTAAATGGATTGTTTGTGTTAGTTGGCATTTATGAAGGATATTACAAAGGTGCTGATAGATCTCCTTGTGAGGCAGCTAGATGGTCCACTCTAGAATATTACAATTAGATGTGGTACAGAAAGCATGGAAGGGATAAATATTACCTTAGTGTGGCTCGCATCCCTAGTAGAGCGAGAACATTAAGCAACCCCAAGAGCCACTGGATGGAGCAAGGGGAGCTAAAAGAAAACGAATGTCTTGTTTGAGTTTTCAAAATAAAGTGATAGACATAAATGTTAGCGGGAAATAAGAAAAGAGTTAATGAAGCATTATTTTTAAGATATGATACATGGATGACAACGGTGGATCAAAAAGATGACAGTATTATAGAGTCTATAGTCAATTGAAGGAAAAGACGAGAGGTGACAGGCCTTGAGACAACAAAAGAGTATAGGCCATAAAGTCATATCCTCATTTCAAGAAATAAGTTCGTAATTCCAACGCGACTACCGGAAGGAAACGCTAAACTCCAAAACAATAGAAATCAGTATGGGCTGGTGAACAAGATAAACTAAACATGAATTAGGGACTGAGTGATTCGATAATAGTCAGCATCATGAGAATTTTAGATTTCGTTCCGGCGATAATAGAGTGGATAATAGAAGAAGATTCATGAGAAATTCAGAGAATGGTCATTCAGGAAGACGCTTCCCTAAATTAAGCAAGGTGAGTAAAGTTAAGCTTAAGGGATTGTATGTGCCAGTTAGACTAAGTGTCACCCTCGTGAGTGAGTAATTTCGTTATCCTTGGTACTGAAGGATTACCGCGAGGCGAGTAAGGATCATCGTTGATGTGAAAAGATGCCAAAGATGAGAGGGTAAAACATCTATACGTTGATTATCGTAGCACTAAATCTTAGTGCTCCCCTAAAGGGGGGAATATGGTGTGATGCGGCATTAGGTCAGAATTAAGTAGTTCTAGTAACTATGGAAATGGTAAATGAAGAATGTGATAAGAATGAGAAAGGGATAAGATTGCACTTATTCAAGTCCTGCAGATACACTACGATTCCAGAATATTATGCAAACATGACGTCAAGGAGAGGAGGTAAGGGTTCCTGCCTGAGATGTTATTGATAGATAAGGAGCCAGAGCGGGACGTAAGTTAAGATAAAGAAAATGACCCATGAAAGATTACGCAGAATATTGATATGAGAATGAGCCAATGAGTAGTTAGTAGTTGATTCAGGAAGAGCCTAGTTATGGCTACACAAGAGTATACAGACAAATCAATAGATCGTGCAAGATAAACGGAGTGAACCTCAACATGGGGAATTCAGTCTCGCAAATATGACATCGTGACCTTGAGAAATATTCAGATAGGAGTTGGGGTAGTTAAAGATACCGTATGAGTGTTAAGGGAAGACAGTCAAAACTTCAGTTCGGGAGCAACCATACAAGCATATAAGTATAGGGGTAAGTAACTAAGGAATTTTATATGTAAGTACGAACATCAAAAATTCCGTCGAGTATACGATGTAATAAGCTCGCAGCCTTGCAAGAATCTGAGGGTCCTCCCTAAGTACTACAATGAAAGACTAGTGGTGGAAATAAGGAAGAAGTCTTTAACCAAGCATAGTCACCTAAAGAGGAAATGGTCATGTAACAACAATCTCACAACAACATTGTATGCACTCCATCAGCAGGTGGCACCTATCGTGGCTAATGAACAAGAAGAAGAAAAAAAAAATATATATATATATCAAAATCAAAAGGTGATATTCAAGATCATATGGGTTGTATGGTATTCCAATATGTGTGGGCACAGGCAGAACGACCAGGAAAAGCAATTGCTTGCATTTAAAGAAAGTTGTGAAGGAATGAAAGGAATTATTCGATCAATGATCCAGAGATAATTACATAATGAATGTACCTAAGATTTCAGAGTATTATCCATGCGGCATATATGTTGAAAATCATACAGCCGTAGAATATTCCGGTATAGGTTAAAAGAAAGAATTGAGCCCAGGTCATAGACAAAAGATTGAATTGTTATAAAATTGTATCATGGATATTCCATAGCGTCCATTAAGGGCTAAAGTAATAACTACTACCATGAGCCGCATATCGGAAGATTGCTTAAGCCTACATAAAGGTTGATCAGAAGGAAGAGGAAACTAAAGAGTTACAACAACGAAGTAAATCAGGGGTCTGATTATTGGACCTAGAAAATTATAGAAATTGCGCTTGAAAACATGGCAGAATCACTCTTAATATCAGAGGTGCAAGAGAGATAATGCAACAACCATATTCTATAATGGCTCTATAAGGAAGCCAGTTAGAAGAAGTACCAACCTTATAAGAAGTCGGTATGAAGCTCTCACCGGATTGTGTATACACCAGAGGTGCAAGTATTATAATAGATCTATAAGCTGTGAATATGAATTATACCTATGTAGAAAGGAGGTCATGAAAGAGATAGAAGATGTGATGCGAGATTTTAAGATAAGTAAGGTAAAAGTGAATAACATTCGAGATACTCAGATGCAGAAGGTTGGGAATAGTCCATACTTCAGATAGAAGGCTAGAATTGCGGGGATTTAATATCCAGGAATGATAGCGGCATCGTCAGTGGCATATATTATAGCCTATGGTTTTGAGGTGTCGAGAGGTCTAGTTAATAAAGTAAAAGAAGAGTTAGAGACAATGTGATGTCTCACTTGATGTTCCAAAATAACACAAGGAAATATATGGTGCAAGGAAGTTGAAGGAAGGCTGCGAGTAGTATAAATGGATATGTATGGGTCCCAAGCTAAAGTATGGTAGAGTGACAAGATTGTAGGAAGACATGAGTAAGGATAATAAAGGGCGAGTGAGAAAGTGACGAGAATGGATAAGCCCTCGGGATTAAGCCCACAAAAATGAGAGAGAGCTAATGGGTGCCTGAATAAGCTCAAAGAAGTCTATGAGTAGTAGCATTTAGAAGAGATGGAATGCTGCCCTGGTAAGTGAAATAAGGGTGTGATTGTGATAGATAAAGGATGACGTTTAGGCCTTCGAGTAAGTAATGATTTGAAGAGGATTTCATGGATTGTACGAGATTAAAATACCCATGTAAGTGAATCACATTGGGATGCTATAAAATACGGTCATTAAAGTAAAGTATCACCCCTAAGTGGATTAGGAAAGTCACTTCAAATGTTCCCCAATGAGACGTGAGCCCTAGCGGTAGTGTTACATAAAAGGCTAAGTTATCGGTATTAAGATGAATCAATAATGGATGGACAAAGGTCACAAAGTATGAGATGAGATTAGGCCGTCATTATTAAAATGAACAGTAATGAGGGGGCATTAAAGGACTTAGCTTATTGCATATAGGATAAGCAACGAAAGTAACATGGGGTTCGGTAACAGCCCTCAATAACGATAAATCAAAGTAAGAGTTATGGCAGTAGAGTCATTCGGATGGATAAACGGATCTATGACAGAAGGTAGCAACAGTTACGAGATTAGAAGGATTCCGACTACAAGTCGTGGTGTGAGAAAGAAGCTTAAAGGGGGGAATGCCCTACCCCTTAGAATTATTCACAAAACAGATGCTTAGATGGAAAGGAAAGCACTAAAGTATTCAAAGGACATAAGTTATGAAAATTATAAGTATATCAGTCAACACTCGAGGACGAATGTTCCAAAGGGGGGAATGATGTTACATCCTGCATTTTCGTACGATAAAGTTTCGTCGTAAGTTAATCGAAGAAAGTTCGGGAATGAAATTATTTCGTGATTATAAGCATTATGCTATTTTAAACAAGTGAGGAGTAAATTGGTGAAGGTGAGATGATAAGCAAATCGAAGAAAATAAATTTCCTCAAAGTTTGACATTTTGGGATAAAATATAGCCCGAGCTAAAATACCCGGTATTTATGGACAAGTACCATACAAGGTACCACATGGACATGATAGTGAGGTGTATAAGGTATGCTAAAATGAGCAATATTTTAAGTAATTTGGGATAATTCTTAAGTATGAGGGTAATTGGTTAATTATTGGTTAGTGGGAGATTAACAAGTTAATCAGGAGATTAGTGGATAATTAACTAGAATTATGGATAAGCTTAAATACCAAAACATGGCAGCAAGGTGGATCAATTAAATGAGTCATTATTCACAAAGAAAGGTGGCAAGCTAAAGGGTCACATGCTAAACACTAAATCCTTCTACGTGTAAAGACTTAAAGAAATGGGCATTTTGGCTTCTTTGGACATTAGATATTCAAGTAGTAATCTGATAATAATTTCTAATTGAAAAGGTTACAAAACAAAGAAGAATGCATAACATCTACAAGAATTCCAACATTAGCAACAAAAATTCCAACGAGATTTCTTAGCACCTTAGCAACGTGAGATTTTGCGATTCTAAGGGATTACGGTGCAACCTTTTCCAAAAATATTATACGGATTTTTTCCTACTTCAGGTATGTTAAGGCTAAGCTCTTCCTTCACTTTGCATGATCTCGTAATTACACAAGTTTCATACAGAGGTATAAAGAAACTATTCACGTCCCGGAATTTACGTATATTTTCTAGTCTTGTGAGTTACAATATTCTCCTTATTGGGACTTCATATTCAATTGAGTATTTCCTTTTTCTAGTCAAGAGAGCAGAAAGTCTATATATACACTATTACAGTATTTTCATTACCATCGAGCTATAATCGATGGGCAGGACCCTATTAGGCAACCTCTGATCAGATGGTAAGTTATATATCGAGCGTACTGTGGCCGAGCGCCTATGAGCGAGCCTAGTTGGCTGAGATACAGATCCTAGTATGGACGAGGGCCTATGAGCAAGCCTACTATGGCAGAGCATTTATATATATACCGAGCCTTATAAGGCCGGACAACTATTTTACTTACTATATTGAGAGAGTTGAGTCAGTATCAACAGGTAAGCATATCTTCGGATTATCACTGACTTCCAGTTGCTTTCATTTATTATATTATCAGTTCAGTTTCAGCTTTCAGTATAATGCCTTACATACTCGGTACATTATTTCGTACTAACGTTCCTTTTTTGGGTAGACCTCATTATTAGGTGTTGCCCAAGTTCATCTTGATCGGTAAGCTTCATACCCTTCGGAGTTGTCGGGTCTAGAGCTTTAAGTACATCTTTATATATATATATATATATATATATATATATATATATATATATATATATATATATATATGTTATGAGTAGGTCGGAGCTTTGTTCCGATCACAATATATCCATCAGTAGAGGCTTGTAGACATATCTTGTCAGTTAATGCAGTATGTTGGGCGTGTAGGCCTTTTATGTACATTTTGTTGGATTGTCAGCTGTAGTAGTTATGACGGCCTTGTCGGGCCAGCTTTTATTGATATTTAGTCAGTATTCGCAATTATCTTGCAATGTGGACCATGGCCAATATATGACATTATATGTTCAAAGTCCCTTAGTCGCAAGTTGGTATGCGAGGATAGGTGAGGCACCGAGTGCCGGTCTCGCCCCTAGGTTCGGGGCGTGAGACCCTTCTTCTTTGAATCGAACCCCACAGTGATCATGTAATTGGAGTAAGCCCTTGATCATTATAGAATTGGCGATTTCTAACGTGTTTGTGTTGAAGGATGTAAGTTCAATATTTATTCTAAATGCTTCATCATGTTATATTGTCATTGAGTATGTGTTAAAAAATGTGGAATATGTATTAGAAATGTTAAGACTTCATGTCAAGATGGAAATAAGGGTTATTATATCAAATTGTATGAAACTCCTCTATGTGCCTAAGATTCCCAAATTTCTCATATGTGTATTTAATGTCTTGAATGGGAAGCCTTATTTTTGTTGATAATGATAATGATATTGAATGTGGAAAAAGGGGTTTGGAAGTATAAAATTCGGCCAAGTGCCAAGAATGACTTTGTAATTGTAATCACTAGTGTCAATGAATCGAAAGTATATGAAAGAAGTACGATGTGAGGTGATTGATTGAAAAAGGTAACATTTCAAATGAGATGGCCTAGCCGGTCGGGCCGAGATCGGACTCCGTGTAAGTACAAGGTGGTATTGGGGATGAAATTGTGAAAAGGGTTGATGTCTCAAATGAGATGGCCTAGCCGATCGGGCCGTGAACGGACGCCATGCCGCACACATGATGGTACTATGCTGGAAAGTTATAATGAAATTGTGGTAATGTCTCAGATGAGGCGGCCTAGCCGTCGGACTCCGTGTAAGAATACGGAGGTATTGTGAATTGTGGAACATCAGTACTAAAGGTCACCTAACCTAGTAATATGGAAATGATCTTGAAAATGTATATGATCCTTAACCTGTTGTTTTACTATTATTTGAAGCCCTTATTGAATTCTTGACTGTTCCTCTTGTATTATTATTCATTCTATTGAGTTGATGTTTAGCTATACATACTAGTGCTATTCGACGGTACTAATGTCCCTTTTTTCGGGGGTGCTGCATCCTTTTCTCAGCTGACTCGGTGAGCCCCATTTCATTCCGGGGTCATGTATTGTACCTTTTGTTTATATTATGGTCACTTTTTGAGGTATAGCCGGGGCCTTATTGCCGGCACCATATTTACTCTCTTTTTTATCTTTAGAGGCTCCGTAGACACTATGTGGGTTGTATATGGGTGTTGGGAATGTTAAACAAGTTATGTTGTGTTTGATCACTTGTTCTACCTAAACTATAAGAATTGTGTATTTTGAGACTTAAAGGCGCAATGACTGATGAAATGATTTAGGATTGTATGAATGAGATTCCTACTGTATAATTAATGAAATCACGTCTTTTCTAGATCATGGGTTAATTGGGTAGAAAGTATCTAAAAGGCTTGCTCAGCCGGGTTCACTCGGTTGAGCACCGGTCGTGCTTCTCGGTTTTGGGGCTTGACAAACTTGGTATCACCCCCGGGTATGTTCATGGTAAGGTTATACAGCGGTTTGATGGCTTTGAGAATAACTCTGGACACGTTCGAGGACGAACGTATGTTTAAGTGGGGGAGGATGTAACGACCCGACCGGTCGTTTTGAGCATTTATACTTTTATTGGTTTTTTGAGGGCAAGAGTAGCTCCGTATGATGTAATATGACTTATGTGAATCGTTGGTTTTGGTTTTCTGGTTATTCGGAATTGATTTGAAAGAATGATTCTCAGCTAAAAGCTTTAAATTTGAAAGAGTCGACCAAGTTTGACTTTTTTGTGAATTTGAACCCGAAACGGAGTTTTGATTGTTCCATTAACTCTGTTTGGTGATTTCGGACTTAGGAGCATGTCTGAATTTTAATTCGGAGGTCCGTAGTTTAATTTGGCTGGAAATGGCGAAACTTGAAATTTTGGAAGGTTTGAGCGGGAGTGGACTTTTTGATATCGGATTTGGATTGTGATTCCGAGAATTGGAATAGCTTCATTATGTTATATGGGACTTGTGCGCAAAATATGAAGTAATTCCGGTTTGATTTGCTATGTTTCGACACGAGTTACTGAATTTGAAAGTTCAAAGTTCATAGATTTTGATTGGAGGTGCGATTCATCGTTTTGATGTTGTTATGTGTGATTTGAGGCCTCGAATAGGTCCGTGTTATGTTATTGGACTTGTTGGTATATTCGGACAGGGTCCCGAGTGACTCGTATAAGTTTTGGATGAGGTTCAGATCATTTTACTTCATGTTGCTATTGCTAGTTCTGGTGTGACCGCACCTGCGGCTGGTTTGCGCAGGTGCAATGGTCGCAGGAGAAAAAAATAATGTTGGGTGAGGAAGACCGCAGAAGCGGAGATTTGGGCGCATATGCAGATGCGCAGGTACGAGGTGATGGAGCGCAGGAGCGAGGTATTTCACAGGTGCAGATGGTGGCTCGCACCTGCGATGTCGCAAAAGCGGATATGTTGTCTGTAGGTGCGAGGGTCGAGTCCTTAGCTGATTCCACAGAAGTGGTGGTTATGTCAAAGAAGAGACGCCGCAGAAGCGGTTAACGTTCCGCAGGTGCAAAAATGCTGGCAGAAGCTATAAATCGAGGTTTTGGTTCTTTCTTCATATTTTGAGATGTGGGACTCAGATTGAGGCGATTGTTGGAGCAATTTTCATCACAAGGATTGGGGTAAGTGTTCTCTACTCTGTTTTGGTTATATTTCATTAATCCACCTTCATTTTTGGTAATTGAATTGTGAATTTTAAAGAGGAAATTAGGGGTTTTGGCCTAAGGTTTCATAATATAAATATTTTAGTTTTGAACATCGAATTGGAGTGGGATTTGAGTGAAACTATTATGGTTGGACTCGTAATTGAAGGGGTTGTTAAATTTTGTAAACTTTGTCGGGTTTTAAGGTGCGGGCCCGGGCTGGACTTTTGGCCGATTTTGGGTTTTTGATTCAAGATTTGATCTTTTTCGATCGGGATTGGTTCCTTTCGCATTATTTGATGTATTTGGGTTGTTTTTGGTTAGTTTTGAGTTGTTCGGATGTCGGAATGCGCGGGATGGCATTTTGGAGCATCGCTTGGCTTGCTCGGTGTTAGAATTGGCTTGTTCGAGGTAAGTAACCTTTCTAATCTTGGAGTTGAGAGTATGAAACCCCGAAATACGTGTTATGTGATTAGTGTTGAGTTGACGCACATGCTAGGTGACGGGTGTATGGGCGTGCACCATGTGAATTGAGACTCTGTTGTTCCGAAAGCACTGTATAGTGTTCCTACTTTGTTGACACCCATGTTCTCATCATGTGATAAAGTAGTTGTACTGTCAATCATGCTAGATATCATGTTTAGGCATTATGCTGATAATGTTTGGACCCATAGTGGTCATTTCTTACTGTCATCTCACTGATTTCATTGATATTTCATACTTGGTCATATCCATGCATTCATACCATATCTCAGTCTCATATATTATTTATTGATATATCATATCATTATTTTCGGGCTAGTTTCATGACATTGTGAGCCTGTGAGTGAGACTAGCGAGATTGATGACTGAGTGAGGCAGGGGTCCAGAGTGAGAGTGATATTTTGGGATCGGGCTGCACGCCGTAGCATATTATATTGATTATATTTTATATGGATCGGGTTGTACACCGCAACAAGCCTTAGGGCTATATATATATATATATATATATATATATATATATATATATATATATGGATCGGGTTGCATGTCGCAACGAGCCTTATGGCTATTTATATGTTATGGGATCGGGTTGCACGTCGCAGCGATATAGCGCTTGGGCTGAAGGAGCCCCTCCGGAGTCTGCACGCCCCCAGTGAGTGCAGTCGACTATATATATGTGGATCGGGTTGCACGCCGCAACGGGCCTTATGCTCATGTATGGATCGGGCTGCACGCTGCATCAGGTATTGTACAGCGTTGAGTGATTGAGTGTGCTGAGCATGAACATAGTGAGAGAGAATGCAAGACAGTGATATTGAGTGCATGATCTCATCGCTGAGATGTATTGCATTTGACATGCGTACTTGAGATACATGCATAGAGATGCATTTCCTTCTGCTACCCGATTTTGGGGATATTTTTTATTTTACCTGTATCTTGACATGTAGGCATAGAGAAATGCTTTTCTCATGATATCTGAAAATGAAACATCTTACTATTTGTTGAAAGGAGTTTTGGGAAAAAACACAGCTTTCAAACTTACTCATACGTTGGCTTTTTCAGTAAAAGAATTGTGTTTTCACTGAGATATTTGAAGAAATGCCTATTTTTCTGGAACTATGAACGAACTGAGCCTTTTATTTTGGAGATACCCTTTTGTTATTGTACTATGTTGTTATGAACTGCGGTGGAATATTGGTGTTGTACCCGACCTTGTTGTTAGGTTTGTTACTTATTGAGTACATGGGGTCGGTTGTACTCATACTACACTTTTGCACCTTGCGTTCAGATAAAGACTGTTGATGTCGCTGTGTTCGATGGGAGATGAATTTGAAGATGTACCTGTGTCCCGGTTGTAGCTGCCTCTTGTTTGTGGTAGCTTTAGATCTGTAAAACTCTGTTTATGTACTATTCAAACAGACTATGTATTTATTTTATTTCCTCTTTGTAAACTCTATTCTTAGAAGCTCGTGATTTGTACTACAAGTTCTTGGGGAATGTATCACATTCAGATTCTGATAATTTCTTTACTTAATTGCTTTATTAATTGTTATTAGAATTGGTTAGTGGTTAACTGGCTTACCTAGCGAGTTGGGTTAAGTGACATCATGACTAGTTGGATTTTGGGTCGTGACACTTCCCCGATGATGGAAGCCACCGAAATGGATTTTGGTTGTTGTATAGGCCAAAATCCGTCCTAAGGATATTTAGTTTAGCGCCGTCTGTGGGGATTTTCTAGTTAAGTATTTTAGTTTCTTCTAGATCTCCAATCGACACTAGTCACTAACATAAAATAAAAACAAGAACCTTTTTCTCTCTGCATGCATAGATCTAATATGGCAAGTAGAAGAGAAGAAAGAATGAGAATAATAAGTGCCCTTCCAACCAACCTCATGAACATCATCCACTAAACGGATACATGTAAACATATTTAAAACCCTTCATGGGAAGGGTGACTCGCTCCGATAGATCAGAAGCAATAATTTCTAAGTCATGGCAGTGACAATCTTCCTTCACAATAGGAATGCTCGAAGGACGTATGGAAAAAGGATACCTGCTAACAGCCCATGTACGAGAATTAGCAGTAGGAAATTTCTTTTCGAATGTTTTTTTTGGTAATAAGACTTCTAGGGATGATGGAGCCTACTGTTGAAGGAGAAAATTCTTCGACTTTGTTTTTGCTTTTCGAGGAACCAGTACGTATCGAGGAAGAAGCCATTGTAGGAAATAAAGGGTCTTTTTCTTGAAGAGAATTAGAAAAAAGATGAAGAAACAATATGTAAGTTAGATGAAGGAAGTTTGAAAAGTTATGAAGCATAAGGGTGGAAGCTGATACATATAAGCAAAAGTTTTGGTAGCTAAATTCATGGCCAGGATTACCTCGATAATCGGCAAAAGATGTGCTGAATCATGGAAAGACGCGTGTTCGAGGCATTAAATGTGGAGAGACATGCGTCTAATCAACTGCCAGAAACTATCAGAGGGAATTATAGTAATTCCCGCCAAAAAGGTATTTCATCAACTTCCAAGTAACACAAAGTTATGTCAACGGAAAGCAGATGGACTATCTGTATTAGGTAAAATATGTTATGACACGTGGCCATCCGAGAAAGGGACACGTGGAACCCAAGACAGGGGGATGACTGAAGACTGAAGACAACTGTTTTTGTCACCGGGAAGAATAATGCTCATAAAGATGTGATTTATGCTCTTCTCCCGGTAGCATTCAATAGAGAATATTCATAGCATTAAGAGAAGTTACCCGTTATAAGGAATTTAACATTTATGTTCACTGTTACATCTTCATCAATGCCCCTCATAATTGACATTAAAGAAGGGCACGACCCTAGGACCTTCTTCATAGCTATAAATAGTGAGCTCAATTGACATTGTAAAGGAGATGAATTTTTTGAAAAACTAACACTATATTTTATACAAAGCTCAATCCAATGTTATCTTCTGATTTCTCGATTCTTTTGTTGTTGTGCCCAGAAATCTTGTTCCCGAAATTATCGCTTCAGTTGTTTCGTCTATATTTTAAGGCTAAGTATTGCATAACTCTTCAATTATTTATTTATTTCAAGATCAAATTAATTCACTTATCTAGAAACCAAGTATAAATTCAACTGTATCGTTTTACGGGTAAACAGTATCTCAATTCAAGCTTAATGAATTAATCAAACTTCCAACTTTCAAATTCACGTCGAGCCATGTCTAACTAACTCTGAATAACAACAAATTTTGCACACAAGTCCCAAATGATATAAAGATCTTGTTCAAACTACTCGAACAATAATCCGAACCCGGCAGCCTCAAAGTAAACTCCCGATCAAACCTATGAACCTTCCAAACCTTCAAATTTTCCAACTTCCGCTAGTTAGAGCCAAAACAACCTAAGAACCACCAAATTCAAATCCGGACATACGCCTAAGTCCCAAATCACCATACGAACCTATTGAAACTATCAAAACTCAAATTCGAGATTGTTTAAAGAAAAGTCAAAACCTTAGTCAACTCTTCCAACTTAAAGCTTCTAAATTAAGAATTACTCTCCCGAATCAATCTCGAACTTCCCAAAAATTAGAACCAACCATGCATGCAAGTCGTAATACATCATATGAAGCTACTCAAGACCTCAAAGCACCAAACAAAATGTCAATACTCAAAACGACTGTTCACGTTGTAACAGAGCATGAATAGAGGAAGTGGTGGAAATGTTTTTCAGAAAAATTAAGAGATGACTAAAAATAATTAAAATAATAGACATGCGACGTCTTTAGAGGTTTCAGATACAACTTTTGCAGTTCACTTACCTCATTTAATTTGTGTGTAATAGACACGCATGTCGGGTATTGCATGTGTTGGAGAAATGTGCTATCGGAATTTGGTCTCAAGGTCAAGGGTGTTAAATTATGTATTCTACCTTTTTTAGCCTATACGTTTTGATAATTTTCAACTGTTATGTCTTATGCCAAGTGAATAAATTATATATGTTTACCCGAAAAATCGGATAACGTTAAATTTAGATATGGTTTAAGGGTATGCGAATTCTTTTGTTACAAAATAACAATACAGGTATTTTTGCTATAAAATGGGAATGATGGACGGGAAGACTGAAATGAGTTAGAAAAACAAGCACAATGAAATCTTAATGTATCTTGGAGGACTTGCCTCTATTGCAGTCTATCCCCTTTTTTATAGTAGAGGATCACTGCTTTATCTATAACAACATAATAAAATAATACATATAGTGGAGAATCGATGATGGTTTGTCTCTTCCTTGATTCTCGCCAAGATTCTCTCCCTCGGTGCGGTTGTAACGGCTCTTGTCTGCGAGCTTGGCACTGGCTCGAGCTCGGTGTTAGATCGAACCCCCAGTCTTGGTTCGAGGTCAGTTCTGCCTTGGGCATCGATATTCAGGGCCTGTATCGATCGTTGTTGCCCCGTAGTCCGATTCGGACACAAACTCAATAATGATATCGAGTTTTGCCGTTTATAGTGCGAAGCTCGATGTCCCTATTTCGGAATTTGTCTGAGCTTGTCATGTGGATACCCTTCGATTGAAACGTCATTGTCTCGACCGGTCTTTGTGACTGAGAATCGGTTTTGACTGTACACAGATAGTCCCCTCATTTCTCGGAAAGGATGTGGCGAGGAACGATATGATTTCCCTACGGCTCGATCAAATTTATGCTGACGTTTCTATCGAACCCGATCTTGACGTATGTGATAACTGTCCCATCGACTCAATTTTACCAAAGCATTTAATGTGTGTCAGACGGTGGTCGGCCACCACTGATACCGAACTGTCATGCCTTAGTCTATCAATAGTCTTTCCATACAACCTTTACCACTATTGCGCCTTCTCTTCTTCCAAACTTTCTTATTTATCCTCTCTATTTCACTGCTACGGGGTCGCCCATACCAGAATTTTGGTGCTGTCTATTTCTTCACCTTCCTTTGCACTCTTTCCTTTCATATCAATGGCGAAAACTTCCAAAACCGTACCTCAGAAGGAGAAAGCTTCTTCCTCACGGCTGTCTGATGATAAGGCGCCGGTGGAGCCGTCAGTTCATGACTATGTTCCTGGCCCGTGCACTTTGAAGATCGATTTTAAGGTGGAGAATCCTTCGTCCGTTCCGGGTCGATGTGAACACGTATCGATGTATACGTGCTCTATAACGGAGGATCACCTCGAGGCCGTCCGAAAAGACTGCAACTGGGGTTCCGAGGTCGTGTTGCAAATTCCATCTTCTGATGAGAGTGTTACCACTTACGTGGAGGGGTTTTTAAGTGTTTGTACTTATCTCTTCACACTAGGACCCGTCAACCCGGTGATTATTGATTTCTGCAAAAGGTATCAAGTCACCCTTGGCCAATTCCATCCCTCTCTATGGCGTATAGTGATCTTGTTGCGTTTCTTCTCTATCAAAGCCGGGGGGTTGGATTTTTATCTGAACCACCTCATACGACTGTATCGGCCTCAAATATTTAGAGGACTAATCAGACTTCATCATCGAGCATCGAAAGCTTTGATGTCGAGCATCGATGAAGACAAGGATCAGGGTTGGATGAGTCGTTATATTCGAGTGAGGACCCGTGATCTCATTCCGGAGGAGAAGATGCCATTCCCTGAAGAATGGAATTTTGACTGTAAGTGATTTTTGTTAACTTTTCATGTCCTTTTCCAATTTTTTTTGATGTCCTTCCATGATGTTCAGCTGCACCTTGGATGCCACAAGTGGTGCCTGACCTCGAGGACTGGGTTCGGAAGTTAGCCTCGACCTCCTCTTATACCGAGTGCGCTTGGCGTGATTTGGCAAAAGGCAGATGGGAGGCCAAGAACCATGGTGAGGTTTTCTTCTTGTTTCCTTCAAAGTATTCTTTGCGTTCTATTCGTTACCGATTTCCTTTTGTGCAGGCGTAACCAGGGATGCCGCTTTGAGGCCTTCGAGCGTTGAAGAAGGAAACAAGTCTCAAGTCCCTAAACAGAGGGAAGATAAGAAGCGAAGAGCTTCCTCTCGGTCAGAGGACCCCAAGCCCAAAACTCGAAGGGTGAGGAGAAAAGTAATTACCATTTTGATTGACTCGGTCCAACGACTGAGATAAGAAGAAGAAAATAGCTCCTCGGCTTTGGTAGTCCGATCTACGGAGGCCATCGAGGTTGCCAGAGCTCCCAAGCCAATGGCGGCTGTGACTACCAAGGTTGTTTCCGAAGACCTGAGTCTCGACCGGATTACTCCAAGTGATTTGCTCAGGGCTATGACAATGGGTCATTCGCCTTCTCTTCCATCTTTTTCTGAGGAGGCGTTGAACGAATCTCGAGAATTAAAGGCTCCCGATATGGGCGAAGGCTCTGGTGCAGGGGATTGCTTTACTGGAGTCGACGATGGTTCCGATATTGGTGACGCTTCTCTTTTATTAGAGGAGGCTCAGCATTTCATTACTCAGGTAATGATTCTTCCATACTTTATTTCTTTGTTCTTTTCCATACTTGACTCATGTTTCTTACTGTGCAGGCCATTAGTAGGTTTCGAGTCGATCTTAGCCAGTGTGAGGCCTAGCTCTGGAAGGTCTCAGGTGAGAGAGATGCCCTGCGGCCTCTTTGCAGCCAAAAGGACGAGGCTATAAAGGACCTCCAAGCAGATTTGGCTAAGGTCCGTGAAGAAGGGGTCGAGCTCGATAAGCAGGTGAGCCTCGTTCTGTTAAAGTATAGTTTTGAATCAACCGTGGAAGTTAACCCTTCGTTGTCTCAGTTGCAGCAAAAGATCAAAAAGATCGGGTTACTTCGAGAAGAAGTCGATCAAATCCGAGTTGAATGCAATCGGTGGAAGGAGACCCTCGACCGCCTGGCAGCGGAAAAAGAAACCATCTTAACAAAATTATTATCGGCTGACGTTCAGCTTCGAAGTGCCAAGAAAAAGGGGTTGGTTCAAGCTAAGAAGATCGAGGAGCTTGAAACACGACTTGCTGAGGCTAAGGCGGAGGTTGAGTAATCGAAAGTCTTGGCGGATAAGTCCATTGCTGTATATCGGGTTGATGCTGAGGCTGCTCAGATGGAGGCCCGGGAAGTGGCGAAGACTGCCGATACTCGAGCTCATTGGGTTGCCGAACTTGCCAAGTGTAGGTCTCGGAGGGAGACCCTCGAGGAGATACACGCTCGAGGTTTTGACCTTACCGAAGATGTAAAAAAGGCAAAAGAGCTCAAAGCAGAAGCTGAAGCCTTGGCTTCTGATGATGATGATGATGATGGTAGAAAAAGCGGATCCGAGGACGAGGAAGAGCTCGACTAGGAAGCTTAATTTCTAATTCTTCATGTTTGCAATTTAATCACGTAGGCAATTTTTGTATATATATGTATAACGAGGTTGACTTGTTTTTGTTTTGTGAAGACTTTTAATCGAATGTTGACCTTGTAGTCTCTCTGATCGATCAGATTTGTAGTCCCTGGGTTTGCTTGTTGAGTCGATGATTCAAACTTTTAAGGAACATAATCCGTAGGTGTAATGTACTAGTTGAGTTAATGTAAACTCAGAGTAAAAGTAGCTTATTAGCCATTGAGTGAATGTTTTGAACTTGAAATATTGTAGCCCGTAGGCGTAATGGTCAAGTGAGTGCTTGCTCGAACTCGGAATAACAGTAGCCCGTAGGCTTAATAGTCGAGTGAATGTTTCGAACTCGAGATAATATGGCCCGTAGGTGCAATGGTCGAGTGAGTGTTTGCTCGAACTCGAAATAAAGGAAGCCCGTAAGCTTAATAGTTGAATGAAGAACTCGAGATAATGTTGCCCGTAGGCTTAATGGTCGAGTGAGTGTTTGCTCGAACTCGAAATAAAGGTAGCCCGTAGGCTTAGTCAAGTGAATGATTCGAACTTGAAGTAATGTAAGTAGCCCGTAGGCTTAATATTCGAGTGATTATTTCAAACTCGGAATGAAAGTAGCCCGTAGGCTTAATGGTCGAGTGAGTGCTTTCTCGAACTCGGAATAACAGTAGGCCGTAGGCTTAATAGTCTAGTGAATGTTTTGAACTCGAAATGTTGTAGCCCGTAGGCGTAATGGTCGAGTGAATGTTTCGAACTCGAGATAATATGGCCCGTAGGCACAATGGTCGAGTGAGTGTTTGCTCGAACTCGAAATAAAGGTAGCCCGTAGGCTTAGTCGAGTGAATGATTCAAACTCGAAGTAATGTAAGTAGCCCGTAGGCTTAATATTCGAGTGATTATTTCGAACTCGGAATGAAAGTAGCTCGTAGGCTTAATTTTGGTTGCACAATAAATCTCAAGTCATTGCACATGTGTTTATGTTTGGGCCAATCTATATGAGCATGGTTCATTTTGACCATTTGGCTCTTACAATATTTCCTGTTGGAACCCTATTGTTGTGAGATGACTTTCTTGCATCTGAACTCGATGTATTTGAGGGCCCTGATGCCTACCCGGTATTCAAGGTCGGTTGGAAAGAGACCTCGGATATTGTCAAAAGTACAGCACGATCGATGTTTGCCTCATTAAAAACCTTGCCGAAAAACCCATTTGGGAGAAAATCGGTCTAAGGGAAAAAGAGTGCAACGCGTGCTTTTAAGAGAAAGATCTTCTTCAGCTCTTGTTCGGACTTCTGCATGGGTCAGTTAGATGAATATGGAAAGGTCGTACCTTAGCAGTAGTACCGTTTTAGATGTGATACATTCCAACTGCTTGATAGTTGTTTGCCATTTATGATGCCGAGCCTGTATGATCCTTTTCCAACGTTCTCGAGCACCTGGTATGGTCCTTCCTAAGTTGGTCCTAATTTTCCTTCGTTCGGATTCCGAGTATTGATGGTGACTTTTCTTAACACTAAGTCCCCGGGCTTGAAATGGCGAAGTTTAGTTCTTCGATTATAATACCTTTCGATTTGTTGCTTTTGGGCGGCCAATCGGATGAGGGCAGCTTCTCGTCCTTCGTCCGATAATTCAAGGCTGGTGTTCATAGCCTCGTTATGTGATTCTTCCGTCATGAATCGAAATCTGGGACTAGGTTCACCAACTTCGACTGGTATTAATGCTTCGAAACCATATACTAAGGAGAATGGTGTCGCCCCCGTACTGGATTTTGACATTGTTCGGTATGCCCAAAGGACTTCGGGCAGGATTTCTCTCCATTTTCCTTTCGCGTCATTCAATCTCTTCTTCAGGTTTTGAAGAATAGTCTTGTTCGTTGATTTGGCCTTACCGTTCCCACTGGGCTGGTATGATGTTGATAATATCCTACTTATTTTGTGATCTTTGAAGAATTTTGTGATTTTGCTGCCAACGAATTGCTTCCCATTGTCGCACCTTATTTCGGCGGGTATCCCGAATCGGCATATGATATGATCCCAAATAAAGTCTATAACTTCTTTCTCTCTTATTTTCTCGAACACCTGCGCTTCAACAAATTTAGAAAAATAGTTAGTCATAAACAAAATAAATTTGGCTTTACCTGGGGTCGATGGCAGAGGGCCGACGATGTCCATTCCCCATTTCATGAATGGCCATGGGGATAGGACCGAGTGAAGTTGCTCTTCCGGGTTGATGGATCATTGGCGTAAACCGTTGACATTTGTCACATTTACGAACAAATTATTTCACATCCTTGCCCATATCGATCCAATAATACCCCGCTTTGATCACTTTTCGAACTAATGTGTCGGCACCGGAGTGATTGCCACAAGTTCCCTCATGTACTTCCCGGAGGATGTAATTGGTATCTCCCAGACCCATGCATACCGCCATCGGTCCATTGAATGTTCTTCGATATAGTGTTCCGTTCGCAGCCAACGTGAATCGAGCGGCTTTAGTCCGTACGGCCCTGGAATCTTTAGGGTCTGAAGGGAGCTTTTCGTTTCTTAAGTATTCAATATACTTGTTTCTCCAATCCCAAGTTAAGCCAGTAGAATTTATTTTGGCGTGCCCATCTTCGATTACCGATCTTGAAAGTTGAACGATAGTCCCCGAGCTCAAATCGTCTACCTCGACCGACGATCCTAAATTTGCAAGAGCATCGACCTCATTATTCCGTTCTCGTGGAACATGCCGTAGGGTCCATTGATTGAAATGGTGTAAAGTGATAAGCAGTTTGTCCAAATACCTTTGCATCCTACCTTCTCGGACTTTGAAGGTTTTGTTTACTTGACTCACCACCAGCAAAGAGTCACAATGCGCCTCAATGACTTCTGCTCCCAAGTTTCTAGCTAGTTCGTGACCTGCAATCATGGCTTCATACTCGGCCTCGTTGTTAGTTAATCTGATAGTTTTAATAGCTTGCCTAATAATGTTAACCGTGGGGGGTTTCAAAACTATGCCTAACCCGGACCCCTTTATATTCGAAGCACCGTCCGTAAAAAGGATCCATACCCCGAACGATATACCTGATTTCAAAAGGAGTTCCTTTTCGAATTCGGGTATGAGAGTTGGCGTGAAGTCGGCCACAAAGTCTGCCAAATTTTGAGACTTGATGGTCGTACGGGGTTGATATTCGATATCGTACCCACTGAGTTCGATGGCCCATTTGGCCAATCGACCTGATAGTTCGGGCCTATGTAAAATATTACAGAGTGGGCAGGTGGTTAATACGCTTATGGGGTGACATTGAAAGTATGGCCTTAACTTTCTAGATGCGCTTACCAATGCAAGTGCCAATTTTTCTAAGTGCGGATACCTAGTTTCCGCTTCTCCTAAGGTTCGACTTACGTAATAAAAGGGAAATTGCGTACCTTGATCTTCTCGAACTAGGACACTGCTTACGGCGACTTCCGATACCGCCAAGTACAAGTATAGTTTTTCGTCGGTTTTTGGAGTGTGAACAGTGGAGGGCTCGATAGATATCGTTTCAAATCCTGTAACGCTTGTTGGCATTCCGGTGTCCAGGAAAAGTCGTTCTTCATTTTGAGTAGGAAGAAAAATTTGTGACTTCGATCTGATGATCTTGAAATGAACCGGCCTAAGGCTACAATTCTTCCCGTTAACCTTTGTACAGCTTTCACGTTGTCCACGATGATGATGTCTTTGATGGCCTTGATTTTTTTGGGGTTGATCTCAATTCCCCGATTTGACACCATGAAGCCGAGGAACTTGCCCGAACCGACCCCGAAAGCACATTTTTCGGGGTTGAGCTTCATGTTGTATTTCCTCAGAATCTCGAACGTTTCCTGCAAATCGGCCAAATGGTCCTCTACGCGTAGGGACTTAACTAGCATGTCATTAATATAGACTTCCATTCTTTTACCTATTTGTTCTTCGAACATTCTGTTTACTAGGCGTTGATAAGTAGCTCCTGCATTTTTTAGCCCGAAGGGCATTACGCTGTAACAATATGTTCCATGTCGGGTCACAAATGAAGTCTTTTCCCGGTCGTCCAGGTTCATCTGAATTTTATTATACTCGGAATAGTCATCGAGAAAGGTGAGGATCTCGTGGCCGGCCGTGGCATCGATCATGCGATCGATGTTGGGCAGTGGAAAGGAATCTTTGGGGCATGCTTTGTTCAAATCCTTATAGTCCACACACATTCTAAGTTTGTTTCCTTTTTAGGTACTACAACCACATTGGCTAAACATTCGGGGTATTTTACCTCCCGAATGGACCCTATCTTCAGAAGTTTGGTTACCTCGTCCTTTATGAATGAGTGTTTTTCCTCCGACCGGGGCCTTCTTTTTTGCTTCACCGGTCTGAACCTAGGGTTCAAGATTAGCTGGTGCGTCGTTATGTCCGGCGAGATCCCTGTTATATCTAAATGGGACCAGGCAAAATAGTCGATGTTATTGATAAGAAATTGAATGAGTTTCTTCCTGAGTTCGGGGCTCAAACCCGTTCCCAGGTATACCTTTTGTTCGGGCCACTGTTTGATCAGTATGATTTGCTCCAGTTCCTCAATTGTTAATTTGGTGGCATCGAAATCATCGGGGGTTACAAAGGATCGAGGGATCCATCGGTCATCATCATCTTCTTCAATGTTCTGCTTACCTGGCTGCGTCAAAGCCGATGTCTGTGATTGCTATTTGGCGCTCTGCTCTCCGATTGTGTCTCCTTCTGAACCTGATCCGTTTATCGGCGAAGACGAGGATATTGATTTTGCTTCTTCGATAGAGAACATTTTCTTTGCGGCCGGTTGTTCTCCGTACACTATTTCGACACCTCCCGATGTTGGGAATTTGAGGACCTGGTGTAGGGTCGAGGGTACGGCTCTCATGCTGTGGATCCATGGCCTTCCGAAAAGGGCGTTATATCTCATATCACCTTCGATCACAAGAAACTTTGTTTCCTGGATGGTTCCGGCCACGTTTATTGATAGGGTAATCTCGCCTTTGGTGGTTTCATATGCCATATTGAATCCGTTTAGAACTAGAGTTGCGGGAACGACCTAATCTTGCAGGCCGAGCTGTTCTACGACCCTCGATCTGATGATATTGGCCGAGCTACCTGGATCAATTAACACATGCTTAATCTTAGTTTTATTCATGAGCACGGATATTACCAGTGCATCGTTATGGGGTTGGATGATTTCCTCTGCATCTTCATCACTGAAGGACAAAGTCCCTATGGGTGTATAATCTTGAGTTCGAGATCGCTTTTCCCTCACAATTGATGTTTTAGTGCGTTTCAGCATCGGTCCCTGAGGGGCATCGACGCCGCCGATGATCATGTGAATGACGTGTTGCAATTCTTCTGGCTCGTTTTGCTTGCCGAATTCCTTGTTCCTAAAATGGTTCTTCGCCCTATCACTCAAAAATTCCCGAAGGTGTCCTTTGTTAAATAATCGGGCCACTTCCTCTCTTAGTTGCCTACAATCTTTCGTTCTGTGGCCATGGGTGCCATGATATTTGCACATTTGATTAGGATTCCTTTGGGCAGGATTGGTCTGCATGGGTCGAGGCCATCTGGTGTCTTTGATGCGTCCGTTGGCCGATATGATGGCGGATGTACTAATGTTGAAGTTATACTCCGATAATCAAGGGACTTCTATAGGATCGGCATATTTATCAAAGTCGCTCTTGCTCATAAGTCCCCGAGAATTTTGTCCCCAATCAATCCTTCGGTTGTTCCGAACTGCATCACGTGCTAAACCGTTGTTCATCCGATCTGTGTCGTACGGTTGGTATCGGTCTCTGTTCGACCTTTGTTCTCTGTTGATCTCCCTCTGATTTTTAGTGGTTGTGTGGTTATGATGTACGGGCCCATACGGAACTCCCAATTTATCATCTTCAAGCCTGATTTTTGATTGGTCCCGGTTGTGTACATCTTGCCAAGTTATTGCTGGGTACTCAATCAAATTTTGTTTCAGCCGACGAGATGCTGTCTTACTTAGCCCGTTCAGTCCTTGGGTGAAAGCTTGTATGGCCTAATCGTCTGTGACCGGTGGCAAGTCCATACATTCCATTTGAAATCGGGATACGAATTCCCTCAGCATTTTGTTACCCCTTTGTTTTACTTTGAAGAGATCTGCTTTCCTTGTTGCAACCTTTATGGCACCAGCATGTGCTTTTACGAACGAATCTGCTAACATGGCAAAAGAATCAATGGAATTTGGTGGTAAGTTGTGATACCAGATCATTGCTCCCTTTGCGAGGGTCTCTCCGAACTTTTTCAACAACACGGATTCGATCTCATCATCCTCCAAATCGTTGCCTTTGATGGCACACGTGTAGAAGGTGACGTGTTCATTGGGATCGGTCGTACCGTTATATTTGGGAATTTCGAGCATACTGAATTTTTTGGGGATTGGTTTTGGGGCCGCGCTCGAGGGAAAAGGCTTTTGTATGAATTTTTTCGAATCGAGCCCTTTTATCATTGGCGGAGCCTCCGGGATTTGATCGACCCTAGCGTTATACGTTTCCACTTTTTTGTCATCGGCTTCAACTCGTTTTGTGAGTTCTTCGAGCAATTTAGCAATTTCAGGAGCGGTCCCCAATTCCTGCTCGTTTGATTTCACTACGGCGGGCTCCATTCTGGGGGTGACTTCTCGAAGAAGCGGATTGGAGTTCGGCCCGCTTTGCATATGAGTTCGGCTCTGCAACTGAGCTATCGCTGTTTGTTGGGCTTGTAACATTTCGAAAATCATACGCAAGATGACCCCGATTTCCCCCGTGCTGTAGGTATCTCGGGCTATGGGTCGAGCACCGCCCTGAACGCTTCTTTCCGGTTCAAAACGCTGATTCGCTTCTAGAGCTATTTGTGAATTGATATCCAATGGTACTTCGGCTCGAATTTTCGGTTCTTCGATTTGAGCCTCGTTGCCGTCGTCAGGTAGCCTTCCGACCCTGGGCGCCAAGTTGTTTGTTTCATCTTGAAGGCCGGCTTCGAGGTCGATAGGTAGAGCCATTTTGAAGTTGTAAGCTGGAGTGTACTGTAGATTTATATCAAACAATCACTGTTACCCTTAGCCCCATGGTGGGCGCCAAACTGTTTACCCAAAAAATCGGATAACGTTAAATTTTGATATGGTTCTAAGGGTATGTGAATTCCTTTGATACAAAATGACAATACAAGTATTTTTGCTATAAAATGGGAATGATGGACGGGAAGACTGAAATGAGTTAGAAAAACAAGCACAATGAAATCTTAATGTATCTTGGAGGACTTGCCTCTATTGCAGTCTATCCCCTTTTTATAGTAGAGGATCACTGCTTTATCTATAACAACATAATAAAATAATACATATAGTGGAGGACCCATGATGGTTTGTCTCTTCCTTGATTCTCGCCAAGATTCTCTCCATCGGTGCGGTTGTAACGGCTCTTGTCTGCGAGCTTGGCACTGGCTCGAGCTCGGTGTTAGATCGAACCCCCAGTCTTGGTTCGAGGTCGGTTCTGCCTTGGGCATCGATATTCGGGGCCTGTATCGATCGGTGTTGCCCCGTAGTCCGATTCGGATACGGGCTCGATAATAATATCGAGTTTTGCCGTTTATAGCACGAAGCTCGACGTCCCTACTTCGGAATTCGTCCGAGCTTGTCATGTGGATACCCTTCGATTGAAACGTCATTGTCTCGGCCGGTCTATATGGCTGAGAATCGGTTTTGACCATACACAATATATATTTACCAGCAAATACTACAATATGAAGAATGACCCTGAGCAATTAAAAATATATAAATATTTATCTAAATAATTGAAAAGGTTCAAATATAACTCGACATGACTTTCACTAACAACTGTTAGTGAGAGAGGAATATTTGGACCCTTTTAATTGTTCAGGAGAATATTTGAGACATAAATAACAATGAGTACTTCTATGGGCGGATAGCTTAATGAATGACATGAATCCAATAAGTTGGATGAATTTTGGTCCTTTTCCGAGAAAAAAAAAAAGACTACAAAAATCTTATTGAAACAAAAATGGAATTTCATGTAACTCCAGATTAATATATGCTGCAATAGACTTTGTCAAGCATTCTAATTTACATATATGGAAGCAGTAAAAAAGCCACAAAAATTACATATCAAGACTCGCAAAAAGCAAGTTGTTACACATCTATGAACGGGAAAGATTTAGAAAGTGAAAACAAAAAAGGTAAAGTTACTTGATACTTTATGAATTCTTTTCTGGCAATTCCGATTCATTTCTCTGGTTGAACGATCTTTGCAAGTCCGATTCACTTCTCCGATTGAATGACCATTCTCGGATGGTGGATAAAAGTGGCTTCCACGGTCGTGATTTAGTTGATCCTTCTCCCATTCTGTACGGTGATGTAATTCCATTCTGTGATTCTTGAATTGTTGAATTGTTGGACTGTTTCTTCCTTGAACCATTTTTTGCTATGCAACTGAGTTTTCTAGCCACTGGAATCAAATCCATAGGAGAAACACTTGAGTGAAATAGGGAACGAGGCAACAAATAATAAATATGTCCTTGTTCTAACATGGTATCAGACTGGAGAGGCTTTGAGACGGTGGATAACAGCTGGGCATGAGTGAAGACAAAGTTCTTCTGGGATTTGCCCATTAGCTCTTGTACGCTAACAGGATGACCAAAATCCTCAACATGACCATTCAAATGTACCACTCGAATTATCTTAGAAATATCAGAGGATTTGGAAGAGAAGCAACAATACATCTTTTTCTTATTTTCTGTTTCCTCCTTTTCTCTCTAGGATGAAGCATGACTCTCAAAGAAGATGTCCTTTTATATAGTGAAGATAGTGCTAGGCAGAGTTGTTTAGATAGAAGATAAGAACATGCTACTTAGTCCGTTTTAGTAATCTATTTAAGCGTGTTTAGTACGAGTTAATTCATTTATTAAAAAAATACCTATTATGAGAAAATCATTTTGTTATATTTGGTTGTCACATCAAAATGGGTAAGATGGGTTTCCTTAAAACTATCTTAATCTTTGAATGACTTTTCTTAATATTGTCTTAACATTTTAATTTCATATTATATGCTTCCACCAACACTAATAAGTCATTACTATTAATCTTTAGTAGTCAAAAGTTTTAGCAAATGTCACTCTCCAATTTACTAACATTTTTATTCAGAAATATTTTTAACCAAACACCGAAAAATGTTTGAAATCAATATTATTGGTATAAAATACTTTCATTGTATTAAACACACTAACTTCAAAATTAGCTTTGTCCGGTAAACTGCCATTTATCACAATGAATGCACCCCTTTCGACCAATTTTTGCCGTGGAAGTTGGGGGAGTCAAAAGAGTACATATAATACAATCACTATCGTGATAGTTAATTTTATATTCACGTTCGAAATAAAATTAATTTGGCCCTTAGTAATTGATGTAGATCACAACCAAAAAGTGAAATGAAATTAAATTCCAAGAGCATTACGCCAATTCGAGTGTGCTGGTTAATTAATTGCAAGGTCATCATCAAAAATATGTATATAACACTCCCTCTGTCCTATGTGCCCATTTTTAGTGTGTCCCCAAAAGAATGTCATACTCTCATATTTTGAAATAATTTATCTTTAAAGTTTTTACTTTACCTTTAATAAAATAATTTACAGTCACATAATATCTATGTTTGTTTTAAACCACAAGTTTCAAAAGTTTTTTTTCTTTCTTAAATTTCGTAGTGAGTCAAACACTGTCACATAAATTAAAAAAATGAAGTAATATATACTTACCACAAATTTTAAAAGTCTTTCTTTGTTTGTTAAACTTCGTGTCTAGTTAAATAAAGTGACGTAAAATGAAACAGAGAGTAGCAATTTTCCGTTTCAATTAACCTACACTGCTGGAATAGAATTGTAGTCTCCCATCTCACTCCAGATCTGGAAGATAAGTCTTGGCTTGACTTGGAAAAAAAAGAAAACAAAAGAAGGTTGTAATTTTCTTAGAAACACCATTGAAAGACTAGAGCACTAGCTTAAACCAAAATTCATGATAGTATGTCGGATGGCATTTGGCCAAAGTATCCGACAGAGGTTGAACGACCTTGACTATATAGTGAAAGACTTAGACAAAAAATAATGACATGTGTGTACTTTTAGGAGTCGTTTGGTTACTAGAACAAGGATACTAATCCCGTGATAAAGTATAAAATTATATATATCTCATATTTTGTTATAGTTATTAGTTAATGATGGGATAATTTTTATACTAATACAGTAGGATTAGTTATCCCGTACATAAAGTGAGATAGCTAATTCCATGCGATATTCCCGCCCATAAAATGTACAACTGGTAACCAAGCGACCCATAAGGATTTCTTTTATAAAAATCCTGGAATAAGACTTTTATTTCAAAATGAACTTTATCTTCCACAAGGTATCGAATAACGAAGACGAATAAGTCCAAGTACATAAAAATAAAACAAAATCATTATTCCTTTTCATCCCAAATACGATTTGATTTTGCATTTCAAATATTAGACTCTAGTAAAATTATACTATGGAAAAATACAAAAGTACATATACAATGATTCGGATGTGTATAAGTGCATATAAGTATGTGAGAACACTTTGAAGTATCAATATTAGAAGGTTAGAAAACTTGAAGGAATTTATGCAGCAATCACGTTTCTTCATGTTGCAGCAGGGAATTTTGGTGAAGGAAAAAGGGCCATTTGGACAGAATACTTGCCCATGGATGCCGCTGCAGCGCTTGGTTTTGATGCTGCAGCCATGAGTCGAAATAGGAAGCTTTGGTTTTCCAGGACTGGCGCTGCAGTCATGATTCCTAGGGCCTGCAGCCATCTCCCTGTTCTATAACCTTTTGGACGGGAAATTTTATTTCCCATATTTTGGCTAAGTCTTGGAAGAGGGTTTTGAGAGAGTTCCGACCTAAGGCTTCACTCCACAAGCCAAGTTGAGTTACTAACTACATTTTGTGTTGATTAATATTGTAAAACATTAAGATTAACACTAGAACTTGTTTAGATTTGTTACATTCCTTCAAATCTTCCAAGCGCTCGCCTGGGATAAGGTAAGTGTCTTTCCTTGAGAGAATTTTTACTAATATGATATTGTTTGCTACATGCGGGGTGATGTATATGCGAGGTGACGAGCGTATAGGCATGTGTCAGGGTTATTCATGCTCGGGGTGGATTATGTGTTTTCTTTGTGTCTTGTTGGACCTTGTGATCTTCTTGATTTATGTTTCATTTGCTTCTATGAATATATTTGAGTATTATTGGTCGTGCTAGAAATCTTGTTGAACGTATGACATCTTAAATGAACATGATTAACTAACCCTGAGACTCCTGATATACTCGATTTGATCATAGTCATGCATTATATCACGAACACATATTTATACATATTATCCTTGTGCGCGTAGAGCTTCTTATTCATGTTAAAGATCATGAGTAGACTTTGTTGTGATATTTTTAAAAGGTAGCTCTTAAGATATTTCCGTTCTCTATTTGTACGATACTATATTATTTCTCATTGATCGTGTTATGCTTACTATTCCTTCTTGATTGTATTTATGCCTCCTACCTTACTTGGTACTAAATCACATATGCTTGGTGAGGATGAGTGAATTTGCATAAAATGTATTGCCGTGTTGTGAGGATGAGTGATATTGGCACAACGGGTATTTTCGTACGTTTTGATATGATATTGGCACGACGAGTATTTCCATGCAGATGAGAATGAGAGTTCATGGCATGAGAGGTGTTTCCGTGTAGGTGAGGATGAGAGACATTGTCACGATCCAAAATCCCATCCAACGGGTCGTGATGGCACCTAACACCACTTTCTAGGCAAGCCAAAACATAATGATAGATACATAAAAGTTACTAACAGTTAACAACAACAACAACAACAACAACATAATAATAATAATAATAATAATAATAATATAGAATAAAAGTAAACTCAGAAAATACATAATACGTTCAAAACTAACGTTGACTAATCAACCATCCCAAGATTTGGTGTCACAGGTGCATGAACTACTAGGACTGCTACAAATAAAGTCTGGAATGAAATATAATATTGTCTTTCATAATAAAGAAATAATAATAATAATGAGAGTGAAGGTGACTCTGGAGTCTACGGATGGGAAAGCGGCACTACCTCAAGTCTCCCCGATAACCAAGGTAAGCTTCGCACCGAACACTGCTACGACCTGTACCAGAGTCTGCACAAGAAGTACAAAAGTGTAGTATGAGTACAACCAACAAATTGTCAAGACCCCAATTTTTTTCCTTAAGATGTCGTGATGGCACCTAGTCTCTAAGACTATGTAAGCCTAACAATTGAGATAATATGACTAAAATAAAGGCTGAAAACATGATATAAACTATTAAGTCTCATAAATATCTTAAAAACTGAATCACAGTTACAATGCTCCCAAAATCCTGGTAAGACTGAGTCATAAGATCTACAAAATGTTCCAAAACATCTACTACTATAGTGTCTAACAAAGAACCAACAATACTGAAAAGATAACGGAAGGTGACTCCGAAGCCTATGGACGCTGAGTAGGTATACCTTGAAGTCTCCAGAAAACAGCTACAAATCAATCACTAACGTCTAGCATGGGCATACATACCTGGATCTGCACAAAATGATGTGCAGAAGTGCACTATGAGTACACCACAGCGGACGGTACCCTATAAGTATCAAGACTAACCTCGGTGAAGTAGTGACGAGGGACAGTCAAGGCACCTACTAGACATAATAATATGTACAAGTATGAATATAAAACTAACAGCAAATAATATATAGCTAAAGATTGTAAAAATAATGTTACAATACTTACAATAAAAACTAGAAACAACGATTAACATCAAAGAGAAAACAGGTAATTGTTGCACCCCTCTTTCTCGGGAAATCGGCCTTCGACATCGTGACAACTCTTTTAAAATGAAGGGTTATTTAAAGAGAGAGTCGCCACCTAATGGATTACGATGTGTTAGGGAACCTATTTGCGAATGACTCAGGTTTACTAGTTTGCGTCACCAAAGATCGGGTAAGGGCTCAAATTACCTCGAGGAGAAGGTGTCAGGCACTCCTCGAGGTCCACAATGGTAGGTCCCGACCGAACTCAAATCATGTGAATTAGTCTAAGAGAAAAGAAATAATTTTGATAAAGAAAGAACTATTTTAACAGGAATATGGGGGGGGGGGGGATCCTATGTTTTTTAGCCTAAAGGATCACCCCGTGCAACATAAATAATACTTCGTAACTCCCTCAAGACTGGGTGTTACTCATATTATTCAGCGGGCACAAACTATTATCTCCTGCTACCCGATTACTATCTTTAAGTTATTTACCTAAAGTGCTCTATTTGATTCTAAGTCGTACCCTATGCGTGCACTACCCGTCCCATGCCTATGGTCCAGGAGGCATTTGGACCTCTATTTCAGGGTAGTTCTAGACCTTAACTTAGGTTGCTCAAAAGGAGAAAACTAGGCGACAGACAAAAATAGTTAGGACTTTCAAATAGAAACAAGTATGGGCTCAAGTTACCCTCCGCATTTAGACATCAAATGCACGCCAAACTGATTAGCACTAGCAGGTTTTATTAATTGCAAAATCGTAGAATCATATAGGCAGGATCTCTATGTGATACTGAACGAATGAGCAGACAGTTATACGCAAAAGCTAGTTTCATAATACGATTACCAAGACCTACATAAATTTGCCTACTGATTTTTAGCATAATGAGATTAAACCTACTAGCATGATGTCTAGATGTTTTGTGTGATAGTAAATAGTGGCAACCACAGAAGCATATCCAGAATCACTTGTTTTGATCCTATACACATGTTTTCTAATGAGGATAGTAGCATAGTGTTTGACAAAACTCCTGAACCACTGGCAAAATGATAAATAAACTTATTCAAACCTATAGGCATGCCTTCTACAATTTGGTCCAGTTTTAGATCCTATAGACATGGTTTATAGAATAAGGCAACATGTAAACAGAATTTTTGCACATACATTGAATCACACCATTTCCTATAAGCATGGTCTCTAACAAGCAGAAATAGAACACAATTGAACAAAGTATTGAACCTATAGGCAGGGCTGGTATCATATAATGGCTGAACATAACAAAGTACCTATAGGCATGATTTCTAACACACGACATATAATAACACATTATCGAACCTATAGGCATGATCTCTACCCAACTTGTTGCAAGTAAGATAAAAATCCCTTTCCCAATTTTACTAATACCCCAAAATGTTATTACAATAATTATTACGGACCCAAAATGAATATAGTAAATTACAGAATAGATATAGCTATAGGGAGCCTACAACAGGCCCAAATACACCTGGACTGGCCATGCCTTCATTCTCACAATTCATAACAGCTCCAAAATTTCATATTCATAGATACAAAACAGCTAATTGTTGAGTGATTCACCCAGTGAGCATATGTCAAGGTTGAGCATACAGAACCCAAGACCCTAGTGTGTTAGAGTTCCCAAGTGCTTCAAGAACTCAGGGCAGTGCTCACACTAGAGAGGTTGATCAGAAATAATTCAGAGGAAAGACTAGGGACCAGGTCCTAGTGTGTCAGAGTTCACAAGGGTCTCAAATGAACAATGAGCAGTGCTCACACTAGGGAGGTCAAAGGACAGAATCTAAGTAACCTTGGCTTGCAGCCAGCTAAGGATAAGAATTCAGAAGGACCAGATAGTAGAGGAATAGAATGAAGTCAAGGGATTCCACTGAAGGACAGAATCAATTGAGCATATAAAAATAAATAACAGACGTGCTTAAAATTAAGGCAGACTTAATCAAGTTTCAGGAAATGAATTCAATCACATGCTAATAAGGCAAGTTACAAGACAAATTTATAGTGGTAAAAGAGAATTCAGATTAGGCTAAGTGCAGAAACTAGTGTCGTAAGAAGAAATCATATCAATTGGCAATAGACCATAACATGCTCAAAGCTAATTAGGGCAATTACTAGAGATGTCAAGATATGATGAAAACAGGATCAAACATGCCACATTATAGTGAATTCAGAAATAGACTTGTTATCCTATTAATGAATAGATCCATACCTAGTTAACTAATCCATAGAAGGAGATATGAGAGCATGTTCAAAGAGCATGATAATAACAAACTTAAACTTCAAGAGATGGCTATCAATGACATATAGGTTAGGAATAATCAAATTAATCAACTCAAAGTAGGTCTAAACATGTCTCAAACTACGGACGTAATGGCTAGATTAGCAGAGTCTAATTGAAGTAACACATTAAACGAAATGACAGATAAATCAGAATGAAATGGCAAAGGCTTGGTAACTCACCAGTTAAAATGAAACAAGAAAGAAAAGAATCCCATAGTATTGTGAATATCACCTAAAAAGCAAGAACTTAGAATTTCTGGCCTTGGCTTTCAGCTGGCCGGGAACCAGAGTACAGAACAAGATTATTCAAGAGTAAGGAGTATACAGCTTTAGTTTTATAGCCTGTTAATGATTTTATTTAGAACTTTTTTTTAAAGGATTTTTGAACTTCACCAAAGGGGAGTGGGGAGGGGTTTAAATAGTGTAGGAACTAAACATATAAATATGGAAATATAATTAATTCAAACAATTAGTAAAGAAGAAAAATTTTGAAACCCTAGTTTTTAGGTAAACTCCACAAAATCGGCAGAAAATAAAGGCAAAGAGTCACATATTGTATAAAATGAACATAGACATGAATATTATTCACAAAACATAGAATCGAACCAGATTTGGTTCAAATAAAAAGGATCTGAAACCCTAATTTAGGGGAAGTAAAAATAATCGACAGAAATAGACAGATTCATACACTATAAGGCGAATATAGACGAGATAGTACTTAAAATTAAAGCTTGAACCAATTTCGGTTCGAATCAAAGAGAATCTATAAACCCCAACCTTAGGGTTAAGTATGAATTAGCAAGATACGAACAAATCAAACTCACACGGTGCAAAATAACGTGTTTGGACTCAATATCGTCCAGATTCAAGAGACGAAAGTTAAATAGGACAGAATCAAAGTAAGAGTACTTGCCATGTTTAGGCAAGTACTAGGTAAGACCGTAGATAATCACCCAATAATGGAAATATATTGAAATGGTAAGTGAATGGGAAGAAAATCCCATTAGAAGCGGGATTAGGAGAGGAGTTTTTGTGAGGCGACGAGCTAGGGTTCTTTAGAGGGGAGAGAGTAGAGAGGCGGCAGTTTTGGAGGAATGGGGATAGGGTTAGAGGACGGATGATATAAGGAAAAAGGGGAGGCGTTTCTGAGCCGTTGATCATTTTTTATCAACGGCTGAGATTTGAGCAGAGGTTGGGTCGGGTTAACGAAATGGGTATGCGTACTGGGCTAATGAGTATGGGCTTGGGGTAATTGGGCTATGTTTGTGTAGTTAGGTCCGAAATTAGTTATGAAATTAGGGCCAGATTTTAAATACCCAATTTTAACAAATAAATAATTTATAAAAATAATAGATAAATATCAAAAATTCCATTTTCGCATGCAAATGGTTAAAAACAGTTATTTAACATTATAAAAATATAAAAAATTATTTTTTGTATAAATAATATAATTATTTGTACATATGGGCTATTATTGCAAAAATATACAATTTAGCCCTGAAAAATGCAAATGTAATTATACGAAATGTACTAAAAATATTTAAAACCTTATATGGGTATAAATGATAAGTTTAGATGATTAAATCGTCATAAAAAATAATTTGTAGGGTTATTATAGGATATTTATATAATAAAATGCATAAATAAATTGATTTAAAGTCTTTAAAAATTATGGAAAATTATGAAACAATACTTGTGTATGCTTGTAAATCAAATGATGATGCATATGCGCTATATATGTATGTATATATATATATATATATATATATATATATATATATATATATATATATATATATATATATAGTGTGTGTGTGTGTGTGTGTGTGTGTGTATATATATATATATATATATATATATTTGGAAAATATAAAGGAAAAATCGGGTATCAACAGTAATAACACGGTAAAGTAAGTAGAATACAATTAAAGTCCGGTGAAACCAAGTAAAGGAAAATAAGTAACAACCCAATAAGGCAACCACTTTCACACAAGTTTATACAAGAATTTTCGAAGAGGTACCACACCACATAATCACAATCACGGGTCCCAAATCACGAACCCTAATCACTTGGCATCTTGTGCCCACCTTACAAATCACATCTGTACGGACAACTCATGTGCAGCACAGACAATCAAGTTCCAATACCATTAATAACTCATATCTTCACGGATAACTCACGTGCTAAGAAAGTGACAATACCTCATATCCGCATGGATAACTCACGTGCTAAGAGTAACAATGCCTCATAGCCGCACGAACTACTCACGTGCCAATAATACAACTCACGCACTTAAGGCAGGTATACAAGAGTACATGTAAATGATCATCAAACATCAAGGTTCATATTCCTAGACTAACATAAGTGATAGATTACTGTGTATTCTTGTGCAAGTGTACTATCACAGCTCGAGTCAACAAGTAAGATCAGGGACAACGAATGGCACATAGAAAACAACGCATCAAAATCGTAGTATGCATGACTCACACAAGGTAGGCACACACCTACCTAGTATCATCAATAACAATGCCCCCAGGCCATCACAACACATCACAAATCATTCCCAACATAGCCCTCATTGTCTCGCCGCGTGCGCAACATTAAAGTGTAAATGCCCGTCTTGTCTCGCCACACGCGCATAATAATATTCCCACCTTGTCTTGCAACATGCGCAAACCCATATATATAGCCCGTCTTGTCACGCCATATGTACAAATATCAATGATAACAATAGCACAGACAACTCACGTGCGAACACCCCAACAATCCTCTCAACAATACCACGTGTTCCAAAATCATAACAACACAATATAACAGCCTGCACTACATGTGCCCATATGCCACAACATTCCCTTAAAAATAGTTCCAATACCATAACCACACGTAGCCCCCGGCTCAACAACGCCGAGAACAACAACAACAACAATTACACGGGAGTACGGCAAGTAAATCAATACAAGAATTACAGCAAAAAAACACACAATGAAACGGAAGAATGAGTTCACAATGAAAGACATAACAAGTAATAATAACTTCAAATAAGGATAAGTCAACAGTGAGAGAGATAATATGTAACAACGATATCAAATAAGAATAACTCAACAATAAGAGAGATAATATGTAACAATGATTTCAAGTAAGGATGAATCACAATGGAAGAGACTACATGTAACAATGACTTCAAATAAGGATAAATCAACAATGGAAGAGATAACATGGAAATAAAAGATACAACAACTTAAATTAAGGCATATAAAAATATATTGGAGATAAAGGGTAGAACACGAACCAATCAACTCCAAATAAGGCATGTATGGGTAAATTTAGCAATGGAAGATATAACGTGATAAGACAACTTCATTTTTAATGTACATAAGAAACCTAAGAGCCTAAAACGGTCAAATTTCCAGACATAAGCCGTGGACACACTCGTCACCTCGTTTACACGTCTTTCACGTAGTTAAAATTACTACGGGGTAGTTCCCCCACACAATGATAGGCAAGATACTTACCTCAAAAGCCCTCAATCATAACTCTAAAATAACTTTTCCTTTTACAATTCACCTCCGCTCGTCTCAAATCTAACCAAAATCGACTCAATAACATCGAATAATGCAAGAGAAATCAATTTTAATAATTAAAGCTATGATTTTTACTCAATTTTTCAAAACTCAACAAAAGTCAACCCCAGGCCTACTCGGTCAAAACCTGGGTGAAAGGGTATATTCCGACTACCCATAACCCCACGAGTCCATATATGTGTTTTGTTTTAAAATTCGAGTCCAAATTGACTCTCAAAACTCATGTTCTCGTTTTTCAAAAATATAGACAAAGTTTCTCAAAATGTCACTTTGATTCTCATAATTTTGATGTTAAATCTCATATATAATCATGTAAGATAGTTGGAAATTTTTCAAAATCACTTAACCAATGGTTGTAGATGAAAATACATCTTCAAAATCGCCTCCTACCGAGTCTAGGGTTCAGAGATATGAAAATGAGAGTAAAATCCTGTCTCTCAGCTTTTATGTCCAGTCGCAAATGCGAACCCTACAAATGAGAAGATTATTCGCAAAAGTGAAAACCCTCACATCCTTGCTAATGCCGCAAATGCAACGTAATGTTCGCAAATGCGACTAGTGGACTTATCGCAAAAGCGACCTTTTGATCGCAAATGCGAAACTGTGCCAGCCTAGGCCCCTTCGCAAATGCGAACAAAATGTTCGCAAAAGCGATCCAAGGGTGATCCTACGTTACCCCAATCCAAACAGGCCCGACAACATCATCTCAACCGAAGATTATTCATTCTACTCATGCTGATAAGCCTTAGAATAAAATTTTCACATCCACTACGCGCCCTATCATCACGCAAACACTCTATAAAATCCTCAACTAGCTGCAACAACTCATGCATACATCTACAAGATACAAACACGCGACATAGCACATCACCTATATGCCTATAACAATAACTCCGACCACAATAGTTGCCCATTATCAAGCCTGGTACCGGCCAACAAACTCATATTGACTAGAACCTTGTTCCAGACCTTCACAACACTGACAATGGTGCAAGAAACATGTGGAATTTAGGACTACTCAACCGAGCAACATGCCACATTGAATGCCACCCGAGCACATACGTCGCAATCCAAACTCAACTAACATAACTCGAATACGACTGAATATGAAAAGAGGAACACATGAGAGAAGTGTCAAACAAGCCAAACAGACACAACTCCCCACTGATACCATACTACGCATCCAATCCCAAAAGAAGAAGCAAGACACACGCAACAACCACAACAAATCTTACCTTAATATGACCTCACCGCGGCGCATAGCCCGACACAAACACACCTATTCATAAAGAACACCAGGTCCCCCCTCCAATCGGAATCACGAGTAAGATTTACATATCAGCAACTAAACCATTCTACTAAATCAACCTTGTTGAACCAAAGACACAACATGTAACAACATCCCATACCTATAGTGCACCCAACCACAAGTCGGGCCAAACCATCAAGAGACCACATCAAATCCTACCATCTTTAACTAATAAAAAGTCCACCCGAGCCTCATGACCCTCAGTAACAACGGGCTATCAAAATTGAATTCCCCAATTGGCGTGAACACACGAGCATAGTACAAGAATCAGAAAACACAACCATATCTAAAGCAAGGTAGGGTGAATCTTACCAATCAATGCGACCAGATCAAAATAACACAAATGCATCTATATAATCTATCAAAATCATGCCTATAATGACAACATCTGGTGCATCAGCCTCCGCCCAACTTGGAAAAGCATAACAATGGGTCCGGCCTCCCCCTCTTGGGCGACCTCTACCCGTCTGACCTCCACCTCTAGCTGGTGGTGCAAGTATAGCAGCAACTAGAGCGGAACTCAGAGCCTGAATGCCACACTGTGAAACATTTGTCCAGAGTCTCGGACATATGTGGCTAGTATCTCCACATTTAAAGAAACCTCTCAGGTAAGGTTACTCTAGGACCCATGGATATCTGACGCACACATAACATGGGAGAGACAACATATAACAATGACTTCAAATAAGGATAAATAAACAATGGAAGAGATAACATAGCAATAAAAGAGGCAACAACTTCAATTAACGCATATAAGATTATGTTGGCACTAAAGGGTAGAACATGAACCAATCAACTTCAAATAAGGCATGTAAGGATAAATTTAGCAATGAATGATATTACATGATAATGCAACTTTATTTTTAATGTACATAAGAAACATAAGAGTCTAAAATGGTAAAATTTCCACATATAAGCCATGTACACATTCGTCACCTTGTGTACATATCTTTCACGTAGTTCAAATAGAGCAAACAAACTAATCCCTGTGGGGTAGTTCCCCCACACAGCATTAGACAAGATACTTACCTCAAAAGCCCTCAAACAATACTCTAAAATTGCTTTCCCTTTTACAATTCACCTCCGCTCGGCTCAAATCTAAACCAAAATTGACTCAATAACATCAAATAATGCAAGAGAAATCAATTCTAATAATTAAAGCTATGATTTTTACACAATTCCCAAAAGTAAATAAAATCTAACCGCGGGCCCGTCCGGTCAAAACCCTGCTCCATGGATAGATTCTAACTACCCATAACTCCACGAGTCCATATATGTGTTTTGTTTCAAAATCCGAGTCCAAATCTTCTCTCAAAACTCAAATTCTCATTTTACAAAACATAGACAGTTTCTCAAAATTTCACTTTGATTCTCATAATTTTGATGTTTAATCTCATATATAATCATGTATAATAGTTGGAAATTGATCAAAATCACTTACCTACTGATTGTAGATGAAAGTCCCTCTTCAAAATCGCCTCCTACCGAGTCTAGGGTTCAAAGATATGAAAACGAGACTAAAATCCCGTCCCTCAGCGTTTATGTCCAGTCGGAGTTGTCACAAATGTGAACAGTGGACTTATCGCACAAGGGACCTGAAGCATCTGTTCATACCAGCAATTTCTAAAACTCTTCCAAACATTCCAAAACGCATATGAAATTCACCCGATCCCTCGGGGTTTTAAACCAAACATCAACACAAGTCTAAAAATATAACACAAACTCGCTCGCATGATCAAATCATCAAATTAACATCCGAAACCCTGAATCGGACCTCCAAAAAGACATGAAATCAACATGAAACTCAAAAACTTCTAAAAAAAATAACCGTGCATCTGATTACTATCAAATAAACTCGGAATGATACCAAACTTTGCAAACAAGTTCCAAATAACAAAATGGACCTATTCCAAGTCCCGAAACATAAATCCAAACATGATAGCTATGATGTCAACCTATGGTAAAACTTATCAAAATTCTAAGCCTCTAAATTGCCAACTTTCGGCAAAACAACACAAATCAACCTATGGACCTCCGAATTCAATTCCATGCATAAGCCCAAGTCCAAAATCACGATACCATCTATCAGAGTCATCAAAACACCATTCCGGGGTCGATTTCACAAAAGTCAAACCTCGGTCAACATTTTTAACTTAAGCTTCTAAAGTGAGAATCACTTATCAAAATAGATCCCGAAACATCCAAAACTCAAACTCGACTATGCACGCAAGTCATAATATACAATACGATGCCAGTCAAGACCTCAAAAAATTGAACAAAACCTTGAAGCTCAAAACGACCGATCGGGTCTATACACTAATGTACTGAGTAAGTATCGAGCCTAACCTCGACGAGCTAGTGATGAATCTATGACACAACACTTATCCTATAAATATGTACAGTTAATAAGGAGTAGAAATAGAAATAGAGATAACAGTAATAATAGCAGGAATATAATGTAGAAAATAATAAAATAATCTGAAATTAGTAGTGATAACCACATTTTTTCAATAACATAATTGTTCGACCAAAATGGGTTAAATCTAGTTAAAGATAACAACTCTAGATTCTAATCTGGAAAACGTGTGAGAGATGGGGACAGATCCCATAAAAGGTTGATGACAATAAGTATAAAATATTCTTAAAGTGTGAGTAATAATGGAGATGTAACTAGGAATAAATAACAATAAATGACATTTAAGTAAATATGATAAATGATTCACCCAATAATGGATGGATTGCACGAATATTTCTCCTGACAATGATGAATGACAGATAGATCCGAGATTTTCTTTGATCAATCCTCGGATTTGGTGGAAATGTGTGGAATAATGTGAGCAAGAATCTTGATAAAAAGGTGATCTTTGTATTTTTACTAGACAGAGAGAATCTTCCTTTTAAAAGTGTTCTTATCAAATGAATATTACATGCCCCTATAACTTTTTCTTTTTCCCTTATATATTTGACACATATCCCTAACAAACCCTAATAGTAAAAGTGCAGAGAATATTCACTAGAATATTCTCTCTAATATCCTATTTTGAAAACTAGTCGTTATTGTTCTTTACACGATCCTCGACCTCGGTCATGGTTGACACGTCGGCCACGAATCTTGCTTCTTCCTTGTCGAGCTCAACCGACTCTTTCCTTAATGCTGTATTACGCTAAATATCCTTAGGGCAGATTTTGGCCTACACAGTTAGTCCCTCCGCTTATTAAGGCCGACCCCGAACGACCTTGATGAGCGGATTCTGTTTTTCGTGGTTGGCAAAATTAGGCAAGCAATTCGAGTAGTGGCATTCAGGACAAGGTGACAACATTACCTTACGTGAACCGTTACCTTTGGGGTCGCATTGTTTCAGAATGACGACATGACATCATGCGTCATTATGGCGTATTTTCCCAATGCTATGCATCGTTTCCCGTGCCTCTACCTTTTTGATATCTACGTTGTGTAATGATGGCCTGATTTCTTGGTCCTGACATTTGAACACTTATAAATAAGGACATGAGACCATTCGTTTGTGTTTTGCATATTCTTAATGTCGAATTTCTGTGTCTTCTTCTCTATTATTCATATTTAATCCTTGTCTTCTTTTTACTTCGTTATCGCGTGTCCACTCCCCTGATTCGGGTGATCCCAGTTGCTTCCAACACTTCTGTACTTAAAACATCTTCTGTTGAAAATATGGTTAACGTACCATCTGGTTCTGGCATGGCAACTGACACTATCCCTTTGGCGGTGCATATTCCTCCTCAAGGCGATAGTGTTTCTGACGCCATTGAAAACGAGAAGTTTCCTATGGTGGAGTAAATAATCCCTCGTAGTGACAAAGTTAGGTGCGATGTTTCGAAGATGCCTGAGGACGACCCTAAGGTCTCGGAATCGGTGATGAGAGAGGTCGATCTCGCTGAGCTTAGGGAAAAGTTCAAAATTCCTACCCATATCGATCTGATCCCAGCAGGGCGCGATGTGGTACAAATAAACCGCCCCGAGTATTGTGCATTCTATACATATCCTTTCTACGTTGGCTATTCCTTTCCTCTTCTCCCATTGGCGGAGGAATGTTTCCACTATTATGGAATTTCCCCTGCCCAACTCTCTCCTTAAATCTACAAGATTATCCGCATGTTGACGAAATATGTGGAGTTGGCCAGGGTCGGGGCCACACTCCACAACCTGATGCATCTCTTCTCCTCGAGTTTCTATAGGTCTGCTCGGTCATCGACTACATCTGCAGCAGAACTCCTGACTTCCCCTTTGCGTCATCTATCAGATGAGGATGATGAAGAGGAATCGTCGCCTAATGGTATCAACTTGCTTCCCCGCAAGAGGAGATCAGTGGACGTCGGCGAAGGAGCTATCAGGGTGGTGAATCCGGTGATGGTGGATTTTGTCATTCGAGAAATGACGACCATAGAACTTGAAGATAACGCCAAATTACCGCCCGTGATTCCGCCATCATCTGAAGCCGAAGAGGGCACATCTCTCCCTGAGACCGTGATGGAATTTGAAGGGCCATCGGCAAGAGTCCCTGATGACATGTGGTAGGATAAGCCATCGGTCTTGCGACCAGCCGAGGATCCTTATTCGAGGGCCGACATATAAGGGAAATGCATAGCCGGGGAAAGTTATGATACGTGCTCTGATATGGATGCCGAGGAGGTGAGGATGATAGGGGAGGGACCTACCTGGCTTGAGGTGAGATTGGAGGGGACCACACAGACTATTGCAATCCCCGTGAATCGGGATTTGCTGGTTGACACAGAGGACGTGGTCCCTTTTTTTGGTCCCCTCTGTTATGATGTGGATTTTAAAACCCTTGAAAAGATGAAGGATGCCAATTTATCTAGGAGCATAGCCGGCCTCGCTCTTAGGGTATATTTTTCGATCCGTCTTCGTTTTTGTATGTAGACTTCAAAGCTTCGTTCTTACTCTTTGTATTCTGTTTCTCTTTCTTTCAGACTGTGCTTTTGGAGATTGAGAGTGACCGACAAGATGAGAGGCATAAGGCTATTTTTCAGAAGATAGAGAGAAAATATCGTGAATACCGTAGCAAGCACCACAAAATCTGCAGACGGTTCACTAAGAGCTGCAATTTCCAAACTCTCCGAGATGAACTGAAGGAGAAGGATGACAAGTTGGTAAGAGTCATCGGAAAATGCAGCATTCTTAAGGGGGCGTTAAGGGACAGAGAATAAGAGCTTGAGGTGAGAAAGGGGATCGAGGCTCAATGTGCCGATCTTCAAGCCCAGTGGTCTCATTGCGCGCCAAGCTCGAGGAATGTCAACTTAAAGCTGACGCTCCAAGCGGTGAGATCGTGTTCCACATTATTCGTTCTGAGCGTGAGAGTTCTCTTGAGACGGCCAGGCTCATAGAGGAGCGGCTTGATGAGCAGATAAGGGAGCTAGAAAAATAGGCTACAGGCCTTTGTGATTGAGTTGCTGCTCTCGAGGCCGAGAAGGCATAATTATTGGCTCAGCCATCTTCGTCCCGTACTTCTGCTTTTTCCGACGTTCCGCAGGATTTGTACGAGGAATGGATTCACGCCGAGGCACTGCTAGATATATTTAGAGATCTGATGGGGGTGGGAACTATTTCAGAGGCCGACTTCGAGGATGCTCGTGTTAAGGCACGTAGAGCTCGGGTTGGTTGTGGCTATGATCCCGCTACACCAGAGGCCGGTGATGTCGACGAGGGTGCGGGCATTGATCGAATTGAACAGGACGCGTGGTATGAGGATAAGTATCCCACTGGCGATGGCGATGGCAATGGCGAAGAGGCAGATGGAGATGGCCTAGGCGATCAAGCTGATGGCGCTGTTGGGCCAGGCGACGATTAGTTGTTTTTATTTCCTTCTTTTTTGTTTAGCCGCAGACGTGTATTTATTTGTGGGCGTATTTTCGAGCCTTTGTAAAAAATATTCTAAGTATGAAATGCTAGTTCTGTTAATTGTACCTGACTCTTTTTCTTATATTCCGGTTTGTATGTTTTTTTGATTTTGTTGCTTGGTTGCCCTAGTCATAATATCTTTGTTCAAGTAGGTTGAACGAGGTTGAAACAAATTCTTATGTTTGATTATGGCCGAGGGCCAGTAGGTGTTGGTTCGAACGAGGTCGAACAGATCATATGTTTATTTATGGCCGAGGGCCGATTAGGTGTCGATTTGAACGAGGTCAAATATAACCTATATTTAGTTTTGGCCGAGGGCCGACTAGGTGTTGATTCGAACGAGGTCGAATATAACCTATATTTAGTTATGGTCGAGGATCTATTAGGTGTCAATTCGAACAAGGTCCAATATAACCTATATTTAGTTATGACCGAGGGCTGACTAGGTGTTGATTCGAATAAGGTCAAATATAACCTATATTTAGTTATGGCCGAGGGCCGATTAGGTGTTGATTCGAACGATGTCGAATATAATCTATATTTGGGGAGAACAGAAATAAACTTCATGTATTTGCGCTTTGTTCAAATACTTGGAGAGATTTACATATTTTCTGGGCGCTGGCTGGCCTTTCAGTCCCAATCCCAGTCCATCTAGTCCCTTCATTGGTCTAACTAGAAAAGTATTGAGAGGTCGAGCAATGAACTAGCTATTTAGTGCCTTCGTCTGTGCGCACTTCAATCCTGAAGTATCCCCGTCATCGCTTCGTTAAAAACCTCCTCAAGAAAATCCAATTGGGACAAAACTGGAGTGAGGGAAAAAGATTACGACTTTGGGGACATCGTCTTTTAAAAGTTGAAATACTTGAGGTGTGCAATATTCAAGTTGTTTGGTAGTCACTTTTCTTCCATTGTTTCTAGTGTGAATGACCCTTTATTTGTTGTTATCGTGATTTTGTAGGGGCCATCCCAGTTTGTTCCTAGTTTGCTCTCCCACGGGCCTTTGCTTGCTTGTGTTTTGGATTTAAGCACGTAGTCCCCGACTTTGAGTGGCCTGATCTTTGCCTTTTTGTTATAATAGCATTCTGTTTGTTGCTTTTGAGCGACTATTCTCACATAGGCCATATCTCTTCCTTCCTCAACTTCGTCGAGAGCCAGCATTCTACTGTCATCATTCTGGGGTCCGTTTACGGGGGAATAACTTTGCCTGGGCTCCCCGACCTCGATCGGTAATACTGCATCAGTCCCATAGACTAACGAGTACGGCATTTCTCCTGTGCTCCTCTTTGACGATGTTCGGTTGGCCTAGAGTACTTTTGGCAATAATTTCGGCCATAGTCCCTTGCCGTCTTTGAGTTTCTTCTTCATGATGTTCAGCATTGACTTGTTGGAGGATTCCTCTTGCATGTTGCCTAAGGGGTGGTAAGGCGTTGAGAGTATTCTTTTGATTTTCCATTTTTCAAAAAAGTTGGTGACCTTCTTTCCTGTAAATCAGGGTCCGTTGTCGCATCGGATTTATTTGGGAAGACAGAAAAGGCATATGATGTTTTTCCATATGAAGGTGATCACTTCCTGTTCGCGTATTTGGGAGAATGCTCCTACTTCCACCCATTTAGAGAAATAGTCAGTTAAAACAAAGAGAAATCATACGTTACCTTGTCCTGTCGGGAGGGGGCCCATGAAGTCCATTCCCCATTTGATGAACGGCCAAGGGGAAGTTACTGAGTGTAGGTGTTTGCCTGTTTGGTGGATCATTGGAGGCGTACTTCTGGCATTACTTGCATTTTTTCACGAAATCCGCGGCCTCCTATTTCATGGTGGTCTAGTAATACCCTGCCAGTATGAGGCATCTGACTAAAGCTTGATTGCCGTAGTGAGCTCCACAGTGGCATTCGTGTACATCTTTAAGGATGTGCCACGTTTGATTTGAGCCTAAACATTTCGCCAAAAGGCCGTCATATGTCTTTTTGTACAAGTTGTTCTAAATGATGCTGTATCTGGATGCTTGCATTCGTAGCTTCTTGGCATCTTTTTTATCGTTGGGGAGTATGCCCTAATGCAAATATATAATAATACTGTTGCACCAATCCCAAGTCAGGTTTATGGTTCTTACCTGGATTTGATCTATCGATGAGCTGAAGAGGTGGACCACATTTCTTTCTCCTATTGTAATGTTTTTGTTGGCTTCGGCTAATTTGGCGAGGCCGTTTGCCTCGGTGTTCTGTGCTCGGGGGATCATTCGTCGAATTCGGGTAGTAGCTTGCAGATTTCGGTTTGGTACTTTTATAACCTTTCCTCTTTGATTTTGAAAATCCACGTGACTTGGTTGACCACGAGTTGAGAATCACAGCGCAACCTGAGCCGTTTCGCCCCATATTTGAGTGCTAATCTCAGTCCTGCAATTACGGCCTCGTTGTTAGTCATGTACGTGAATCTTATGGATTGGTGAATCACTTCGCCTGTTGGGACTTGGAGTACGAGTCCCAGCCCAGTTCCTGACACGTTAGACGTGTTATCGGTGTATAGGACCCATAGTTCTTATATTTGGGGAGAAGCGTGGACACTTCTTTTTCGACTTTGGCCATTATTTTTGCACTGAAGTCGGTGATGAAGTATGCGAGGACTTGTGACTTTATCGCCGTTGGTGGCCGATTTGTAATATCATGCTCGCTCAGTTCGATGGCATATATGGCCAACCTGCCTGATAGCTCGGGTTTATGTAAAATGCTTCTTAAGGGGAAAGCCATGATGACCGAGCTGGGGATATCTTGTCTCGACATCTACTAGTGCTTTGCTAATGTAGTAGATGGGAGATTGTATAACTTTATTGTTTTGGACCAGGACTTCGCTCACAGCTACTTCGGACACAGCGAGATAGACGAGGAGGGGTTGTCCCGATTTTTGCTTTGAAAGCAACAGTGGCGAGGACAAGTACACCTTTAACTCTTTTAGGGCTTGGACGCACTATGAGGTCCACTAGAGACCATTCTCCTTTTTGAGTACGCCGAGGAACTTATGGCACCTATCAGAGGATTGTGAAATTAACCTCGAAAGGGTGGAGATACGGTCAGTCAACCTCTGGACTTGGTTTTTGGTGGTTAAGTGCTATGGCATCCTGTCGATGGCCTTGATTTAGTCTAGATTGACCTCGATACCTCGCTGCGACACTAGGAAACCTAAGAATTTTCCTGAGGCCACGCCGAATGCACATTTTTCGGGGTTCAGTTTCATGTTATATTGCCTTAGTATGCCGAAGGCTTCTCTCAAGTGGTCTAGGTGATCTTCTTTCCTTTTGTATTTGACCAGCATGTTGTCGATGTAGACTTCCATCATTTTGCCGAGTTGGTGTTTGAACATCTTAGTCACCAACCTTTGGTAAGTTGCCCCCGCATTTTTTCAGTACGAAGGGCATGACCCTGTAGTAGTACGTCCCTTGGTGGGTGATGAAGGTGGTCTTTTCTTGGTCCTCTTCCTCCATGAGGATCTGATTATAGCCCGAGTAGGTATCCAAGAAACTTAGTAGCTCGTGCCTGGCCGTTGCGTCGATGAGTTGGTCGATGTGAGGTAATGGAAATGAATCCTTGGGTCAATCTTAGTTTAGGCCAGTGAAATCTATGCACTTCCACCACTTTCCATTCTTGTTTTTCACCATGACTACGTTGGCGACCCATTGGGGGTACTTCGACTCCTTGATAGAGCCATTTTCCAACAATATTTCCACTTCTTCGCATACTGGATCATTAATTGCGGAGTTGAACTTATGCCTAACCTGCCTCACCGGGGGGTATAGTGGATCGACGTTTAGTTTGTGCATGGCAATTTCCTTTGGGAAACCTGGCATATCTGCATGGCTAAAAGCAAACAAGTCCACGTTAGTAGTTAAAAATTCATGAAACTTACCTGCTTCTCGAAGTTTGCAGCTGATGGAAAATTTCTTGCTGGGGTTGTTGCAGTCTAATTGAATAGGGTCGAGGTCCTCTATGGTCGATTCTGCGGCCTCGACCATGTCGGGGTCTCTGATGATGTCCTCGCTGTCATCGCATACCAACCTCGACCTTGTTGATTGCTATGCCTCTTTTTATTTATCCTTTGATTGTTGAGTGGCCGTACAATCTAGGGCGATGTAGTAGCATTCTTGGGACGTGCATTGTTTCCCTCGTATAATAAATATTCCCCAAAAAGTTGGGAATTTGATGACTTGGTACAAGCTGGAGGGGATGGCTCTCATGGTGTGTATCCATGGTCGCCCTATTATGGCATTATATGCCATGTCCTGGTCCATGATATGGAATGTGGTTTCTAGAGTGACGCCACACGCTAAGACGAGGAGTGTGATATCGCTGAATGTTCACTCAACTGCATTGTTAAATCCTATTAGTGTGATGCAGCGTGGCACTATGTTGTCCTCGAGTTTCATTTGTGTGAGTACTCGAGGATGGATAATACACACGCCATTCCCATCGTCTACCATAATTCGTCTAACGTTAGTATCTAAAATTCGTAAAGTGCTAACGAGAGCATCATAGTGAGGGAAAGACAAATCATCGGTATCTAACTTATCGAAGATTATACTTTCTTCGAGTTCACCATACCTTTCGTGGGTGATCGATTGTTTGAGCTTGTGGATTGTGGTGAACTTCACACTGTTGATGGAAGCATCGTCCCCTCCACCGATGACCATATGGATTGTGCGGGCTGGCGAAGACAGTTTTGGAGGCCCTTTATGTTGTTCGCGTCCCCTGGTAAAGTTTGTCCTTCCCCGATCGCTCAACAATTCTCTGAGGTGTCCCTGTCGCAGCATGTTTGCGACCTCTTATTTTAGGGAGATGCAATCTTCGGTTTTGTGTCCTCGCTCTTGATGGAACTCGTAGAGGGCATCTGATTTTCTAGTATTCGGGTATGACCTCATCTTTTGTGGCCACTTCACCTTTGGTCCGAGCTTCTCTAAGGCGTAGACTATCTTTGTAGGTGAAACACAAAAATAGTGAGCAGATAATAAAGGGGGCATACCTCTCTCATTCCGGTGAATCCCTGTCCTTGATCGGGGTGGCCCTTCTTCATGGCGGGATGAGGATGCAACGGTGGTTCTGACGTATGGGAGATGCCGTTTCCGATTTGGTCGTGAGGCCATAGGGTCTCTTTTGATATCATTTCTTTGTTATTTTCGGGATTGTGCTTGAACTTCAGCATAATATGCGTTATGTTTTTTGTCCCATGTCGTTGGGGGATATTTTATAAGTTGACTTAATAATTTTCTTGTCGCCCTCGATACGTTGGGCAAGTCCTTTTTTACTCAGTTTAAATGGGCGAGGAAGTCCCTCAGCCCCTCTCCCAGAGAATGTTTGATAGCAAAGATATCGTTGACTCTTGCCTTGGCCTTCTTGGCCCCGACATAGGCCATTACGAACTTATCGACCATTTTCTCAAAGGTTTTGATGGAACGTGGCGGCAGTTTCTAATAACAGGTTAATGTACCTCCCGTGAGGGTTTCGCTGAATTTCTTTAGTAGAACGGAGGATACTTGTTCATTGGCGAGGTCATTGCTTTTCACGGCGATGACATAGTGGGTCACGAGATCCTTGGGGTCGGTTGTGCCATCGAATATTTTTAGATAGGTTGGCATTTTAAAGGTCTTTCGTATGGCATGTGGGGCAGAACCGACCGGCATCTCTCTTTGCCAATAGCTTAGGAGTGCCCAGTATTTTATCGACCCTTTCTTGGTGTTCTTTTATTTTGTCCTGAAGTACCTTGTTCTCATTTTCCATTTCCTCCATCCTTTTCAGAAAATACCGTGAGAGTGTCATCACCTGCATTGTCAATAACATTATTAGTAATACCTGTCGTCGTGGGAGGAGGAGGAGGTTGATCATGTTGCTCGTCTACTGGTGGCGTAACACAGGTTCTCGCATTTTCTGTGGCCGCGTCCCAAGCGGACTTATGGAGGACGTTGGTCAGTGTATCAGTTAGCCAGGCCTCAAGAAGCTTCTTTATAGCTGGTGGTGCCTCCTCTCCCATGGATGTGGAGGCTATTTTACTAAGAGATTTTGTGATGCTGCAGTGGGTAGGGGGTGATCCACCTCGCCTAGGAGAGGCATTAGGCGTCGTGTCCTCGTCCACTGCTTTAAGAAGCTAGTGATGAGCGAGCTTCTCTACATAGAAGACGACGATACTCATCATCTCAATAAGATGCTCAACTTGTTGAGAGTTGAGATAAAAAGTTGCTTTTGCGGAGCTTGTGGCGCAAATGCGAAGGTGCTTCTGCGAGAATTTGTACCCCCCTGCGGAGCCGTAGATGTGGTGCTTGGTTCGCATATGTGATATTGGTTAGTCTCAGATTGCTTCGTAGATATGAGCAAGGGGTCACAGATTCGAGGTCGCATCTGCGACGTTATTATCCGTAGATGGAGAATCACCAGTAGCTTATTATAGTCAAGGGTTAGCTTTATTTCATCTTGTTTAATGATTGGGATCACGGATTGGGGCGATATTTGAGGTGATTTTTACCTACTTGGATCGGGTAAGTGTTCTTGACTCGGATTTGATTATTATTTATGATTCTATCTTTGATTTTAATATTTGATTGGCGAATCTAAGAGATAAAAATTGGAGATTTTGGTAAAACTTTTCTAAAGTAAAAAATAGAGATTTGAACCCCGATTTGGAGTTGGTTTTGGACGTAACTCTTATATTTAAACCCGTTCTCGAATGGGTGTTAGGATTTATGAGTTTGGTTGGGTTTCGAGGTGCGAGCTCGAGTTGACTTTAAGTATTTGATTAAAGATTAGACCTTTATCGTTTAGGTTTGATTCCTATGGCTTTGTTTGATATTATTGAGTTATTTGTGGTTAGATTCAAGCCGTTCATAGCGATTCGGGTGGGAAGACATTTTTAGAGTATCGATTTTGCTTGTTTGAGATAAGTATCTTACCTAGCTTTGGTCGAGGGCATTTTCCCTAATAATTATTGTTATTTGCAACATGCGGAGGGTGATATGTATATAAGGTGACGAGTGTATATACATTTACCATGGGAATCCATGCTCATGGTAGATTCTAGATTATTTTATTCTTTGTTTGGTTTGTGTGTCCTACTTGAATCTATATATTATTCAATTAATTGACTACGTGAGCACAACAAACCATGTTAGATTAATGTTGAGGCTATTGGTATCTAATATTGAACATGATAAGTAAATGTTTAGATTTATGTATGTATGCCTCGGACAGATACACATGTATTATAAACACACATCCGTACTTGTTCTTGTATTGTGCCTTGATTGGGACGTGTGCACTTTGTGACACATATGTGATTCTTTGTATGAATACTTGAACTTGATTTTTATAATTGATTTAGCCGTAGACATGTTTTATATGTTGAACACACATCCGTATTTTATTATTGTTTATGTCTTTATGCATTTTGCTGATAAAATTCCAGGCTTGTATCTTTGATGAAAATTTGTCATATTGCTTTGTGATAATTATGATACATGTGGACATGTTGGGTGGATTGAATGGATGTTGGCACAAGGTCTTTGTTGTGCGATTGTGATTATTATTGCGCATGGGCAAAATAAAGGTGGCATATTTTGGGCTTGCTCATGTGGCAAATAAAGGGTGGTGATATGCGCATATAGAGAAATAAATGTGGCATATATTAATATTGCGGCGAAATACGGGCGATATTGTTGATGATGTCATGTGATGGTTTGGTGGTGATTTTATTGATGATGTGTATGTGGTGGTACGAGGGTGACATTCTTGAATGTGCATGTACATTCTTTATGTTTGTCATGCATTTTACATGATTTTTGGGTTGCATATAACATGCTAATATATGCCTCTGTTATTAAAGGGAAGCCTAGTGCACTAAGCTCCCGCTATGCCTCTGTCATTATTTGATTAATTGGTTGTCAAGATAGATTTACCTAGTTGATATCTCATATTTTATTGAGTTGTCGGTAGCGTATCTGGTTGACGTGATAAGGAAGTTGTCATCATGCATTGATATATTTGACTTTTGAAAGGTTCTTTTGAACATGTTATTTGGCATTTGATATGGAAATGGATCATGTTGGGCACACGTTCACAGTCATGTATGAGTATTGAGAACACATATTATATGGTGCATACCTCTTTATGAGCGGGATTGGTACAAGTTGTATTTGTTGAATATTATATTTAGTAGAGTTTGCTTATTACCCTATCACAGTCGTGCACCTTTACAGTTGATATTCTTAATTGTCTCTCTGGAATATTTTCTCTATCCTATACATGTTGTTGAGCTACATAGGTTATGCAAAGTGAGTATCTTTTGAGATAATAATATCGTCATTATTTCCCTGAGGTTACTCATCATACTTACCAATTATATGGCGTCACTTGCACTCAAACTTCACTTTTGCACCTTGCATGCAGATTCTGGAGCTGAGCAGCCGATCATGTCCCATTCAGGCCCAATTAAAGAGTATGAAATGGTCGTTGCAATTATAAACCCCACTACGAGTTAGGATCGAATCCACATGGAATTTAAGTTGGTGCTAAGGTAAAAACTTAAGAAAAGACCTCGAAATAACTAAATTTAGATTTCAAACAAATGTGGGAAATTGTCATCTAAGTTAACTTATAGGAAATTTAACTAACTAATAAGCAAATACAGATTGAAATGCTTTTGATGTTTTTGTCAAATAAAGGGAAACCCTAGGGTTGTAACCTTCACATAGGTGTAAACCTAATGGGTAGAGTAAATCTATCCTTGCTTGATAGATCAGGGCGTGTTATGACTCTCAATACTTAAGCACCCACTCAATACCTCTCTGTTAAAGATTGATTATGCCCAAATTGGCTTTCTCAAGACCAAATGGGTATCAATCCAAACAATCGAATATGAGTCCAAGTTGGATTATCCCTATTCTAGTTCAATCCTTTAAACAAACTAATCAAAACTTCAACTAGTTTAATTTCTTGTTATCCAAGTTTTCCTAGACTAGGTTCCTCTTCCTCAAGTAAGAACTAAGTCAAATAGGCATGAATCTATGTTTGCAACCATTCATTCTACATATAAAGCCTAAATAAGGCTAAATAACATATACCCAATCAATAACAAGCATTGATATCAAACACCCATAAGTTTTACATACTAGGGTTGGATCACAATCCTAGATAAAATCTAGCTACTCATAATTATAGACATAGAAAATTAATAAGAAGAAGTAATTAAAGACATAAAACTAAAACTAAAAAGTAAATTAATGGGTCTTCTCTAATTGTAGTCACAAATTGCTCAAAATAGCTATGTCTAACCACTAGCAGTTATAGTACAAAAGTTGCCCTAAAAAAGTGTTTCTCATCTATTAATAGTGCTCTAAAATTTGTTGACAAAAATGCCCTTTGGGAGGTTCTGTAGCCGCATAATTTCATCTGTGGTCCGCACTTCAGTTTGTTGCTCTTGCAGTGTTTGTAAGTTTGAGGGATTTTGTGGCTGTGCATAAACTTCTGCGGCCACAGAATTTGGCTGCGGACTGCACTTTATAGAGGCTTCAGACTTGTTTTTATGCATCTTCTTTGATCTCTTAATCTTGTCAGTGCGAGCTTCAAATGCGACCGCATATTTTGGTGCGCGAACCGCACTGCTGCTAAGATCCTCTGAAGATTCAGGGTTTAAATCTACGGTCGCACTTCATTTTTTGGAGGCTGCATCTGCATTTGCGGCCGCAAAATTAATTTTGAGGACCGCACTAGTCTTTGCACTTCTCCTCTTGGCTGTTTGAGCTGGACATCTCCTCTTTGAGTTAGATTTCTTTATTGAGCTCACATCCTCTAGCATACCTTCAATTCATACATGTTCATTAGATTTGGAAATAAAAATCAATACTTTAAGGCTAAAAACTAAAGCAATAAGGCACTAATAAGTTGTTAAAATCCACACTTATCTTATACCCCAAACATAAGTCTTTTCTTGTCCTCAAGCAACTAGATTAGTTCCCTCCGCACCTTTGTGAAAGTTCATTTCAAATAGTCACTTATAAGTCATTTATACTCAGTTTGGACCAGCAATTACCCACAATACTCATACATTCTCAACAAGGTGCCAAATTTTTCAAAAATGTACAATTTGCATGTAACTCTAATGTGACATTTGAGCTTCCAGAATTGACTTCACTTATCAAGTATGCATGTTCTTTCATGTAGATCATGGAGGACTCCAAACTCTTCTTCTTCTACCTTCCATTTGCCATGTGCACGTCAAGATTTAACATTCAATTTCTAGAGCAATAAAGGTTTCACTATTCTCTCACAAAGGACTGTCACAAGTAAAGCTTCAAGTACCATAGGCTTGCCCCTCATGTAACTCTCCACTAATGTAAACTTGCTTGGTTCAAAATCAAATAGGATTTCTTTCGGCTTGTAATGAAGGCTTTTGGATTGGGGTAGGATACCATATGGGATATAAACGGTTATACTCTTCCTTAAGCACTCCACATATATTTCTTGGCTCATACTTGCCAAACCCTTAGAGGCATTTCTTTTTCTTAGGGGATAGAGAGACTTGCCAACCTTTTTTATTGTTCATTTCATTCTTTTTCTCCCTTGATGCTCATACTAGACATAATTGCCTCACTTCAATTTCATCAATCTCCTTTTTTATTTTCTTTTTTGTTTTCTTTTTGTTCTTTCTTTTCTTACTTTCTCTTTCATGGAGATTATTTCCATTCTATCGTTTCAATGCCTTGAGACATCTTTTAGATTCATCAACTTGCCCCCCAAACTTACGTTTGAGCCACTTATTAGATAAGAGTTCTAAGGAAGGTTCGGGTGCCAAGAGATAATTATGATAAAAAATGGGTATAGGCTTATAGCAAGGTTATCAACGGAGAAAGGCTAAAGGCTCAAAGGGGTTCACTAGGGATAACGATCAAGGGGTGGCAACAAAAAGCTCAAACGGTCCAAGGAAATTCTACAAGATTTGGACTAGCAAGTTCTAGACTATTCACTAAAGTACTTGGACTAGCAACAAGATTTTATATCACCTCTCATGCAACTAGAACATAAAAGAGGATAGAGCCTGAAACCTACAACAATCACAGTCAAGTTAAATATCACTATGGTCCATTCAACCACCTAATGATTATCAAAAACAACTCAAGAACCTCAAAGTCACTTTAACTAGAGCTAATTCTTCCAAAAAACCTTGTCTCAAAGCATAAGCATGCAGTTCCGTATGTTGGTGCCACATGAAGCATAAATAACTCTTTTTTAGACACTGCCTTTAATAGGGCTTTTATTCATTACTACTTACTACTACTATTAGCTAAACATGAAACTGACTCATTCCCTTAAGAAAGTTGTCACACTATCCATCCTCGGGAAGAGTAACCATTTCCACACAAGAGACCACCGTTAGAAAGAACCGTGACATTAAGAAAATAAAAGGCTTTATTATCAACAACTGTAAGAAAACCATAAAATTTTAAACTACTAAAGCAAACAAAATTAAAGATACTAATAAATGTAACAAAGTACCAAAGATAAAAACAAAATAGATACATCCAATTATTAAATCACAATGTAATTAAATATGCCAAATCATCATCAAATATAGAATTCTCCACCCCCCCCCCCAAATAAAAAGAAGCATTGTCCCCAATGCTTAGAAAAATAAGATCAAGGATTAGAGAGGGTGAAGAAACTCCCTAAAAGTCCTCAGTCATCATAGTGTCCGCAGCAGCATCAGTCTCGGCTAGCTCAGCTAACTGAATCATGTCATCATCCCATGCGGAGCTGAACCTAACATGCACTACCTCAACAGCTCAGTTTGAACAGTAGGATCCTCATGAGTAGATGGATCATGGTGAGGCTGGGCGGTGTACAATAGCATATCAAATGGAGAATCACCGGCCTCAGCTATCCTAATCACCGCAGCTCGAAGTTCATCAACCAACTTCTTCCTAGCCTGTGTATTTCTCATCATCTTCACCTGCTTGGTCAACCGCTCAATCAATGTACCATGTTGTACCAGTGTATCCATGATCCCCTTCTTGTTATCATGGTGGTTAACTTCTTGTCTATATCTGAGGGATCCAGTGGTATTTGTGAAGATGACTGCCCTGCGACTGTACTAGAAATATCTGATAGCTTTGAAGTAACTATCTACATCCACTTGTTGAGGCTCACTAGTGTCTGTGAGACCCGCAAGGCTGACAATGGGCCAGTAGGAAAATGCACCATCCTCGGAGCTGGTGTAGGCACTAGAGCAGGGGTTGTTGATGATCACTCATGAATGGTAGCTCTAGCATTGGTGGAAGGCTCAGCTGAAGTAGACAGAATGTTAGATGGACTAGGGGCTACACTTACCAGCTCATCAGACCAACCAGCAATAGTAGGAGTTTGAATTCTCTTCTTTGGGTTCATTGAGTCTTGCAAATTGTACCATTCAAAGGGCCTAATTGGCTTGACCTTAGTGTCAAATGGCCTAGACTCCACCTTGGCATCAGTTATGTATTTAGTGATGGTGTTGGGGTAGGGGTACTATGTGTTACCCTGCTGTGCCAAAAGTGAGATGCTGGTCGACATTAGAGCACCCATATTGATTGGGTACCCGTCCATGTTAGAGGCTACCAATACTGCTCTTGCTAACGACAAGTTGTTATCATTAGAGTATGGGTCAAGTCTGCTGCACAAAAAGGTCTACCACCCTATTGCCTTAAAGCTCAGAGTGTTGCGGAGGGTTGGCACCCCGATACCTATCCAAGAGGGAGTGGGTCCAGGTGCTAGAATCTTAGCAAGCCATAGTCTAATATCCTCTTTTTCAGCCAACTTTCCAAAATTTTCATTTGGCTCCACATCATCAAAGGCAAGGTAAGCATTTAAAGTGTGCTTATCAAACTTCACTTTAAGGTTTCACACTTTGGTGATCTTTGTGACTTTGAGAATATGCACCATGTTGGCAAAGAGTTCTCGGACAAGATGTTCTTTCATATCAACAAGCTTCTCGATAAGCTGCATCCATCCCTTTCTTTTTGTAAACCACTCCAAGACTTTAGGGTTGTATTTGTTAAGTCATTGAGGAGGAATTGCCTTTCGTGAGTTAATGATCTTTCCTTCTACCACGACCGGAAGTATGTGTATGCATGCATGCTCATAAACCAGTCTTCCCAGACCACCTTGTTCTTAGTTTGTGCCGTAAATGCCTCTGCACCTAATCCCCCTCTTCCATCATCTGGGGCATCATCATGATCCGAGTTCGGAGCAGCTGCGTTGCTCTCATGACTTGTACTGGATGAGCCCTGGGAGGTATTGTGAGATGTAGAAGGTACATCAAGGGGCTCAGACCACCCCAGAGGCCTAGATTGTTCCTAGTTGTGCTTTGCAGGTAGAGACACAGAATTCCCTTCTGAGGCACCCCTAGACGTGGAATAAGAAATCGACTTTGAGAGGCTTCTACCTCTCTCTCGACATGCAATTGTTTTCTTTGTAATGACCCTTTGCACAGTTGGGTTCATGGCACCCCTGCTTCTGCCTTTTCATGCTTCTCCCTTTCCTTTTGAAGACTCTCCTCGATCTCTTGATCGCACCATTCTTTGTGTATGCACAAAGATATTTGTCAGTTGATATGCATGTTGTAAAACAATTAAGAGTCATATAAACATTTGAGGACATGATAGAAGCAATAGGGTTGCAAGTGTGCAACATACAGTAGACAAGGTACAAGTGCGGTCCGCAAAGAGGCACGCGATCCACACAATTTCAAATGCGGGCCGGACTTCAACACAGCTGTGCCAAGTCCCGAGACATAAGCATTTGATGGATAGTGCGTCCTCCTTCTATGGCAGTAAAATTTATCTATGGTCCATACTTGAGTAGAAATGCTCGGTAGCTTAGAGAGGATACTCTCTGATTATCAATGCAGACCTCCCTTTTTGGATAAACAATTCTAACATAGTCCACACAATTAAAGTGTGGCCGCAAAAACAACTAGGCTTCAGGTTTTTCAAAGCATACGTTTGCGGACCACACAATTTCAAGTGTTGTATGCATAGTTATGAACAGTAAGGGCTATAAATCTTGATACATAGGTGTAACGACCCGACCGGTCACTTTGAGGGTTGTAGCCCCGTTTCCCCATTTACAACTTATTATATGCTCAATTGTTGATATGTACTTGTCGGGGTAGTTGGTTTAGTTCCGGGGATGTTTCGGAATGAGTTGGACACTTAGTTTTAAGGTTGGAAGCTTAAGTTAAAAAAGTTGACCGGATGTTAACTTATGGGTAACCGACTCCGAAATAGAGTTTTGATGGTTGTGATAGCTCCGTATGGTGATTTGTGACTTAGGAGTGTGTGTGGATAGTGATTTGGAGGTTCGTAGTTGATTTTGGCTCATAAATGCGAAAGTTGAAAACTTTGAAGTTTGGAAAGTTGAGAGATTTGACCGAGAGTTGAATTTGTGGTTACCTGGCACGGATATTTGTTGCGGGAGTTGGAATAGGTCTGCTTTGTAATTTGTGACTTGTGTGCAAAATGTGAGGTCAATCGGAGTTGATTTGATAGGTTTCGGCATCAATTTAGAAGTTGGAATATCTTAGTTTTTGTTACGCTTGAATTGAGGCGCAATTCATATTTTTGATGTTGTTTGATGTGATTTGAGGCCTCAACTACGTTCGTATCATATTTTAGGACTTGTTGGTATATTTGGTTGAGGTCCCGGGGGTCCTGGGTGGATTTCAGGTGGTTAATAGAGCGAATTTTGAACTTAAGAAATAGATCAAGAGTGCTGGACTGGTGTGATCGCACCTGCGAAGGTCTTGGCCGTAGGTGCGTGGATGGCATCATAGAATCGAGTTTGGCTGGGCTGCTTATGGGTCGCATATGCAATGGAAATGCTGCATCTGCGAGCCCGTAGATGCGTGTTTGGTCCCGCAGAAGCGAAGGTAAACTGAAAATTGATGTTCGCAGAAGCGATGGAGTGGAGTTTTAAGTGAGTTCCGAAAATGCGTAAATTTGACCATAGAAGAGAAGAAAAGGGCCGCATGTGCGAAAGCATTGAGAAAATATAGGTCTAAGGGTTCCGAGGTTTTTATCATTTTTGGACTTTGCAAACTCGGATTAAGACGATTTTTGAGAGGGATTTCGAGTGATTTCTTAAGGTAAGCCACTTTTGATTATTTTTATGCAATAATATTATGTACCCATTGAATTTTTCACCTAGTTTGTGTGTTTTTGAGGAGGAATTTTGGGCTAGGTATTGGAGAGTAAAATTTGGGGATTTGAGTGACAATTTGGTGTCGGAATTTGGTAAATTTGATATAGTTGGACTCGTGGTTGAATGGGATTTGAATTTTGTAACTTTTATTGGATTCCAAGACATGGGCCCGGGGTTGACTTTTTCACTTGACTTTTTGAATTTTGATTTAGAACTTAGCATTTTCATATGGAGTTGATTCCTATAACTCGTTTTGGTTGTATCGAATTGTTGGTGGCTAGATTCTAGGCATTCGGAGGATGATTCGTGAGGCAAGGGCTTATTAGAGTAGAGATTCGCGCGGTTTGAGGTACATAACTCTTCTAAACATTGTTTTGAGGGTATGATTCGTTGAAATTACATTCTATGTGATTGGTGTTGAGGTGACGCGCATGCTAGGTGACGGGCTTGTGGGTGTGCACCGTAGTAATTATGATTCAGTCGATTTCTTGGAACTGTATAGTTATCTTATCTGAATATTATTACTGTACTCTATGTGTTAGATCACTTGAGCCGTAGTTTAAGTTAGAAATCATGTTTAAGCTAAGTGCTGGAGCTATTGGGACCCACATTGGCCATTGTTTCATGTTGAAGTATTTTCTTAATTACAGTTATGTACTTAGTCGCATTCATCATTGCATATCATATCTTAGTCTCTGTTACCATACATTGTCACAACATGTATCATTGATTTGAGCTGCTTGGCATAAGTGTATTAAGCCTGAGAGACTAGAGAGATAGATGACTGAGTAAGGCCGAAGGCCTATATGTGAGTGATATTGATGGGATCGGACTGCACGCCGCAACATGTATTACTGACTCATGATGGGATCGGGATGCACGCCGCACCAGGTATTATTGATTCACGATGGGATCAGGATGTGCACCGCAACATGTTTTATTAGCGCTTGGGCAGGATCCGCCTCTCCGGAGTCTGACACACCCACAGTGAGTGCATGTTCAATTAATTCATGATGGGATCGGGCTGCACTCAGCAGCGGATGCCGTACAATGCTAAGTGATTGAGTGTGACGAGTGAGAATTGAGACAGTCAGGTTGAGTACTCTGAGAATGTGAGTACGCGAGGCTTTCATTTTGTTGCATCACATACGATATGCATATTGGCATGTAGATATAGAGATGTCATATTCCTTATATCATTCAGACTTGGCATATTTTATCTGTATTGAGCTTAACTGTTTATCTTGGAAGCATGTCTACATTCCTCTACTAGTACCCACAGATTATGAGTTTCTCTGAGATATTATTGTCATATTTTCTGTCAACTTGTATATTGTCTAATTTTATATTTGGATTGTATTGTTCGAGCTCATTACAGCTTTTATCCCAAAGTTTAGACTCATTACTTATTGAGTTGGTTGTAGTCAAACTACACTTTGAATTTCGTGTGAAGATCCAGGTATTTCCGGATACGGTGGTTGCTGATTTTTGGAGCTTCATCAGTCCGAGATTATCGAGATAGCTGCCTTAGCGTCCGCAGACTTTGACTCTGCTCCTTTACCTTTTAGTTTTATTTATACTATTCTACCTTCCTAGACTGTGTTCCATTTGTTAGACAGTGTTATTATATAGATGCTCATGTACTCCGTGCCACCCGGATCTTTTCGGGAAATTTTGTATTGAGGTGGCATTTTTATCCACTTTTTATGAGATTTTTACTTACTTAAACCTATTTCAGTATATTTTGAATTTAAAATGTTGGTAGGTGTGAGTTGTCGGCTTGCCTAGTATCATGATAGGCACTATCACGTCACTTGTGATTTGGGGTCATAACACTAGGTTATGCAAATATGTGTTCGATTCTACTGGGTAACATAGTAAAGGCATGATAATCAACAACTCAACCCTATCTCAGAATTTTTGCTAAATACCCAATGCTAAACTACCCTACATGGACACATTCAAGGGATAAAATAACACATTCTGGTTCTCAGTGTCCGCTTCAGTACTTGTCGTCATTGTCAAAAAGAGATTGTTTTGAGTGTGGCGACATTGGTAATATGAAGAGGCATTGTCCCCACCTTTTGGGAGGTCTAGTTCAGCAGAGGAGTCAGACTGCGACTTCCGCACCAGTTACTTCACCACTCGCTCAGCCAGCTCGGCGCGGGGCTCAGGCAACTAGAGGTCGCCCTAGAGGTAGAGGACGATCAGGTGGCAGTCAGACTCAATTCTATGCTATTACTGGCAGGCCAGAGGCCATTGCTTCAGACACAGTGTTCACAGGTATTGTCTCAGTATATCACATGGATGCTTCTATATTATTTGACTCTAGTTCCACTATTCATATGTATCATCATATTTTAGTTGTTATTTGCATATGCCCTATGAGTCCATCGTTTCACCTGTTCATGTATCTATGCCGGTTGGTGATACTATTACTGTGGACCGTGTGTATTGGTCGTGTGTAGTGACTATTGGGGGATTGGAGACTAGAGTTGATCTTTTATTTCTTAGTATGGTTGATTTCGACTTAATTTTGGGTATGGACTGGTTCTCTCCATGCCATGCTATTCTGGATTCACACTCCAAGACCATGATGTTGGAGATGCCGGGTTGCCAAGGATCGAGTGGAGAGGTTCTCTAGATTATGTTCCCAGCAGGGTGATTTCTTATCTGAAGGCTTAAGAGATGGTTGGGAAGGGGTGTCTGTCATATTTGGCCTTTGTAAGGGATGTTGGTGCTGATACCCCTACTATTGATTCTGTTCTGGTGGTGCGAGACTTTCCGGACATATTTCCTACAGACCTGCCAGGCATGCCACCCGACATGGATATTGACTTTGGTATTGACTTGGTGTCGGGCACTCAGCCCATTTCTATTCCTCTATATCATATGGCACCAACATAGTTGAAGGAGTTGAAATAACATCTTTAGGAGCTTCTTGATAAGGGATTTATTAGGCCTAGTGTGTCATCTTGGGGTGCACCAGTTCCGTTTGTGAAGAAGAAGGATGGTACTATACGGATGTGCATCGACTATAGGCAATTGAACAAAGTTACAATCAAGAACAAGTATCCTTTTGCCACGCATTGATGATCTATTTGACCAGCTTTAGGGAGCGAGGGTGTTCTCTAAGATTGATTTGAGGTATGGTTATCACCAGTTGAAGATTTGGGGCTCAGATATTTTGAAGACGGTATTCAGGACCAGCTATGGTAACTATGAGTTGCTTCTGATGTCTTTGCGGATGACCAATGCCCCATCAGCATTAATTCATATGATGAACAATTTATTTCAGCATTATCTTGATTCATTTATCATAGTATTCATTGATGATATCCTTGTATACTCACGTAGCCAGGAGAAGCATGCACATTATTTGGGGATTGCACTACAGGGGTTGAGGGAGTAGAAACTTTATGCCAAGTTCTCCAAGTGTGATTTTTGGCTGAGTTTGCTGGCGTTCTTGGGGCACGTGGTGTCTAGTAAGAGGAATAAGGTGGATCCAAAGAAGATAGAGGCGTATCATCCATTGCAGCGCCTTTGACCAGGTTGACCCAGAAGGGTGCTTCGTTCAGGTGGTTCGTTCAGAGCTTTCAGAAGCTCAAGACTGCCTTGACCAAAACCCTAGTTCTAGTTTTTCCTTCAGTGTCAGGCTCTTATACAATGTATTATGATGCTTCTCAGATTCGTATTTGATGTGTCTTGATGCAGGAGGGTAGAGTTTGCTTATGCTTCGTGCCAGTTGAAGCCCCATGAGAAGAACTACCGTGTTCATGATTTGGAGTTGGCAGCCATCATTCATGCATTGAAGATTTGGAGGCATTATCTCTGCGGTGTGTCTTATGAGGTATTTACGGATACTCAGAGTCTCGAGCACTTGTTCAAATAAAAGGATCTAAATTTGAGGCCGCAGAGATTGTTGGAGCTGCTAAAGGACTATGATATTACCATTATGTATCATCTCGGGAATTCCAATATGGTGGCCGATGCCTTGAGCAGAAAGGTGGTGAATATGGGTAGCCTTACATTTATTCCTCTTGGTTTGAGACCGTTTGCATCATATGTTCAGGCCTTAGCCTATCAGTTTGTGAGGTTAGATATTTCGGAGTCCAGTCGGGTTCTAGCTTGTGTGGTTTCTCGGTATTCCTTATATGATCGCATCCGAGAGAGTCAGTATGATGGTCCCCATTTGCTTGTCCTTAAGGACACGGTTTAGCACGATGATGCCAAGGAGATTACTATTGGGGATGACGGGGTGTTGAGGATGCAAGATCGGATCTGTGTACCCAATGTCGATAGGATATGTGAGTTGATTCTTGAGGAGGCCCACAGTTCGCGGTATTCCATTCATCCAGGTGCCGCAAAGATGTATCAGGACATGAGACACCATTATTGGTGGAGGATGAAGAATGATATAGTGGGGTTTTTAGCTCAGAAGCTTAAGATTCTACAGTGGAAATGGGAAGGTATCACCATGGATGTTGTAGTTGGGCTCCCACAGACCTCGATGAAGTTTGATGCTATTTGGGTGATTGTGGATCGGTTGACCAAGTCAGTGCATTTTATTCCAGTTGGGAATACTTATTCTTTGGAGCGGTTGGCGGAGCTCTACATACGCGAGATTGTTCGCCTTCATGGGGTGCCGGTGTCCATCATTTCAGATCGTGGCACATAGTTTACATCACAGTTTTGGAGGTCAGTGCAGCGAGAGTTAGGCACACGGGTTGTGTTGAGCATAACATTCCACCCTCAGATGGACGGACAGTCCTAGTGCACTATTCAGATATTGGAGGATATGCTACGTGCTTGTGTCATAGATTTCAGGGATTCATGGGATCCGTTTTTGCCGCTTGCAGAGTTTGCCTACAACAACAACTACCAATTGAGAATTCAGATGGCTCCATATGAGGCTTTGTATGGGAGACCATGTTGATCTCCGATGGGATAGTTTGAGCCGGGTGAGGCTAGGCTATTAGGTACTAACTTGGTTCAGGATTCTTTGGACAAGGTTAAGTTGATTCAGGATCGGCTTCACACGGCGCAGTCTAGGCAGAAAGGTTAAGCTGATCAGAAGGTTCGTGATGTTTCTTACATGGTGGGAGAGAAGGTACTACTCTGAGTTTTGCCTATGAAGGGTATTATGAGGTTCGTGAAGAAGGGAAAGTTGAGCCCTTGGTATATTGGGCCTTTTGGGTTGCTTGATAGGATTGGAGATGTGGCTTATAGGCTTGCATTTCCTCCTAGTCTATCTAGTGTTTATATAGTGTTTCGTGTTTCTATGCTCTGGAAGTATGTCGGCGATCCGTCTCATGTTTTGGACTTCAAAACGTTTCAGTTAGATGGTGATTCGACTTATGATGTGGAGCCGATGGCCATTTTGGATTGGCATGGTCGAAAGTTGAGTTCAAAGAACATAGCTTAAGTGAAGGTGCAGTGAAGAGGGCACCCAGTCAAGGAGGCCACTTTGGAGACCGAGTGGGAGATGCGGAGCATATATCCACACTAATTTGAGAATCCAGGTATGATTCTAGACCGATTCAAGGACAAACATTTTCTTAAGAGGGGGAGGATATAACGACCCAACCGGTCGTTCTTAGTGTTGTAGCCCCATTCCCCCATTTACTGCTTATTCTATGCTCAAATGTTGATATGTGACTTTCCTGGGTAGTTGGTTTAGTTCCGGGGATGTTTTAAAATGTGTTGGGACACTTAGTTCCAAGGTTGGAAGCTTAAATTTAAAGAGTTGACCGGATGTTGACTTATGTGAAAATGACTCCGGAATGGAATTTTTATGGTTCTAATAGCTCCATAAGGTACTTTTGGACTTATAAGTGTGTCCGGATAGCAATTTGGAGGTCCGTAGTTGATTTTGGCTCGAAACGGTGAAAGTTGTAAAATTTGAAATTTGAAAAGTTGAGAGATTTGACCGAGAGTTGACTTTGTGGTTACCAGGCTCGGATTTAGGTTTCGGGAGTTGGAATAGGTCCGTTGTGTTATTTGTGGCTGGTGTGCACACTTTGAGGTCAATTAGAGTTGATTTGATAGGTTTTGACATCGATTTTAGAAGTTGGAATTTCTTAGTTTTTGTTAGCCTTGAATTGTGGTGCGATTCGTGTTGTTGATGTTGTTTGATGTGATTTGAGTCCCCGACTAAGTTCGTATCATGATTTAGGACTTGTTGGTATATTTGGTTGAGGTCTCTGGGGCCTCGGTTGGATTTCAGGTGGTTAACAGAGCGAATTTTGAACTTAAGAAATAGTTGAAGAGTGTTGGACGGGTGTAATCGCACCTGCGAAGGTCTTGGTCGCAGGTGCGAGGCCGCAAGTGGAGTAGATGGCATCGCAGAAGCACCTTTGGCTGGACTACTGATGTGTCGCATGTGCGAGGGAAATGCCGCATTTGCGAGCCCGTAGATGCGTGTTTGGTTCCGTAGAAGAGGAGGTGAGCTGGAAATTGAAGTTCGCAGAAGCGAACATTGTTGCGCATGGACGAGTCCGCAGATGCAGGATTTGGGGTCGTAGAAGTGATGGAGCGGAGTGCTAAGTGTGTTCTGCAGATGCAGAAATTCGACCACAGAAGCGGTATCGCAAAAGGCGAAGAAAAGGGCCACAGGTGTGAAAGCATTGGGCATACTATAGGTCGAAGGGTTCTGAGGTTTTTATCATTTTTGGACTTTGCAATATCGGATTAAGGCTATTTTTGATAGGGGTTTCGTGTGATTTCTTGAGGTAAGCCAATTTTGATCATTTTTACGCAATAATATTGTTTACCCATTAAATTTTCCACATAGTTTGTGAGTTTTTGAGGTAGAATTTTGGGTGTTTTGGGCTAGGGATTGGAGAGTTAAATTTGGGGATTTGAGTGACGATTTGGTGTCGGAGATTGGTAAATTTGGTATGGTTGGACTCGTAGTTGAATGGTTTTTCGGATTTTGTAACTTTTATTGGATTCCGAGAAGTGGGTCTGGGGTTTACTTTTTAGTGGGTTTTTTAACTTTTAATTTAGATCTTAGCATTTTCATATGGAGTTGATTCCTATAGCTCGTGTCGATTGTATCGAATTATTTGTTGCTAGCTTCGAGGAGTTCGGAGGCCGATTCTCTAGGCAAGGGCTTATTGGAGTAGAGATTCGCACAGTTTGAGGTAAGTAACCCTTCTAAACTTGGTTCTGAGGGTATGAATCCCTGAAATTACGTGCTATGTGTTTGGCGTTGAGGTGACGCGCATGCTAGATGACAGGCGTGTGGGCGTGCACCGTAGTAATTGTGATTCAGTCGATTCTGTGGAACCGTATAGTTATCTTACCTTAATATTATTACTGTACTCTACGTGTTACAGCACTTGAGCTGTGATTTATGTTAGAAATTATGTTTAGGGTATGTGCTGGTGCTATAAGGACCCACAGTGGTCGTTCTTTGTTGTTGAGTTATTTGCTTAATTACAGTTATGTACTCAGTCGCATTCATCATTTCATATCATATCTTAGTCTCTGTTACCATACATTGTCACATCATATATCATTGATTTGGGCTGCTTGGCATGACTGTTGTGAGCCCGAGAGACTGGGGAGATAGATGACTGAGTGAGGCCGAGGGCCTGTTTGTGAGTGATATTGATGGGATCGAGTTGCATGCCGCAGCGAGTACTATTGATCATGATGGGATTGGGCTGCACACCTCAACAGGTATTATTGATTCATGATGGGATCGTGTCGCGCGCCACAACAGGTTATATTATCGCTTAGGTAGGATCCGCCCCTCCGGAGTCTGGCACACCCATTTTAAGCGCAGGTTCTATTAATTCATGATGGGATCGGGCTGCACGCCGCAACGGGTACCGTACAATGCAGAGTAATTGAGTGTGACGAGTATGAATTGAGACAGTCAGGTTGAGTACTCTGAGAATGTGAGTACGCGAGGCTTTCATTTTGTTGCATCACATACGATATGCATATTGGCATGTAGATATAGAGATGTCATATTCCTTATATCATTCAGACTTGGCATATTTTATCTGTATTGAGCTTAACTGTTTATCTTGGAAGCATGTCTACATTCCTCTACTAGTACCCACAGATTATGAGTTTCTCTGAGATATTATTGTCATATTTTCTGTCAACTTGTATATTGTCTAATTTTATATTTGGATTGTATTGTTCGAGCTCATTACAGCTTTTATCCCAAAGTTTAGACTCGTTACTTATTGAGTTGGTTGTAGTCAAACTACACTTTGAATTTCGTGTGAAGATCCAGGTATTTCCGGATACGGTGGTTGCTGATTTTTGGAGCTTCATCAGTCCGAGATTATCGAGATAGCTGCCTTAGCGTCCGCAGACTTTGACTCTGCTCCTTTACCTTTTAGTTTTATTTATACTATTCTACCTTCCTAGACTGTGTTCCATTTGTTAGACCGTGTTATTATATAGATGCTCATGTACTCCGTGCCACCCGGATCTTTTCGGGAAATTTTGTATTGAGGTGTGGCATTTTTATCCACTTTTTATGAGATTTTTACTTACTTAAACCTATTTCAGTATATTTTGAATTTAAAATGTTGGTAGGTGTGAGTTGTCGGCTTGCCTAGTATCATGATAGGCACTATCACGTCACTTGTGATTTGGGGTCATAACACTAGGTTATGCAAATATGTGTTCGATTCTACTGGGTAACATAGTAAAGGCATGATAATCAACAACTCAACCCTATCTCAGAATTTTTGCTAAATACCCAATGCTAAACTACCCTACATGGACACATTCAAGGGATGCAATACCAGATAGCCTAAAAAGAATTTAAAATACAAAATAAATTCAAAACTAAAAAAAAACCAAGATTTGAAGTGATGCATACTAGAGTGTGCTTAGATCAATGGAAGTGTGATGTGCTTCTTGTGATGAAAAAGTACAAGTAGGATACCTCCTAGAGTAACAATATGAGAGTAGAGATTGTGAAAAGTATAAAAGGATGATGTACTGTTCTATTTATACTAATGTGAAAATGAGGGTTTATGGAGGCGAGTGCGGCTGCACAATTTCAAGTGCGGTCCGCACTCTGTAACCGCGGCAACAATGAAGCACGTAGTTTTACGGTCCGCACTTTTTCAAGTGCGACCGCACTTCTGACACTTTAGTTCAACCACTTCTTTGATAGTGTGCTTATGCGACCGCATAATTCGTGATGGTCCTCAATTTTTCTCCACACTGTTGGGAGTAAAGTTCAGAGGACATTCACTTTAGCACATTAGACGATCTTTGATATACGGTCCACAGATGCGACGCACAAAATCTTCTGCGGTCAGTAGCCCATCTTCTACAGCCGCACTAAGAAAGGCGCGACCCGCATTTTTCCCATGTATGACACAACTTCATCTATTGTTTCATATCAAACACTAATCCTTGCAGTACATTTCAAATTTAGTAAAAACATAAAACAACATCTAACTAAAAGAAAAAACTTGGGTTTCCTCCCAAAAAGCGCTTTCTTTAACGTCGTGGCACGACGCAATATCATATCATTCTCAAGTGAAGTAAAGAACCACCACCACGTGGCTCTCACCAACTTTTACCAAATAATGCTTCACCCAGTGACCATTAATTCGAATTGTTTCATTGTTCTTGTTCTTCAAGTCCAAGGCACCAAAAGGTGTCACACCAACAATTTCTAATGGACCACTACACTTTGACTTGAGCTTCTCGGGAAACATTCTCAACCTTGAGTTGAACAACAACACTAAATCACGGGCCTTGAAGTCCTTGTTCCAAATGTACTTGTCATGAAGATATTTCATCTTTTCTTTGCACAAGGACGAACTTTCATATGCATGATACCGGAACTCATCCAATTCATTAGTGTGTGAAACTCTAAAGTTAGCGGCTACATCCCAATAAAGATGCAATTTCTTCAAGGCCCACATTTCCTTGTGCTCTAGTTCCACCGGAAGATGTCAAGTTTTTTCGAACACCAAGCGATATGGGGACATTCCATTAGGTGTTTCGTAAGTCATCCTATATGCCCATATAGCATCATTAAGCTTCTTGAACCAATCTGTCCGATTTGCATTCACCGTCTTGGACAAAATACTCTTTATCTCCCGGTTGGAGACTTCCTCTTGCCAATTAAAATGTCGAAAGCCTTGTTGCAAAAATGTGACCCTCTATTACTTATGATTGCTCATGGAGTACCAAATCATTTAAAAATATTCCTCTTCAAGAAATGAACCATATTTCAAGCCTCAATATTCGGTAAGGCAATGGCCTCAACCCATTTAGACACATAATCCACCGCGACAAAAATATAGGCGTTTCCACAATAACTCACGAAAGGGGACATGAAGTTAATACCCCAAACATCGAAAATATCAATCTACAACATGGTTGTAAGGGGCATCTCATGTTTCTTTGAAATTCCACCGCCCCGTTGACATTCATCACATCTTTTCACTGGATCATTTGCATCTTTGTAGAGAGTGGGCCAATAGAAACCACAACTTATGACTTTATCCGTCGTTCCCTCTCCACCATGATGACCACCAAATGGCGAAGAATGACAAGCCCTAAGAATATGACCTTTCTCTTCCTCCGGCACACACCTCGGAATCAACCCATCCATGCAAATCCGGAATAGGTATGGTTCTTCCCAGTAGTAGTATTGACATTCCATCTTGATCTTCTTTCTTTGGTTTGAAGAGAACTCATCCGGAATGATACCAGTCACAAGAAAATTTTCCAAATCCACGAAACACTGTACCTCTTTCATTGAAAGTGCCAAAAGTTGCTCGTCGGGGAAACAATCATTGATTTCAAGGCCATCATATTGCCTCCCCTCCTCCTCCAAACGAGACAAGTGGTCCACAACTTGATTTTCATTTCCCTTATTGTCTTGGATGTCAATATCGAACTCTTGCAACAAAAGAACCCATCTCATCAATCGGTATTTAGATTCTTTTTTGCTCATAAAATAGTGATGTGCCGCATGATCCGTGTGGACAATAACTTTGGCACCCATCAAATACGGGCGGAACTTCCCAATAGCAAACACAATAGCAAGGAGCTCTTTCTCCATAACTGTATAATTGACTTGAACACTATTCATGGTATTACTAGCCTCGTAAACTAGATGAAATGTTTTGTTCATACGTCTCCCTCAAACAGCCCCAACCGCTACATCACTTGCATCACATAAGAGCTCGAACGACAAACTCCAATTTGGAGATGTGATGATAGGAGTAGTTGTTAACTTGAGCTTTATTTGTTCAAAAGCTCTCATACAATCATCATTGAAATGAAACTTGGCATCCTTCTCAAGGAGTTTGCATAAAGGCCTCACCAATTTAGAAAAATGTTTGATAAATCTCCGGTAGAATCCCGCATGACCCAAGAAAATCCGCACACATTTCATCGAGATGGTGGGTGGAAGCATAGAAATGACTTCAATCTTCGCCTTGTCCACTTCATTACCATTATTTGAAATCATATGGACAAGGACAATGTCTTCCTTAACCATTAAATGAAATTTTTCCCAATTGACTTCCAAAATTGTTTCCTCATATCTAGCCAACACATTGTCCAAATTAGCAAGATGATCTTCAAATGAATCTCCAACCACCGAAAAGTCATCCATGAAGATCTCAAGGTAGTCTTCCACCATGTCCGTAAAAATAGCCATCATACAACGTTGAAAAGTCAGCGGTGCATTGCTTAATCCAAAAGGAATCTGTTTGAAATAAAAAGTACCTGTCACGCCACAAAACCGAGAAGCGCGACCGACGCTCAATCGAGTGAACCCGACCGAGTAAGCCTGTTAGATTTCATTCTACCCAAACTCATCCTTGAATAGAGATTATACATATTATCATTCGTTAGACGAAAATGTGTTCATGTCTACAATACTAATTCATTTTCAATAATTTTATCATTTCTTTAAAGACTCAAATGGACAAGTAATAAATCCACAACATAACATAGTTTGTCTTTCCCCAGCACCAATACACAACCCACATCATGTCTACGGAGCCTCTATAGATAAAGAAGAGTACAATGATAATGCCGGCAATAAGGCCCCGGCTATACCTCAAATCGAATACCCAAAGTACAAAAGATACATGACTCCGGGATGAAGTGGGGCTCAGCAAGTCAGCGGGGAAGAAAGTGCACTGCTATCACTGATCAATATCTCATGCTGTGGAACCACTTGCATCCATTGAAAGATGCAGCGCCTCCGGCAAAAAATGACGTTAGTACCTTCGAATAGCACTAGTATGTATAACTAAACATCCTCTCAATAGAATGACAAATAATACTAACAAGATTACCATAATGTCAATGAAAGCCTTAATCAACATCAAACCTCAATTTAGGATCAAGACAACGTTCAAATTAATTTCCATATCTCACATTGGGAGATTTTTAGTATCGATATACCATTGTCCACATTACTAGTACCATTATTCACCATACCAATACCGCTATTAACAATACCATTATTCACAAAACCTGTACCATTGTACTCGTAGCAAGGGGTCCGATCACGACCCGATTGGCTAGGCTATCTCAGTAGAGACATCAACCATAATTTCTCTCAATATCAATACCATTGTCTTTAACACAGACTCCGATCATGACCCGATCGGCTAGCCTATCCATTAGGGACATCGACCACAATCACAATTTCAATTATAATTTCCAGCACAATCACCACCATGTGTGCGGCATCGTGTCCGATCATGACCCGACCGACTAGGCTATCTTATTTGATACATCAACCTTTGTATATCAATCATCGCATTTTATATTACTTTCATATCTTTTCATTTTATTGGCACTAATGGCGATAATTATAAGGTCATTCTTGGCACGTTGGACATATTCAGTATTTCATGCTCACCTTATCAATTTAAAAGATCATTATCATCATCAACAACAAATACAACTCAAATCAAGGTGTGTAGTACACATGTGAGCAATTTAGAGTCTAAGGCACATAGAGATATTTCACAAAATTTGGCATAATAGCCTTCATTTCAACTTGACTTAAAGTCGAAATATTATTAAGGCACAACCCATATTTTAACACATCCTCAATTGGTAACATAACATGAATAAAGCATTTAGAATGCTTTTTGAATATATATCGTTCAACCCAATCTTACTCGGAATGGCCGGTTTCATAATGAATCACTCGGGACTTACGTAATTTACATGAATATCGTGGGATTCAATTCTAAGAGAAGAGTTTAGCCAACATACCTCACTTGAGCTTTCTTACACTCTAAATATTCCAAAATTCTTAGCAACCTCAATATATTGTAGAAATATAACAAATTGAATCAAAATTAGGAAGATGATCATGGTTCGAGCTCATTTGAGCATTTTATCAAACACTAAGTGTGTATTAAGGTTCCAAGGTCCTTTTATGGAGAATTCCATCATCCAATCTCCGTATGGTAATTTTGGACTTAGAAGTGTGTCCGGATAGCGATTTGGAGGTCCGTAGTTGATTTTGGCTCGAAACCGCGAAAGTTGAAAATTTTGAAATTTGAAAAGTTGAGAGATTTGACCGAGAGTTGACTTTTTGGTTATCGGGCTCGGATTTATGTTTCGGGAGTTTGAATAGGTCCGTTGTGTTATTTGTGACTGGTGTGAAGACTTTGAGGTCAATCAGAGTTGATTTGATAGGTTTTGACATTGATTTTAGAAGTTGGAATTTCTTAGTTTTTGTTAGGCTTGAATTGTGGTGCGATTTGTGTTGTTGATGTTGTTTGATGTGATTTGAGTCCCCGACTAAGTTTGTATCATGATTTAGGACTTGTTGGTATATTTGGTTGAGGTCTCTGGGGCCTCGGTTGGATTTCGGGTGGTTAACAGAGCGAATTTTGAACGTAAGAAATAGTTAAAGAGTGTTGGACTTGTGTGATCGCACCTGCGAAGGTCTTGGTCGCAGGTGCGAGGCTGCAAGTGGTGTGGATGGCATCATAGAAGCGCCTTTGGCTTGACTACTGATGGGTCGCATGTGCGAGGGAAATGCCGCATTTGCGAGTCCGTAGATGCGTGTTTGGTTCCGTAGAAGCGGAGGTGAGCTGGAAATGGATGTTCACAGAAGCGAACATTGTTGCACATGAACGAGTCCGCAGATGCGGGATTTGGGGCCTTAGAAGCGATGGAGCGGAGTTTTAAGTGTGTTCTACAGATGCGGAAATTCGACAGCAGAAGCGGTATCGCAAAAGCAAAGAAAAGGGCCACATGTGGGAAAGCATTGGGCATACTATAGGTCGAAGGGTTCTGAGGTTTTTATCATTTTTGGACTTTGCAAACTCGGATTAAGGCTATTTTTGAGGGGGTTTCGTGTTATTTCTTGAGGTAAGCCACTTTTGATCATTTTTATGCAATAATATTGTTTACCCATTAAATTTTCCACCTAGTTTGTGAGTTTTTGAGGTAGAATTTTGGGAGTTTTGGGCTAGGGATTGGAGAGTTAAATTTTGGGATTTGAGTGACGATTTGATGTCGGAGATTGGTAAATTTGGTATGGATGGACTCTTAGTTGAATGGTTTTTCAGATTTTGTAACTTTTATTGGATTCCGAGAAGTGGGTCTGGGGTTTACTTTTTAATGGGCTTTTTAACTTTTAATTTAGATCTTAGCATTTTCATATGTAGTTGATTCCTATAGCTCGTGTCGATTGTATTGAATTAATTATTGCTAGATTCGAGGCGTTCAGAGGCCGATTCTCTAGGCAAGGGCTTATTGGAGTAGAGATTCGCACGGTTTGAGGTAAGTAACACTTTTAAACTTGGTTCTGAGGGTATGAATCCCTGAAATTACGTGCTATGTGTTTGGTGTTGAGGTGACGCGCATGCTAGGTGACATGCATATGGGTGTGCACCATAGTAATTGAGATTTAGTCGATTCCGTGGAACCGTATAGTTATCTTACCTTAATATTATTACTGTACTCAATGTTTTAGACCACTTGAGCTGTGATTTATGTTAGAAATCATGTTTAGTCTATGTGCTAGTGCTATATGGACCCACAATGGTCGTTCTTTGTTATTGAGTTATTTGCTTAATTACAGTTATGTACTCAGTCGCATTCATCATTGCATATCATATCTTAGTCTCTGTTATCATACATTGTCACATAATGTATCATTGATTTGGGCTGCTTGGCATGACTTTTGTGAGCCCGAGAGACTGGGGAGATAGATGACAGAGTGAGGCCGAGGGCCTGTTTGTGAGTGATATTGATGGGATCGAGCTGCATGCCGCAGCGGGTACTATTGACTCATGATGGGATTGGGCTGCACACCGTAACAGGTATTATTGATTCAGGATGGGATCGGGTTGCGCGTCGCAGCAAGTTATATTACCTCTTAGGCAAGATCCGCGCCCTCCAAAGTCTGACACACCCACATTAAGCGCAGGTTGTATTAATTCATGATGGTATCGGGCTGCACGCCGCAACGGGTACCATACAATGCCGAGTAATTGAGTGTGACGAGTGAGAATTGAGACAGTGAGGTTGAGTACTTTGAGAATGTGAGTACGCGATGCTTTCATTGTGTTGCATCACATACGATATGCATATTGGCATGTAGATATAGAGATGTCATATTCCTTATATCATTCAGACTTGGCATATTTTATCTGTATTGAGCTTAACTGTTAATCTTGGAAGCATGTCTACATTCCTCTACTAGTAGCCGCAGATTATGAGCTTCTCTAAGATATTATTGTCATATTTTCTGTCAACTTCTGTATTGTCAAATTTTATGTTTGGATTGTATTGTTCGAGCTCATTACAGCTTTTATCCCAAATTTTAGACTTGTTATTTATTGAGTTGATTGTAGTCAAACTACAATTTGCATTTTGTGTGCAGATCCAGGTATTTTCGGACACGGTGGTTGCTGATTTCTGGAGCTTCATCAGTCCGAGATTATCGAGATAGCTACCTTGGCGTCCGCAGACCTTGACTCTACTCATTTACCTTTTAGTTTTGTTTATACTATTCTACCTTCCTAGACTGTGTTCCATTTGTTAGACCATGTTATTATATAGATGCTCATGTATTCCGTGCCACCCGGATCTTTTCGGGAAATTTTGTATTGAGGTGTGGTATTTTCATCCACTTTTTATGAGATTTTTACTCACTTAAGCCTATTTCAGTATATTTTAAATTTAAGATGTTGGTATGTGTGAGTTGTCGGCTTGCCTAGTACCATGATAGGCACTATCACATCACGTGTGATTTGGGGTCATGACACTAGGTTATGCAAATATGTGTTCGATTCTACTGGGTAACATAGTAAAGGCATGATAATCAACAACTCAACCCTATCTCATAATTTTTGCTAAATACCCAATGCTAAACTACCCTACACGGACACATTCAAGGGATGCAATACCAGATAACCTAAAAAGAAGTTAAAATACAAAATAAATTCAAAACAAAAACAAGATTTGAAGTGATGCATACCAGAGTGTGCTTAGATCGATGGAAGTGTGATGTGCTTCTTGTGATGACAAAGTACAAGTAGGATACCTCCTAGAGTAACAATATGAGAGTAGAGATTGTGAAAAGTATAAAATGATGATGTACTGTTCTATATATACTCATGTGAAAGTGAGGGTTTATGGAGGCGAGTGCGGCCGCACAATTTCAAGTGCGGTCCGCACTCTGTAACCGCGGCAACAATGAAGCACGTAGTTGTACGGTCCGCACTTTTTCAAGTGAGACTGCACTTCTAACACTTTAGTTCAACCACTTCTTTGATAGTGTGCTTTTGCGACCGCATAATTCGTGATGGTCCTCAATTTTACTCCGCACTGTTGGGAGAAAAGTTCAGAGGACATTCACTTTAGCACATTCGATGATCTTTGATATTGCGGTCCACATATGCGACGCACAAAATCTTCTGCAGTCAGTAGCCCATCTTCTGCGGCCGCACTAAGAAAGGCGCGACCCGCATTTTTCCCATGTATGACACAACTTCATCTATCGTTTCATATCGAACATTAATCCGTGTAGCACATTTCAAATTTAGTAAAAACATAAAACAACATCTAACTAAAAGAAAGAACTTGAGTTGCCTCCCAAAAAGTGCCTTATTTAACGTCGTGGCACGACGCAATATCATATCATTCTCAAGTGAAGTAAAGAACCATCACCACGTGGCTCTCACCAACGTTTCCCAAACAGTGCTGCACCCAGTGACCATTAGCTTAAATTGTTTCATTGTTCTTGTTCTTCATGTCCAAGGCACCAAAAGGTGTCACACCAACAATTTCAAATGGACCAATACACTTTGACTTGAGCTTCTCGGGAAACATTCTCAACCTTGAGTTGAACAACAACACTAGATCACCGGCCTTGAAGTCCTTGTTCCAAATGTACTTGTCATGAAGATATTTTATCTTTTCTTTGCACAAGGACGAACTTTCATATGCATGATACCGGAACTCATCCAATTCATTAGTGTGTGAAACTCTCAAGTTAGCGGCTACATCCCAATAAAGATTCAATTTCTTCAAGACCCACATTTCCTTGTGCTCTAGTTCCACCGGAATATGACAAGTTTTTTCGAACACCAAGCGATTTGGGGACATTCCATTCGGTGTTTTGTAAGTCATCCTATATGCCCATAGAGCATCATCAAGCTTCTTGGACCAATCTGTCCGATTTGCATTCACCGTCTTGGACAAAATACTCTTTATCTCCCGGTTGTAGACTTCCACTTGCCAATTAAAGTGTCGAAAGCCTTGTTGCAAAAATGTGACCCTCTATTACTTATGATTGCTCATGGAGTACCAAATCATTTAAAAATATTCCTCTTCAAGAAATGAACCACATTTCTAGCCTCAATATTCGGTAAGGCAATGGCCTCAACCCATTTAGACACATAATCCACCGCGACCAAAATATAGGCGTTTCCACAATAACTCACGAAAGGGGCCATGAAGTTAATACCCCAAACATCGAAAATATCAATCTACAACATGGTTTTAAGGGGCATCTCATGTTTCTTTGAAATTCCACCGGTCCGTTGACATTCATCACATCTTTTCACTATATCATTTGCATCTTTGTAGAGAGTGGGCCAATAGAAACCATAACTTATGACTTTATCCGTCATTCCCTCTCCACCATGATGACCACCATATGGCAAAGAATGACAAGCCCTAAGAATATAACCTTGCTCTTCCTCCGGCACACACCTCGGAATCAACCCATCCATGCAAATCCGGAATAGGTATGGTTCTTCCCAGTAGTAGTATTGACATTCCATCTTGATCTTCTTTCTTTGGTTTGAAGAGAACTCATCCGGAATGATACCAGTCATAAGAAAATTTTCTAAATCCGTGAACCACTGTACCTCTTTCATTGAAAGTGCCAAAAGTTGCTCGTCGGGGAAACAGTCATTGAATTCAAGGCCATCATATTGCCTCCCCTCCTCGTCCAAACGAGACAAGTGGTCCACCACTTGATTTTCATTTCCCTTATTGTCTTGGATGTCAATATCAAACTCTTGCAAAAAAAGAACCCATCTCATCAATCGGGATTTAGATTATTTTTTGCTCATAAAATAGTGATGTGCCGCATGATCCGTGTGGACAATAACTTTGGCACCCATCAAATACGGGCGGAACTTCCCAATAGCAAACACAATAGCAAGGAGCTCTTTCTCCATAACTGTATAATTGACTTGGACACTATTCATGGTTTTACTATCCTAGTAAACTGGATGAAATATTTTGTTCATACGTCTCCCTAAAACAGCCCCAACCGCTACATCACTTGCATCACACAAGAGCTCGAACGACAAACTCCGATTTGGAGATGTGATGATAGGAGTAGTTGTCAACTTGAGATTTATTTGTTCAAAAGCTCTCATACAATCATCATTGAAATAAACCTTGGCATCCTTCTTAAGGAGTTTGCATAAAGGCCTCACCACTTTAGAAAAATGTTTGATAAATCTACGGTAGAATCCCGCATGCCCCAAGAAAATCCGCACAAATTTCATCGAGGTGGGGGGTGGAAGCATAGAAATGACTTCAATCTTCGCCTTGTCCACTTCAATACCATTCTTTGAAATCATATGGACAAGGACAATGTCTTCCTTAACCATTAAATGACATTTTTCCCAATTGAGTTCCAAATTTGTTTCCTCATATCTAGCCAACACTTTGTCCAAATTAGCAAGACGATCTTCAAATGAATCTCCAACCACCGAAAAGTCATCCATGAAGATCTCAAAGTAGTCTTCCACCATGTCCGCAAAAATAACCATCATACACCGTTGAAAAGTCAGCGGTGCATAGCATAATCCAAAAGGCATCTGTTTGAAAGCAAAAGTAGCGTCACGCCCCAAAATCGAGAAGTGCGACCGACACTCAACCGAGTTAACCCGACCGAGCAAGCCTTTTAGATTTCATTCTGCCTAAACTCGTCCATGAATAGAGATAATACATATTATCATTAGTTAGATGAAAATGTGTTCATGTCTACAATACCAATTCATTTCCAATAGTTTCATCATTTCTTTAAAGACTCAAATGGACAAGTAATAAATCCACAACATAACATAGTGTGTCTTTCCCCAGCACCAATACACAACCCACATTATATCTACGGAGCCTCTATAGATAAAGAAGAGTACAATGATAATGCCTGCAACAAGGCCTCGTCTATACCTCAAACCGAATACCCAAAGTACAAAAGATACATGACCTCAGGATAAAGTGGGGCTCAGCAAGTCAGCGGGGAAGAAAGTGCACTGCTATCACTGATCAATATCTCCTGCTGTAGAACCACTTGCATCCATTGAAAGATGCAGCGCCCCCACCAAAAAGGACGTTAGTACCGTCGAATAGCACTAGTACGTATAACTAAACATCCTCTCAATAGAATGACAAATAATACTAACAAGATTGCCATAATGTCAATGAAAGCCTTAATCAACATCAAACCTCAATTTAGGATCAAGACAACGTTCAAATTAATTTCCATATCTCACATTGGGAGATTTTTAGTATTGATATACCATTGTCCATAATACCAGTACCATTATTCACCATACTAATACCGCTATTCACAATACCATTATTTCTCTCAATATCAATACCACTGTCTTTAACACGGAATCCGATCATGACCCGATCTGCTAGCCTATCAATTAGGGACATCGACCACAATCACAATTTCAATTACAATTTCTAGCACAATCACCACCATGTGTGCGGCATGGTGTCCGATTATGACCCGACCGACTAGGCTGTCTTATTTGAGACATCAACCTTTTTATATCAATCATCGCATTTCATATTACTTTCATATCTTTTCATTTTATTGGCACTAATGGCCATAATTATAAGGTCATTCTTGGCACATTGTCCATATTCAGTATTTCATGCTCACCTTATCAATTTCAAAGATCATTATCGTCATCAACAACAAATACAACTCAAATCAAGGTGTGTAGTACACATGTGAGCAATTTATAGTCTAAGGCACATAGAGATATTTCACAAAATTTGGCATAATAGCCTTCATTTCAACTTGACTTAAAGTCGAAACATTATTAATGCACAACCCGTATTTTAACACATCTTCAATTGGTAACATAACATGAATAAAGCATTTAGAATGCTTGTTGAATATATATCTTTCAACCCAATCTTACTCAGAATGGCCAGTTTCATAATAAATCACTCGGGACTTACATAGTTTACATGAATATCGTGGGATTCAATTCTAAGAGAAGAGTTTAGCCAACATACCTCACTTGAGCTTCCTTACACTCTAAATGTTCTGAAATTCTTAGCAACTTCAATCTATTGTAGAAATATAACAAATTGAATCAAAATTAGGAAGATGATCATGGTTCGAGCTCATTTGAGCATTTTATCAAACACTAAGTATGCATTAAGGTTCGAAGGTCCTTTTATGGAGAATTCCATCATCCCACAACCCAATCTTTACCATTTCTAGCTCAACAATATTCCTACACCCGATCTTACACATTCCATGAAACCATTCATCTCATCATCAACAAAGTTGAGGAAAATAGATTCCACCATATCACCAAACATTGATTGTAGCACTTGTGTCATCAATAATGACATCGGTCATGAAGTCCACAAAAGAACACACTTCTTTGCTATTTGGTTGACGCATAGACGTGCATACATGGAATACCACTTGTTCATCACCAACCCGAAAAATGAGTTCTCTGGCTTCCACATCACAAAAGGCCTTACCCATAGCAAGGAAAGGCCTCCCAAGAATGAAAGGCACTTCATAGTCAACCTCATAATCAAGAATCATAAAGTCCGTCGGGAGGATAAATTTATCAACTCGAACCAAAACATCCTCAATCACTCCCAATGGACACTTCATAGTACGATCGACCATTTTCAACCTCATGGATGTGGGTCTTGGTTTCCCAATCCCCAAAGTTGTGAACATCGAGTAGGGAATAAAATTGATATTTGCCCCAAGATCACAAAGAGCTTTAACAAAATTGTCACTTTCAATAGTACAAGGGATCATGAAAGCACGGGGATCCTCCAACTTAGCAGCCACAGAATGAACAATTTCACTCACTTGATGAGTAACCTTAATAGTTTCAAAATTCATCGACCTCTTCTTGTTCACAAGATCTTTCATAAACTTGTCATAACTGGGTATTTTTTCCAAGGCTTCCACTAATAGCACATTGATGGAGAGACCTTTCATCAGTTAAATAAACTTCTTGAAGTGATTCTCACCATTTTTCTTAGCAAGTCTTTGAGGATAAGGTGGTGGAGGCTTTGGCAAGGGTGCCTTAGCCTTTTTCACTACCGGTTCCGGTATGTCAATAACGTGTTTCCTAGACAGATTAATCTATTCTTTGGTCTCTTCCACGCGATCATCAATATCAATCTAAACCTCATCATGTACTTGAACATCATTGCGTGGGATTTCCTCCTCTTCGATCACTTTGTCATCATCCACAAGTTGCCTTTCATTTGAGGTGGGTGCATTCCCGCCCCTTCCATTTCTTGTGATAAGCACCATAGCATGCCCCATATTGTTACCACCCTTTGGGTTCACTACCGGGTTACTCGGTAATGCTCCCTTAGGACGAGTATTAAGAGTTTGAGAGGTTTGCCTCATTTGAACATCAAGATTACGGATTGATATGGTATGCGAGTCAAGTTGGGCATCCGAATCCACATTCTTTTTAATCATTTGCTTGAACATGTTCTCAATAAGGCCCATTTCATTGTTTGAAGAACTTGAACCATGGGAAGGATACGGAGGTGGGTTGCTCGGTTGTGGGTACATTGGGGGCATTTGAAAATCCGAACCTCTATTTGCATGATTGTTATTATTTCCCCCAATTTCCTTGATTGTTGCTTTCCCAATTCCCTTGGTTGTTGTTCTTGTTATGCCAATTGTCTTGATTGTTAGAACCCCAATTGCCTTAGTTATTTTGAGGACGCCATTGATTTTGATTGGAGCCTTGAAAATTGCTCTGTTGCCCATGGTAATTGCTCATATATTCTACCTCTTCTTCTTACTCTTGATAAGATTCTTCTTGGTCATAACTACCATCATCTTTTGCATAATTCTCCACTCAGGATTGAAATTATCGGGCTTTAATCCTCTTCTTGTTGGCCAAGACATCCACTCCCTCCATAGCATGAACTTGCTTATGAGTTTGGGTTTGATGAAATTGGGCCTTAGCAAGTTGATTCATGATTGTGGTTAATTCAACAATAGCTTGCCCATGATCTTGCAACTCTTTGTGTAGATGAATCATGTTGGGATCACCTTGGGGAACATTAGCCCAGGATTCCTAAGCCTAAGATGTTTCCGCCATCTCATAAAGAATCTCACATGCCTCCGCATAAGGTATTGTCATAAACTTTTCTCCGACTAATTTATTGACCACACGTTGATTCTTAGTATTAATACCACGGTAGAAAATTTGTTGGATCATATTGTAGGTCATATCATTATTCGGGCACTCCTTCACCATTGTTCGACATCTCTCTTAAATTTCATGTAAAGGTTCATTGGGCTCTTCCTTGGAAGCCAATATTTCATCCCGTAGAATGGCCATGTGCTAGGGGGAGAAAAACTTTGAAATAAACTTTGCCGCCAATTAATCACAAGTATGGATAGAATGATTAGGCAAGCGTTCCAACAAATCCAAAGACTTACCTCTTAGTTAGAAGGGAAAAATCCTTAACCACAAACCATCTCCCGAAACATTTGTTTGTTTGCTCTTCCAACACTATCACGATCCCAATTTTTCTCAATTAATGGAAAAATTCCTGCATGACCAAGCACTATTAAACATGAAAAACAAATTTCTATAAAAAGCCAACAAATTCAAAAACCGGTAGTACAAGTCACAAGCTCTACTGAGTTCACTAAAGAAAATCTCTAAGTACACAGTTTCGAAATAGAATTAAACTGTACAAAATAACATTCGAAGGTGACTCTGAGGCCTGCGAACGCGATGGAAGGTATACCTTGAAGTCTCCGCATAAAAATCTGGTTCGCTTTTTAACAATAAAAAGACTCCGAGTACCTGGATCTGCACAAAAATCTACAGAAGTGTAGTATGAATACGCCACGGTCGGTACCCAGTAAGTATCAAAACTAAACTCGGTTTAGCAGCGACAAGGTACGAGTAAAGACACTTAATAGACAAGATCACATGCGCAGTATAAAGGTATAAAGCTAATAATGGAAGATAGAAATCAGTAAATGGCAACAAAATTAACACGTGATATAAAAAGTAAAGCAATAAGAACACCCTGAAGTATCATTCAACCCTAATAAGGAACTCAAAGAACAATCAATTAGTCAAGTCATTCTAACACACGATTCATAACGGAATCACCCTATGATACCTCATCTAATAGTCACAAGTCACGGGTCTCAACGTTTCATTAGGTAATCACGGCACCTCGTGCCCACATCACGAATCTCAACTGAACGGACAGCTCACGTGCCAACATCTCGAATCATAACTACACGGACAACTCATGTGCCAACATCTCAATTCGCCCCGCATAATCACAGGCTCACAATCACATTGCGCCCTGCATGATCACAGGCTCACAATCACAATCCTCCTAGCATGGTCACATGCACACAATCACAATCCGTCCGGCATGGTCATATGCTCAATATCTACATGGAAACATATAATACAAGAACACATGGGCATGATCGATAAACATCAAGTTTCATACTCCCGAGCTAGTATAAGTGGCATGCTATGGTGTATGCTTGTGCGAGTGTACTACTGCAGCACAAGTCAACAAGTAATATCCAAGACATCTAATAGCTCATCGAAACAACAAAGCAAGTCACGTAAGGTGTATGACAAACACAAGGAAAAGCACACCATCACACGAAAATCACCAACACAATATCTACAAACCATCACACATCATCCCTAACATTGCCACCCTTATCTCTCCGATAGCCACCCATATCATTCTGCCCTAACAATATCGCTAGCCATCTTTATCTCTCTGATAGTCACCCATATCACTTTGTATAATAGCTACCAGTATCACTCCGTGTAATAGGCATTCTTATCACTTCATGTAATATCCACCCTTATCAATCCGTGTAATACCCACCCGTATCAATTCGTGTAATACCCAGCCTTATCACTCCGTGTAATAGCCACCCTTATCTCCGCACAACAACAACGGTGAAGTGCCACCCGTATACTCCGCATTACAACAACCAACCCACAAAAAAATTCACCCGTGCTATCATCATAATAACACAAAATATCCCTCGTATCACAAATGCCCGTAGGCCACAACCTTTCCAAGGATTCAATGATATCAATATTTTTACAACAAATAGCTCACGGTCAACACAATGTATATTGAATCTCAATAACAATAAAATGAACGGAAAAGTAACTCAACAAGGAACAACACCTCTTTTAAATACAACTTTAATTAAAATAGATAAATGACTCTCGATAACTTCAATTCCAATTAATTGTTTAAGGATAAACTCAATAGTGAAAGCCTCTCCATGAAATGGAAACTCCGAATTCTAGTGTATGAATAAAGCTAACAATGAAATAGAAGACACGAGCTATTATTATGTCTAAAGGCATGAGAATAAACCGGCCCGAGTTAGTTCCCCTCCCCCCCCTCCCCCACAAAGTTAGGATAGATACTTACCTCAAAGAAGCTATACTGATACACTAAAATGACCTTCTCATTTGAAACAACCTCTGGACGGCTCAAATTTAGCCAAAATAACTTAATATCATAAATAAAAATCATAAGAAATAATTCCGGATAATAAAGCTTCGATCTTTAATGAAAACTGAAAAGTCAACCTAGAAAGTCAATGGGCCCGCACCTCGGAACCCGACAAAATTTACAAAATCCAAACACCCACTCCGATATGAGTCCAACCATACCAAAATTATCAAATTCCAATATCAAATCATCCTTCAAATACTCATTTTACATTTTTGAAAGATTTTACAAAAAATCCCATTTTCTTTCATTCAGTTCACTAGTTTAATGTTAAAAACAAAGATGAAATCATGAAATATAATCCAAATCGGGTAAAGAACGCTTACACCAAACCAACACATGAAGAACCCCTATAAAATCACTCAAATCTGAGGTCTTTAGCTCAAAAGATGATAAATGGAACAAAACCCTCGATTTGGGAATTAATATCTGCTGCCCAAGCATTTACACACTGCGATCGGGGAAATACACATGCGATTGTGGAGAAGAAACAATAACTTCCCAAAAAAATGGACTACGCGATTGCGTAAACAACAGTGTGATCGCGAAAGCCTGCGACCCAAAGTAGTGTGAACATGCAACACCTTCCACGAATGCGTAAGCCAACGAGCATGCCTCCTTCCACAGCACTACACGATCGCGTTCTTCATGATGCGAACGCGACTTACAAACTACCCAAGCATCGCGAAAGAGGAAAAAGCTATGCGAACGCGAAGAATAGCCACGCCTAGCTGCCATAATACATCGCGATCGCGACAGCATGCCCGCGAACTCATAGAGTACCTGAAGCATCAGAAAACCAGCAACTCTAAAACATGACGAAATGGCCCGAAGCCAATCCGAAACACACTCGGGCCTCCCTAGACCCCGTTCGAACATACCAACAAGTCCCATAACATAACGCGGACCTGCTTGAGGCCTCAAATCATATCAAACAACATCGAAACTATGAATTGCACCTCAAATCGAACTTAATGAACTTATGAACTTTCAATTTCTACGACTCGTGCCAAAAAATATCAAATCAACCCGGAATAACGTCAAATTTTTCATGGAAGTTCTAAATGACACAATGGAGCTATACCAACTCCCTGAATCGAAATCCGAACCCGATATCAATATAATCAACTCACGGTCAAACCTCTCAACCTTCGAAACCTTCAACTCTTCAATTTTGCCAAATTACATCAACTTAACTTACGGACCTCCAAATCCAAATACAGAAACATGCCTAAATCCAAAATCACTACACGAAGCTATTGGAATCATCAAAATACCATTCCGAAGTCGTCTGCACAAAAGTCAAACTCCAGTCAACTCTTACCACTTAAGCTTCTAAAACAAGAATCATCCTTCTGAATCAATCCTGAATCGTCCGGAAACTGAACCCGACCACACACGCAAGTCAAAATACATAACACGATGCTGCTTGAGAACATAAGCCACCGAACGGGATGCTAGTTCTCAAAATAACCCGTAGTGTCATTACATCCTCCCCCTCTTAAACAAATGTTCATCCTCGAACGTGCCAGGAACCGTTCCGAAGCCACGAAAATCACTTAATGAACTCATCAATCATATAGTCGCACGTGATCCCACGTCAACCCAATCAACGTAAGTCCACCAACACCATCTCTACTAAAAATTATTCCTTCACCCACACTGATAACCTTATAACCATATTTCTCACCACCTGATCATTTCCAAAAGATCTGATTCCCACATAAACACACGGTATCAGCCTCATCCAACTGCAACAACTCATATCTCCAACTACAGGGTACAACCACATGACATGACACATCGCACATATGCCCATAACAATATTTCTGACCACCATAACTGTCCATAATCAAATCCCGCACCAGCAATTAACCTCATAATAGCAAGAACCCCATTCCAAACCTTCACAACACTGACAACGATGCAAGAAACATAAAAGATCCCATGACCATTCACTCAAATCAACAAGTCACATCTAATGACACATGGACACACACCTAGCAAGATAAAACCTAATAAGCACAATGCGAATATGACTAAATATGAAAAGAGAAACACGTAAGAGAATTATCCAACAAGCCCGACAGGCACAACTCCCTATCAGTATCATACTACAAATCAATTCCTCAAGGGAGGATCAAAACATATGAACTAATCACGAGGATCCCATCCTAATATAACTCCACCGCGGCACGCAAAATGGTTCAAACTAATTAAACCGTATGAAAATGGGAGGGTCTCACCCTCAACACTGAATCACAAGTAGAATATACATCATACTAGTAGAAACCTTCCACTAATTAAATTTCGCAAAACAAAATCACAACACGTAACGGACTTTCCATATTGGTTGAGCATCTAAATCACAAATTTTAACCAAACCATCCAGAAATCACATCAAAACCTATCGAAATGAGTAATAGAAAGTCACTTATAGCCTTATAGCTCTCTATAGTGAACAAAACAAAATGATAGACACAAGCTACCACCATAGAATCTCCCAATAAGGGTAAATACATAAGCAGAGTACAAAATTATAAAACTCACCCATATGTGAGGCATGATAGGAGGACTTACCTCGATAAGAAGAACCGAATTAAAATAAGGATAGTGGTCCTCTATAATAAAATAAAACCATACCTGTAATGAAACCATCTACTATAGCGGCCTCATCCCTGCCATGGAAACTATATCAACGGGCCGGGACTCCCCCTAGGGCGCTTTCTTCCCGCCTATCCTCCACCCCTAACTGGTTGTGCATGTGGAGTAGCAACTGGAATAGAGCTCGTCGCTTGAGTTCCCTGATGAAATTTGCCCCTCCTGAGTCTAGGAAAATCTCTCATAATATGCCTAGTATCACCACACTCATAACAACCCCTATGCAAGCATGGCTGCTCCTACCGAGTCTATGCTGGATAACTAGAATAACCATTGTAGGAACCATGTGCTAGTGGTGCACTAAAATATGACTGCCCTACATGAGTACCCTGACTAACTGGAGCACCACGAGTAGTCTAAAGTGCGGACTAGACTTGAAGACTACCTGAACCTCAACCATGATGGGTCATAGTTGATGAGCAGAATCCACTGAATCCTCCAAAACCTCGAGACCTCTTGGTCTCCTTATCCTCCCTCTCCTCACCCCGAATATGCTCTAATATCATAGCAATCTCCACTACCTGCTGAAATGGAGTATCGGTCTACAACTCCCTAAACATGCAGAATCTAAGATAATAACTAAGACCCTCAATAAATCTGTGGACTCACTCTCTGAATGTAGGACCCAAAGTAGGTGCATGACAAGATAATTCTGTCACACCCCGAACCTAGGAGCGAGATAAGCACCCGGTGACCCACCTAACCTGGCGTACCAAATTGCGACTAAGGGACTCTGAACATATAATGTCATACTTTGGCCATGGGGCCACCTTGCAAGACAATTTGCGAAGCAAAATATAAAACTGAATGGAAACTAGCGCTAACTAAACATCAATATAAAGCTAGGCCGAAAAGGCCGTCATAGCTACTACAGCTGACAAACCACCAAATTATACATACCAGGCCTACAAACCCAACATACTGCACTAACCAACAGGATATGTCTACAAGCCTCTACTGATAGATATATTGTGATCGGAACAGGGCCCCGACCTACCCATAACATATATACAGATATACATAAGATGTACACAAAACTCTAGACCTGGCAACTCCGAAAGACGTGGAGCTTACCGATCAGGCTGAACTCGGGAAACACCTACTGAGGAGGTCTACCCGTCTATCTGTCTGAACCTGCACGCATGAAATGCAGCGCCCCCAGAAAAGGGACGTCAGTACGAAATAATGTACCAAGTATGTAAGGCAATAAAATAACTGAAATCTAAAACTGAATTGATAATATGATAACTGAAATTAACTGGGAGTCAAAGATGGTCTGGAGATATGCTTACCTGCTGATAGTGACTAAACTCCTTCAATATAGTAAGTAAAATAAATGTCCAGCCCTATAAGGCTCGGTATATGTAACTGCTCCGCCGTAGTAGGCTCGCTCATAGGCGCTCGACCATACTGGGCTCTGTACCTCGGCCATCCTGGGCTCGCTCATAGGCGCTCGGCCACAGTAGGCTAGGTATATATAACTTACCATCTGATCAGAGGTTGCCCAATAGGGGCCTGCCCACCGATTATAGCTCGATGGTGGTGAACATAGTGTAATACTGTATATATATATAGAACCCTCTGCTCTCTTGACTGAATAAAGACAAAACTAAACTGAATATGAAGTCTCGATAAGGAATAATATTGTAACTTATGAGACTAGAATAATGTGAATAAATTCATGAATACGAACTTCTCTTTATGTCTCATTATTAACACATGTAGCTACGAGATCATGCCAAAATGAAGGAAGGGCTTAGCCTTAACATACCTTATCACAATCTTTCCAATCACCAAGTTGAACTCACCTCTTTGCACCTTAATCTACAAGAATGATAATAATACTATCGTTAAGTTATGAAAGGTACAACTATCGCACAACGAACGATAAACTTATTTTGTATTAAAACGGGCAGCATCTCCCCTATAATCCTTACTTCCTCCAAATTCAAGATAACACCAAAAATACAAGAACATAACAATAACAACATATATACATCATTTTCCAGCCCTATATACACCAACAAATACTACAAAACAGCCCAACACACCCCAATCTCTTCGTACACAAAACGACCACCGTAGTAGTGTCAAACGACCCGAAAATGTTATGACGAACGACCAGCCAACCACCCTACATTTATATGGTGTTTATAAACCCCCTTCCTCCTCCAAAACTCCACAAAATAGTAGTAAAACACGCAGCCCAACAGCAACACAAAACAGTCCACAAAACAGTCCGCTACAAGTGAATAACTCGAACTCACGGCTTCCGATCACCGTCCCGTGAGTTCTTACAAGTATAGAACGACTTACCATGAATTTACAGCAGAAAAAATGGATGAAAGAGATCAGTAAACTCACCTTATTTGTTGGATAACTCAGCTCCTATCTTGGTTCTTCAAACTCTAGGTTTTACCTCCAATTAGAACTTGAAAGGGAGAGAAAATCAATTAGGGTTTGTGGGAAATATTTGGGAGGATTCTTTGCAGAGCTTATGTCTGGTTATTATGCTCTATTTTAAGTCTAATATATGAAGAAAATAGGCCTTTAAAATGCCTCTTTGGACGACCCGAAATGGCCCATTTTTGGGCTTTCATTTAAGCAAGTAGGTGACACACCTACTTGTCACATAGTAGCTTGTGCAGTATCGCAAAAATGCCCATATCTCTCTACTTCGATGTCGTACTAACAAACGGTTTAATGCGTTGGAAAATAGACTCATAGATCTTTAATTTGATGGGTGGAACACCCCATAACTCTAAGTATATTGGGAGAAAATTGCAGTCACATTTGATCCAAAGTTTCAGTAAAACTTATGAATGTAACTTGTGATGACTTTCATCGACTTTTGTTCCACAACTCGCTTGACTTCAAAACATAACACACGGATATCATACGACTAATATAAATCATAACATAATCTCCTTATCATGTTAATCACCCTAGTCTCACCCCAAAGGTACATTGTATAACATTCCCAACTTGTCGACTTTCGACGAAACATTATTTTATTTAATCGCTTTAGCTTCTGAACTGTCCAACCCTCTTTGTACTTGTTGTTCATGATCTTCAATATTTGTAACCTCAGAGGTAACATGATTAACGTACTTTATATACTTTTAAATATTATCTCATTTTTGGTCCTACATTAGTTTGCTTACGACGCATTTTTACGTACGAAAATATAGGGTGTAACAAATTCACTGAACCTGATAGCATACTATGACACCGTGAATGGTGCCCTGACGTAGCTGCTCAAAATCTGCATGCCATGCATCCTAAAGTATCTGGGAACAAACTCCCTCAAGAACATCTCTAAAAATTAGGCCCAAGTGGGTGGTGCTGCATTGGCTGGTGTACCCTCTTCGTAAACCTACCATCACTAATACGCTGCTCCCGATATCTGGAATGTAGTAAAAGCAACTCTGCTCACCTCCACAATACCCATGGTGTGGTGAATACGGTGACACTTCTCTAGAAATTCCTGTGCATCTTCAATACCTGAGCCACTAAAAGTAGGTGGACTATACCTCTTGAACCTCTCAAGCCTCTTCTGCTCCTCCTCTGATGCCCCTGGCTTGAACTCAGGCTGAACTAGAATAATAGGCTGTAATGGCACCACACCCGAAACCTGACCAATGCGAGCCCGCTGCTCTGGGGTACGGGTGGTGGGATCAATCTCGCCGGAACCAATGTACCAAACATGCGGACGAACTGTGCTAAAGTCTCCTGATGTCCGGGGGAAACAATAGTCATCGGCACCTCCGGTGCCTGTCCCCCAACTAGAGGTACTGGCGGCTCCTCAACTGCTGCTCTGATAGGTGCTCTAGCTACAATGCGTGCCCCTCCTTGCCTCTACCACGGCCTATGACTCTCGCAGCTCTAGTAGGGGGCGCAGGTGTCTGCTTAGCTGATCCGGTAGCCCTCACCATCTGTGAGAGAATAAAGATCCGGTAGCCCTCACCATATGTACCGATCCGCAAGACTTTACTAAACTCGCTTATGACTCGTAGCACCTATGAACCTAGATCTCTAATACCAACTTGTCACGACCCCAATTTTCCTCCGTAGGATGTCGCGATGGAACCTAGTCTTTAAGACTAGGTAAGCCTAATACTTACTGAATTAATGGTAAAATTCAACCAATAACTATTAAACATGAAAAAGAAATTTCTATACAAATCCAACAAATCCCAAAACCGGTAATACAAGTCACAAGCATTATTGTGTTCACTAAGGAAAATCTCTAAGTACAACTGATTCGGAATAGAATTAAACTGTACAAAACAACTTCTGAAGGTGACTTTGAGGCTTGTGAATGCGATGCCAGGCATACGTTGAAGTCTCCGCAGTAATATTTGGTCCGCTATCTAACATTAAACAGACTTTGACTACCTGGATCTGTATAAAAATGTACAGAATTGTAGTATGAGTATACCACGGTCGGTAACTAGTAAGTATTATGACTAACCTCGGTGGAGTAGTGACGAGGTACAAGTCAAGACACTCACTAGACAAGATCACATGTGCGATATAAAGGTATAAAGCTAATAATGGAAGGTAGAAATCAGTAAATGGCAACAAAATCAACATGTGATATAAACAGTAAAGTATAAATAACACCGTGAAGTATCATTGAACGGAAAAGTAATTCAACAAGGAACAACACCTCCTTTAAACACAACTTTAATTAAAATTTATTAATGACTCTCGATAACTTCAATTCCAATTAACTGTTTAAGGATAAACTCAATAGTGAAAGTGTCTCCATGAAATGGCAACTCCGGATTCTAGTGTATGAATTAAGCTAACAATAAAAGAGATTACACGAGCTAGTACTTCGTCTAAAGGCATGAGAATAAACCGGCAACAAGGGATATCATGTAACAATAATCTCAACGAAGAGAAACTCAACAATAAAAGAAATCACGTTATGGTACATAAAAGATGACCAAGACTCTTTTACATGATACAAATAGCATAAAAGACTCAAATCCTAAGGGGTCGTCCCACCTCACAAAGTTAGGCAAGATACTTACCTCAAAGAAGCTAAACCGATACTCTAAAATGACCTTCTCATGTGAAACAACCTCCGGACTGCTCCAATCTAGCCAAAATAACTTAATATCATAAGTAAAAACCATATGAATCAATTGTAGATAATAAAGTTTCGATCTCTAATGAAAACTAAAAAATTCATCCCAGAGCCTGCACCTCGGAATCCGACAAAATTCACAAAATCCGAACACACACTCTGATACGAGTCCGACCATACCAAAATTATCAAATTCCGATATCAAATCGTCATTCAAATCATCATTTTACATTTTTCAAAGATTTTTAAACAATTCTCATTTTCTTTTATTCAATTAACTAATTTAATGTTAAAAACAAAGATGGAATCACAAAATATAATAAAACCAGGGTAGAGAACGCTTACCCCAAACCAACACGTGAAGAACCCCACAAAAATCGCTCAAATCTGAGGTCCCAAGCTTAAAAGAAGATAAATGGAACAAAACCCTTGATTTGGGAATTAATATATGCTGCCCAATCATTTGCACATCTCGATTACAGAAATACACATGCGATCACGAAGAAGAAACAATAACTGCCTAAAACAAATGCACTATGTCATCGCGTAAACAATCGCGCTCTTCATGACACGAACACGACATACAAACTACCCAAGCATCGAAAACACGGAAACATCTACACAAGCGTAAAGAAGAACCACACACAGCTTCCACAACACATCGCGATTGCGACAGTATACACCCGATCGAATAGAGTACCTGAAGCATTAGAAATCCAGCAACTCTAAAACATGACGAAATGGACTGAAGCCCATCCGAAACACACCCGGGGCCTTGGGACCCTGTCAGAACATACCAACAAGTCACATAACATAACGCACACCTGCTCGAGGCTTCAAATCATATCAAATAACATCAAAACTATGAATCGCACCTCAAATCGAACTTAATAAACTTATGAACTTTCAACTTCTACGACTCGTGCCGAATCATGTCAAATCAACCCGGAATGATGTCAAATTATGCATGCAAGTTCCAAATGAAACATCGGAGCTATACCAACTCCCGAAATCGAAATATGAACCAGATTCCAAACCCTTAACTTTTCCAATTTTTACCAAATTCCATCAACTTAACATACAAACTTCGAAATCCTAATTCGGACACATGCCTATGTCCAAAATCACCATACGAAACTATTGGAATCATCAAAATACCATCCCCGAGCCATCTACATAAAAGTCAAACCCCGGTCAATTCTTACCGCTTAGGCTTCTAAAACAAGAATCATCCCTCCAAATCATCTGGAAACCGAACCTAGCCAAAAATGCAAGTCATGATACATAATACGACGATGCTTGAGACCTTAAGACACTGAACGAGGCGCTAGTTACCGATCGGGTCATTACAAATATGTATCCACAAAATCTTTCAAATGTTATTAAGCATTTTGACTCTGCGCCATAGTTAAATAACCTCGATGCTCGATAAAAGTAAGCATTACATTGGTAATTCAAAAGTTTTCCGCCGTAATGCGGTAGGGACTATGGCACTTGCATAGCGTTCATTAGGCAAAATCTGATGTTGCACCGCTTGCAGTTATGGTGGTGGTGGAGGTGTCACACCTCTTTTTCCAAACAACCCTAATACGAGGTTGAGTTAGCAGAGTTTTTTCAATTAAAGTGACGTACTTATTTATAAGATAAAACAACACCTAAGTAAGAATATTAAATAACTACTTTAGATTAGAAAAATATAAGATATTACTTAATATTAGTTAACTATTTTAGATTAGGAAAATATAAGAAAAAATCAAATATTTAAGCTACAATTTAAATGACACTCGGAAAAATATCAAAGTCACTTGATTACTTATTTATATTCTAATTAAAAGAAACTATATATTTTTTGTCAACTTTCTTTTTCTTTTTAACCAATAGAAATAATATTTGTACTTTAAGAAGGTATATATATATCAACTTTTTCATATAAACTCCACTAAAAGTGAGATAAAAGTTTAAAAATATTAATATTAGATCTAAAAGAAACACTTACACTAAATTAGTATAGAATTCGAGTGTGGTAAAAAAAATTAGTTATTCACAGCATGTCCCTCTTTGAAGAAAATTAACAAAGTGACTAATTTTTGACCTCACTATTATTTAAAAGGAAACAGAGAGAAAAAAAGAGATTGCGACCAAGCCATGGATAAAGGCAGCCTTCATATCCCGGGTTATAAGGGAATCGGGTCACGTGTAATTCAAGTGGAAAATAACTGATGGAGTATGCTTAGATGGAGAGTCAAGCAAAGTTCCGTCAAGATTCCGGTCCGCGGTTCCTACTATTACATCAAAAATGGACAGAAAATTACATACTCTTGAAATCAAAGAATTACAAAATTCCTATCTAAGTGCCCTCTGAAATCTTGTCCTGATTCATGACTTGCTTCCCGCGTTGACTTTAGACTGGGACATGATGCTTCTGGTATAACAGACTATGAAACATTCTCACGGGCTTGTTTCTTGATCATATGATGAGAAAATGAATCTTGAGACCCTAGGTCACCGAATGCATTGCGTCACTGCTGGTTGCGGTTGTTATAGAGATCAAACGCTCCTTTTGCTCTAGCAAGAGCTGGAATTTTACTCTTGCACATCCAATTTGTGCTTTGCAGAAAAACCTACAAGCCATCACCAACAAACAAAGCGAACAAATATTTTCTACACCAGTTTGCAGTAGGAATGCTTTGTGAGTTATTTAAAACATTATAAACTATCTTTACTATTGCATAATAATGAATTGAAAAAGAAATATTATTTTTAAATAAAAATAGGGGATGTCGTAGTCTATGTTAATAAGAAGGAAGGCAACCAGGGGATGTTGTACCATGTGTTGACAAGAAGGAATGCAACCAGAGGATGTAGTACCTTGTGTTGACAATAAGGTGAGGCTCTACGGTCTCTAGGAATCTACTAAAAAAAAAGTCGTACCCTATGTTGGCAGAAAATTATACAACCAAGGGATGTAGTACCATGTGTTGGAAATAAGATGAGTCTTGTGGAACTCTAGGATGCTACTAGGGAATGTCGTACCCTATATTGGCAAAAACTAATACAACTAGGGGATGTGGTACCATGTGTTTGCAATAAGATAAGGCTATTGGCACTCTGGGATGTTACTAGGGAATGTCGTACCCTATGTTGGCAGCAAGTAATTCAACTAGTGGATGTAGTACCCTGTGTTGGCAATAAGGTGAATGTCATACCCTATATTAAAAATGAGATAGCGTATTGGTTCCCTTTAATGAAGCTAAAAATAACATGATTACATGTATATTGGAAGAAAATCAAGGATTTGAGAACTTCACTTAGTGGCATTGGTCTTTTCACAAAATGTTTTCTAAATCGCTTTGTACCTATTTTGAACAAAGAACGATTCATTAATTTTAAAGTGGTTGTCGGTTTATGGCCTTGATGTGTTGGGTGACTTGACCTTGCATCCATTATACTCTCTTAGGATAAACTGACTCTGTTGGTGGTTGTACTAGTTGACGGGAGATTTTGTCTTTAATTTTTGGAGATTTTGCCACCACCACCATTTGTGTTTATGGTGCAAACGACCTTTCTCCTAAAACAAATTTTACTTTGGCAACTTTTGCCAAACTTTGAAACACTGCCCAGTCCTTCAAGCATTTTGCTTGTTGGGAGAAATCATAGATGGCTTTGTGCTTTTGCCCATGCGGTTTATACCCAGCAATCTTTGCTTTATATAATGGGGAAATCTTAGCCAATTTTGCAACCTTTTCTTTGTTTTGCTTTGACAAAAAAATTATACTAAAAGGGACTCAAATAATACTATAAAAGAAAAAGAAGGTAAACTACTAGGTGTTATGATTTAATCAAGAAGCGTCCCTTTCAAGGAAAAAATAAGAAAGGACTTATCTAGAGGTATGTGCTAACTTCAATGAACATGACATGCACTTTTGATTGGATGCCCGATCCGGTTGAGCTGCCTAATTCTCGGAATCTGTTGTAAATTTCATTTTGAACCTGAGTTCTTTGTCTTAACCATGCTTTTGCCGGTATATAGAAGGTCCTAACTCGATCAACGATGCCCTTTGCAGGTTTTCATCAATTGGACTCTCTCATTTTTGTCTTTCTCTCAACTTACAAATGTCTTATAATGCCTGTGAGGATTTTCACCAATAAGACTCTCTCATTTATTTTTCTCTCTTTACAATGGCTGAGGCATTACCTGCAGTATGTCGACTTATCATTCTCAAAAGTGGATCAGAAGGTCTTAACAGGGAAAGGTAAAAAGAACTGTTTGACTTAATTATAACTTTTGGAACCGTTTTGACAGAACAACTGTGGAAAAAATAAAATCATGCCCCCATTTTTTTGAATACTGGATAATATTGATTTTTTATTTTGGTTAAACTGAACCCAAGAGTAGGTCTACTTACATATCCTTTAAAGGAATCAGGTCGAACGCAGTTTAATGATACAAAAGCTTTATTGTTGTTGTTGTTGTTTTTCATTTTTTTCTCTTTTTCACTTCTGTTTTTTATTAAGCACAATGGTTCCAAAAGATGGAAAAACAAAGAAATATAAATAAGGCTTCAAAGGGCTAACTAAGGTTGATCACTGTTTCGGTAGCGAGAATGATAGACTTTCGTCATCGCAACCTAAAAATGCTAAGTATAAAAGTTCCCCAACGAGGCATGTCATATGTATTATCTCTTGATTGCGCCTGCATTAATGGATATATTTGTCACCTTTCCTTCTATTTCTGCCAAGTGTAGAGCTCCTTTTGACAACACGTTTTTTATAAGGTAATGACATTGCCAATTCGAGGCGAACTTTTATTTCGCTTTTTCCTGGTGCAGAAAGATGGATTTCAAAAAATGTTTTCCTACCTCGAATTGCCTTGGACACACATTCTTATTGTAAGGGCATGCCATTCCTTATTTTTATACCTGACCAAAAAAAACTGCCACCAAATGCTTTTCATCAATTAAAGTCAACCGTTCCAATCGGGACTTGACTTTTCACTATCCTCGATCCCCACGTCAACAATGATCCGGAAAGAGGGAATCTCAACTTCAGCAAGTATGACCACTTCAGTGCCATAAACCAACAAGCAGGGCATTGTGCCAACTGATGTACGGATAGGTTTTCGGTTCCCAAAAGAGCAAAAGAAAGTTTCTCGTGCCATTGTCTAGACCCTTGATCCATCTTCCTAAGAATCTTCTTGATGTTCTTATTCACTTCTTCAACAGTTCCATTAGCTTTGGGCCGGTAAGAGGTAGAATTGTGTTGCTCAATTTTAAATTGTTGACCCACTACCTTTATCGGAGGACTATTCAAATTAGCAGCATTATCTATGATAATGGTCTTTGGAATACCAAAATGACAGATGATGTTGGAGTGCACAAAGTCTACTACTGCTTTCTTGGTGACTGCTTTCAACGTAATAGCTTACACCCATTTGGTGAAATAATCAATTGCAACCAAGATGAATCTCTGCCCATTTGAAGCTTCTGACTTGATTGACCCAATGACTTCCATTCCCCAAGCAACAAAAGGCCAAGGATCGTACATAGGATACAACTCTAAAGTGGGCGAGTGAATCATGTCATTGTGAATCTGACACTGGTGGCAGTTGCGAACAACAATATCCTGTAAGCCAATAACATCCTGCCCGAAGGATTTTCTTTTTTTAGAACATATCCATTCATGTGTGGACCACATACTCCTGAATGCACTTCATTCATAATCCTTTTAGCTTGTTTGGCATCCACACATCTCAAGAAATTCAAATCCGGAGTCCTTTTGAATAGGATTTCCCCTACCAAAAAAGAAACCGCTAGCAAATCGCCTAATAGTTCTCATTTAATCACTATTGGCATGTTCTGGATATTCTATTGTTTTCAAGAACTATTCAATATCACGGTACCATGGTTCACCATCTAGTTCTACTTTAATTATATTGCAATAACCATGTTGATCCCGAATTTGAATTTCAAATGGGTCAATGTGAGTGTTGTCTGGATATGGAAGCATTGAGGATATGATGGCCAAGGCATCAGCTACTGCAGTGTGAAACTTGTGAATATACCTGAACTCAGTGGATATGATATCTCGAGTCTCCCCATCAGCTTGAGTCTACCGAATAAGCAAATTTGAATTTTCCATCACCAACAGTTGATGGACATTTAGGTTTATTGCCATGTTTAAACCCATGATGCAAGCTTCATATTTTGCCGTGTTGCTTGTATAGAAGAAATGAAACTGCACCGTGGAATGGTGATGTTTCCCAGTGGTGATACAATAATTGCCCCAATCCCTACATCTTTGATGTTGACAACCCCATCAAAGTATAGTTTCCAAATTTGACGCTCATCTTGAACTACTTCTTAAACTAAATTAACTTTTTCATCTTGGAAGTATGTGTTCATAGATTCATACTCATCATCAACTGGGTTTTATTCCAGGTGATCAGCCAAAGCTTGTTCTTTTATGGCAGTACGGGTGACATAAACAATATAAAACTTAGTGAGCAAGATTTTCCACTTTGTTAATCTACCAATTGGCATCGGTTTCTGAAAGATGTACTTCAGGTGATCCATTGGGGATTTAAGGTAAGTTGTATAGGCCAAAAGATAATGCCTAAGTTTCTGGGCAATACAGGTTAAGGCGCAACACGTCCTTTCCGTAAGAGTGTATTTGGCCTGGTAATTGGTGAACCTTTTTTCTCAAATCATAGATCACTTCTTCCTTTTTACCTGTGGTATCATGTTGACCCAAAATAAAACCAAAGAAATTATCCATTACTTACCGATATAAAAACAAAGGCCTACCATGTTATGGTGGGACCAAAACAGGGGGATTTTATAAATATTCCTTAATCTTGTCAAAAGCTTCTTGGTACTCATCTGTCCATCTGACAACAACATTCTTTTTCAACAACTTGAAAATGGGTTCAGATGTGGTTGTAAGCTACACGATGAACCTGCTGATGTAGTTCAACCTTCCGAGTAAACTCATGACTTTTGTTTTGTTCTTCGGGGGAGGTAACTCTCGAATGGTCTTTATCTTGGAAGGATCTTGCTCAATGCCTCTTCGACTAACTATCAAACCTAGGAGCTTCCCGGAAGGAACTCCAAATGCGCATTTGGCTGGATTGAGTTTGAGGTTGTACCTTCGTAGCCTTTCAATGAATTTTTTCAAATCTTGCACATGATAAAACTGTGTTCTGGACTTAATGATCACATCATCAACATACACTTCAATCTCTTTGTGCATCATGTCATGGAAGACGGTGGTCATGGCCCTCATGTAATTTGCCCCTGCATCATTCAAACCAAATGGCATAACCATATAATAGTAAGTTCCCCAAGGTGAGGTGAAGGCAGTCTTTTATATGTCTTCTTCATCCATTAGAATTTGGTAATACCCAACATAAAAATCCACAAAAGATTGAATCTCATGTTTAGCACAACTGTCAACAAGGATATGAATGTTGGGTAAGGGAAAGTTGTCATTTGGACTTGCTTTGTTTCAATCCCTATAATAAACACAATCTCTAATCTTCACATCCTTCTTTGGCACCGGCACAAGATTTGCTAACCATGTAGTATATCGAACGACCCTGATCACATTTGCATTTAGTTTCTTCGTGATTTATTCTTTAACATTATCACTAATGTATGTCTTAAATTTCTTTGTTTTTCCTGGATTTGTGGGAAATTAGGATATGTGGGAAGCTTTTTGTCACGACCCAAAATCCTGACCTGTCGTGATGGCGCCTATCGTGGTACTAGGCAAGCCGTCCTTTATTAAATAACTCCAACACTTAACAAAAACCAGACTCAAAGCAGTTTAAATGATAACCACTTCTTATAAACAAGATAGAAAATCCAAAATACAACATGGAAATTCCCAACATCGGGGTGTCACTAAGTACATGAGCATCTATACATCACAAGTCTTGAAAACACTGTGTAATATAGTATAAAACTAAATACAATAAGCGGAAATGTAGGGAAGGAGAGACAAGGTCTGTGAAACGCTGACAACTACCTCGAAATCTCCAGAAGATCAACTGTGTGCGGAAATCAACACCCACTATGCCCGGGAACACCTGGATCTGCACACGAAGTGTAGGGTGTAGTATGAGTATAACCAACTCAACAAGTAACAATAGTAAATAAGGAACTGAAGGTAGTGACGAGCTTTACCGTTATAGTTCAATTACAATGATTTGTTTAACATGAAAGGTAGACATGCTTTCAAGTTCAAAAATTAACGCCAAAACATTAATTTCATATCAAGTTCAACTGAAATAGAGTGTAACATCTTATAGAAATTATCAAGACAGTGATACATGGAAGCTAAGCACAACAAACATGAAATCAAATGCATCCTCTCAGGGCCACAGTCACTCAGCCCTCTCATTCACTCAACACTCGGCACTAGGCACTTGCACTCAGTAGGTACCTGCGCTCACTGGGGTGTGTGTGCAGACACCGTAGGGGATCCTTCAGCCCAAGCACTATAATCAGCACGGACAACTCACGTGCTGCACTGACAACTCATGTTCCATAATATAATATCTGGATCTGCATGGACAACACATGCGTTGCACAGACAACTTACGTGCTATTGTATAATATCTGGATCTGCACAGACAACTCACGTGCTGCATGGACAACGCACGTGCAAAAGAATAACACCTCACAATCAGGCCCTCGGCCTCACTCAGTCATCAACCTATCCAGTCTCTCGGGCACTCAGAAATCATAATAAGCAGCCCACACATCAATGATATGATGCATAAAAAATGAACAATAGAGACTGAGTTGTAAAATACAAATAAATTGTGACTGAGTACAAGACAACAATTTTGCAGATAATTGAACATGTACACGACCTCCATGGGTCCCTACAATGCCAACACGTAGTCTAAACATAATTTGTGATTCAATTTCTCTAATACATGGAGAATGTACAGATAATAACAGATTATACAACTACACGGTTCCACGAAATTTGCCCAAGTTGCAATTCCTATGGTGCACGCCCACACGCCCGTCACCTAGCATGTGCGTCACCTCAAAACCAAACACAAGACACGTAATACGGGGTTTCGTACCCTCAGAACCAAATTTACAACTGTTACTTATCTCAATACGAGCAAATCTCTACTCCAACACACCCTTGCCTCACGAAACGGCCTCTGAATACCTTGAATCTAGCCATAAACAATGCGATAAAATCAATATGGGGTAAAGGACTCAACTCCATAATAAAATGCTAAGTTATTAATCAAAATAAAAAATTGACTCAAAAGTCGGCCCCCGGGCCCACATCTCGATATTCGATAAAAGTCACAATACCTGAAAGCCCACTCACCCAAGAGTCTATCCATACCAAATTTATCAAAATCCGACACCAAATCGTCAACAAAATCCCCAAACTCCCAATCTTTAGCTTAAATACACACCAACATGATGGGAAAATCAATGGGGATGCAATAATATTGAGCAAAAATAGGCACAAAGGACTTAACTCAAGAATCCCCTGGAAAACCCTCTCACAAATCGCCAAAATCGCGCTTGAAATGTTTGAAATGAAGACAAAATCGCGAACCCTAATTTTAATAATCTACCCAGGCTTTTCGCACCTGCGGCCCTATATCCGCACCTGTGGAACTGCTTCTGCGAAAATCACTTAAGTCCCACAGGCCCGCATCTGCGCTCTATGTTACGCACCTGCGGAGCCGCTTCTGCGGCCTTCCATCCGATTCTGTGGAAACAGGTCTATTCCTTAACTTTGCATATGCGGAGCGTCGCTCACACCTGCGGGTTCGCAGATGTGGTTAACCCCTCGTACTTGTGCCCTACCCAGGCCGGGCCAACTCTGATTTTGCATAAACCTAGCCGCATCTGCGGCATTGCAGGTGCGGAAACGACATCGAACTTGTGATCTCTGCTCACCTCCTCCCTGGCCGCTTACACTTGCAATCCCCACTTGGCAGGTACGATTACACCAGAAGCTGGTGAGCTTCAGCACTTACCTCAAACTTCAAATTAATCTGTTAACCATCCGAAATCTACCCAAGGCCCCCGGGACCTCAACCAAACATACCAATAGGTCATAAAACACGATACAAACTTAGTCGAGCCCTCAAATTACCTCGAAAAACATCAAAACATGAATCGTACATAGATTCAAGCCTAATGAACTTAAACTTCTAATTTTGACAAACGATGCTGAAACCTATCAAATCACATTCGATTGACCCTAAATTTTGCACACAAGTAACAAATGACATTACGGACTTACTCCAACTTCAGACATCGTAATCCGACCCCGATACCTAAAAGTCCACTCCCGGTCAAACTTTCCAAAAATTCCAACTTTTTTCATTTCAAGCCTAATTCTACTACGGACTTTCAAATCACAATCCGGACACACTCCAAAGTCCAAACTCACCTAACGGAGCTAACAAAGCCATCAAAACTCTATTCCGGAGTCGTTTAATCAGAGATCAACATACGGTCAATCTTTTTTAAGCTTTTGACCTTGAGACTACCCCTGCAAGTCACATAACAACTGTAAAGTACAAAATGAGCAGTAAATGGGGGAAAGGGGCAACAACTGTCAAAACGACAGGCTGGGTCGTTGCATTCTCCCCCTCTTAAGCAAATGTTCGTCCTTGAATGGGTCAAGAAACATCCCTGGAGTCTCAAATAGGTGTGGATATACGTTCCGCATCTCCCGCTCGGTCTCCCAAGTAGCCTTCTCAACTGGCTGACCTCTCCACTACACCTTTACTGAAGCTATGTCCTTTGACCTCAACTTTTGTACATGCCGGTCCAAAATGGCCACCGGTTCCACATCATAAGTCAGATCACCATCCAACTGAACTGTGCTGAAATCCAAAATATGAGACGGATCGCCGACATACTTTCGGAGCATAGAAACATGAAATACTGGATGCACACTCGACGAATTGGGTTGCAAGCGAAGCTTGTAGGCCACCTCCCCAATCCTTTGAAGTATCCCGAACCTCATAACACCCTTTATGGGTGAAACCTAGAGCAGTACCTTCTCCCCAACCATGTAAGCAACATCACGGACCTTCTTGTCGGCAATACTCTTCTATCTAGACTTCGCCGTGTGAAGCCCCGATTCATCTTAACCTTGTCCAAAGAATCCTTGACCAAGTCACTACCCAATAGCCTAGCCTCCCTAGGCTCAAACCAACCCACTGGAGATCTAGACCGTCTCCCATACAAAGCCTCATACAGAGCCATCTGAACTCTTGACTGGTAGCTATTGTTGTAGGCAAACTCCGTGAGTGGTAGAAATGGATCCCAAGAACCCCCAAAATCAATGACACAATCGCATAGCATATCCTTTAATATCTAAATAGTTCACTCGGACTGTCCGTCCATCATACATTGAAACATTGTGCTCAACTCAAACTGGTACCCAACTCTCGCTGCACGGCTCTCCCAAAATATGATGTGAACGGCGTGCCCCGATCTTAAATGATGGACACTGGCACGCCTTGGAGGCAAACAATCTCTCGGATATAAATCTCAGCCAAACGCTCTGAAGTATACGTAGTCCCAACTAGAATGAAGTGTGCGTACTTGGTCAGATGATCCACAATCACCCAAATAGCATCAAACTTCCTCGAAGTCCGTGGGAGCCCAACTACAAAATCCATGGTGATTCACTCCCATTTCCACTCTGAAATCTCTAATCTCTAAAGCAATCTGCCCGGTCTCTGATGCTCATACTTTACCTGTTGATAGTTGAGGCACCGAGCTAGAAACCACACTATATACTTATTAATTCTTCTCCACCAATAATGCTGCCTCAAGTCCCGGTATATCTTCGCGGCACACGGATGAATGGAATACCGCGAACTGTGTGCCTCCTCAAAAATCAACTCACGTAGCCCATCCACATTAGGCACACAAATCCGACCCTGAATCCTCAATACCCCACCATCCCCAATAGTAACATCTTTGGCATCACCGTGTTGAACCATGTCTTTGAGGACAAGCAAATGAGGGTCAACATACTAGTGCTCTCTGATGCGATCATATAAAGAAGACCGAGAAACCAGACAAGCCAAAACTCTGCTTGGCTCAAAAATATCCAATATGACAAAGTGGTTGGCCAAGGCCTGAACATCCAAGGCTAAATGCCTCTTTGCTACTGGTAGATATGCTAAACTCCCCAAACTCTCCGTCTTGCAAATCAAGGCTTCGGCAACCACATTGGCCTTTCCGGAATGATAGAGGACGGTGATGTCATAATCCTTAAGTAGCTCCAACCATCTCCACTGCCGCAAGTTAAGATCTTTCTATTTAAACATATATTGTAGACTCTGGTGATCAGTGAAAACCTTACAAGGGACACCGTACAAGTAGTGCTGTAAGATCTTCAGGGCATGAACAACAGCTGCTAACTCGATGTCGTGGACATGATAGTTCTTCTCATACATCTTCAGTTGTCTAGACGCATATGCAAACACCCAACCATCCTGCATCCATACTGAACAAAGACCAATGCGCGACGCATCACAATATATGGTATAGGACCCCGAACCAGTAGGCAACACCAATACTGGGCTGTAGTCAAATCAGTCTTAAGCTTTTGATAGCTGTCCTCAAAATCCTCTATCCACCTGAATGGAGCAGCCTTCTGGTTCAATATGGTCATAGGTGCTACAACAGACGAGAAACCCTCTACAAGTCGATGTTAATACCCCGCCAAGCCAAGAAAAGTCCAGATCTCCGTAGCTGAGGATGGTCTAGGCCAACTCTACACTGCTACAATTTTCTTTGCATCTGCCTTGATCCCCTCAGTCAATACCACATGGCCCAAAAATGCCACTTTAAAATTTTTTCATACAACTTCTCCTCCCTCAAGGTTTGAAGCATAGTCCTCAGGTGCTGCTCATGATCCTCCTGGCTCCGGGAGTACACCAGAATGTCGTCAATAAACACAATGATGAAGGAGTCAAGATAGGGCTGAAATACACTATACATCAAGTGCATGAATGTTGCTGGGGTGTTTGTCAGCCAAAAAGACATCACAAGGAACTCGTAATGACCATACCGAGTCCTGAGAGCAGTCTTTGGGATATCTGGCTCCCGAATCTTGAACTGATGATAGCCTGAACGCAAGTCAATCTTGGAGAACACTCTGTCACCCTGAAGTTGATCAAATAGGTCATCAATACATGGCACACATTCACATGAAGCTGATCAACTGGCGATAATCAAAACACATTCGCATAGAACCATTCTTCTTCTTTACAAATAAGACCAGAGCTCCCCAAGGCGACACACTAGGCCAAATAAACCCCTTATCAAGGAGTTCCTGAAGCTACTCCTTCAATTCCTTCAACTCAACCAATGCCATACTATACGGTGGAATAGAAATGGGCTTCGTGCCTGGTGCCAAGTCAATACCAAAGTCCATATCCCTATCGGGCGGCATACCGACAGGTTTGGAAGGCCAAATAAGATAAACAACACTTCCCAACCTTCCGCTGGGCCTTCAACTATGAAATCACTTTGCTGGAACATAGTCTAGAGAACCTCTCCACTCGATCCTTGGAAACCCCGGCATCGCAAACGTCACATTCTTAGCGTGACAATCCAGACCCGCATTACATGGAGACAACGAACCCATACCCAAGATCACATCGAAGTCCAACATACTAAATGATAAGAGTTCAGCTCTAGTCTCCAATCCCTTAATAGTCACTACACACGACTGATATACACGATCCACAACAATAGTATCGCCCACTGCGTAGATACACGAACAGATGAAACGAAAGACTCACGGGGCATATCCAGATAATGAGCAAAATATGATAATACATATGAATAAGTGTAATCAGGGTCAAATATTACAGAGGCATCCATGTGGCATACTGAGACAATACCTGTGATCACTGCATCAGAGGCAATAGCATCTGGTATGGCAGGGATAGCATAGAATCGGGCCTGACTCGCCCCCTGCTCGACCTCCCCATCTAGGGCGACCTCTGAATGCCTGGGCCCCACCTCTAACTAGCTGAGTGGGTGTCGTAACTACTGGTGCTGGTGCAATCGGTCGAGAACTCTACTGTGGAGCCCCACTCATCAACCTAGGGCAATCTCTCTTGATATAACGAAAGTCTCTGCACTTGAAAAAACCCCTCCTATGACGGAACTACTGCTCCGGATAACCTGAGGAACTACCTCTAGAAGCCTGAGCGGACGAGGCATGGTGAGAACTCTGCATTGGTAGTGCACTTAATGAAGACTGTCCTGAATGAGCACTATAAGAACGACCCCTGCTCTGGTAGGACTGCCCCCAAATGGCACACCACCGAAACTGCCTGAACCTCGAGGCCTTTTGGCCTCCCTCTAACCACACTCCTGGCTACCAACCATCTCTATCTACTGAGCGATGTCAACCACATCGTCAAAAGTAGCATCTGATACCCTCTCCCTAGTCATAAGCAACCACAACTGATATGTTAGGCCATCAATGAACCTCATGATCCTCTCCCTATCAGTGGGAACCAACCCTACTGCATGACGAGCTAGCTCAAAAAACCTCATCTCATACTAGGTCACAGTTATTCAATCCTACCGAAGCTGCTCAAACTGTCTACACAACTCCTCTCTAGAAGAATGCAGCACGAACTTCTGCAAGAAGAGAACGGAGAACTCTTGCCATGAAAGTGGTGTTGCACCGACCAGCCTGCACCTCTCATAATTCTCCCACAATCTCAAGGCAGCCCCAAAAATTTGAAAGGTAGTGAACGAGACCCCACTGGTCTCTAGAATACCTGTTGTACGAAGCATCCACTGGAAATTGTCAAAGAAGCCCTGGGCATCCTCAGACTCAGCTCCGCTAAATGATGGAGGTCGAAGCCTCTCAAATCTTAGAAGTTTCCTCTGTTCATCATCAGTCATAACTATGACCATCGGGGCCTGAGCAACCGTAACCGGCTGGGCTAGTAGCACCTTCGGTGTCTGAAGTCCCAGCATCGCCTGCTCTGGAGTACAGGCAACGGGGGTATGAGTACCTCCCCCGGCCAGAGAAGTGGCTGGCACAGCCTGAGCCGATACCACCTAAGCAAGGCCTGTACAAACCGTCAATATCTAGGCTAAGGCCTCCTAAAGGCCTGGAATCACAATGGGCACAACTGGTGCATGAGCTAGCCCCATTGACTCAACTACATCTGGAACCTGCTCCTGAGCTGGAGCAACTGGTGGATCTGTAGGTGCTACTCTAGCTGCTATACGAGCAGCACCTATACCCCTACCGCGACCTCGGCCTCTCGTGGCCCTATCTGGTGGTACTGGTGGCTGTCTATCCTGTCCGGTAGCATGTGTCCTCAACATCTGTGTGAGAATAGAATACATAAGTTTAGTTACCGAAACAACAACTCCGCACGACAAGAATACAAGAATGTGAAATTTCAGAAGGGTTTGACAGCCTCCTGAAGATAAGTACAGATGTCTCCGTACCGATGCGCAAGACTCTATTAAACATGCTCATGGCTCGTGAGACCTATGTAACCTAGGCTCTGATACCAACTTGTCACGACCCAAAATCCTGACCTGTCGTGATGGTGCCTATCGTGGTACTAGGAAAGTCGTCATTTATGAAATAACTCCAACCCTTAACATAAAATGGACTTAAAGCAATTTAAATGATAACCACATCACATAAACAAGATAGAAAATCCAAAATGCATTACGAAAATTCTCAACATCAGGGTGTCACTAAGTACATGAGTATCTATACATCACAACTCTTGAAAACACTATCTAATATAGACTGAAACTAAATACAATAAGCAGAAATGTTGGGAAGGAGAGACAAGGTATGCAAAACGCCGACGGCTACCTCGAAATCTCCAGAAGATCAACTGTGCACGGAAATCAACACCCACTATGTCCGGGAACACATGGATCTGCACATGAAGTGTAGGGTGTAGTATGATTACAACTAACTCAACAAGTAACAATACTAAATAATGAACTGAAGGTAGTGACGAGAATTATAGTTATAGTTCAATTACAGTGATTTTTTTAACATGGAATGTAGGCATGCTTTCAAGTTCGACAACGAAGACCAAAACAGTAATTTCATGTCAAGTTCAACTGAAACAGAGTGTAATATCTTTCAAAAATTATCAAGATGCTGATACATGGCAGCTAAGTGCAACAAATATGAAATCAAATGCATCCTTTCAGGGCCACAGTCACTCAGCCCTCCCATTCACTCAATACTCGGCACTCGGTACTCATACTCAGTAGGTACATGCGCTCACTCGGGGTGTGTAGAGACTCCAGAGGGGCTCCTTCCGTCCAAGCTCTATAATCCGCACGCACAACTCAGGTGTTGCACGGACAACTAACGTGCCATAATATAATATGTGGATCTGCACGGACAACTCACGTGCTATAGTATAATGTCTGGATCAACACAGACAACTCACATGCTATAGAATAAAACCTCAAAATCAGGCCCTCGGCCTCATTCAGTCATGAAACTCTCCAGTCTCTCGGGCTCCCAGAAATCATAATAAGCAGCCCAGATAGCGATGATATGATGCATCAAAAATGAAGAATAGAGTCTGATATGTAATATACAAATTAACCGTGACTAAGTACAAGGCAGCAATTTAGTAGATAATTCAACATGTACACGACCTCCATGGGTCCCTACAATGCCAACACGTAATCTAAACATGATTTGTGGTTCAATTTCACTAATACATGGAGAATGTACATATAACAACATATTATACAACTACACGGTTCCACGAATTTGACCAAGTCGCAATTCCTACAGTGCACACCCAACTCCCGTCACCTAGCATGTACGTCACCTCAAAACAAAACACAAGACATGTAATACGGGATTTTTTACCCTCAGAACGAAATTTAGAACTGTTACTTACCTCAATACGAGCAAATCTCTACTCGAACACACCCTTGCCTCGCGAAACGGCCTTTGAATTCCTCTAATCTAGCCATAAAAAATGCGATAAAATCAATATGGACTAAAAGAATCAACTCCATAAGAAAATGCTAAGTTATTAATCAAAATCAAAAATCGGCTCAAAAGCTGGGCCTCGGGCCCACGTCTCCGAATTTGATAAAAGTCACAAAACCCGAAAGCCCACTCAACCACGAGTCTATCCATACCAAATTTATCAAAATCTGACACCAAATCATCATGAAAATCCCAAAATCAAACTCTCCAAATCCCTAGCCTCAAACTCCCAATCTATACAATAAATACACACAAACTTGGTGGGAAAATCAATGGGGAAGCAATAATATTGATCAAAAATAGGCACAATGGACTTACCTCAAGAATCCCCTCGAAAACCGTTTCACAAATCACCAAAATCGTGCTTGAAATGTTTGAAATGAAGCCAAAATCGCGAACCCTAGTTTTAATAATCTGCCCAGGCTTTTCGCACCTGCGGCCCTATATCCGCACATGCGGAACCGCTTCTACAGTAACTTCTCTGCTTCTGCAGAAATCACTTAAGTCCCACAAGCCCGCATCTGTGCTACATGTTCCACACATGAGGTACTGCTTATGCAACCTTCCATCCTCTTCTGCAGAAACATGCCTCTTCCTCAACTCCGCATCTGTAGAGCCTCGCTGGCACCTGCAGGCTCGCAGATGGGGTTAACCCCTCACACATGCGCCCAGCCCAGCCCAGCCCAGCTCCGCTTCTGCGAAAACCTAGCCGCATCTCCGGTATCGCAGGTGTGGCAATGACCTCTAACCTGCGATCTCTGCTCACCTCCTCCATGGCCGCTTCTGTGGTTCAACTCTATCTTCTGCGAGATCGCACCTGCGATCCGCACTCCGCAAGTGCGATTACACCAGAAGTTGGTGAGCTTCAGCACTTCCCTCAAACTTCAAATCGATCCATTAACCATCCGAAATCAACCTGAGGCCACCGGGACCTGAACCAAACATACCAACAGGTCCTAATCTACGATACAAATTTAGTTGAGCCCTCAAATCACCTCGAACAACATCAAAACGTGAATCGCACATACATTCAAGCCTAATGAACTTTAAACTCCCAATTTCTACAAACGATGCCGAAACCTATCAAATAGCATCCGATTAACCCCAAATTTTGTACACATATCAGTAATGACATTACGGACCTACTCCAACTTTCAAAATCAAAATTTGACCCCGATATCAAAAAGTCCACTCCTAGTCAAACTTTCAAAAAATTTCAACTTTCGTCATTTCAAGCCTAATTCCGCTATGGACTTCCAAGTCATTATTCAGACATGCTCCTAAGTCCTAAATCACCTGACAAAGCTAACATAATCATCAAAACTCCATTCCGGAGTTATTTATTCAAAGATCAGCATTTAGTCAATCACATGAACTTAAGTTTTCAACCTTGAGACTAAGTGTCTCATTTCATTTTGAAATAAGACCGGACCCGAACCGACTACCACAGTAAGTCACATAATTTCTATAAAGTATAAAATGAGCAATAAATGGGAGAACAGGGCTACAACTCTCAAAATGACCGACCAGGTCATTACACTTTTGAACCACTAAACTGGCGCTCAAACCCAGCATGTCATCATACATCTTTGTACTCTAACATCTTTGCCAATAAATGGCATCTCTAGTCTTTTGTTCAGTATGAATGCATACCTTTGATTCTCTAGTTTCTTCAGGGCTTTCCAGATTAATTGCCTCAATTTCATTTAAGTTAGGCTTAGGCTTATTCTCAAATTGTTCTAGTTCCATTTTTATTTCCTTAAAAGCCTAATATTCATTATACTCAACTTCTTGGTTCGTTACTTTGAGGTTAGACAGATTTTTAAGATCTAGGCATGAATTCCGCATGCATATCATATTTTTAAAGCCAGCATTAACGAAACTGAAAGTGAGAAGAAAATAACAAATATAGGGAAAGGAAAAGATAATTTTTACTATGAAAATAGAACTTCATTTCATTTAATTTGAAAGGATAGAAGGGTTAACATCAGAGAAAAGCAATTAAAGTAAAATATTGGGATTACAACCCTGTAGATAATCCAAATATAGAAAAAGTAACAAAACAGACTACCAAGACTCCTTTCTGTTGGGAAGAGGAGTTGCTTCCCAGTTGTTGAGCGAGGTATCTGAAGTTATCAATTGAATACTTGCACGACTAGGGCCCTCCCCAACTTGAACCATATGATCACATAGAACATCTCTTTGAGACCCTGGCAAACTTCATCAATATCATCCTGAGTAGAAGGATTTTAGACTTCTTCAAATTGTGACTTGACAAATGAGTAGGAAATGTGAGGGATCTGTTTGGACAAATTCCAACCATTCTTCTTATGGGCCTTGGCTATAACAGTTGGTGTTGGTTTAAAACCCAAGCCAATGGTTCCTTTCTTCGAAAAAAGAGCAACAAGGTTTACAATTCCTTGCAAAGAGGATCCTTATCATTTTTCTGGTTCATAGCCGTTCCTCAACATAAGTGTATCTACCATCATAGATTTGGTTGAAAGACGAGGATGCATAATGGGTTTTCCTTTGTCCAATTGGTCAACCTCAATCACCTCAAAGCCTGATATATGATGGGTTCACACATTTCTATGGCCTCGATTGTAATGACACAACCATTCATTTTGGACTTTGGCATTCCTTTAGGGAATTTAAGATCTTTAGAAGCTTCATATTATGCATCATGACTTGTGCTTAGGGTCTATTTTGGTTTTTCAGCGATTCAGGGTTGATTTGGAAGAATGATCCTTGTTTTAGAAGTTTTAGTGGTAAGGGTTGACCGGAGTTTGACTTTTGGGTAGACAACTCCGGAATGGTATTTTGATTATTCCAATAGCTTCATAAGGTGATTTTGGACTCAGGTGTATGTCCGTATTTGGATTTGGAGGTCCGTAGGTTGATTTGATGCTTTTTGGCGAATGTTGGAAAGTTTAAGGGTTGAAAGGTTGAGAGATTTAATCGGGAGTTGACTTTGTTGATATAAGGGTTAGATTGTGATTCCGGGAGTTGGTATAGGTCCATTGTTTGATTTTGGACTTGCATGCAAAATTTGAGGTCATTTCCGAGTTGAATTGATATGATTCGGCATGAGTTTTGGAAGTTGAAAATTCATTAGTTCATTAGGCTTGAATTGAGGTGAGATTCATAGTTTTTATGTTATTAGGTGTGATTTAAGGTCTCGAGAAGGTCCGTATTATGTTATGGGATTGGTTGGTATGATTGGACGGGGTCTCCGGGGACGCGGGTGCGTTTCGAATGGGCTAAGAGCCATTTTCACATATTTTGAATTGTTGGTTCTAATATCAGGTTTTCTTCATCGTGATCGCGACTAAGGAGTCACGTGCGCATAGTGTAATATGATGGAAGGAATTTTGTATATTGAGTTCGCGATGATGATCACGTGTTGCGATCGCGAATTGGAGACTGCGATCGCGTAGGAAACTTGTAGGGGTATCAGGAGATTGCTACCCACATTCACAAGAGAGACACCGCATTCGCGTAGGTTGCTGGTGATTGGGCATTGCAATTGCGACTGGCGTATTGTGTTTCCGAAGAGGAGATGAACAACTGGTCATCATTGTTCTTCGCGATCGCGTGGGTAATTCCGAGATCGTGATGTGTAATACCTCGGCAGACTTATAAGTACTCTATTTCAAGGGTTTTTGCTATTTTATCACTTTTTGATTTAATGAGCTCGGATTTGGGCTATTTGTGAGGGGATTTTCACGTTTTGGATTTGAGTAATTATTCTTGACTCGGATTTTGTTATATTTAATAATTCCATCCTTGTTTTTATCATTTAATTAGTGATTTGAATTGGAGAAATCTGGGATTTTAGTAAAACCTTTCTAAACATAAAATGCTGATTTGAATGTCGATTTAAGGTCGAAATTGGATGATTTTTGTATGGTTGGACTCGTTAACGGAATAGATGTTCGGATTTTTTTTTTGTTTTATCGTGTTCCGAGATGCGAGCTCAGGGTTGACTTTTTGGTTTTTATTAAAGATCAAAGTTGTATTATCCGGAATTGTTTCCAATAGCTTTTATTTATGATATGGAGTTATTTTGGATAGATTTTAGCCATCTGAAGGTTATTTCACACTGGAAGAGCTTTTTAGAGTACTGATTTAGCTTCTTTGAGGTAAGTTTATCGCCTAACTTTGTGTGGGAGAACTACCCCTTAGGATTTGGGTTGATTGTATTATTTGAATTATATGATAAACGTGTATGCGAGGTGACAGGTGTGTACAGGGGCTTATATATGGTATTTGACCGGTTAGACTCATAGGATTCCTTCATGCATTAATTGAAGTAACCATATCATCTTATATCTGATTTGTCAAGTTACTCTTATACGCTTAGTAGAAGTTGTTACATCTTTTATTGTCATGTTACCTCTTTTATTATGCAATTATTCTTATTTGAAGTTGTTATGACATGCTATCCCTTCGTTGTCGAGTTATTCTCATGCATTTAGACGTAGTTGCTATTTCATTCCACCTCTTTCATTGTTAGCTTATGTTATACACTAGAAGTTGAAGTTTCCATTTCATTGGAATACCTTCATTATTGAGTTTATTCTTAAGCAATTAATTGAAGTTCAAGTTATTGAGAGCCATTAACTTGTTTTGTTGAAGTTTTTGTTCAATGGAATATCTTTCACTGTTGAGTTATTTTCCCATTTCACTTTGTTGCTATTAAGATTCTTGTACACATCATGGTTGAGCCATGGGCAATGTGTTGTGGTGATTTCAGCAATGTTATTTTTTGAAAGGTTGTGGCCTATGGGTTCTTGTGGTACAAATTGATATGTCATGTTGTTGTGATGTAAGGACATGTGGATTTGGTATGTGGACTGATTGCTGCTATGTAGATCATTAGGGTAGCATCTCACTGTTGTTGATTGTGTAGAGTGATACGGGTTGCTATTGTGTTATTGTTTGGGCGGATTGATATATGTTGCTATTGTTTTATTGTCTGGGCGGAGTGATATGGGTGGATATTGTGTTAAATGTTTGGGCGGAGTGATATGGGTTGATATTGTGTTAAGTGTCTGGACAAAGTGATACGGGTGGCTATTATGATATTGTAAATACGGAGAAATAAGGGTGGATATGCCAGGGATGATATGTGATGGCATGGGGGCAAAATGTTGATGATATTTGTGTGATGGCGTAATTTTCAATGTGTGTGTCATGCACCTCACGTGACTTGTTGTGTTTATTCCAATTAGCTACTTGATGTTTTTGATATTACTTTTTTGACTTGGACTGTAATAGTACACTCGCACATGCATACACTATAGTATGCCATTTATACCAGTTCAAGATAAGGAAACTTGACATTTATTTATCATGCACATGTATTATTCTATATATTCTTTCAATGTGATATTGAGCTTGTGGTCACGCCAGACGGATTGGATATTGAGCATGTGATCATGCTTGGCTAATTCTGATATTGAGCATGTGACCACGCTGGCCGGATTGTGATAGTGAGCCTATGACCATGTCGAGCGTATTGAGATATTGGCACGTGAGTTGTCCATGTAGTCATGATTGATAATGTGGGCACAATGTGCCATGTGTATATGATTTATGAGTTTGGACTAGTGGCATGTGCTTTTGAGAAGTGGTACCTCGGGTAAGTAAACCTTGTGTTAGAATGGCTTGATTGTTTGGTTGTTATGTGTTTACCTTATTTGGTTTCACTAGTACTTTAACGGTGTCTGATTACTTTACTGTTTTTATCACAAGCTTATCCCTTGTTTCCATTTACTAATTTTTGCTTCCATTATTAGGTTTATACTTATATACTGCACATGTTATTATTTCTAGTAGGCGTCTCGACTTGTATCTCGTCACTACTCCACTGAGGTTTGTCTTGATAGATACTGGGTACCGATTGTGGTGTACTCATGCTACTATTCTACACCTTTTTTGTGTAGATCCATGTATTGGAGATAATAGACTCAGGTGCAGTTAGCTTCTTGATAGTAAGGATTCAAGGTAAAGCTGCTTGGTTTTTGTAGTCCCTTGGATGGATTCACACCCTGATATATGATGGATTCACACCATGATATATGATGGATTCACACCTTTTGTTGGCCTCGATTGTAATGACCCGATCGATCATTTTGGGATTTGGAACTCCGTTCGGTTGTTTAACATCTTGAGAGGCTTCATATTATGTATTATGACTTGCGTGTTTGGTCAGTTTTGGTTTTTGAGCGATTTGGGGTTGATTTGAAAGAATGATCTTTGTTTTAGAAGCTTTAGTGGTAAGGGTCCACCGAAGTTTGACTTTTATGTAGGCGACTCATGAATGGTGTTTTGATGATTCAAATATCTTCGTAAGATTATTTTGGACTCAGATGTATGTCCGGATTTGGATTCGGAGGTCTGTAGGTTCATTTGATGCTTTTTGGTGAATGTTGGAAAGTTTAAGGTTTGGTAGGTTGAGAGATTTGACCGGGAGTTGACTATGTTGATATCGGGCTCGGATTGTGATTCCGAGAGTTGGTATAGCTCCATTGTTTCATTTGGGACTTGCATGAAAAATTTGAGGTAATTTCCGAGTTGAATTGATATGATTCGGTATGAGTTTTGGAAGTTGAAAATTCATTAGTTCCTTAGGCTTGAATTGAGGTGCGATTTATAGTTATGATGTTGTTAGGTGTGATTTATGTTCTCGGTCAGGTCCGAGTTATGTTATTGGATTTGTTGGTATGATTGGACGGGGTCCCGAGGGACTCGGGTATGTTTTGGATGGGCTACAAACCATTTTCAAATATTTTGAACTATTGGTTCTGATATCTGGTTTTATTTATCGCGATCTCGACTAAGGAGTCGCGTGCATGTAGTGTAATATGTCGGAAGGCATTTTGTACATTGCGTTCGCAATGATGATCATGTGTTCGCAAAGCTTAGGAGTTGTAGCCTTTGCAATCGCAAATTGGAGACTACGATTGCGTAGGAAGCTTGTAGGGGTAGCAGAAGATTGTTATCCACATTCGCGAGAGAGACACCACATTCGCGTAGGTTGCTGGAGATTGGGCATTGCGTTTGCGACTGGCGTATCACGTTTGCGAAGAGGATAACTACAGCTGGTCATCATTGTTCTTCACGATCACATGGGTATTTCCGCGATCGTGATCTGTAATATCTGGGCAGACTTATAAGTACTCTATTTTGAGGGTTCTTTGCCATTTCATCACTCTTTGAGTTAGAGAGCTCATATTTGGGCTATTTTGAGGGAATTTTCACGTTTTGGATTTGAGAAATTATTGGTGACTCAGATTTGGTTATATTTCATGATTCCATCCTTGTTTTTAACAATTATTTAGTGATTTGAATTGGGGAAATCAAGGAGTTTAGTAAAACCTCTATAAACATAAAATGATGATTTGAAGGCTGATTTGAGGTCAGAATTGGATGATTTTGGTATGGTTGGACTCGTTAACGGAATGTGTGTTCGGATTTTTTTGGTTTTGTCAGGTTCCGAGGTGCGGGCTCGGAGTTGACTTGTTGGTTTTTATTAAAGATCAAAGCTTTATAATCCGGAATTATTTCCTATAGCTTTTATTTATGATATTAAGTTATTTTAGCTATATTCGAGCCATTTGGAGGTTGTTTCACACGCGAAGGGCTTTTAGAGTACTGTTTTAGCTTCTTTGAGGTAAGTATATTGCCTAACTTTTTGTGGGAGAACTACCCCTTAGGATTTGGGTTGATTTTATTATTTAAATTATGTGAAAGACGTGTATGCAAGGTGACAGGTGTGTACATGGTCTTATATGTGGTATTTGTCCGGTTAGACTCTTGGATTCCTTCATGCATTAATTGAAGTTGTCATATCATCTTATATCCGATTTGTCAAGTTACTCTTCTATGCTTAATTGAAGTTGTTACCTCTTTTATTGTCATGTTACCTCTTTTATTGTGGAATTATTCTTATTTGAAGTTGCTATTACATGTTATCCCTTCGTTGTCGACTTACTCTCATGCATTTAGACGTAGTTGCTATTTCATGCCATCTTTTTCATTGTTAACTTATGTTATACACTAGAATTTAAACTTTCTATTTCATGGGAATACCTTCATTATTGAGTTTATTCTTAAGTAATTAATTGAAATTGAAGTTATTGAGAGCCATTAACTTGTTTAGTTGAAGGTTTTGTTCAATGGAGTATGTTTCACTGTTGAGTTATTTTCCCATTTCACTTTGTTACTATTGAGATTCTTGTACACATCATAGTTGAGCCGTGTGCAATGTGTTGTGGTGATATCAACAATCTTATTTTGGGAAAGGTTGTGGCCTATGGGTGCTTGTGGTACGAATTGATATGTCATGTTGTTGTGATGTTAGCACATGCAGATTTGTTGTATGGACTGATTGTTGCTATGTAGATTATAAGGGTGGCATCTTACTGTTGTTGATTGTGCAGAGTGACTCAGGTAGCTATTATGCTATTGCCTGGGCGGAGTGATACGGGTGGATATTGTGTTAAATGTCTGGGCGAAGTGATATAGGTGGATATTGTGTTAAATGTCTGGGTGGAGTGCTACGAGTGGCTATTATGATATTGTCAATACGGAGAAATAAATGTGGCTATGTCAGGGATGATATGTGACGACCTAGGGGCAAAATGTTGATGATATTCGTGTGATGGCATGAACTTCATTGTGTGTGTCATGCACCTTACGTGACTTGTTGTGTTTATTGCAATTAGCTACTTGATGTCTTTGATATTACTTTTTGACTTGGACTGTAATAGTACACTCGCACGTACATAGACTGTAGCATGTCATTTATAACTATTCAAGATAAGGAAACTTGACATTCATTGATCATTCACATGTATTCTTGTATATATGCTTTCAATGTGATATTGAGCATGTGACCACGTTAGACGGATTTGGATATTGAGCCCGTGATCATGCCGGGCGAATTATGATATTGAGCATGTAACCACGCTGGCCAGATTTTGATAGTGAGCCTGTGACCATGTCGAGCGGATTGAGGTATTGGCACGTGAGTTGTCCATGCGGTTGTGATTGATAATGTGGGCACAAGGTGCCATATGTATATGATTTATGCTTTGGGACCTGTGGAATGTGGTTTTGATGAGTGGTACCTTGGGGTGGTTTTGTTGTAAACCTTGTGTTAGAATGACTTGATTGTTTGGTTGCTCTGTGTTTACTTTATTTGGTTGCACTGGTACTTTAACGGTGTTCTGATTACTTTACTGCTTTTATCACATGCTTATCCCTTGTTTCCATTTACTAATTTTTGCTTTAATTATTAGCTTTATACTTATATACTGCACATGTTATTATGTCTAGTAGGTGTCTCAACTTGTATCTCGTCACTACTACACCAAGGTTAGTCTTGATATTTACTAGGTACCGATTGTGGTTTACTCATGCTACTCTTCTGCACATTTTTATGTAGATCCAGGTATTGGAGATATTAAACTCAGGGAGAGTTAGCTTCTTAATAGTGAGGATTCAAGGTAGAGCTGCTTGGTCGTCTGAGTCCCTTAGATGGATTCACACCCTAATATATGATGGATTCACACCCTGATATATGATAGATTCACACCTTGATTTATGATGGATTCACATATTTCGTTTGCCTCGATTGTAATGACCCTATCGATCGTTTTGGGCTTTGGCATTCTGTTCAGTTGTTTAAGGTCTTGAGAAGCTTTATATTATGTATTATTGCTTGCTTTAATGGTCAGTTTCGGTTTTCGAGCGATTCAGGGTTGAATTGGAAGAATGATCCTTATTTTAGAAGCTTGAGGGTAAGGGTTGATAAAAGGTTGACTTTTGTGTATACGACTATAGAATGGTGTTTTGATGATTCCAATACCTTCGTATGGTGATTTTGGACATAGGTGCACCTATGTCCGGGTTTGGATTTGGAGGTTCGTAGGTTGATTTGATGCTTTTTGGCGAATGTTAAAAGTTTAAGGTTTGGAGGGTTGAGAGGTTTCACCAGGAGTTGACTTTGTTGATATCGGGCTCGTATTGTGATTTCGGAAGTTGGTATAGCTCCGTTGTTTCATTTGGGACTTGCATGCAAAATTTAAGGTCATTTCCGAGTTGAATTTATATGATTCGGCGGGAGTTTTGGAAGTTTAAAATTAATTAATTCAGTAGGCTTGAATTGAGGTGCAATTCGTAGTTTTGATGTTGTTTGGTTTGATTTAAGGCCTCGAGCAGGTCCGCGTTATGTTATGGGATTGGTTGGTCTGATTGGACAAGGTTCCGGAGGAATCAGGTGTGTTTCAAATGGGCTACGAGCCATTTTCTCATGTTTTGAACTGTTTGTTCTGATATCTGGTTTTCTTCACCACGATCGCGACTAAGGAGTCGCGTACACGTAGTGTTATATAGCAGCATGCATTTATGTACATTGTGTTCACGATGATGGTCACGCATTCGTGAAGCTAGGGAGCTGTGACCATTGAGATCGTGAAGTGGAGACCGTGTTCGCATAGAAAGGAAGCTGGTAGGGGCATCAGGAGATTGTTATCCGCGTTCGCAAGAAAGACATTACGTTCACGTAGGTGCTGGAGTTTGGGCGTCGGGTTCGCAACTAGCGTATCGCGTCGCGAAGAAGAGCTCAGCAGCTGGTCATCATTGTTCTTCGCGTTATCATGGGTATTTTTGCGATCGTGTTGTGTAATACCTGGGCAAACTTATAAGTACTCTATTTCAAGGGCTTTTGCTATTTTATAACATTTTGAGTTAGAGAGCTCGGATTTAAGTAATTTTGTTGAGGATATTCATGTATTGGATTGGGATAAGTATTCTTCACTCGGATTTGGCTATATTTCTTGATTCCATCCTTGTTTTAATCATTTAATTAGTGATTTGAATTGCAGAAATTGGGGATTTTAGTAAAAATATTTTAAAACATAAAATGATGATTTGAAGGCCGATTTTAGGTCGGAATGGGATGATTTTGGTATGGTTGGACTCGTATCAGAATGGCCGTTTGGATTTTGTTGGTTTTGTGAAGTTCTGAGGTGCGGGCGCGGGGTTGAATTATTAGTTTTCATTAAACATCGAAGCTTTATTATCCGGAATTGTTTCCTATGGCTTTTATTTATGATATTAAGTTACTTTTCGCTAGATTCGAGCCATCCGGAGGTTGTTTCAGCAGAAGGGCTTTTCAGAGTATTGATTTAGATTCTTTGAGGTAAGTATCTTGCCTAACTTTGTATGGGGGAACTACTCCTTAGAATTTGGGTTCATTGTATTATTTGAATTATGTGGAAGACATGTACGCGAGGTGACGAGTGTGTACACGGGCTTATATGTGGTATTTGACCGTTTAGACTCCTATACTGCTTTCATGCATTAATTGAAGTTGGCATATCATATTGTATTCTATTTGTCAAGTTTACTCTTATATACGTAGTTGAAGTTGTTACCTCTTTTATTGCCATGTTACCTCTTTTATTGTCCAATCATTCTTATCTGAAGTTGTTATTACATGATATCCTTTCCGTTGTCGAGTTAGTCTCATTTATTTAGTCGTAGTTTCTATTTCATGCCAACTCTTTCATTGTTAGCTTATGTTATACACTAGAATTTGTGGTTGCCATTTGATGGGAATACCTTCATTTTTGAGTTTATTCTTAAGAAATTAATTGAAGTTGAAGTTGTTGAGAGCCATTAACATGTTTAGTTAAAGTTGTTGTTCAATGGAGTATCTTTCATTGTTGAGTTAAGTTTACCATTTCACTTTATTGCTATTGTGATTCTTGTACACATCATGGATAAGCCGCGGGCTATGTGTTGAGGTGATATCGATATTGTTGTTTTTGGGAAAGGTTGTGGCCTATGTGCGCTTGTGGTACGAAATGATATGTTGTGTTGTTGTGATGTTAGCACATGTGGATTTTTTGTGTGGATTGATTGTTGTTATGCGGAGCTTAAGGGTGGCATGTCACTGTTGTTGATTATATTGAGTGATATGGGTGGCTATTGTGTTATTGTCTGGGCGGAGTGATACGAGTGACTATTGTTTTATTGTATGGGCGGAGTGATACGGGTGGCTATTGTGTTAAATGTCTAGGTGGAGCGATATGGGTGGCTATTATGATATTGTCAATATGAATAGAAAAGGATGGTTATGTCAGGGATGATATGTGACGACTTGGGAGGGTAATGTTGATGATATTCGTGTGATGGCATGATATTCCTTGTGTGTGTCATGCACCTTACTTGATCTGTTGTGTTTTTAACAATGAGCTACTCAATGTCCTAGATATTACTTGTTGGACTATAATAGTACACTGTAACATGCCATTTATACCAGTTCAGGATAAGGAAACTTGACATTAATTGATCATGCACATGTATTCTTGTATATATTCTTTCAATGTGATATTGAGCTTGTGGCCATGCCAGATGGATTGGGATATTGAGCCTATGATTATGCCAGGGGAATTGTGATATTAAGCCTGTAACCACGTTGGCCGGATTGTGATAGTGAGCCTGTGACCATGCCGAGCGGATTGAGGTATTGTCACGTGAGTTGTCCATGCGGTTGTGATTGATAATGCGAGCACAAGGTGCCATGTGTATATGATTTATGATTTAGGACTCGTGGTCTATGGTTTTGAGGAGTGGTACCTCGGGGTGGGTTTTTTGTAAACCTTGTGCTAGAATGGCTTGATTGTTTGATTGTTCTGTGTTTACCTTATTTGGTTTCACTGGTACTTTCACGGTGTTCTGATTACTTTACTGTTTTTATCACACGCTTATCCCTTGTTTCTGTTTACTAATTTTTGCTTCCATTATTAGCTTTATATTTATATACTTCTACTTTGGCACTTACTAGGTACCGATTGTGGTGTACTCATGCTACTCTTCTACACATTCTTGTGCAGATCCAAGTATTGGAGATAACAGACTCAGGTGTAGAGTTAGCTTCTTGATCGGGAGGATTCAAGATAGAGCTGCTTAGTCGTCGTAGTCCGTTGGAGTACTTTTCCTGTTAATTGTACTATTAACTCGCTATCCGAATAATAGTATATTTTGGTTTGGAGATATCTCTATGTATTCAGTTAGAGTTCGTGACTCTGTACTACCTAGTTTTGGGAGAATTGTTGTGATTATTGTTGCGTAGGCTTGTATCACCTTTGTTTCGGTATTTATATTAAACTCCTCTTTAATAATATCATGTAAATTGGTTAAAATGTAGTAATTGATTGGCTTACCTAGTTCTAGAGACTAGGTGCCATCACGATCCTTAAGGTAGGATTTAGGGTCGTTACATCGATATATGGAATGGACGGGTCTATATAAATAGATGGATCGTCCTCCCAATGAACAACAATTTCTTGTCTGTCATATTCAAATTTAACCCTCTGATGTAGAGTAGATGGTATAGCTCTTGCCAGATGGATCCACGACCTTCCCAGAAGAAAATTATAGGAAGTTTCCATATCCAACACTTGAAAGACAACGTTAAAATCAACCGGGCTGATTGTCACGGTGAGTTTGATCCATCAGTTTCTCTTCTTGACCCATCAAAAGGTCTGATGCTGACATTGCTAGTCTGAATTCTATTAGTGTTAATGTTCAGCTTTTGCAGAGTATAAAGAGGTCATACATCTACACTTAAGCCTCCGACAATCATGACTCAGTTTATATAGTGCCCTTCACATTTGACCATAAGATGCAAAGCTCTATTGTGCCCAGCCCATTCATCGGGAAAATCATCATTGCTAAAAGTAACTCTATTTATATCAAAGAACCTTTCAGTCATTTTTCTAGTTCATTCACCGTTGTCTTTTCCGAGACATAGGCCTCGTTCAGAATTTTAATCAACACAGCGATGCTTTTCCGAATGCAAAAGCAAAGATAACAAATATATCTGAGCAGGAGTTTTCCTTAGTTGGTCAATGATTGAGTAGTCTTGAACTTTCACCTTCTTGAGGAATTCTTCTACTTCTTTTTCTGCAATGGGTTCTTTTACAGGCAAATGACTCTCTCTGACTTACTTAGGTTTTCTCAATTTCTATGGTGAGTAGCACCTTCCAGAATGGGTCAAGCACCCCATTTCATCTGTTTCTTCAACTATTTCCATTGATAGTCTTGTTATAATTCCAAGGAATAGCTATTGTGTTTTCCACTGGGAGTTGTGCAATAGGTCAGATCATGACTGGCTCTATTATATTTCTCAAACCATTATTCAGAACGTTCTTTTGAATGCCCCCAGAGATGTATAGTTTTGGCCAACCCAATTGAACGTCAACCATTTTTGTTCTTCAAGGGAAATAGAGAATCATTTTTCCAAAGCCTGCCGAGTTCAATTTAGAACTCACACCTTTCCCAATCAACGGTGCCAATTGTGGCGGGCTTACTATCACTTTAGGTTCTTGCTCTATGGTTCCAACAACCGTCTCTACCTTGCCAGACTGCTTATAATCCCGATAATCAAAGATCACTCCAATGAAATGTGAATGTTTATGAGCTAGTAGTGGATTGATTTTTATATTAGGGGTATCATCATTGTTTGTCACCACAATTTCCTTTGCTTCAATCAAATCCTCACTAGCTTTCAGTAAAGTCCAACAATGTTAGAGTGATAGTGACATCTAGCATATTATTCACAACCTTTTGAATTTGGATTCACATAACGCATCATTATATGTTCAATCAACCGCAACCTCATCATTTTTCGTAATAGGCTTGTATACAATTCTCTAATTGGGGTGAACTCTTTCTTTGGCTCTTATTCTCTCACATATGTCTAGGATGAGGATTATATGGCACCTGAAAATTTGATTGAAGTTGACAGTAGCCTTGTGGAACCGGTGCCCGCCATTGTTGGCGTTTGGGAGGCCTAGCATAAGATCGAGCTTTAAACACTGTGTATTGTTCCGGGGGAACTGAGTACCTGGGACTTGAGGTGGATAGTAATGTTCAGAATAATTGGATTGCCCTTGTTGGAATTACACATAAAATGGGCCATTCCTCTTTGAACTTCCCTAAACCCATATACCATCATGGATCCTTCCTCCTTCTTTTCTTGATTTCCAAAACAGCATGAACCCCTTTGAATTACTTGTGTGGTCACCTTAAGGGCTTCCAGACTCATAATTTTTTTTCCTGACTTCATGCCATTCTCAACTATTTCTCCATTCTTAATCACCACAGTGAAAGGTTTGCCAATGGCGGCTAACATGTAATGGAGGTAATCAAGATCATGAGATTGGAGAAAATAGTCAATCATCTCCATTTCTTTCATTGGTTGGTTGACCCTAGAAGCCTGCTCCCTCCATTTAATTGCATATTCTCGGACGATTTCTGTCGGTTTCTTCTTTATGTATGTCATGCCCAAAACCTGGAGAGGCATGGCTAGCACCCAGTGTTGTACTGGCCCGAGCAAACCAATCTATAAGTCATAATCGTTCGACAAAAACTAGAACATACATAGTCCGACTTGGTTGAACTCATTTTTTCGGTACCTAACATGGTCCAACATGGTCACAACTCGTAATGTATAACTTATAAGTGGGAAACCGCTATATCAGCGAGCCATCTTGCTCAAAACATGACTACGCACGGGCTTTCAAGGCCTATGTCATACTGTACATCATGAACCTATGTCTATAAGTCTGTAGCAAAACTCTGACATTGGGACTTATAGACTCGGTAGTACTCTGAATGAAGTGGAGTCTTACCGATACTTCACTGAATGCTAACCTTGTCTACTATGAGGGCTCGCCAAACTAATTACCTAAAACGGGCATAAATGTAGCGTCCACAACAAAAAGGACGTTAGTAGGAATAATGTAATGAGTATATAATGCAGAACTGAAACATAACAATAAGGCAACATCAATGAGAGAGATATAAGAATCAACCTGAACCTCTAAAATGGCACTGGGGCCATGGTATTCATACTAATTATACTTAAACATTTAATGCCACTATTTGGGAATAATATCAATATCGTAACATGACTTCCCAACTGATCAGTGGTAAATGCCCGACTGAGAGTAGCGTGGTGGCAAATGCATGACTGCCCGACCGCCCGTAGTTTGGTGGTAAATGCGTAACTGCCCAATTGGTTGTCGCTCGATAGTAAATGCATGACTACCCGACCGGTCGCAGCTTGGTGGTAAATGCGTAACTGCCCAACCGGCCGTAGCTCGGTGGTAAATGCATGACTGCCTGACTGGCCATAGCTCGGTGGTAAATGCGTAACTACCCAACCAGCGGTAGCTCGATGGTAAATGCATTACTGCCCGACCGGCCATAACTCAGTGGTTAATATGTAACTTTCCAACCGGTCATAGCTCGATTTACAGTCAACATAATAGAGTTTGAATCCAATATATTCTTCATCATTCTTCTTACAATATCAATAATATTATACGTATGTTTACCACGTCATTTTTATCCCAAAACATCAGAAGAATAATCTTCAAAAATAGTCCACATGCCTAGCAGCTTAACCTTTATCGTCAATCTCTTATTCTTCATGTTTTCTTCTTCAATCAACTTAATTAACACATAGAAAATCTTAGTAAAATCAGTCATAACATAATCAAATTATTTCTCATAATTTTCAGCCACAACAAATCATATATATAGCGTCAACACAATCCACAAAAAAAGATAATAATTCCTTATGCCATATCAATTACTATTAACAATTCCTTATGCCATATCCACAAGATTAACATTAAGCACAACCAAGAACATGATTGAATTAACTTAGGCAGTAGAATCAACCTGAAATCCCCAGCTGGTGTTGCTAACAATAACCATTCAATTACACCACAACCCTAGGACTATTATTCTCTTCTTGAATCAACGTTTGGTGTTGAAATATTGTGTATTCACTTTGGAATTACCATTGAAACTTGGGATTATGTTTAGGAGGGTTAGGAGGAGTGCAGGGACGAAGGTGAGTCAAAATATGAGACATAAATGTCGTCCAAATAGTTTTTAAAGTGAAGTAGGTCGACCACCGCCTAAGTGGTCCCATTAGGAGCTGCTTGCACAGTCTCGCAAAAATGCGAATATCTCACTTCTCCGATATCGTATTGACGAACGATTTAATGCATTAGAAAGTAGATATATATTCAATTTGGTAGGTGGATAATCCCGTAATTCTATGTGTATTGATAGAAAATCGCAGTGACATTAAACTCAAATTTCAGTATAATTTACGAACCCAACTTGTGACAACTTTCGTCGACATTTGTTCCACAACTCGCTTGACTTAAACTTAACACACAATAATTATACGACTAAAATACCTCATTAAATCACGTTTTTATCATTTTAATCACCCTAGTCTCACCCCAAAAGTTGGGCTTATAACATTCCCAATTTGTCAACTTTCGACGAAACTTATTTTCTTCGATTCATTTAGCTTCTAAACTTTCCTACCCTCTTGGTAATTGAAGTTCATGATCTTAAATATTTGTAACCTACAAGGTAACATGACTAACTTACTTTATGTACTTTCAAAGATGATCTCATTTTTAGCTTAAATCAATTGACTTACGACGTACTTTTACTTAGGAAAGCATGGGTTGTAACATTATTCCTCCCTTTGGAACGTTCATTCTCGAATATTGGCTGATGCTCTTGTTAGTCTCATAAAACTACAACTCTTATGAATACTTTAATATTGTACTTGCCATATAGGCAACTGTTTTGTGAATTAATCTAAAGGGCAGGGCATTCCCCCACTTAGGCCTCTTTCTCACGCCACGACCTGTGGTTGTAATTCTCCCTATCTCATAACTGTTGCTACCTTTTTTCATGAAGCTTGTATGACTCTGTCCTTATGCATATGCCTAGGCGACTCTTATCTCCCTTTTCCTCCAACTTTTAGCCAATCTCTAGGCCTCGCATTGCGAACATATACAGAACTATGACAAGTGGTTCCTCTAGGCATCCGTAGGTGTAATCAAAATCTTTGTTTGTTTCTTCGTTGAACTTACAAATATTGTTATATTTTATTTCATATCCTCGGTTATCTATCCTTATGGCTTTGTTGCATCTAGGTAGGTCATACAATACCACAACACTTACTCTATTTTATTATTATCGAGATATGCTACCCAACTCTAGGTTACTCTCTCTGTGCTTATCCTATATGTATAAATCTAAGCCCTTTAATGCTTCCTCAATACTGTGCATCTTAAGAATGCCAGCCTAATCTCATCTCATACTTTAGAACTTTTATCCATCTATTGTTAATTCACCTTAATGTTTCACATATGTGCATCTATTGTTTGATGTTTCACACATGTGTTTATAGTTTTATGACATATGAGGTTGATTAGTTTCATTCCGAGAAGATTTTGGGTTGATTTAGACCCTTTAATTATTGAGTTAGAAGCTTAAGTTAGAAATGTTGACCAAACTTTGACTTTTGTGATAACAACCTCGTAGTGGTGTTTTTATGGCTCCGAAAGCTTGGGCGTATACCCGGAATGGAATTCAGAAGTCCGTAGGTTGATTTGTGTTGTTTTGCCGAAATTTGGCAATTTGAAGTTGAAAAGTTTGACCGTAGATTGACTTTTTAGCTATCGGGCTCGGAATTTTATTATGGTACTTGGAATAGGTCCATTATACTACTTAGAACTTGTATTCAAAATTTGGAATCCTTTTGAGTTGAATTGATAGGATTCGAACGCTTAGTCATAATTCTAGTAGTTTTAGAACTTTACTTTGAAATTCATGCATTTTAGTATTTGATTCATAGTTCTAAGTGTTATTTTTATGTTTCGATTATGCGAGCGCATTCGTATAATATTTTTAGTCTTATGTATATGTTTGGTTTGGAGCCCCGGGGGCTTGGATGAGTTTAGGACATGTTTTGGACTGAAAATTGAATTATTGGTGTTGTTGGTGCTCTGTTATCGCATTGCGAGCACTAGCCTCACAATTGCGAAGGTGACCGAGGGCTCTCTGATGTCCCAAATATGACTTCCCCTTCGCATTTGTGAAGTCAGCATGCCTGAGGGCTGGTTCGCATTTATGAGCAATTGGTCGCATTTGCGATAGTAGACAGCTTCACAATTGCGACTTCTATGGAGGTTCTCAGGGTTTGCAAATGCAATCCCTGATTCACAATTATGAGGGTTCCCAAATGCAAACAATGTGTCGCAAATCCGACATCTGTAGTTGGTCATAAGGGCTGGGAGACATGATTTTGCAACATATTCTGTTATTTTAGAACCCTATACTCCATAGGAGGCGATTTAGAGATGGGATTTTCATCTACAAACATTGGGTAACTGATTCTAATCAATTTCAAACTATATTTCCTTAATATATCTTTATATTTAACAGCAAAATCGTGTGAATCAAAGTGAGAATTTGTGAAACTTTGTCAAGTTTTTGAAAAATAAGAATTTGAGTTTTGAGAGTCGATTTGGACTCGGATTTTGAAACAAATCATATATATGAACTCGTGGGGTTATGGGTAGTCAAAATCTACCCTTGGACAAAGGTTTTGATCGGGCGAGCTCCGAGTTAAGTTTTATTGACTTTTTGGGAAAAGGGTAAAGATCATAACTTTATCTATTGTAATTGTTTCCCTTGCATTGTTTGATGATATTAAGTCAATTTTGGTAAGATTTGAGCTGTATGGAGGCAGAATTTAGGGGAAAAGCTATTTTTGAGGGTTGAGTTAGTCTAGTTGAGGTAAGTATCTTGCCTAACTTTGTGTGGGAAAACTACCCCTTAAGATTTAGGATTAATTATGTCATTTGTGCTATGTGGAAGCCATGTACGTAAAGTGACGAGTGGGTACACAGGTTTTATGTGGTATTTTACCGGTTTAGGCTATTTAGACCCTTTTCATGCTTTAATTAAATTGTCATATGAAGTTCTAAATTCTCAAGTCAATGTACTCTTACTTGTGTTAGTCTATCCTTACATGCCTTAAATGACTTTGTTAAAACTTGTTCTACATCTTACTTGATATTTTGCTCTTATGCTTTACTTGAAGTTGTTGCCTTTTTCATTGTTACATGTTACCTCTTCCATTATTGACTTATCATTATTTGAAGTTGTTGCCTCTTTCATTGTTGCATGTTGTCTATTCTATTGTTGATTTATCAATATTTGAAGTCATTGTTACATGTTACCCCTTCCATTGTTGACTTATCCTTATTTGAAGTTATTGTTACATGTTGTCTCTTCCATTGTTGATTTATCATTTTTTGAAGTCATTGTTACATGTTATCTCTTTCATTGTTGATTATCCTTTTTTAAATTCATCGATACATGTTATCTCTTCCATTGAGAGTTATTCTTATTTAATATAGTAGTTATACGTTATCTCTCTCATTGTTGAGTTATTGGTGTTGAAGTTGTGAAAGTCGTTATCACATTGAGGCAAAGTTATTAATTGTTGAGATAACCTTCTTGTTGAGAAATTTACATTCATTGTTATTGTTGATATTCTTGTATACATTATGGTTGATCCATGGGCTATTATTATGGAAACATTGATATTTTTTATGATTGGCAAGTTATGACATATGGGCACGTGTGGTGCGAGTTGTTATTTTGATGTAATATTGATGTGCATGCGGCGGCATAATGTGGAACTTATGTATGTGTTGGTTGTAAGAGAATTACTTGAAGCCATGCGGCGTCATAAGGTGGGCTAAAGTGTGGGTAGCTATTTCGGGAAAAATCTTTTCAAAACTGTTTAAATGTAAGGCTCACGCGCCGCTATAACAAAAGATTGAGAATGAAATTGAGAAATGTGAATATGAAGCGGTACCTCGATTGTGATTCCTTTTGTATACGATGAGGTACCTCGGTTGTGATTCTTGTTGTGTACGAGGCAGTACCTCGTTGGTGATTCTTGTTGTTTATCTCATGTTGTAAAGAGTTATTAGTAAAACACTTCTTGTTTCTTTTATTCTTCCTTGCCTTATCAGTTTGGATCCGTATTTGACTATGGTGGTTCTCTTTAATTGCTTCCTTTATGTTATCTCTATGCTTACGATTCCGGCATTAGTCTATGTTATTAACTTGTTTCGTATAAGTTATTTATGTGCCTTCCATTACTTCTCGTTATTATGTTTTCATTATATTTATTATGTTATCTCTATGCTTACAATTCCGGTATTATGTTTATTATATCTTGATCTGGTCTCGTCACTACTCTACCAAGGTTAGGCTTGATACATAATGGGTACCGTTGTGGTGTAATCATACTACTCTTCTACATATCTTTTATGCAGATCTAGGTACGTCTGCTCGTGCTGGATGTTAGTGATTGGTTGTAGATGATTTCCTGGAGACCTTAAGGTATACTTGCTCGACGTCCGTAGTCCTTTGAGTCATCTTCCTTTATAATTTTTTTCTATTGTATTTTTCATTCAGACAGTGATGTAGTAGACATTCTAGTTTATTATGTCAAGCTTATGACTCAGTTCCATCTGTTTTAGGAAGTGTGTTGTTGAGATCCTATTTAAGGTTATATGCGTTCATTAGTCTTGTTTTAGTTTTTCTGGTAATTATTTATGTCAGGTTATTGTTAAATGTTAGTCTTACTTAATCTTAGAGACTAGGTGCCATCACGACATCCTAAGGAGAGAAATTGGGGTTGTGACAAGTTAGTATCAGATCTCTAAGTTCATAGGAGTTATGAGCCATAAGGAGGTTTAGTAGAGTCTTGCAGATCAGTACGGAGATGTTTGTACTTGTCTTCAAGAGGCTACGAAATTGTTAGGAAAACTCCACTACTTTGATACCTTATAATGCGAATTAGTTGACATCGAAAACTAAATCTTTGACTTTCTATTCTCTCACAGTTGGTGAGGACACGCACTGCTGGATACAACTATCAAACACCCACGGGGCACGTGATGCAGTGAGAGCACCTGCCTGAACTGCGACAGAGGATCTGCTAGTGGCTCCAACTGGGGGACTGGCACCCGAGGCACCTTTTGCCACCCCCTGCACTTCAGGAGAGCCTCACACAGTTCTTGAGCATGTTCGGTACCTTAGCTCAGGCGGGGTTGATTCCACTTGCACCAACCAAATCTCAGGCTGGGGAAGGAGCTTAGAGTCCCATGGCCCGTACTCTAGAGCAGCAGGTCCATATTGATTAGGTCCTAGAGGTTGTGGCAACACAACCACTTATTCCGGTTCATCCCAAGGTTAGGGCAGGGGCATCTGAGGAGGAGCAGCTAAGACTTACGATGTTCAAGAAGTATCATCCTCCTACTTTTAGTGGCTTAGCTTCTGAGGATGCACATGATTTTCTAGAGAAGGGCCACCATATTCTCTGCACCGTGGGTATTGTGGAGACGAGCGGAGTTGCTTTCACTACATTCTAGCTGTGAGGAGCAACATATAAGTGGTGGCGGGTTTACGAGGAGGGTACCCCAGCCGACGCAACTTCACTTAGATGGATTCAATTTTCAGAGATGTTTTTGAAAGAGTTTATTCCCCTGACCCTTCGAGAACCATGGCGCGTAAAGTTTGAGAAGCTGCCATCTTTCCGAGTGTGCTGCCAGATTCAGTGATTTGTACAAAGATGCACCTACTTTGGTTTCTACAGTTAGGGACGAGTCCGCCGATTCAGCATGGCTCGAGAGTTGGAGACAGATACTTCATATCAGCAGGTGGTAGAGATCGCACAGAGTTTGGAGAGTATGTGGAGCCGGGAGAGAGAGGACAGGGAGGCCAAAAGGCCTCGAGGTATTGGAGGATTTAGTGGTGGGCACGCTGCATCTACAACCCGTCATGGTAGCGTCTTTGTGAGCCGTCCAGTTCACTCAACACTTCCAACTTCTAATGGTGCTCCGGTTATCCCGAGGTCTCACATTGCACACTTTGCTCAGCCACTTTCTAGTGCACCTCCTACACAGGGTGCCTTCAGCGGTCAGTCCGGCTGACCAGGCCCGAGCCAGTCCCAACAGTCATGCCCACCAAGAGCTTACTTTGTGTATGGTGATACCCGTCATATGGTTAGAGACTGCCCTACACTCAGGGGGTGCACCTTCAAAGACTACTCAGGCTCTACGAATTCAATCAGGTCCACAGAATTCCCAAGCCATGGTTGCTTCCCGAGTTTTTGCTCCACCCGCACAGCCAGATAGGGGTAGGGGACGGGCGGGTAGAGGTCGCCCTAGAGGGCAAGGCAAGGAAAGATTATATTCTTTTTGGGGTAGGATGAAGGTAGTCGCATCGGACGTAGTCCTCACAGGTATGGTTTCGGTTTATCATAGAGATGCATCAGTCTTATTTGATCCGGGATCCACTTATTCATATGTGTCATCTTACTTTGCTCCGTATTTTGACATATCTCGTGATTCTTTGGGTTCTCCTATTTATATGTCCACGCATGTGGGAGATTCTATTGTTGTGGACAGTGTGTATCGATCGTATTTAGTTGTTATTGATGGTTTTGAGACCAAAGTTGATCTACTGTTGCTTAGTTTGGTAGGCTTTGAATGTGATCTTGGACATGGACTAGTTATCGCCCTATAGTGCCATTCTAGTTGTCACGCCAAGACTGTGACATTGGTTATGCCAGGTTTTCCACGGTTAGAGTGGAGGGGTACTTTGGATTATGTTCCTAGCATGGTTGTGTTATTTCTAATGGCTCAGCAGATGGTTGAGAAGGGGTTTGATGCATATCTAGCCTTTGTGAAAGATGTATGTGCTGATACTCCTACCGTTGAGTTAGTTCCAGTAGTGCGAGACTTCCCACATGTATTTCCAGTAGATCTTTTGGGCATGCCGCCCGCTAGAGATGTCTATTTTTGTATTGACTTGTTGACGGGCACTCAGCCCTTTTCTATCCCATCATATCGTATGGCCCCAACGGAGTTGATGGAGTTAAAAGAACAATTGCAAGAATTACTTGATAAGGGTTTCATTAGGCATAGAGACTCTATTATCGCCATTTTGTAGAGGGTTTCTCATCCATTACTACACCTATGACAAGATTGATCCAGAAGGGTACTCCTTTTAGATGGTCCGAGGAGTATGAGGCGAGCTTTCAAAAGGGCAAGACTTCTTTGACTACAGCCCCAGTGTTGGCTTTGGCGCGATGTTGATGCAAGAGAATAGGGTGATTGCCTACCTATTTCAGCACTTGAAGATTCATGACAAGAATTATTCTGTCCACAACTTGGAATAAACAGCTATTGTTCATGCATTGAAGATTTGGTAGCACTATTTGTACAGTTTCCCATGTGAGGTCTTTACTGACCACCGGAATCTCCAGCATCTATTCAAGCAGAAGGACCCTAATTTGCAACAGCGAAGGTGGTTAGAGTTGCTTAAAGACTACAATATCACTATTTTATATCATCACGGGAAGGCCAATGTGGTGGCCGATGCCTTGAGTCGAAAGGCAGAGAGCTTGGCCAATTAAGCATATCTACCGGCAGCAGAGTGGCCACTAGCCATGAATGTTCAGGCCTTAGCCAACCAGTCCGTTAGCTGGCTTTTTCGGAGCCCAGTCGAGTTCTTGCTTGCGTGGTTTCTCGATCTTCTTTATATGATCGCATTAGAGAGTCAGTATGATAACCCTTATTTGCTTGTCCTTAAGGACATAGTATATCACGCCAATGCCAATGAGGTTTCGATTGGATATGACAGCGTGTTGTAGATGCATGGCCGATTATGTATGCCCAATGTGGATGGGTTGCGTGACTTAATTCTTGAAGAGGCTCATAGTTCACAGTACTCAATTTATCTGGGTGCTGCTAAGATGTATCAGGATTTGAGGCAGCACTATTTGTGGAGGAGAATGAAGAAGGACATAGTGTAGTATGTACCTTAGTGCCTAAATTGTCAGCGAATGAAGTACGAGCATCAGAGGCCAGACAATTTTCTCCAGAGACTTGAGATTCCCAAGTGGAAGTGGGAGCGTGTCACCATGGATTTAGTTGTTGGGCTACCACAGACTTAAAACAAATTTGACGTTGTATGGGTGATTATGGATAGGTTGACCAAATCAGTTCATTTCATTCCGTTGGTGACTGCCTATTCTTCAAAGAAACTGGCTCAGATCTATATTCGCGAGATTGTCCGACTTCATAGCATGCCGGTATTCATCATATCTGGCCGGGACACGCAGTTCACATCGTGTTTTTGGAGAGTTGTGTAGCGTGAGTTACTCACACAGGTTGAGTTGAGCACAACATTTTACCCCCAGATAGACGGGCGGTTGAAGCGCACCATTCAGATATTGGAGGATATACTTAGTGCATGTGTTATGGACTTCGGGGGTTCTTGGGATCCGTTTTTGCCGTTTGCAGAGTTTGCATACAACAACAACTACCAATCAAATATTCTGATAGCTCCTTATAAGGTCCTATATGGGATAAGATGTCGTTCTCCAGTTGGTTGGTTTGAGTCGGGAGAGACTAAGTTGTTGGGCACGCATTTGGTTCGGGATGCCTTGGATAAAGTCAAGTTGATTAAGGACCGACTTCATACATCCTAGTATAGACAAAAGCGTTATGCTAATAGGAAGGTTTGTGATGTAGCATTTATGGTTGGGCATCGGGTTTCTTCCGAGTTTCAAACATGAAGGGTGTGATGATGTTCGGGAAGAAGGGCAAATTGAGCCCTAGGTATGTCGGACCTTTTGAGATCCTTGAGAGGATTGGTGAGGTGGTCTACAAGCTTGCATTTCCACCTAGCTTATCTATGGTCTATCCGATGTTCCATATTTATATGACCTGGAAGTATTATGATGATCTGTCTCATGTTTTAGACTTCAGCATAGTCCAATTGGACAATGATTTTACTTATATTAAGGAGCCAGTGGCTATCTTGGACAGGCAGGTCCAGAAGTTCAGATCAAAGAGCATTGCTTCAGTGAATATTCAATGGAGGGGTCATCCGGTCGAGGAAGTGACCTAGGAGACCGAGCATGACATGCAGAGTCATTATCCTCATCTATTCATCACTTTGGGTATGTCCTTGCCCATATTAAAGGATGAACGTTTGTTTTAAGAGGGGGATGATGTAACGACGCGACCAGACTTTTTGTGTAATTGTGTCCTGTTTCCCCTTTTGATATTTCACACATGTGTGCTTATGGTTTTACGACTTACGAGGTCGATTGGAATCGTTCCGGAAAGATTTCGGGTTGATTTGGACGTTTTGATTTTTGACTTAGAATCTTAAGTTAGAAATATTGACCAAAATTTGACTTTTATGAAAACGACCCCGGAACGGTGTTTTGATGGCCCCGATAGCTTCGTATCTTGATTTTGGATTTTGGCGTATGCCCGGAATTGAATACGGAAGTCCGCAGGTTGATTTGTATTGTATTGCTGAAATTTGGTAATTTGAAGTTAAAATGTTAGACCGTAGGTGACTTTTAGATATTGGGCCCAGAACTTGATTATTGGACTTGGAATAGGTCCGTTATACCATTTAGAACTTGTCTGTAAAATTTGGTATCATCTGGAGTTTAATTGATAGAATTCGGACGCTTAGTCTCAATTCTAGTAGTTCGTGAACTTTACTTTGAAATTCATGCGTTTTAGTGTTTGATTCGTAGTTCTGGATGTTATTTTTATGTTTTTATCACGCGAGCGAGTTCGTATGATGTTTTTACCCATCATATTTCATGTTCACTTCTTTCAATTTCAAATATCATCATGGATAATCAACAACAAGGCCTTTCAAACTAATACTTTAAACACATTTTTGAGCAACTTAGGGTCTTATGCACATATGATTTATTACACAATTTGACATGATAGCTTGCATTAGAATCATGTTTTTAAATCATAACATAATAACACATAGTCCATACTTAAACCGCATTCTCAAATAGTAACTCAACACAACAAGAATCTCTGGAATACATATTGAACTCATATTTATTTTGACATAAGGCTTATTTGGAATAATCAATCTATAATGAGCATCACGAGACTTACAAGGCCGTTGTAGGGTTCAATTCTAAATAAGGAGTTTAGCCAATATACCTTGCTTTGAGCATTCCTTAATTCACTACACTGTTCCAGAATCCTGGAAACTTTGATCTATTTAGAAACACAGCAACATTGAACACGAATTACGAAGTAGTTCATGATTCTAGCCCATTTGAGCATTTTATCGAACACTAGGTGGCCATTATGATCTCAAGGTCCTCCTATGGTGGATTTCCCTATTTCACTACCCAAAATTTACCCAATTGATATCAACAATCTCCCCACAACCCTAGATAGTACATTTATGCATAATGAACAACTCCCACACCCAATAATTGCTTGGCTTATTACCTATTTTTAGTCAAATCTCAAAATTGAAGGCTAGGGCTAGAACCTAACCTTTTGGTTGAAGACCTTGTGAGTTACCCTAGAGAATTCTTCAAGGCTTGAGCAAAGATTGATGAACAAGTGACTTAGAAATTCCTTTTCTCACTCTGGACCACCTTCCTGTCTCTAAAATTTAAGTTTGAATCTTCTAAAATGATCTCTAAGACTGTTTTATAAGAATGGGGTCGGGTTCAAAAATTAGAAAAACTGAAGCCCTGGTGCAGATCTGTGGTCGCATATGCTACCGCATAACACTTAGGGGGTCCGAAAAATGGGTCGCATAATGGCCCTTCGGAACAGGGCACTTCTGCCTCATTCTGCGACCGGTCTGCGATCTCATAATGCGCCGCAGAACTTTCCTCCAAAGATTTTTGTGTTTGGTTTGCGATGGGTTATGCGACTCACAAACTGATTATGCGGCCGCATAACAGACCACATAATTGTCCAAAAAATTGCCCAAGTTTATGCGGCAGATCTGCAGTTCGTATATCAGTTCTGCAACCGCATAATGGACTGCAGAAACTCCCTGCAACTCCTAAAATTCTCTTCAACTCCCCAACGCACTGTTCAACCCAACTGGTTATAATACCTATTCAGATCGACCACAAGATCACCATGCCCATCATACTTGTCAAACTTTAGGGTCTTGAAGTCGGATGGCAAATGAACATGGGGAAACATGCATGGATCGTTGAACGAAACACTCTTGTGGCCTCCCAAGCCATCTATGTTTCTCATAGTTTGTTCCAAGCTCTCCATCTTTCTGGTCATCTCCTCTGGTTCCATATTTTTGTTGGGTTTTTCAATTTCAATTGGGAACATGTTCTCAGGATCATGCTCGTATGTCTAGAACCTTGAAAGTCAGTTCTGGAGAGTAATGTTGGGCATCATGAGCATTGAGTTATGGATCATTGTCGGACTTTAGAGCAAGATTCAGTTGAGGGATAGTGAAAGTGGTGGACAATGGGTACAATAGGTGGGTCATTTCTAAGAGGTGCAGTTGGAGGACGTGGAATGGAGATACTTGAAATAGTGGGAAGGTTAATGTTTGAACTGAATCCAGGTTGATCCAACACAAAAGTCTACTTCAGCACCCCGAAACCTTAGATTTTAGGTAAACTTTTACGGGGCCTTACATCCTCCATCACTTAAGATCATCCTCCTCGAATGAGGGCCAAAGTCAGCAATTTGAAACCAATGTGACTCAGCTGCTATAACACACACCAATAATTCCAAACTTTTGACTAACTCCCCAAATTTCCAAATTTTTTTCTAGAGTTTCCCCTTTAACTGGGCCTATCCACCCATCAGATAATCTCAGTAACCAACCCTAACAACATATACATGAACCAACGACAAAACATAACATAAAAACAACGAAAACCGTGGCCTCACGAGCAGTATATCACCAAAAAGGAACACCCTTACCATCAACTGTACAAATGATGCATAATTGATAGAAGGTAAACGCTTAGCATTTTCATATAACACAACTTTATAAATACATGGTTATTCAAACAAATGAGGGTATTTCTTCTTCATTTCTTTCTCGGCCTCCCAGGTGGCCTCTTCCACAAGTTGGTTCTGCCATAGTACTTTCACGGAGGCCATTTCTTTAATTCTCAGCTTACGAATTTGCCTATCAAGAATGGCAATTGGAATTTCTTCATAAGTCAATTCCTCGTTAACCTCAATAGCCTCAGCTGGAACAATGAGAGACAGATCTTCAACCACATTCTTCAACATGGATACGTAGAACACCGGGTGCACTAAAAACATCTCTGAGGTAGTTCAAGACTGTAAGCTACCCGACCAATCCCTTGAATGATTTTGTACTGCCTAACATACCTCGGACTCAACTTCCCTTTCTTACCAAATCGCATTATACCCTTCATGGGGGAAACTTTCAAGAATACCCAATCATCCTCTTTAAACTCCAAATCCCTGGGACACATATCCGAATAGGACTTTTGATGACTCTAAGCAGTTTTCAACCATTTTGTAATTATCTTAACCTTCACCATAGCCTGATGCATGAGGTCTAGTGCTATTAGCTTCCCCAATCTTAAACCATCCAATGGGAGATCTACATCTCCTACTTTATAGAGCCTCGAACGTTACCATCTGAATGTTAGCATGATAACTATTATTGTAGGCAAATCCTATGAGCGGAAAATGATCATCCCTTATACCTTTGAAGTCAAAAACACAAGCATGCAACATATCTTCGAGCGTCTGAATAGTCCGCTCTACTTGGCCGTCGGTCTGCGGATGGAAAGTTGTACTAAGATTTACCTGAATACCCAACCCTTGCTGAAATTTCTTCCAAAAGTTAGCTGTGAACCGTACCCCTGATCAGAAATGATGGAAACTGGGGTACCATGCAGCCTGGCAATTTCCTTAATATATAACTAAGCATAAAATTTTGCTGTGTCGGTAGCCTTAACAGGTAAGAAGTGTTCTAATTTCACGAGTCGATCCTCAATCACCCAAATCGAGTCAAATTTCTGAAGAGTGCGAGGTAGTCCTACCACAAAGTCCATATTGATTATCTTCCATTTCCACATTGGAATTTCTATATTCTGTGCCAACCCACCGAGCCTTTGGTGTTTGCCCTTCACTTGATGACAATTTGGACATCTTTCCACAAAGTCTGCTACATTCCTCTTCATATCATTCCAACATTAGACTTCTTTAAGATCATGGTACAGCTCTGTAGTGCACGGGTGCACGGAATACCTAGAAGTGTGAGCCTCGGTCATCATTCTTTCCCGAAGACCATCCACGTTTGGAGCATATAGCCTCCCTTGGTATTTTAATGTACCATCATCCATGCCAAGAGAAAAGTCCATAGTCTTATGTTTATGAATCCCCTCCTTCAATTGTACCAACAATAGGTCATTGTATTGTTTTTCCTGAACTTCCAGAGTAAGCGATGATTCAACCCTATTTTGCACAATCACTCCTCCTTCACTAGAATATGCAAGACGAACTTCCAAACTAGCTAACTAATGAACCTCCTTGGACAGCATCCTTGACATGTCTCCAAGTGAGCCAAACTACCCATAGATTTCCGACTAAGAGCATCCACCGCAACATTAGCCTTCCCTGGATGATATAGGATATCAAAGTTGTAATCCTTGAGTAACTCAAGCCATCTTGTCTGCCTCAGATTCATTTCCTTATGTTTGAAAATATATTTAAGACTCTTATGGTCCGTTAATATATTCACATGGACCCCATACAGATAATGACGCCAAATCTTCAATGCAAATACTACCGCCGCAAGCTCTAAGTCATGTGCTGGATAGTTTTTTTCATGATTCTTGAGTTGCCTAGAAGCATAAGCTATAACCTTGCCATGTTGCATTAATATACACCCACGTCCGATCCTTGAAGCATCGTAATATACTACAAACCCATATGTACCCTCTAGTAGGGTCAATACCATTTCCGTAGTCAATATTGAGTTCAACTCTTGGAAGTTTCTTTCACAAGCATCTGATCATTGGAACTTAACCGCCTTCTGTGTCTATTTAGTCAACAGAGAGGCAAGAGTAGAGAACCCCTCCAAAAACTTCCTGTAATATCCAGCTAAGCCAAAGAAACTGCGAATCTCACTTAGGGTAGTAGGTCTAGGCCAATTCTGCACATCTGCAATCTTCAGAGGATCAACCCCAATTCCTTATCTCGAGACGAAATGACCCAAGTACGTGACAGATTCAAGCCAAAATTCACATTTTGAAAACATCGCATACAAGTTGTGCTGATATAGAGTTTGTAGAACTATACTGAGATGATCGGCATGGTCCACACGACTGCGTGAATATACAAGGATATCGTTAATAAACATTATCACAAAAGAGTCGAGGAACAACTTAAAAACTCAGTTCATGAGATCCATGAAAGCTGTCGGGGTATTTGTTAGCCCAAAAGACATTACTAGAAATTCAAAGTGCCCATACCAGATGCCGAAAGCTATTTTCGGAATATACTGCTCCTTGCTCTTCAATTGGTGATGCCCAGATCTTAAGTCAATCTTGGAGAAGTACTTACCACCTTGTTATTAGTCAAACAAATCATCTATCCTTAGCAGTGGTACTTATTCCTGATCGTGACCTTGTTGACTTGCCGATAGTCAATACACATTCTCAGTGACCCATCTTTCTTTCTTACAAAAATAACCTGTGTGCCCCAAGGTGACACACTAAGCCGGATGAAACCCTTCTCTAACAAATCCTTCAATTGTTCCTTTAGCTCCTTCAATTCTGCTGGTGCCATTCTGTAGGGCATAATAGATATAGGCTGCATTCCTGGCATCACATTAATCCCAAAATCAATCTCCCTATCTGGCGGGATATTAGGGATCTCATCCGAAAAAATAGCCGGAAATTCATTCACAATAGGCATAGACTCAAGTGTAGGTGACTCAGCATCGGTGTCCGTAACCCGGACCAAATGGTAGATACACCCCTTGTTAATCATATTCCTGGCCTTAAGGTAAGAAATAAACCTATCCTTCGGCATCACATCATCCCCCTTCCATTTAATCACTGACTCTTTGGAAATTCAAACCTAACTGTTGTGGTTCGACAATCAAGCTTTGTGAAACATGAATAAAGCCAATCCATCCCCATTATTACATCAAAACCAACCATCCCCAATTCAATGAGTTCAGCCATGGTGTTCCGACCACGCACCGTGACAACACAATCCCTATAAACCCACACGGCCACATTAGACTCACCAACCAAAGTAGATACAGAGAACGGCTCATGGAGCTGTTCCAGTTCTATCCCAAATTCCATAGAAACATAAGGAGAGACATAGGACAAAGTGGAACTGGGATCAATAAGAGCATACATTTCATGAGATTGGACAGTCAATATACTTGCGACAACATTTAGAGAAGCCTATGAACTCTGGCAACCCTTCATAGCATAGAAACGGCTGGGTCCTCCCGAACTCTATGTACCACCCCTAGCTGCACCACGCTCTGCGAGTGGTGGGTGGCTCGACCTAGAGGAGGTGCTGCGGAAGTAGTAGCTAGAGAACTGGTCAGCTATGCTGCACCCCTGCTCATGGTCTAGTGAGACGAACGACAATCCCTCTGAATGTGACCCCAAAGTGCATCTTCCCGCACCTAGGGCATGGGGGCCTCCGCTGCTACTGAAATCTCCCACCAAACCAACCCTGCTGGTAGGGTCGTCTGTTGCCTTGACCGGGCCTAAAGCGGCTCCCCTACTGCTGACTGGACCTTGATGGCTGCGCACTGACTGTAGACTATTCAAAAGACTGGGATGGCCCTGATAACCCTCCCCTGAATGTTGACCTACCACCACTACCACCAGAAGAACCACCAAAGTTGCCCGCGGACCGGGCCTTACTGCTGCTCTCAACCTCCATTCTATTCTTCAATTTGCGGGTCTTTGTGGCTTGAGAAAATGCCACCATATTACCAAAGTTCATATCAGAATTCAAGGAAGTTATAGCCGCCTCATTGACAACCAACGGGCTAAGGCCCTGCACAAACCGGCGCACTCTATCCTCCATAGTGGGCAGCATGTAGATGGCATATTTGGAAAGGCGGACGAGTCTCATATGATATTCCCACACACTCATGCTACCTTGATTCAGGCTCTCAAACTCGGCGGCACGGGCTGCCTTAGTCTCTGCAGGAAAAAAATGATCAATGAAAACATCGACAAACTCACTCCACCTCGCTGGAGGGCTCCCCTCTTCACGGGAGTCCTCCCACATCTCAAACCAATAATAGGCCACCCCTTTCAGGAGGTATGAGGCCAACTCCACTCCCTCCGTCTCAGTAGGACGCATAACTTGGAGGGTCTTGTGCATCTCGTCAAAAAAATTCTAGGGGCCTCCTCAGGATCAGTACCTGTGAACACTGGAGGATCCAACTGGATAAACTTGTTCACCCTGTAACTAGTGGAATCTCCTGGGTGACTAGATGAAGTGGGTGCAACATTTGATCTCTTGGCCTGGGAAACCACTATCTGAGCCAACATCTGTATGGCTCCCCTAAGATCCCCATCAGATACACCTGGATCGGAAAAAGGGGTTGGAGGTGGAACTAGAATATCAGTTGGAGGGATAGTTGCACCCCTAGTGGGTGTAGGGACAGGTGCATTCTGATTAGGTATAGTAGAATCAGGCAGTATAATAGTCGGGGGAATATTCTCACCCCTCGGTTGCTCACCTGCATCATCAAGTAAAGGATCAACTTCCACTCCTGGTGTGGCATTGGCTCCTTATCCAGTTCTTACTTTCTTCCTATGCGCCATATACTGGAAATTAGAGCAATGCACGAGTTAAAGGAGCAATAATTTTACAATCAGCTTTATCGCATGATCTAGAACATCAAAGAAGGGTATTATTCCTAGATGCAAAGTAGCCTCATAATTATAGATGTGGTCGACAACACGCCGATAAGAAGGACTGTACTAGGCATGACTCTGAGAGATCCTAGGACACTTTAAAACCTTAGGCTCTGATGCCAAGTTTGTCATGCCCTGAACTCGGGGGGTGTGACCGGCGCTCAATAGAGTTACCCCGATCGATCAAGCCTGCACAATGTCGTCTACTCAACTCACCTATGAATTAAGAGAAGAATACATTTTATTAATTAGACAGTAAGAGGTCGTGTGAATAACACCAGTTCATTTCCATTAGTTACGTCATTAACAAGTCCCCAAAACAATACACTATACATTCGTAATTAAAGTGGGACAGATGGTACAATTAGAACAAGTATAGTTCAACCTTCCTAAAACAAGATACAACCCACACTATGTCTACAGAACCTCTAACATAAACAAAAGAGTACTACGACGGTGCCGGAAAAACGGCCCTGGCTATACCTCAAACACTATGTACAAAGGACAAGAGATACAGGACCCTAAAATGAAGTGGGGCTCACCAAGTCGGCAAAGGAGAGGGTGTGCTGCTATCACTGATCAATACCACCTGCTATAGAACCACCTGCATCCATTAAAGATGCAGTGCCCCCAGAAAAAGGGACGTTATTACATATGGAATAGTACTAGTATGTAAAACTAAACACCTTCTCAATAGAATGAGTAACTATAAACGGAGAAGAAAACATGAAATCAATAAGAGACTCAAACAGTATCAAGGTGTCAAGTTAGGGGAAAGGTAAATTTCAAGTAAGTTTTAGTAATTTAAGTTGGGTGATCTTTAGCACTGATACACCACCGTGTTTTAGCACGGAGTCCGATCTCAGCCCGACAAGCTAAGCCGTCTCACCCCGAGCCATTCACTCACAATACCACCATGTGCGCGGCATGCCGTCCGATCTCTTCCAGCTCACCACAATGCCGTGTGGGTCGACATCACATTACATCTCGCTAGCAATAATCTCATCCCATATAAGGGGGCACAACTCAATACATCAATCTCATCCCATATAAGGGGAAACGATCTCAACACATTAAAATGGGGATTTACCCCTCAATCACTCCTACACTAGTACGTGTAGTTTCAGGGTTAGTTTATTTTGACCTACCTTTCCTCGATGGCTAATCGATACTCCCAAAGCATTTACTATTAAAAGGATTTACCACTTTTTTCGTAATCTTTTGCATCTCATTCATTTCATTGGTACCAATGGCCATGACGTAATATTATTCTTGGCACATTTGCCGCACATCATATTTCATGTTCTCTAATCTCACTTCCAAATATCATCATGGATAATCAACAACAAGGCCTTTCAAATTATGACTTTAAACACATTTTTGAGCAATTTAGTGTCTTAGTCACATATGATTTCTTATACAATTTGACATGATAACTTTCATTAGAATCACATTTTTAAATCATAACATAATAACACACAGTCCATACTTAAACCACATTCTCAAAAAGTAACTCAACATAACAAGAATCTTTGGAATACATATTGAACGCATATTTATTTTGACACAGGGCTTATTTGGAATAATCAATTTATAATGAGCATCACGGAACTTACAAAGCCATTGTGGGGTTCAATTCTAAAAGAGGAGTTTAGCCAACATACCTAGCTTTGAGCTTTCCTTATTCACTACACAGTTCCGGAATCCTATCAACTTTGATCTATTTAGAGACACAGCAACATTGAACATGAATTAGGAAGGAGTTCATGATTCTAGCTCATTTGAGCATTTTATCAAACACTAGGTGTCCATTATGATCTCAAGGTCATACTATGGTGGATTCCCCTATTTCACTACTCAAAATCTACCCAATTGAGCTCAACAATCTCCCCACAATCCTAGATTGTACATGCATGCATAATGGACGACTCTCACACCCAAGAATTGCTTGGCTTGTTACCTATTTTCAGTGAAATCTCGAAATTGAAGGCTAGGGCTAGAATCTTGCCTTTTGGTTGAAGACCTTGTGAGTTACCCTAGAGAATTCTTCAAGGCTTGAGCAAAGATTGATGAACAAGTGACTTAGAAATTCCTTTTCTAACTGTAGACCACCTTCCTCTCTCTAAAATATAAGTTTGAACCTTATAAAATGATCCCTCAGACTGTTTTATTAGAATGGGGTCGTGTTTAAAAATTAGAAAAAATGAAGCCTCGATGCAGATATGCGGTCATATATAACACTTTTGTGGTCCGCAAAATGGGCCGCATAATGTCCCTCCGGAACTTGGCACTTCTGCCTCACTCTGCGATAGGTCTGCGGTCCGCAGACCTATTCTGCAGTCGCATAATTCGCCGCAAAACTTCCCTTCGGAAATTTTTGTGCTGGGTCTGCGATGGGTTATGCGGCTCGTAAAATGATTACACAGCCGCATAATGGTCCAAAACAATTCCCAAGTTTATGCTTCAATCTGCGATAGATCTGCATTCCGCATATCAGTTCTACAACCACAGAATGGACCGCAGAAATGCCCTGTACTTCCAAAAATTTTCTTCAACTCTCCAATGCACTGTTCAACACATAAGTCTACTTCGGCACCACGAAACCCCGGTATTTAGGTAAACTTTTACAGGGCCTTACATATGAACCACTCTGAAGCAATTTCTGTCAAAGTTTCTCCAAAATAGGCCATGAGCAATTCTTCTTTGCCTCCCGCTCCCCTCAATTGATTATAATACCTATTTAGATGGGCCACGGGATCACCATGCCCATCATACTTGTAAAACTATAGGGTCTTTAAGTAGGGTGGCAAATGAACATGGGGAACATGCATAGATCGTTGAACGAAACACTCTTGTGTCCTCCCAGGCCATCTACGTTTCTCATGGTTTGTTCAAAGCTCTTCGTTATTCTGGTCATCTCCTCATGTTCCATATTTTTTTCGCACTTTTCAATCTCAATTGGGAACACGTTCTCATGAGCATGCTTGTATGACTCTGTAACGTTGAAAGTCAGTTCCGGAGAGTAATGTTAGGCATTATGAGCATTAAGTTGTGGATCATTGTTGGACTTTATAGCAAGAGTCGGTTGAGGGATAGTCAAAATAGAGGACAATGGGTATAGTAGGTGGGTCATTTCAAATAGGTGCAGTTGGAGGACGTGGAATGGAGGTACTTGGAATTGTGGGAAGGTTAATGTTCGGACTAAATCTAGGTTGATCCAATGGGTTACTTTGTATGGAGATGGGCACTTGAGTTGCAACTTACACATTATGAAGATTGTCCGAATTCCCTATGGGTAGTGGGGGCGGTGCCTGTCTATTCAACCAGGCTTGGTGCATCTCAGCCAATTGTTTCTTTAGCACTCTTACCTCTTCAACCAATCCCTAACCTTGTTCGACCAATTGTCCTCGGATATCATCATTATCTAACTCATTCTCACTGTTGTTTGCCATTGTCCTTTTTTCTTTTGATCTTGTGTTGTAATGGTGAGTTGCCAGTTTAAACCACAAACCAACCACCTTTTTTAACATTATCTTTGCATGACAAATAACAAACATGTTAGAGTTAGGTATTTTGCAGATATATCATCAATGTTCTTCTATAGGAGACATTGGCCTCCACCACCACCAAAGTCTCGTACAAACTCTGAAACATTGATGGCAACTGTGGAACAAGGGCACATGCATGTTAACCAACTTTCTCGTCATCGAGATGACGATGATCAACATTAGAGGTGGCAAAATGTTTAAAAGAAAACGGCTATCCACCCATATTATCCATTAAAAAATGGGTTGGATAATGAACTTTTTAAAACCGGGTCGAATGTGGATAAGCATCATATTATCCACTTAGAAAATGGATAACGAAATAGATAACTAATGGTTTTAACTTTTACATTTGTAAAGACTCAAATTGTAGATTCTTCATATTTGGGAGACTATGAATTCTCCCAAAAGTGATCATATTCAAGAATCCATGGATAATATGGATATCCATATTATCCGTCGGATAAGCCATTTTTTATCCATATCAAATACGGGTCGGGTTGGATAATTTATCCGTTTTTTAATTACCCATTTCTGAGTCACTCATATTTGACCCAACCTGTCCGTTTGCCACCCCTAATCACCATGAATATATGTCGCTTTCTCTCCCAATCGAAGTATTTTCTCTCTGGCTTGCCTCTTATTCATGTGACAATTTTGCAACCACATATGGGCCGTGTTGAACGCGTGTCCCATTTGAGCCTCACATCCCTTGTATTCTTCAATACGATGGTTTAGAACACCTCTCTCAATCATCCACTAACGCTGCTCTGCCTCAAAATCTGCATGCTGATGAGCCCTCTTCTGCCTTTTTATTTCTTCAAATTGTGTATGAAGCAAACCCTTTGAGCGTATCCAGCGGGCCCTTTCGCTTTTAAACAAATATTTTTGCCGATCAGACTCCAATTGCTGCTAGTGCACGTCTTCTTCAATGATACTCAAGTCTTCTTGTAGTTTATGTATTTCAGCATTTTTGTTTACCTCAACTCCTCTTACTGAACCAATCGTGTCTGTCAATTCTTCTTCTACCCGGGCCACCTCATTTTTGGCATGCCTTAGATCTTTATCCATGACTCGTAAAGAAGATTGATAATCTTTCTAAATATTCAAGCATATCTGAGCAACTCCGGTTGGACCAATCAGGCCTATCTCTAAATGACGAAGGGTCAGGAAACCAGGTAATATATTCAGGGACCACCTTTCCATGATCTCGGTCTTCTACCATCTCATTCAACTCTGAGACCTTACTTGCATATCAAATTTTTATAATTTCTTCTTTATCATGAGGTTGCTCATCCCCAAATCACAGCAGAACTTGATCATACCTCGTGTTGGTGGCACCTCCTATAGTCGTGCCAATTGGTGCATTACTCAAAGTGAAGCATAGGGCTGAACACCATCCAGTTCTATGAGTACCAAAAAAGAATGGTATGCAGACTAACAAATGACCGATTTAGAGGAAAACCAATGGTAGTTCTAAGTGATCTGCTTGGCGGACAGAGTAAGAAGTAGTTATTTCCAGGCGTTAGTCCCTTTTGTTAAGTTACATTCGTAATTCGTTTCTGGTGATCATCAGTATGATTGGGCCATAACTCACTAAAATCAGTGATCGTAGGATGACGATAGAAATGCTCCAAAAACCATATCTGTAACAAAATGTTGCATCCATCAAAGTTTCGTGTACCCAATTTACACTTAGTTATAGCACGAAAGATTCAAGAAAGAATCATAGGGACCAAAGTATAATCACACCCTTCTGAGGTCAGAGCAAGAACTATGCCTGCCAAGCGTATATCATTGCGTCCTTCCCTTTTCGGGAAAACTATATGCACCAAAAAAGCAACCATAAATGCGAAACTTCTATGTACCTTCCATGCTTCCTTATCTTTCTTTGATTTCAATCTTCCCATATTCCTTTCGAAATTGCATTTTAGGCCATACAAGTGCAACAAAAACCCCAACTTAACCCATTTGCCTCCTAAACCTTCATATTGTCCGTAATTTATGTTCAACAGCTTTAGAAACCCACCCTCATTCACATTGTTAGGTGTTATCGGCTTTTGGCGGCAAAGATTGTGGCCCCGCCCCTGGAAATTGGCAATTTCCTTCAAGGTTGGAGTCATTTCCCAATCGGTAAAATGGAATATATTATTTTCAGGATCGTAGTGTTAAATCAAAGCATCGATCACATCCCTCATTGGATTAATCGTAATCATGTGAACTAAATGTCCTAGGTACTTGTTTATCTATCGCCGATCAAATTACTCAAAGTATCTCCACCAATCCCACAACAACTGTGGTATCTGATTGAAAATCAAAAAATACGGTATCCCTTCTAATCTGGGCTTCTTTCAGACTTACCTCTTTCCCTACAAATGGTGTACCTGTTTAGCAAGACAAGGGGTTAGGCTTTGACCAAATATATTATTGAGACATAAATATTTCGATTTCTCGGGTTTTGACTCATTAGAAAATATAAAAAGCCAAACTATGGTGTCACAACCCAAATCAGAGGGCCGCGACAGGCACCTGATGCCTTACTCAATCGAGTACGAACGTAACTTATTTTTCTTATCATACCATCATGGGTAAATGGGCTAGAAGGGCCATCATGAGATAACTAGAATAAATCATAAGGGAATACTCGACATTGGATGACCCAACATGATAAACAAACTTATGCATCTGCCATACGGGCCTATATATGACATATGTCTACAAGCCTCTAAGAGTACATAAACATCATAAATGCATGCCGACAGGAACATAAGTATATTGACTCGAAAGGCAACTCTGAGACAAGTGGAGTGCAAGAACACTTCCTGCTGAACTGGTAGCCTACTAGGAGGACCGTCAACCTTTGTATCCGGAAATGTAGCATGACAAGCAATGTCCACAAATAAAAGAGACATATGTACGGATAAAGTACTAAGTATGTAAGCAGGAAATCATAAATAAGAACAATAATGTAAAAAGAGATAGAGAAGATACAACATGTAACATCTGTGTGCTTTTAAGGGTGATTGACATGAAATGCATGATGCATATATACATATACTTATACTTTAAAACATTTATGCCTCTGTGGGTATCATCATCATCATATCATACCAGGCCTCGAAAAGGACTAGGTAAAACCCTACTCGACCATCTAAAGGCTCGGTAGAGTCGTACCCGGCCATGTGGAGCTCAGAAAAACATAACTGATCAGTGGTTGCATAATAGGTGTCGTACCAAGCTGACTATAGCATGGCTTGGTAGAGTAAAATAGCTACATATATATAATGCATGTTGTACTCATGTGAATCACATTCTGAACCTTTCAGAGTGACGTAAGGTCGGTAACATCCGTATACGTTATTAGGGCTAACTCTTCATCATGAATCTTATAAGAATCAAGAAATACCAAAAACATTGATAACATAATAATAAGAGAAGCAACATCAATACCAATCATTCCATCCGAAGGGAAATAATGTAAGTACTGCAAGCTTCTAAGAGTGGAGTATCGTTTGAAGCTCATTCGTTTACATTACGTACCATCGGAGTCGTGCAAAACAAAGAAAGGGATACCCTTACATACCTTGTGTATACTTCCCAACCTCAAGCTATGCAAATGTCACGGCTCCTTGTCTACAATAAGAGTAATGATATACTTGTATCGTTTAAGCGTTGTACCTATTATATTGACCGCAAACCTATTTTAAAATAAAACTGGAAGCACATCCCCTATTTATATAACTTCCCACAAGTTACAACAATCACCAAATAGCCCGAACTACATAAAAAATAATCATATTATGCCTCCAAAACAGTCCATCAATCAACAACATTACTAATAGGACGCAACTTGGAAAAGATCAAATACATGTAGAGTACGAGGTTACTTACAATTAAAAAGATATAAAAACTCCAATTTGAGATTACTTCACCATGAAGTATCCTTCCAACGTAGCCACAAGAACAAGGAAGCGAAACTAGCAAGCACTTCGGGTTTCTCGGCACTAGAATCACATTGGAAGCCTAGAAATCACCTAAGGTTGATTTTAAAACCTTAAGAGAGTATATTACAGATCTTAAACCACACAAAACACCCTCCCCCCCCAAACAGGAGCTGGAAACACACCAAAAATAGCAACCATAAGAAGAGCAAGAAACTCACTAATGCCACGGGATTCTCGACACTTGATTTGTGTAGTTTGTCCTTTATTTGGGTCTTGGATCATGAGAGAACTTTGAGATAAGGTTTTTAGGTGTCTAGGGTAACAATAGAGTGAATATAATGAGTGAACACGAGATGTAGGTGTCAAATATATATCAAGATATCTCAACCGCCTAAGTGGGTCCCATAGGAAGTTGCTTGTGCAATATCACAAAAATGCAAATATCTCTCTATTCCAATGTCGTATTGATGAACGGTTTAATGCATTTTAAACTAGACTCATAGATCATCCATTTGGTTGGTGGATCACCTCATAAATCTAAATACATTTAGATAAAATCTCAATGACATTAGACATAAATTTCAAGTAAAATTATGAACGTAACTTGTAACAACCTTTGTCGACTTTTGTTTCATAACTCGCTTGGCTTCAAAATATAGCACATGACTGTTATACGTCTAAAATATCTCATAAAATTACTTTCTTATCATCTTAATCACCCTCATCACACTCTACAAGTAAAAGTTATAACATTCCCAACTTGCCAACTTTCAACGATACTTATTTTCTTCTATTCGATTAGCTTCTTAACCTTCAAACCCTCACGATACATCCTTAAAACTTATTTTAACCCATCATTATCTTTGTGAAGTTCCTTCAACTCTACGGCTCATATTGATTCACTTAAGAAAAATTCTAACATGAAAAAATGGGGTGTAAAATCCTTCCCCCTTTGGAAGATTCGTCCTCAATTGTAAAGAAGTCTTAGAGGAGAAACTCGCCTTTGCGGATTTTACGGAAATTTTGATAGATTCTCCTATGCAAACACGACTATACCATACCTTGTGTCCCAATAATTCTTCTCCTAGAGACACCGAAATGCTTCAATTCATAATATCATTTAATAATAGAATGAGTGTTAATCGAAATCACATAACATGGGCTAAGGAAACACATGATCGAGCTATAGTTATTAAATATTTGGAATAGCTGTGGGTACTTAGAATTCATTTCTTCTTCATCTTACCACGTCTTTCGTTTGACGTTCTTATTCCTCCACCACATCTTTACAAAAGTTGCTTTCTTGGTCCCCAACTTGTGGATGTGTTGATTTAAAATGGCAACTAGAACCTTTTCGTAAGATAGGTTCTCTGTAATCTGAACTTCATGTGCTTCTGCAGCTTAGATTCTTGATTCATTTATAGCTACTAGAATCCTCTCATAAGATCGATCCTTGATTACTTATATATTATTTAATGTATTTTGTTAATATCGAACATGATAACCGGATGAACGGATCCTAATTCTGAAAGAAAATTCAATTTAGTCCCTTCTCTAGGTGGTTAAGAATGGCTTTATATATGTCTTGATTAACTTGTCCCATTATGTTATTATACTCTTTGTGAGAAAAAATTTCAAGAAGACCTCATTATCAACTCGATAGTTCTTTAAGTCTCGTCGTCGTATGTTGGGGTTTGATCTATGATGCTTCTAAGCACAAACACTCTTGAATAAGTCTGACTTTTCTATAACTTGATACATTAACTCCAGTCGCACAATTCCGTCTTTCATGCTATCTTATGGGGCATCTACATTTCCTTCTGCATCATGCTTTATAAGGAGCTACTCTGTGCCGTTTAAAATGTATCCTTATAGATACTACTATAGTTATTATTGTGTGCTACTCAATAGTCAGTAATTGATTATACCATCTTTCCATGAAATTTGGCATCTTAGCTTGTAACGTATCTTTGAGCATCTGAACGGTACGCTTCACTTGCTAAAATTATCTTATGTACCCAAGTTTCTTGAGAGGACTTTCATAAATTATCTGTAATTAAGAAGATCAATGAACCGTAATCGAGGTAGAAATATTATGTACGCGATCCACCTTTTGCACCCTTCCTTTTTACATAACCTTTGGTAATTTGTCCAGTGAAAGTGAACTGATTTTTGTGGAATCGAAATTGCTATATTTGTAAGGAATCTTATACCAATCACTTCTCATTTCCATATTGGGTTACTTTATTCCGTGTCATTCCACTGGGTTCCTAATGTTCTATTTTATCCGATTAGCAACTGGAATATTAAGCCACGAACCATACAATGGTTTTCTTCACGTCATCCTACAAATGTAATAATTTAACATCATGGTATATCATCGACATTCTGAGATAAATAGAATATCCTTGATAAAGAACCTCTATTCTAATAAGCAGTCGGCCATGATATTTCAAAATCCCTCCTTCAATAGACACAAAAGTGATAGTTTCTTCTTGCCGAATACACCTTTTAACTTTTCCTTAAATGGTAATCTTCCCTATCTATAAGAGATGACTCAGACATATTCCAGGCCATTATACCTTCATTACTGAGTCCTCCAAGTGTATTCCAAACCCGTTAATTGGTGAAGACCTCTAGTCAACCTTTTTTCCCTTTGGGCTTGCTCATTTATCAAACCACCTATGACTTACTACTAAACGTATCCATTACAATCTTAGTTTCGCTCTTTTTTATTCTATTTTCTAAGTTTTCTAATATGAAACATGTATACCATCATGGTTCTCCATTCCTCTGTATTTATTTCACTGCCCCTAGTTGTAAACGGCTTCTTATTTGGCTTATATTATGATATTCCTTATATACAACTCTGATCTAATTCCCACACATTCTAAATATCTTATACATATAGTTCTGTAACTCATCTATCAATTTACCTCTTCTTGTTACCGTATACATTTGATGTATTGCTTCGTTGGTTAGGCTTCGATTCATAGTAGGAACTGACACTGAAAAGCCTACCTTCATACTACCTCTTTCTACTTTGTCCTTTTCTAATTGTCTATTCTATGTCTAATCCTTAATGTCAACTTTTTTGATTCCACTTTGATGGTTTCTCTTCTTTAGAGTTTTTCTTGAAATACCGTACTAACTCCGTTGTTCTTGTTGTCATCTCGACTATCCCTCATAGTTATAATATTTAGATATTACCATGGTTTGTCTTTAATTTCAAGAGTCACCATACTCAGATTCCTTTCTAACTACTTATGGTTGTTCTTCCTTTGCTTTCAATCTCAAAAATTTCATTTGGAGTCATATCTACAAAATAGAATGTCACGACCCAGACCGACGGGTCATGACGAGTGCCTGAGCCCTACCTGTCGAACACCCCTAAGCATACGACTAATATATAAACAAAAATAAGGGTAGGCCATGCATAACATCTGTCAATAAACTATTGAATCATTTGAATAACATACATGAGGAAATATGCCCAAAAGACAAATATACATATACATACGGAATACGATAGGGTGAGCCGACAAGGGTGCTATGGAAAACTATCTATCAAAAATAGAAGCCGATAAAGCCACATACTATCCAATTATACATGACTGTCTACAAACATCTAATAGAGTCTACAAATATATATATGGCATGACTGGGGCCCATCATACCTATATATGTATACAAAAATATCGTACCAAAACTGTAAGGCCCCGTAAAAAAAATTTCTAATGATTTAAGATTTTAAAGTTCGCCAACAGTATTTGGGAATAATGTATTTGAGTATTAAAGGAGACATATTGGATAGAGCCACATCATTTTGAATTGATAATATTTTAAGGTGTGTTGGAACATACTAAGGATTTTTGTGAATGGCAAGAACTTGTATGTAACAAGTTGGATACATTAAGTAGAAATGATGTTTCAATTGGCACAAGATCCGACTTCAAATGAATAGAACTCCATCAATATAATGACTTACGTGGTGATATACCTATTCAATTAAAGACTTTTGGGTCTAATTTCCAACACATCAAACCTTTCATCATTTAGATATGTATATAGAAAGTTATGGCTATTTTACTAGACCCGTGTCATATGCGCGCCCAGATGCGTGGCCGCACATATTTGATAGTTCATGCCTCAGGTGCGCGGCCACTTGCCCAGGTGCATGGCCGCGCATGTAGGAGCCCATTTAATACCCCCAAGGCCGGGCAGAGAGAGGGGTTAAGTCATTTATTGAGCTAAAGCCTGATATTTTTCGAGAGAAGTGAGAGTGTTCTAGAGAGAGGAAGAAGCTCAAGTGTTTTGTTCATCCATTCTTGCTTAAGGCTTGAAGATTTCACAAGATCTTCATCTAATAGGTAAGATTCTACTCCCGAGCCTTAACTTTCGGGATTTAGATTAAAAGTAGGTCATGAGAAGTATGATTCTTGGTGTGTAAGAGTATTATGTATATATGCTTGTACCAATAAGGTTTGTGGGAAGATTGTTGAGCTCAAATAAGTAAAGATTGAGTTGTGGAGTGAACGAAATCTTATAGAAGAACCTTGTAGTTAAATTTGCACACATAGTGTTTGATAAAATGCTCAAATGAGCTGAGACCATGAATATCTTCCTAATTATGGTTCAATTTTGTTATTTCTCAAAATAGATTGGGGTTGCTAGAATTTGCGAAATATTGTAGTAACTACTGAAAGCTCAAAGCGAGGTATGTTGGCTAAACTTTCTCTCCTAGAATTGAATTCCATGATGTTCCCATAAATTCCAAGTATGGTTGTCCCAAGTTCCTTATTCTATGTTCCGAGTTGTCCCCAATAAATTCGATTGTCCCGAATAAGTTAAATGTCGAGAATTATGTGTTCAAAACGTGTTCTGAATGTTCCTATCACATTATGTTATCTTTTGGGAATGTGTTCAAGAAATATATGTGTATTAAAATGCTATATCTTTGAGTTGTGTTTCGAATGAAGGTTATGATGCCAAATTGTGTGAGAAAACACACTATGCTTAAGACTCTTAATTGCTCATATGCGTACGTAAAGTCTTGATTGGAAATGTCTTATTGTTGATAATCAATAAACATGATTGGAAGTGAAATAAGTGAATTGGGGATATAAAGTGTGGCCAACGTGCCAAGAGTGAAAGTTATACTTGTGGCCAATAGTGGCAATGAAGTGAGATGATGTGATAAAGAATATGAAATGAGCATCGACTCAACTGTTTTAAAATGACTTCGAAAATAGACTTGCCTAAAAGCTTTTGTACTCAAGTCATGCCACATGTGGATGTTTTAACAAATACTATGCTTTGTGAGTATTTTCAATGTATTTTGCGTTCTTTCATATTCGTAAGTGGAAATTGTGTATTGCCCTTTTTGGGGGAAAGTATTTCAAGAATAAATGGTGTGTTACTAACTAGTTGATGATTTTAACTTGCGTATCAATTTGGAATTATTTTACTCCATTTCTCGGAAAGAAATCTATTGTGCTTAAATTGTTCATTTCTAATGAACTTAAAGTTGTGATTTCCGGAATATTCTATATGTTGATATTTGATGGTGATCTTTGAAATTGAATGAGCTGAAAGTGTGTAATATGAAATACGACCATCGTGCTAGGAATATAGAATCTTGTGAATGGCCAAATGAGCCAAGAAACGATTGTCGTTGTGAATGACTGGAAATACTAATGAGAATTTATACAATGTGAAAGACGTTTAGGCGAGTACTATTGTATTTATGTTACCTCTGTGTGCAAATCAAATCAAAAATGTTTTTAGGAGCATCATTAGACAAACCGAGGAAGTGTGGGTCATAAGGCCCACATCTAAAACTACATGTGCTGGTGTAGGGGTGAATTGCGATTATTCCCCTTATTTGGGATGAAATTGAAATATTGGTGAAATTATGATTATTCCCCTTAATTGGGATGAAACTGGTAATAAATGTGAATTAGAAAAGTCAACCCACACGGCATATGTGGGAAAGCGGCCTAGCTGATCGGGTGGAGATCGGACACCATGTTGCGCACATGGTGGTACTACTCTTGGTAACAACTTGTTCGTAAGGATATGGCCTAGCCGATCGGTCATGATCGGACTCCGTGCTAACAAAGACGGTGGTATATCGGTGATAATTATCTCCCAACCAAAATTCTATATAAAGTTTGTATTTTGAAAATTATTGTGTTTTAACTGGACATTTGGATATTGTTAATTATGGCTTGATGTTTCTATGGTTTTCCTTTTCTTATACGGACATTCCATTTTGAAAGAGGACATTTAGCTTTACATACTAGTACTATTCCATATGTAGTAACGTCCCTTTTGCCGGAGGCGCTACATCTTCAATGGATGCAGGTGGTTCATCTGCGGGCAACTTTGGTCCTCGTTAGCAGTTACTCCCTATTCAGCAGGTTTTGGTGAGCCCTACTCTATTCCAGGCCTGCTATCATTTCATGTTATTACTTTACGTTTTGAGGTATAGATGGGGCTTTGTTGCCGACATTTTTATATTACTCTTCTATTGTACTTAGAGGCTCCGTAGACAGGTTGTGGGTGGTGTTTGATGTAGGGAATTTAACTAGAAATGTTGGTATTTGGCAAACATGTTTTTCATTATATCTATAAACTTGTAATATTTTGGAAATTATGAATGAAGTTGCTAATGGAAATGAAATGGGAGTTGTTAAGGAAATCTTTTCAGTGTGTGATTAATGGAGTGCATCTCCTCTTTATTGATGGATGAGTTTGGGTAGAAGGAAATCTAGTAGGCTTGCTCGGCCGGGTTTACTCGGTTGAGCGCCGGTCACGCTCCCCGAGTTTGGGGAATGACAAACTTGGTATTAGAGCCTAAGGTTTTAAAGTGTCGTAGGATGTCTCGGAGCCGTATCTAGTAGAGTCCTTCTTATCGGTGTGCTGTCGACCACATCTATAATGAGGAGGCTATTTGGACATTTAGGAAACTTCACACTTCTTTGATGCTCCATATCGTGCGATAGAGCTAAAGATAGGAAGCTAATTTCCTCGTCATGTCTCATTTTCCATATGAGTAACCCACGGGTTCGTTGCAGCAAGGAGGTATTGAAAGAACCAGTTTCTAGGGGAAGTGTCCCTGTACCTATTAATGTCACCACGCCACCAGATCATGTGGTGAGAGAACCTAAGAAACAAAAGAGGGTTGTTTGTACCAATAAGCAGGAATGTTTGATTTGTAAGAAGCGCCACTTGGGGATTTTTTGATGACTCTTGAAATATTATATGGTTGTGGAAAGAGGGGCACAATAAGAACAAATGCCTTAGGTTGGGTACACCTAGACCGGTCTGTCCGATATGCTGGCAGGAACATTTTGCATCATGTTGTGAGTATGCTCAGAAGCGTGTTAGGGGTGGTAGATTTGGGCAATTCCAAAAGTCCATACAAGGAGTTGTTGCAGAGATTGTTAATCCCATCACGGAGTCCTGGAGGAAGGATAGGAGGAATGCTTATGATGTATGCATAAAGGGTAAATATCATGTCGGTAGGGCGAGTTAGTTTAACAGACCTCATCCTCGTTGTGTGAAGTGTAGGAGATGTCATTCAAAGGTATGTCACTATGGTACCAATGTATGTTATGGATGTGGAATCGAGGGGCATCAGTTAAGGCACTGCCCCATCAATATAAAGTCATCGAGTAAGTTGTTCCTCAGTACATCATTATGAACACAGATAATTTTTCCTTGTTGTATATGTACATTCATATTGAAGAGCCTACATAAATATGGTCTTAACATGTCACTAGATCACAAAACATTGCATGTACTTACTTTCTAAATGAGACGCATTATTCGTGAAGTCACTCTATCACAAATTCTCTTATTTACAACCTCTTGAGGAATTGAGTCCTATAATGATTTCCTTGGAATGAGTTATAACCCTAAGTTAATACTTCCCATTGCTTCCCTAAATTCTCAACAAGGGTCTATACCTGATGAATTTCTTACAAGAACCTTTTGATTCAAATGGATAATATCTGCTCACTTATGCTTATGCATGCACCGTCATAAAATTTACCTATGTGGTATCAAATCTAATGTATAGCAGCCTAGTGTTGAGATCCTTTTTGAGCCACTCTTTCTCTCTCCGGTGTATGTGGCTTCTATGGTTTGAACAGTCACTCTACTCCTTTGTGTGTAATATCATGGAACCTTTCCACTGTCTAGTAACATGAGAGCATATCTCAGCACCTATCATGTGCGTACATGTCAATTGAAATGGGCCACTTGTCCGCATAAAGTTTCTTAGAAATTTGAGATTTATCACAAATTCATCACAGGAAGATCTTGTTGTTTGCCCATCTCGTTATGACTTTCATGTTCAACAAAATCGTCTTACACTAAGTGGCTTACTTTGTACCTAATATTGTAGTCTTCGATGAAGTGGCCTGGTATTGTAGCCTGAGAGTTATTATGGCAGAAACATGTTTATCTCATAGAAAAGTGTTCATTTTCTCTAACCAATACATGATTTCATCCCAAATATTTTGATGTCCCAGCTATGTGATTTCACTCGTGAAATGTTGAAATTAGATGCTTCCAGATTTTGGCACATATCATGAGTATATTGATTTGAAAGACAAGTTTGTCACATCTCTAGTTCTCTCATATAGGATCAACTATCGAAAAGGGGTTAAGCTATCAGACTGATAATAATCTCACAAGTGTTCAATTTCTTTTTCATCCTCGTAGGCTTGTGGCATAGATCCATTGTGCTAGTTACCGTTAAAAGCATAATGCAATTTCATGTATTTTGAAACCCATATCACATTCAGAGTGCCAGAATATTCTCATTTCAAGATAAACTTATTTTCCCTACATTCCAAGAGGCGACTGGTGTCAAGTACTTGGCTATTTCTCTTTGAGGCCTACTATAGCAAAACAAGGCACATATGGAATGAAACAATTATTGTTGTACTTTTCATGACTCATTTCTTTTAAATCTCATAATTATGAACATGGTCCCTACATTATCAATGCCTACTAGGCAACTCTATGCCTCATTGGTCGAATCAATGGTGTCATCACAATGATTAACCACGTTAGCACTATTGGTAGTAACCTTCATGTCTCTTATGATATAACCTCCTGAAATGCCCAGCTCAGCACATTGACGGATTCTTGAAACATTCCAGCCAAATCTCAAACGTTGTTGTTCCTAATTATAGTAACCTGTGGGGGTTGAAGGTTCAAATATGTCAAATAAGAAGCATCATCCCGTGATCAAATATATTGGATAGGAACTTTTATGGTCTTATTCATGCTTGCACATCTTAGAGTAATTGTTGGAGGTCGCCAAAGGTTTACTTTGGGCGTTTGGCGTAGGGATTTAGAGTTGAAGAAAGTGAACGGGTTATTCTCAAGATTTTCTCTATGAATATATTGGGTGAATTGTTAAGGAAGGTAAAGTATGTGTAGTCACATTAGGCCTTATGGAATATTGAAGGAAATAGGTCAAACTATGAGTATGATGTTTTCCCATCATTGTCCTCCATGCACCCGATGCATCATGTATCTAGGTTCCAGAAGGTTGTTGGAAATCCTTTGCCTATAGTTCTGGTGGAAACTATTGAAGGTTAAGTTAATAAATAATTGGCATATAATAGGTACCTAGTTGTCATCCCTATTAGATAAGTCCGAAAATTGAGATCTGCCTCCGTCAAAGTAAAGGAAGTATAATCACTTGCTTGTATAACCAAATGGTTGTGATCCAAAAGTGTACTTGTTATATGTTATGATTTAAATATGTTCAACTCATGTCTAGATACCATTTCTGCTAATGTAATGCCCTTAATGTTGAGATCTGTGTTCTTGATATATACTGTGATGCTTTGTTGAGTTATGGATATGTTGTTATGGTGGTTTTGGTGATTTTCTGGCAGGTGGTTAGGTCCAATTACAGGGGAGACTCTGCCAAAATTTCTGAAAAAGTTTGGAGTGAGTCAAATTTGGGGGTTGAAAAGTTTGAAAGAAGAGTCAAGTTATGTTAAGTGTTTGGGGACAGACTCTACTCCTCATTCGAGGACGAATGATCCTAAGGGGGGGAGAATATAAGGCCCCATAAAAAAAAACTCCTAATGATTTATGATTTTAAAATGACCCAACAGTATTTGGGAATAACGTATTGGAGTATTAAAGGAGACCTATGGGATAGAGCAACACCATTTTGAATTGATAATGTATGTTTAAGGTGTGTTGGAACATACTAAGGATTTTTGTGAATGGAAAGAACTTGTGTGGAACAAGTTGGATATATTAAGTAGAAAGGATGTTTCAATTGGCACAAAACCCGACTTCAAATGAATAGAACTCCCACAATATTATGACGTAGGTGTTGATCTACCTATCCAATTAAATACCTTTGAGTCTAATTTCCAACACATCAAACCGTTCATCATTTTGATATGTATACAAAAAGTTATGGCCATTTTACTAGACCTATGTCATATTCGAGCCCAGATGCACGGCCGCGCATATTTGAGAGTTTCTGCCTTAGGTGCACGGCAACATCCCCAAGTACACGGACGCGCACGTAGATGCCCATTTAATACCCCCACAACCGGGTACAGAGAGGGGTTAAGTCATTTCATGAGCTAAAACCTGCTATTTTTAGAGAGAAGTGAGAGTGTTCTAGATAGAGGAAGAAGATCAAGTGTTTGGTTCATCAATTCTTGCTCAAGGCTTAAAGACTTCACAAGATCTTCATCTAATAGGTAAGATTCTACTCCCCGGATTCTACTCCCCGGCCATAACTTTCTAGATTTGGTTTAAAAGTTGTTCATGAGAAGTATGATTCTTGGGTGTAAGAGTATTATGTATATATGCTTGTACCAATAAGGTTTGTGGGAAGATTGTTGAGCTCAAATAAGTAAAGATTAGGTTGTGGAGTGAAAGAAATCTTGTAGAAGAACCTTGTAGTTAAATTTGCACACCTAGTGTTTGATAAAATGCTCAAATGAGCTGAGACCATGAATATCTTCCTAATTGTGGTTCAATTTTGTTATGTCTCAAAATAGATTGGGATTGCTAGAATTTTCGGAACGTTGTAGTAATTACTGAAATCTCAAAGTGATGTATGTTGGCTAAACTTTCTCTCTTATAATTGAATTCCATGATGTTCCCGTAAGTTCCAAGTATGGTTGTCCCACGTTCCTTATTCTATGTTCCGAGTTGTCCCCAATAAATTCAATTGTCCCGAATAAGCAAAGAGTTGAGAATTATGTATTCAAAACGTGTTCTGAATATTCCTATCACATTATGTTATCTTTTGGGAATATGTTCAAGAATGATATGTGTATAAAAATGCTATGTATTTGAGTTGTGTTTCAAATGAAGGTTATGATGCCAAATTGTGTGAGAAAACACAATATGCTTAAGACTCTTAATTGCTCATATGTGTACCTAAAGTCTTGATTGGAAATGTCTTATTGTTGATAATCAATAAAGATGGTTGGAAGTGAAATAAGTGAATTGGGGATATAAAGTGTGGCCAACGTGCCAAGAGTGAAAGTTATACTTGTGGCCAATAGTGGCAATGAAGTGAGATGATGTGATAAAGAATATGGAATGAGCCTCGACTCAACTGTTTTAAAATGACTTCGAAAATAGACTTGCCTAAAAGCTTTTGTACTCAAGTCATGCCACATGTGGATGTTTTAACAAATACTATGCTTTGTGAGTATTTTCAATGTATTTTGCGTTCTTTCATATTCGTAAGTGGAAATTGTGTATTGCCCTTTTTGGGGAAAAGTATTTCTCAAAAATCGAGTCCAAGTCAACTCCCAAATCCCTAATTTATCTTCCATATTTCATACTCTATGTGTAATAATCCATTGGGAAACAAGATATATTATCAAAATCAAGTACAAATCCCTTACAATTTTGTCTTTTGTGAAAATCGTCTTCAAACATTGCCCCTCTCAAAGTATAGGGTTCAAAATATGTGTTAATGTTCCTAAATCCCGAAATACCTCAATAAAATCAATTGAAGGTCTCAAAAATATGAACAGTGGTTTACAAATGCAACCCTCACAAATGTGACAAAGGGATCGCAAATACGAACTGAGTCCATGAGCATCAGACACCGCAAATGCGATCAAGAACCTCGCAAATGCGACCAATCATTGAAAATGCGAAGCTCCCTTCACAAAAGCTGATGTCGCAATTGTGACACCAGCTTCGTAGATGCGAAGCTAGCCTTTACAGCCACGTATCACTAATGCGATTCAAATTCCAAAAATGCGGATATCGCAAATACAGACATCACAAATACGAGTAGAACATTGCAAGAATTATGTTTGCACCACCAACAAAACTCCCAACTTCAAAATTCAATCTGAAACTAATGAACCTAGCCCCATGGGCCCCTTACCAAACATCCACACAAGTACATAAAAAATATATGAACTCGCTAGTAAGCTCAAAGTATCAAAATATTATCCACAACCACGAATTAATCACCAAAACACATGTATCTTACCTTCAAGTTCTAGAACTCCAAAGATTCACAACCAAGCGTCTGATTCATGCATAACCAACTCGGAATGCAACCAACCTTTGTACACAAGTACCAAATGATAAAACAAACCTATTACAAATTCTGAAACAACAATCCGAGCCCAATATCATCAAAGTCAACTCTTAGTAAAACGTGTGAACTTTCCAAACCTTCAAACTGCCAACTTTCAGCAAATAGAGCCAAAACATCATAGGAACCTCCAAAGCCAAATCCGAACATATGCCTATGTCCAAAATCACCACACAAACCTACTGGAACCATAAAAAAACTAATCTGAGGTCGTTTACACAAAGGGAAAACCTTAGTCAACTCTTACAACTTAAGCTTCCAACAATCGAACTAAGTGTTCTAATTCACTCCAAATCTTACCCGGAACAAAACCAACCGTCCTCGCAAATCATAAAACAACAACCAATCATTCGAGAAACATCAGATGGTGAAATGGGGATCAAATACAAAAAATCACCGGCCCGATCATTACATAACTAGTCCCAAATTGTGCAAAATCTCATCACTTCGGTTCAAGAACTCCTGGGATTCCTACTAATGCTCATTGTTGAAATGAGAAGGAAACAACTTCTGAAATCTATCCATCCTCTTTATCGCACCAGCTGACATAGTGGGCTTAACCTTAGGTTGTGGTGCAACGATAGGATGAACTACATCAGCCGGTAACACTCATAGGTCTGATACTTATGCACCATCTGATTTGGAGTATCAGTGGAAGGAGTCTGACCTCCCCCCCAGCTTGAGAAGTGGCTGGTGCCATAGGACATACACACGCCTAAACCATGGTCTCCTTGAAGCAAATCATACGGACCAATGCATCCTGAAGCACTAGGGTGGCAATAAATCCCTCTGGAACATGTGTTAGACCTACCGCTCATCTTGAACTGAAATCTGCTCACTATCTGAAGCTCCAATTATGGTGCTCGATCACGATCATGAGTAGCTGTGGGTGCCGCTGCATGTGTTCTAGGCTGGGCTCTAGCTCTGCCCTTGTCCTGGTCTCTAACCCTGGTAGTGGCTACAACTTAGAGCTCCTACTACTACTTACTTCCAGGTGAAGAATGTGTCCTCACCAGTTGTGACAGGTTAAGAGAGTCGAAATTCAAACTTTAGGATCGAACAAAGTGAGCGATAGAGAAAGAAAAAAAGTGAAGTTTCCTAAAAGACCTATTGTCACAACCTAAAAACCCTTGAAGTTGTGATGGTACCTACACCAACACGGTAGTTAATCAAACCATCATATAATGCAATTGGAATGGAAAATCATCAAAAAAGCTTGCAGAAATCAATATAACTATCCCAAGGATTGGTAGTACAAGTTATGAGCCAATAAAATTAAGATTTACAGTGTTGGTATGATGAAAATACAACATCTATTTGGAACATCCTTAAATAGTAGTACAAGTCCTAAACTACCATGAACAAAGTGGTTGCTTGCAGCTAGAACACTGGTACATCTTCAATGCTAGCTTTCGTCATCCATAATAGTTCAGCTCCAATATATGCATGCAAGGTGCAGATGTGCATTATAAGTATAATCCACCTCATGTACTCAATAAGTATCATGACTAACCTCAATGAGATAGAGACGAGGTTTGGTCCAAAATATAATCACTTTATATAACGTGTGCGGCACAATAGCATATATAATACTAGGAAGTATTCAGGGAAACAATTATAGAACATAGGATATCGATAATAAGGTACACAATTTGGGAAGAAATGAGTAAGCATGCTTTTGAAATAACAAAATCAAAGCATATACAATTGCACCAGATCCGTATATCAATACAATTTTCTCCAATAAGATTTAACTCTAGTACTTTTACACGATCGCAAAGAGGATATACATAATAAAGGTTCTTTTACTCAGCAATTTCGAAATACCATTTATACAAATGATCCAACATGAGTCTAAGTGTCAGTGCATGCCAAAGACTCAATAGGTACATCAATCTGACACTCTCCAAGTGACCAACGATCCACTAATAAGTCCCATGCGTATGAAAAATGCACGAGTGTCATATATATATATACACACACACACACACATTTCTACACGAGTCTAGCTTGTCAGTTCATAATTAAGACTCAATCCTTTCCACATAATCAATATTAATCCATAGTCACTCAGCACACCTCGTGTGCCTAGCACATGTGCCCCTCACAATTACTCAAACTCAGTATTGTACGAGTGCTTGGCATAAGTTCCCCTCACTAAGCACAACACTATGTGCCTACGCTTACAAGGTCCAAAGAAACATGGGTAATCACCTGTCTTCGGAGGGACGGATCTATATCCAAGCGATGTTGCAGCGTGCAACCTGATCTAACCATTATACCATGACAGTGTGCAACCAGATCCAATTATATCAATCTGCATGGATAACTCACATTCCATAACAACTAAATCTGTGCAACAACCTCAATGTGCCAAAGTATATTACAATATCAAAATCGTATCAACTAGCATTGTATGTTATTCTAGTTTTATTGCCCTAAGACGCCAAAAAATAAGGAACGGTTATGGCGGGGCAGTGACTATTGTTCCTTATTGCCATCATGTCCTAGTTCAGCTCACAGCACTGTATCCATATGTATAGATGTATGCATTTGCATGTGAGGTAATTTATGAATGGTGCACAAGGACATAAAGAGTAAATATACAGATGTATACTCATAAATGTAATGCATGACTATGGCTAAATAACTTAGTTTAACATATCAAGATTAAGTCATCGTATCAAAATAATGAATCGTATGCCTAAAACATGATCTCTAGAATAAATAAGGATGCCCACGCAGTCATACAACAATTACAAATGTAATGATTTGAGTGTGTAAAACATCGTGTTAAGATAGCGAATTATGCGCAATAAGGCACATTGAGTGTAAACATATCTTCTAGCACGTGTAAGAGAGCTCATGTAGTCATACCAACAACTAAAACATGTCATAAGTAGCACTTGTTATCAAATCAAAGTATAAGTAGCCCAACACCTACCCCGAGCCTGAATTAACCATGGAACACACATCTACGCTTGTCATCTTGCATATATGTCGCCACCAACACATAGAAAATAGCTTTAAGAAGTCATTTATAAGAAAACATTCCCTCAAGTCGAGGTTAAGCAAGATACTTATCTTATTCGGGCTAGTCTTCAACCCCAAGTTAAGACTTTTCCTTGTTCTCGACCTCTAACAGTCCAAACCTAGCCAAATATCATTCATGGAAGTCAACAATGCTAAAGGAAATGATATCAATCAATAAGGTTTTTATCTTTGAATAAATTACAAAAAAGTCAACAAAAATAAAGAGGACCCACATGGTCAAAACCCAAGTCCAAGACAAAATTCCAATGATTCGTTACTCATTTTTTGGCATTATATGTTCTTAGATTTCCATTTGGAGTCCATTTGGATACCCAAAACTTGATGAAAGAAACACATAGAAACTCACAGTCACTCATAACATGAAATTCATTCTTCCAAACTAATTCTGAAACACCTGAAAATCAAAATCCATGATACACACAAGTCATAATAAATCATATGAAAATAATCATGCCTTCAAACCACCGAGCGAAGTGAAAATGCTCAAAACGACTGGTCGAGTCGTTACATCCTCCCCCACTTAAACATACGTTCGACCTTGAACGTGCCAAGAGTCGTTCCCAAGCCATTAAACCTCCGTGTAACCTTATGATACACATACCCGGGGGTGATCTCACGTCACCCTATTCTATATAGGCCCGCCAACACAACATAACTTAATATCATTACTCCAACCTTAGTCCATAAACCTCAGAATCCAATTTCCAACATCCAGAATTTCCAACAAGACCCGAATCACGCATTTACACACTTTGTATGTCCGAACAAGCTATATCGAGCCATAATCATAGCCCAAGATGTAATCACATGATATACCACATAACTCAAATACTGCTAGCAATAACTTACGACTGCAATAGCTGCTTAAAACACACTTGGTACCGGTAATAAACCTCATATCAAACAAAACCTCGTTCTAAAACCTTCGTACACTACCGATGATGAAAGAAAAACACAGAAACTCATAACCACTCATGAGATTAACAAGCCATGGAGCTTTCTCACCTAACCAGAACCATAGCCCAAATTCTAAGTTGACCTCCGATATTACTCTTCTAAACATACCGTAATCAAATTCGATAGCAATCACCTCAGACCCAAAGACTCCATCTCATTAAATACAAGCTACTCTGTTGACATGCCAACCAATACTACCCAGAGCCACAAACCGTGCAATCCGTGCACCAATACACAACAATTCAAATGCACTCAAAAATGAAAAATGACTCAAATGAGAGAACAATCCCGCAAGCTCAACAAGTACCACCACAACGCAATGCTAAGAACCCATCACACACAGTAGAACCAAAACACACAAATCTATCACAAAGGATCATATCCCATCATAACCCAACTACAATTTGTGACCCATCCAAACACAGATCTATATGAAATACCTCAAGTCTCAATGCTCAAAATCAACAACCACAAGCAATTCGAAATCAAGTACATGATGTGCATGACCATAACATTGGATAAGCGAGTAACACAATATACCACAGCTCGAAAAGACCATAACCAAGGAGTAATCAACCATTCCATACCCCAATCACTATCTCGCTTGAATTTTGCTACAAGACCCAAATAGAACCGTACCATGTCTGCGCATAACCCACAAATCACAACCCCTCACAGAATAGAAGAGGAATGCATAGAACATATCAGAACATGATCAAGCTCAACTCTAGCCGAATGACTCACCCCTCAACACTAACCATGTTGAGTCAACAAATTCAACCTGGTGTAGAAAACACATCCTCATTGGGCCTACTAATGGACCCCTAAATAAACTCCGGTGATCCCCAGATAGATAAAAGGCCCTCCAAAAGTCCACAATCACCTAACCATAGCACGTACCACCATTCAGCTAACTTTGGCGACATCTTTACAGTCCGCAGCCTTGAAACAATCTGCTTCTGAGAACTCTCAGTCTCCAAATCCATAGAACACATGAATCACCATAGCCGATCCCAACTCCACTACTCGAATGACTAACACATCGCTCATACATAACCATCCCCACGAGAAATCTGGATATCAACGATCAATCAACTAGGCGAGTACCGCAATACCAATGAAGCAGCCGTAAGTCAAAACATAGTGCGCCTTTAAAATGTGCACCCATCTCAGGAAATACCAAGTAGTAATAGCATTTACCTAGTCATCTGAAACCGTCCATGTTGTATAAGAATACAAATCTCAATCCCACATGACACACTGCACCTATCATGCCATCATATAAAAAGCACGAGAATCTCATAATAAACTCTGAGTCACTAGTAGAATGCATACTCTATCAGTCAAAAAATTTCCATTTAAGCCCATCCAGGAGAAAAGCACAATATGCAACATGCCCCTCACGCCGGTAGGAAATATGTTTCTCAAACCGTGGTAGAAACCATCGAGAACTCTTCGAACTCCATTTTCACATTACCAATCCACCAGAACTGAATCTCTCTATCTCAACCAAGCCACGCAGGCCGCCAAACCCAAGTGTATTACCACAGAACACTAGTAGAGACTCACCACATCATAAGTGACTAAAGAACCGATCATATCTATTACCTTGCTGATCCAACCTACTACCAGGCTATCCTACTTCTCCGAGTTCCTTCCGAATTATCCTCAAGTTGACATTCCTCCTCGCCATAATGCCATGATCCTCAACCAAAACTCACAATATGAGATCCTAGCATAAAATCACACCGCCCTCCGTTGTATTCCCTCTCAAGCACCCCAAAAGTACCACAACCGAAACACATACTCTGAAGAGGTCTTCTGTGAATTCTAAATTTGTTCCTTTTACCTTTACGATACTGAAATGTAGAATCCATAGTGATACCAAAATACCACAAGTACTGACACCATTCGATGTAAATCTCAGATTCTAGCCATATACAAATCCAGAAAAATTCTCAATTGCCATATATAAATCTTGAACCCATTAGATCCTTCTCGAGTGTCATCCACTCAGCTCAAATCATAATTGCACCGCCCAAACGGGCCAAACTAGTTGTGCCCCATCAGCACGACGGCAGCCAAAGAAGTAATCCACACCTCTAAGAAATCGAGTGAATCCCTTTTCTTAGTACATCACATCTACCATGGACAACAAATTCGAATCATTCCAAGATTACTATATATATCCGTAATGCGTAGTACAACATGCATCCCTAATTTCCTTGCTTAAGTCATCCTAAAAACTAGTCGCTGCAAGTCATAACCTATCCACGAGTATGCCTCTAACCGAAACCAATACAACACGTAAACATGTAACCAAAGCGTCGATAGTAGACTCCCCCACTTGGCCAAAGAAATAGTTCAAAACATTCGATAACTCACAATGACAATACTTACTACTGCCATAATACCGCAGTGAGATTCAACTTAATCCTTCATAAGCTCAAGTAACACAAACCATATAGTACCTCAGATCCTCTGCTAAGCTCGCATTCATCCGCGTAACAGTCAAGCCAACTTCCATAAGCGATCCAAACTTAAGTTGCAACACCTATAACCCACTAGTAGGAAAGAAATCCTCCACACAACATCGTAAGGATAACACCTCCGTATACCACTCGGCAGGAGGTAACCCACCTGCTTAGCCTCAAATTTGCATCCTTTAATACCCTTTCGCAGCCACCATTACTACGCAATCACTCAATCATCTCGAGTCCGAACTCATCAACAAGGCATGAGAATCTAATTTGTTCCACAATTAAACAAGATGAAAGATCCTTCAACACACTCATAACTCGAGACTATACGTCATATCAAGACAGAAATCAAGCACCCAATAGTCCATTTTACATCTCAAGAAAAATCTTCTCGTCACATTCAAACCATCTGAACACATCTCGCAATCACATCATACTCATCATATAGCCATTGAACCACACATCGAGCCACAAATTCCACTCATAGTGCACCTCCAGACATATAAGTCCAAATGTACATGCTCACACAACCAAAATCACTGTGCTCAGGCTACAGTCAAAACCTGGCCTCAAGTCCTCTGGACTGGCCGATCATCATCACACAGAAATCATATCTCGCACCTCATCCATGGTATCACAAGCCGCCAATGCACAGCTAATAGCGAGCAATCACGTACGTATACGAGTAAGTGGAAGGAATTCAAAGCGATACGCTTAAAGTTGAATCAATGCTGCACGATAAAGAAAGAAAGATGGAAAGTTTATCCTAAATGCCCTGTAGCCTCTCGACGATAGGTATGGACGTCATCATACCGATCCGCAAGACTCTACCAGACACTTGCTCATGACTAGTAGAATCTATAAACCTAGAGCTCTGATACCAACTTGTCACGACTCAAAATCCCACTAGGTAAGCCAATTAACAATAAACTAATTCAAATGAGATTCATTAAGAGAAGTAATGATAATACAACTAAACGTTTATACATAGAATTCTTAAGAACTGGTAATACAAGTCATGATCCACAAAGACTTAGTTTTTATAAAAAATGAATTGAAATAATTACAACATCTGTTTGAAATGTAAATGAACAGAATCCGAATCTAATGCTACCAAGGACAAAATATAGCCATAACTGGAATGCAGGTACATCTTCAATGTCAGCCCTCACCGTACACATCATCATCAACACAAGGATCTGCACGCAAAGTGTGTGAGTGTAGTATGAGTACAACTGATCCCAGGTATTCAATAAGTATCCTAAATATCCTCGGCGAGATAAAAGAAACACGAACTATAGATGATTCTCACTAACACCTGTGCAGTTCAAAGTTTCAACAAGTATAGAACAAATATATGATCAAATCAGAAAACTCTCCGGTGAAACCTTATTGATGCTCACAACTCTTAGTTTTAAAGTGTTATGCTTAGTCAACAATCCAACATATAAGGGTGATATGCAAGTAAATCAGGTAATCAGTCAATGTATTTGCAAGTAAGAATGAAATGCAATAACCAAATAGCTACTTGTTGTGGCGCGCAACCCGATCCAATAACGGCGAACAACTCTCCTAGAGCTCACATCACTATCAACCGCAAGTGCAACTCACATGCTGCATAGATAACTCACATGCTATAGTATCAATATCTGGATCCACACGGACAACTCACAAGCTATAGTCGCAATATATGGATTTGTACGGATAACTCACATGCTGCATGAATAACTCACGTGCTATAATATCAATATCTAGATCTGAACGGACAACTCACGTGCTATAGTATCAATATCTGGATCCGCACTGACAACTCATGTGCTGCTAGGACAACTCACGTACCATAATATCATAATCCGCCCGATGTGGTAACATGCACAATATGTAATCCGCCCGACATGGTCACAGGCATAATATCATTATCACCCTGCATAGTCACATGTATCCAGTTCAAATCGTATCACACATAAGCAAGTATTCAAGAACACGCGTATATAATGGATAAATATCAGATTTCATGCTCAGCACTGTTCGTATCAGCGATCAAATGAGTCGCTTCTGTGACATGGCATCCGCTTCGGCGATATGGCATCCGCTTCTACGTAATCAACTGGAGAAATGGTCTTCGCACCTGCGGAAAAACATCCTCTCTTGCGACATTGCAAGTGTGAAAATTAAATGTGCATCTGCGCAAACGTCTTCTCCTGCGCTCACGATCTCGCTTCTGCGCGCACGCAAGTGCGCTACAAATTGAGGTTATGCAGAGTGAGCCCCACTCAGCCTTCGTTGCAGGTGGGACCACACTTCCGCTTTTACGACCACTGCACCTGCGCAAAATCAGCCGCATGTTGGATCAGACCATATCCTGCCACAAACCAGCCTTAACCAAAAATTTCCAAAATGATCTGAATCATGTCTGAAACTCTCCCGAGCCTCTCGGGACTCCATCTAAATATACCAACAAGTCCCATATCATAACACAGACTTAATAGAGGCCTCAAATCACACCTAAAAATATCTAAACGGCGAATCGCACCTCAAATCAAACATAACAAACATTGAATCATTCAAATTCCAAAACTCATGCCGAAACATAACAAATCAACCCGGAATGAGCTTAATTTTTTCACACAAGTCCCAAATGACATAACAAAGCTTTTCAAATACTCTGAACCACAATTAAACTTATGAACTTTTCAAACCTTCAAATTTTAAACTTTTGTCAATTAGTGCTGAAACCTTCTAGAAATTTCCAAATGCAAATCCGAGCATAGTCCCAAGTCCAAAATCACCATCTGGATCTAAATGAACAATCAAAACTCCGAACCGAGGTCAAATACTAAAAATTCAAACTTGGTCAACTCTTACAACTTAAAGCTTCAAACATGAAATTTATTCTTCCAAACTAATTCTGAAACACCTAAAAATCAAAACCGACGATTCATACAAGTCATAATACATCATACGGAGCTACTTATGCCGTCAAACCACCGAGCGAAGTGCAAATTCTCCAAACGACTGGTCGGGTCGTTACACATAGACTACTCTCATCAGGAGAGAACCATTGCATGTTCTAGGCAACCTATTCTTCTTTCAAACATGTCTTATCCAAATCAAGTCGTGCTAATTCTAGTTCCAGAAGCTTCGTCTCATGTATTACAAGTTTCTCGACCAACAAGTCACACTAAATTCCATATGGAACCTCAATAACATGGTTTGCACTATAAGAGCAATAACCCGACTAGATAATTCTGTGAAAAAGTAATTTATCACCCAATAACTCTCTGAGTTTGTGATGTTGTATCTCAACAAGTCTATGAGTAGTTATACATTTTATTCCGCATGTCCATTATGCAACTATTAAGCAAACTTAATAAAACTCAACTCGTGTACCCAAACCACCTGCCATAATCATATAGTGATATATTACCTTATCAAATTCGATGGTAGAAAGTATCTCATATAACTATAATCCTTCTGGATGCAATACCCATATGACACCCTTGCATTGTATGCAAATCTGACCCGCTGTGGAATGCACATCCTCAAATGCTCTCTATTAGTAGACACCTAAATTGTTCCCGCCTTATTCTGAAGTAGTAATAATCCTTTCATAAGATAATAAGGACCTATTCTAACCTCCACTCATGGACACACATGAAACCTCTAAGCATCGGCATCAACTGTGAATATATACCTGTAAACCGTTATTAACCCAATTACCAACTACGCAACTCGTGATCATTTACAACCTCGTGGAACCCAATGCATAGAATAAACAAATCCTTGAGCCTCTACAGTCCTTACTTAACTTGTTCATCTTCTCAACATACATAAATAATCCCAACAACTTCTTGAACCATAATCCTTAAACCAAGACCTCTAAGAAGGATAATCTTATCATACCTAAGAAGATCATATCATATCAAATACCACGAACCCCAAGTTCTATCAAGCACAATCTCCTAAAATCGCCTATCCAAAATGCATACACCCAGCTACCTAATCTGTAACACACTTCTATTACCACAATCTAGGGGATAGTTTTACCTTTAGGACTCCAATCTTTATACCTCAAAAGTACAAGATTCCACACCCTAGTGAACATGCCTACTCAAACACAACCCTGAAGTAAGACCTGCAAGCATCTCAAAATGTGCATTTCCATCAATGTTTCCATGTCACGCAACTCAAATTTGATCCTCATTAACTAATTGTCACACAATTACTGTAGCGCTTAGTCGAATTGTCCATAAATTCCCTCAATAAGCATCCTCAACAATGCATTATCGTTCTTGGTGATACGAAATTCGATATTACTATGATTCTTTAGAAACTAAAATCATCTATGCTATCGTTGATCTCAAACCTTCTGCCCGTAGCTGAACCACAACTTTACAAATCAATCCAAACCTCACTTGACTTCCCACATCAATCACGAGATCATATCCAATTAAAAGAAACCCATTATCTACTCCAACTCACAAGTAGGACAACTCCAAGCTCTAGGAAATCTACTTAAATGATAATCAACCACAGAAACCGAGCCTTTCCAAGCCAAGCAAGTTATGCAGACTGCCAAACCCAAATTTCCTACCACAAAAGTACCTATAATGCCCTATCGTACCAAATCAACCAATAATTTCGATTATCAAACTGATCCAAGCCACTTATATAGTGATCCAACTTCCTTATATTACTCTTTACCTACCGTCAAGGCATCACATTTCATTCCCAATACACTATTGTCTTTAATCAAATTTCATCCCAAGTGACCCCAACGTAAAATTATGCAATCCTAAGACCCGTAAGCCATTTTAGTCACTTTCATGCATCCAAAGTATCTCAAATTCAAATGTTTGCTCTAAAGTATCCTCTAATGAATCTAAAATTGTTCCATTCATCTATTTAGTGCAACATTGTAGAATCAATAATGATGCAGACATATTGCTAGCCTCTACCATAACCCAATACAAATCTTAAATCCTTAATCATATGAACGATCTGGTAAAACCTTATGCACCCCATCTTGGAACTTGAACCTAGTAGAACTATTCTTGAGAGTCGCGCACTGTTCTCTAGCCTCCAATTCACAGACAATATATGTCGAACGACAGTGAATCCTCTCTCCTTGCCCATACCTCACATGAAATATCAAACCGGATTCATTCCATAGAATCCACGTATCAGTACAATATAGTGCATCACACATCCGGCTAATTCCTTGCCCAAATCACCCTTGATGTCATCCTTCTCAAGTCATAACAAATCCACAAGCATACCTCAGTCCAGAAACTACATCAACACATATCCATATTGTAAAGCCCTAAAAAACATCACCTAAAACCTGGGGTTTCGTGATACCAAGATACACTTACGTGTCGATGATTGTAGAGATCCTTGGTAGAGTAGGGCGTTAGGAAGTTGAAGAAATTTTTTGGTAGAGTAGGGAATTTCTACGGTCGCAGAACTGATCTGCAGACCGCAGATCTGCCGCAGAGTGAAGTAGTAAACTGGGCAAATTTCGGATGCTATTTTGCGGTCAATAATACGGCTGCATAATCATTTTATGGCCGCACAATCCATCGCAGATCCAACATAAAAATTTCTAGAAGGACGTTCTACGGTGCATTATGTGACCGTAGAATGGATTTGCGAACCGCAGACCAGTCGCAAAGTGAAGCAAAAATGCCCAGTTCCGAAGGGCCATTATGCGGACCGCAGAAGCGTTATGCGGTCGCTTGTTTAATCTTAGATCTGCATCGGGGCTTCATTTTTCTAATTTTTTTTTACCCAAACCTATTTCGATATATTGAAGGAAAAGGCAACTTTTCAAGCAAAAATCTGATACTTCTAGACAGAGCGAGTACCATAGAGTAAGAGGGGAAGTTCCTAAGCTTATCACTCATCACTTCTTGCTCAAATTTGAAGAATTCACAAGAAAACCTCACTAGGTCTTAATCCTAGAGGTACGATTCTATACCCTAGCCCTCAATTCCGGGATTTAATTGGAAATATGTATTGGGAATAGCAATTTTGGGGTGTGGGAGTTGTTCATTATGCATTCAAGTACCATCAAGGGCACTGGGAATAATGTGGAGCTCATTTGGGTAAACTTTGGGTAGTGAGATGAAGGAATCCACCACAGGTAGACCTTTAAACCTTAATGCACACCTAATGTTTGATAAAAAGCTGGAGGCGAGGTATGCTAGCTAAACCTCTCTCTTAGAATTGAATCCCACATTGTTCTTGTAAGCCCCGAGTTGATCATTATAAATGTGAATATTTGAATAGTTCTATATTATTGTGTTATCCTTCGGGAATGTGATCTAAGTATGTGTTGTGTGTTAACATGTTATAACTCCAAGACGTGATTCTAATGAAATCTATTATGTCAAATTGTTTAAGAAATCTCTTTGTGCCTAAAACTCATATTTGCTCACATGTGTACTTAAAGTCTTGAATAGAGATGCCTTGTTGTTGATAACCCTTGGTGGTGTTTGAAAGAAAAAGAATTGAGCATGAGATATGAAACACAACCAACGTGCCAAGAATGATATTGCAATAGAGGCCGCTAGTGCCAATGAAATGAAGAGAAGTGTAAAAGACATTGAAATGAGCTGCAAATTCCTTAAATAATAAATGCCTTGGGAGTATCGTTTACTCACCGAGAAAGGGTAGGTTGGAATGACCTAACCCCGAAACTACACGTGCTGGTGTAGGAGTGAGTTAGGGATAAACTCCCCGTGTGAGGTGGTGAGAGCTTTCCCCAAATATGGGATGAAATTGATGTGTTGAGATAATTTCCCTAAAATGGGATGAGATGATTGCTAGTGGAATGTGAGGTGACGTTGACCCACACGACATTGTGGTGAGATGGCTTAGCCAATCGGGCTGAGATCGGATGCCATATCGCGCACATGGTGGTATTGTGAGTGGACGTCTCAGGTAAGACGGCTTAGCCGATCAGGCTGAGATTGGACTCTGTGCTAAAAGTACGGTGGTGTATCGGTACTAAATGTTACATCTCGCATTTCGTATGATTAAAGTTTCGTCTTCATTTAAGTGACGTAGACTCGGGGATGAGATTTTCTTGAGATTATAAGAATTTATGCTATTTATATCAAGCAATAAGTAAGTACCGTGAAAGAAAATGAGTTTCGTTGAAGGTTGTCGATTTGGGATAAAATACGCTCCGAGCTATAATACTCGATATTTATGGACTAGTACCATACAAGGTACCATAAAACCTTGTTAGTATGATATATAAAGTGTATTAAAAATAAGTAGTATTTTAAGTAATTTAAGGTAATTCTCAATTATGTGGGTAATTATTTAATTATTAGTTTAATGGGAGATTAACTATGTAATTCAGGATTTGTGGATAATTGTAGGTGGGGATAAATTCTCCCCACGTGGCAGCAAGTGGAGTAAGTGACTCTTGCCTTTAGTCAATTTAATTAGTAGGCACATGGACAACCTTAGGCCATTTACACGTAAGAAGTAGAATTACATTAGTCATCTCTAAACTTATCTTCCATGGATATCAATTCATTTTGAAAAAAGTTGGATTTATACAGAAAGGCAAAAGAAAGAATGAAGGTGAGGAAATTTTGAAAATAGAATTCAAAATGGAACAATTTTGTCTAGTTTGAGGTTTCACATTTAGTGATGTTGTTGAGTCCTCTCTTTTAATATTGGTGCTTTGACGTTCTTTTTAGGAGAAATAAAGTAGTAGTAGTTGTCAAAGTTTGATAATTATTTCAAAATTGCATGAAGACTATTCAAGGATCTGTTAAAAAGAACCTATGATTATGCCCATGATACATGTGGTCTTCACGTTGGACCACATTTTTGCCAGATAAACCTACAAATTTGCTCAAGTTTAATGTCGTGTATATGAAGACTTCATATTACAACAGCAACAATTAACAATCTCCCAATTGTTAATTGTTAATGCTAAATCACTATACGGATTTTTCCCTACTCCAGGTACGTTAAGGTTAAGCCCTTCCTTCATTTTGCATGATCTCCTAATTACACGAGTTTGATAACGAGGCACAAAGAAAAATTCATGTCCCGGAATTTACGTATATTTTTTCTAGTCTTGTATGTACAATATTCAATTGAGTATTTCCTTCTTCCAGTCAATAGAGCAGAGAGTCTATATATACAGTAATATAGTATTTTCATAACCATCGAGCTATAATCGATGGGAAGGACCCTTTTGGGTAACCTCTGATTAGATGATAAGTTATATACCGAGCCTACTGTGGCCGAGCACCTATGAGCGAGCCCAATTGGTCGAGACACAGTCCCTAGTATGGCTGAGCTCCTATGAGCGAGCCTACTATGGCAGAACAGTTATATATATATATACCGAGCCTTTTATGGCCGGACAACTATTATATTTACTATATTGAGAGAGTTGAGTCAGTATCAGCAGGTGAGCATATTTTCAGATTTTCTTTGACTCCCAGTTACTTTCAGCTATTATATTATCATTTCAGTTTCAGCTTTCAGTTATATTATTGCCTTGCATACTCGGTATATTATTTCGTACTGACGCCCCTTTTTATGGGGACGTTGCATTTCACGCATGCAGGTTCAGATAGACAGGCGGGTAGACCTCCTCAGTAGGTGTTTCCCGAGTTCAGTTTTATCGATAAGCTCCACGTCCTTCGGAGTTGCCGAGTCTAGAAGTTTTGTGTACATCTTGTGTATATATGCTTATAGGTTATGGGTAGGTCGGGCCCCTGTTCCAATCACGGTACATCCATCAGTAGAGGCTTGCAGACATATCCTGTTAGTTAGTGCAACATGTTGGGCTTGTAGGCCCTATATGTATATTTTGTTGGCTTGTCAATTGTAGTAGTTATGACTGCCTTGTCGGCCCAACTTTAGATTGACATTTAGTTAGCATTAGTTTCCATTCAGTTTTATATTTTTCTTTGCAAATTGTCTTGCAATGTAGCCCCTGGCCAAAGTATGACATTATATGTCCAGAGTTCCTGAGTCGCAAGTTGGTACGCAAGGATAGATGAGGCACCGGGTACCGGTCTCGCTCCCAGGCTCGGGGCATGACAAAAGTGGTACTCCATTGATCCCGGGTCGACGAAGATGTATCATGATGTTAAGGATGTATACTGGTGGAACGTTATGAAAAAGAACATTGCTGAGTTTGTCGCTTAGTGTCCTAGTTGCCAGCGGGTGAAGATAGAGCGCTAGAAGCCCGGAGGTCTAATGCAGACTATAGAGACCCCGGCATGGAAATGGGAGGCGATAAACATGGTCTTTATCACGGATTTACCTCGTTCTCATCGTAAGTTTGATTCCATATGGGTGATAGTCGATAGGCTCATGAAATCAGCTAATTTCCTACCGGTCATATCTACATATACAACAGAAGATTATGCAAAATTATATATTAAGGAGATAGTGCGACTACATAGAGTACCGGTATCTATTATACCTGACCGTGGGCCCCACTTTACAACACATTTTTGGAGGTCATTTCAGAGAGGTCGATGGACTCAGGTGAATCTCAGCACAACTTTTCATCCACAGACTGATGGACAAGACGAGCGCACAATTCAGATACTCGAGGATATATTACGAGCATGTGTGTTGGATTTTAAAAGAAGTTGGGATGAACATCTACCTCTTATTGAGTTTGCATATAATAACAGTTACCACTCCAATATCTAGATGGCTCCGTACGAGACTTTGTATGGGCGTAAGTGCAGATCTCCTATAGGATGGTTTGATGTTAGAGAATCTGGTTACATGGGCCAGACCTAGTTCAGCAGGCCATTGAAAGAGTAAAGCTTATCCGTGAACGACTGTTGACAGCTCAGAGTCGTCAGAAGTCATATTCTGACATGCGGCGACGAGACTTAGAGTTCGGGGTAAAGGACTGGGTATTAATAAAGGTGTCACCTATGAAGGGCGTGATGAGGTTTGGAAAGAAAGGCAAGTTTAGCCCATGGTATATTGGGCCTTATAGGATCATTCAGAGAGTGGGCCAAGTTGCATATGAATTAGAATTACCCTCACAATTGGAGTCTGTCCATCTTGTTTTTCATGTATAAATGCTACGGAAGTGCATTGGGATCCTAACCGAGTGGTGCCCACGGATGATGTACAGATTACGGAGGACTTGTCGTACGAGAAAATTCTGGTTGCCATCCTAGACCGACAAATCCGCAAGCTACGGAATACGGAAATAGCCTCCGTGACTGTTTTATGGACAAGCAAGAATGTGGAAGAGATGACGTGGGAAGCAGAGGAAGAAATAAAGTATAAATACCCCTACCTATTACAAACTGAAGATATGGCTCAAGGTGGAATACCTCAGCACAGCTTTATTCAGGCCAGTAGGTCATCAGGTAAGCTCTCATTTTTTACTCTCAGAATTTATAATGGACAGTTGTCTGAAGCTAAGTGTTGCTATTTATAGACAGTGGCCATGTGTGGCATGTATAGTATATTTTTTGGCTACGTACAGATTAGTTTTATTATAGTGTACGGAGGAGACTCTGGCAAAATATTTCCCAAAGTATCTAAGAGTAAACATTCGAGGACTAATATTTCTAAGGGGGGAAGGATGTTATATCTCGCATTTTGTACGATTAAAGTTTCGTCTTCAGTTAAGTGACGTAGACTCGGGGATGAGATTTTCTTGAGATTATAATCATTTATGCTATATATATCAAGCAATAAGTAAGTACCGTGAAATAAAATGAGTTTCATTGAAGGTTGTCGATTTGGGATAAAATACGATTCGAGCTATAGTATTCGATATTTATTGACTAGTACCATACAAGGTACCACAAGACCTTGTTAGTATGATGTATAAAGTGTATTAAAAATGAGAAGTACTTTAAATAATTTGAGATAATTCTTAATTATGTGGGTAATTGGTTAATTATTGGTTTAATGGAAGATTAACCATGTAATTAAGGATTTGTTGATAATTGTAGGTGGGGACAAATTCCCCTCACGTGGCAGCAAGTGGAATAAGTGACTCTTGACTTTAGTCAATTTAATTAGGATGCACATGGGCAACCTTAGGACATTTACACGTAAGAGGTGGAATTACATTAGTCATCTCTAAACTTATCTTCCATGGATATCAATTCATTTTGAAAAAGTTGGACGTATACAGAAAGGCAAAAGAAAGAATGAAGGTGAGGGAATTTTAAAAATTGAATTCTGAATGGAAAAATTCTGTATAGTTTGAGATTTCACATTTAGTGATGTTGTTGAGTCCTCTCTTTTAATATTGGAGCTTTGACGTTTTTTCAAGAGAAATAAAGTAGTAGAAGTTGTCAAAGTTTGATATTTTTTTCAATTTTGTATGAAGACTATTCAAGGATCTGTTAAAAAGAACCAATGATTATGCCCATGATACATGTGGTCTTCACGTTGGACCACATATTTGCCAGATAAACCAACACATTTGCTCAAGTTTAATGTCAAGCATATGAAGACTTCATATTACAACAACAACAATTAAAAATCTCCCAATTGTTAATTGTTAACGTATAATCACTGTAGGGATGTTTTCCTACTCCAGGTATGTTAAGGCTAAGCCCTTCCTTCATTTTGCATGATCTCGTAATTACACGAGTTTGATAACGAGGCATAAAGAAAAATTCATGTCCCAGAATTTACGTATATTTTTCCTAGACTTGTAAGTACAATGTTGCATTGGTAAGCCCCACTTTATTTTGGGGTCCTGTATCTCTTGTCCTTTGTACATAGCATTTTGAGGTATAGCCGAGGCCTTTTCGCTAGCATTGTCATAACACTCTTTGATTTCTGTTAGAGGCTCCGTATACATAGTATGGGTTGTATATTGGTGTTGGAAAAGTCAAACTAAAAATGTTGTATTGGTATCTCATGTTCCACTTCAAACTATGAATATGTAATGGTTTTTGAGACTTATAAATGAAGTAATCAATGGTAATGAAATGGTGTTTTTCACGTGACTTTCTTACTGTCTGATTAATGAAATATACCCTCTCTTTATTCATGGGTGAGTCGGGTAGACGACATTGTGCAGTCTTGCTCGACCGAGGTATCTCGGTTGAGTGCCGGTCGCGCTTCCCGAGGTCGCGTCGTGATACATATCGGGTAGCACTAACCAAAACATTCCAAATTATTTGCCGAAATACATACTCACCCTTGTGATAGTCATGCTAACTTCCCCAAGTGATCAAAACTCTCTCATACCGCATACCTTCCACTGGGTAGAAGGAAACTCTTCGTATGAATCTCATATAAAATAATACAACCACAAACCTTCTTACAGGATATAACCCACTTGTTTAGCCTCAAATCAAATCCTTCTATGTCTTTACCATGGCTACAACCACTATGTTATCAATTGATCGTCCCGAATCTACACTCGTCATCAAGATATAAGAATCCATTTCATTCCACGACTGAACAACTGAAAGGTCCATTAAGACATCCACAACTCATGACGTTATTACACATCAAGATGATAATGAAGCATCCATATTCCCTTTTGTATTTCAATCAAATCATTCTTGTCATATCAAAACAATATAAGCATAGTCCTCATTCACATAATACTCATACAAGGCTACCTTGCCACTCATTGACCATCAATCCCACTCCCAGGGATACTACCGACATAAGAGCCCAAAATCATATGCTCACATAACTGAATCTGCCGACCCAAAGATGCAATCTAAACCCAGCTACAAGTCCTTTAGACTGGCCGTCATGTCCCCAACTCCAACCAACTTGTGATGGTACCTAACCCCAACATGCTAGGTAAGCCAAACAAAAAATAACACAACTCAAATGAAAGAACATTAGCAAAATAATAAATAAGATGCCCAAAATCAATACAACTTTTCCAAGGTCTGGTAGTACAAGCCATGAGTAATTAAGAATAAGAATACAACTCTGATATGAAGAAATTTTACATCATCTATTTGAAATTTACATAAACATAAATATAAGTCCTAAACTACCATAAACAAGGTGGTAGTTTGCAGCTGGTACCTCCTCAATGCTAGCCTTTGCCATCCACAACAACTCAACTCCTAAATCTTCACGCAAGGTACAAAAGTGTAGTGTGAGTACAACCGGCCCCATGTACTCAATAAGTATCTTGACTAACCTCAGTAAAGTAGTGACGATATTTTAAGTCAAACGATACTCACTTTACTTACCATGCAGCTCAATAGCATATATATGTACAAAGCAACAGTACCATAATCTAAGCATGAAGTATAGGTAAGGCCATCGGTGCACATAGAGAAGATATTCACACGCATCGTGAACAAACCAATTGTTCAGTATATAAAGAAGAAATGCATATGATATCAGATGACTGTCAATAATTGCATATAAAGAAGATATGCACAAAAATTGTAAACAAACTAATGGTTCATCATATAGAGAAGTTATGCATGAAAGGCATGTATGCATCCCAGAGCTAGCATATAGAGAAGATATACACAAGTATCATAAACCAACTACAGTTTAGCATATAGAAAAATATGCACAAGTATCATAAACCAACTACAGTTTAACATTTAGAGAAGATATATATTGATATCAAATAACCTGTCAATAGTTGCATATAGAGATAATATACATGAATAAATAAGTCAAGTTACACAGATTGACATGTAGAGAAGATATGTACGGTGAATCATTTCATCAATCAAAACAACATATGGAGAAGACATGCATAAAAAGCATATATATTTCGGAGCAAGAATATAGAGAAGATACGCGGTAAACATCATGTATACATCTAAGGAGTATGCATATAGAGAAGATACTCAAACTCCAAACAATGATCAATTTTCCACAATCCACATGTACGTCATCAGAAGAGAAACATGAGAGAATGACCCTAGGGGGATGGATCCTTCACACACTGCACATACATCTAACCTACCATAAACATAATAATTTCACGAAAAACCCATGTGCTATAATAACTCAATCCACACGGACCACTCACCTGCTGTCAATCTAGTCTATCACAGAGAAAGCATATGCAACAACACATGTATATGAAACATATATCAAATCACATACTCATGGACTAAGAATATTAGCACACTAAGGTGTATCCACGTGCGATGTGTACGACTGCAACTCGGATTAGGCAGGTATGCCATTCAATAACAAGTATCATCTTCAAAAAATTCAAGACTACACATGATCTCTAGCATGAATCAAGAATTTCATGTAGTCATACAAAGATTAAAACATGAATCATAGAAAGTACATAGCTAAAATAAGGCATAATAGAAGCCTAAAGTATAATATGGTCATAAATGATACATAGCATCCCCGTATACGCTCATCACCTTGTATATACGCAACTTTACACATGCTTCATTTAGATAAATAAGGTCAAATCCTAAAGGGTTATTCCCGTACAACAAGATTAGGCAAGATACTTTAACAAGCCAAATCAGCCTTCCCAAATCGCCTTTCCTTTAAATATCACCTCAACCCGGCTTAAATCAAGCCAAATACAACTCAATAACATCAAACACATTTATAGGAATCAATTCCAAACAATAAACCTTCAATCCTTAATAAATTTTTAAAAGGCCAACATAGTCAACCCCAAGCTCACAGGGTCAAAACCCGAGTGTAGGGGGTAGTTCCCATTTACTCATAATCCTACGGGTCCAAATATGTGTTTAATTTCCAAATCTAAGTCCAAATAATAGCTCAAAACCTTGTTTTTCACTCTCTTCGGTTGTAGACAAAAACCCCAAATTTCATCCCAAAATTCCATACTTTTGGTGTTATTAATCCATGTAGATTCATGAAATACTATCATAAATGAGTAGAAATTACTTACCCCATAGTCTTGTATGTAAATCTCGCAACAACATATTGGAGAATGGGCTAAATACGAAAATTTCAACTATCAACCCAATTGTGGATGCAACAATTGCGAACCCCAGGTCGCAAATGCAAAGTGGCCCTTTGAGCCACAGAAGTCGCAAATGCGACACACCCCTAGCAAATGCGATGATTGCAAATGCGACAATTGGGAAGCTGGCCATTCTAGCCCCCATTATCCCAAATACAAGGGTCAGTCTGCAAATACGGACGTCGCATTTGCAAGAAGATCATCGCATAGGCAATGACTGCAACACCAGAAAATCCCAACTAAGCTAATTAGTCTGAAACCAATTTGATACTCACTTAAGCCCCTCGAGCCCCATTCCATCCATATAAGTATATAAACCTCGTAGGATCTCGCTTGTAAGCTCAAAACAACAAAATAACATCTACAATTAAGAATCAAGCCTCACACCAAAAGTTGAACTTCTCTTAAGTTCAAGAACTTCTAAACTTCCAACCAAGCGTGTGATCGATGCCTAACCAACTCGGATCACAACCAAACTGTGCATACAAGTTCCAATCAATTAAATGAACTTGTTCAAGGTCTCAAAATCACATCATGAGTCTGATAATACCAAAGTCAACTTCCGATCAAACTTATGAACTCTCTAATTTTTCAAATTTCCAACTTTCGACAAATAGTGCCAAAACCTTCTAGGAGCATCCAAATTCAAATCTAAACATACGCCCTCCAAAATCACAATACAAACCTATTAAAACCATCAAATTTTGATTCTGATGTCGTTTACTCAAAAGTGAACCCTTGGTGAACTCTTCCAACTTAAAGCTTCCAAATTAAGTATCCTTATTCGAAACCAATCCCTCTCAAACCTCTAAACCAACCATACATGCAAGTTATAATGCATCATATAAAACTACTCAAGGTCTAAAATTATCGAACGAAATACTAAAGCTCAAAACAACTACTCAAGTAGTTCACATAACATTGAAAACATTTCCCATCTCATCCAAGACATCACAAATTTTCGATGAACAAATGATATCGAGTACTCTACATTGCACACAAATGAATAGAAAGGAACTGAAGATACAAACTTCAAGATGAAATTATGCACGATAATGAAAGAAAGAAAGGAAAGTTTTCCTGGATGCCCTGTAGCCTGTCGAAGAAAAGTATGGACGTCATTATACCTATCTTCAAGATTCTACTAAACATTTATGCATGACTCATAGAACCTATGAACCTAGAGCTCTAATACCAACTTCTAACGACCCAAAAATCCAACAAGTTGTGATGGCACCTAAACCAACTCGCTAGATAATCGAACCATTATATAACACAACTCTAATTGAAAATTATCAAATAAACAATAAATAAGCTTGTGGAAATCAATACACCTATCCCAAGGTGGTAGTACAAGTCATGAGCCACTAAGATATTGATTTGCAATGCTGCTAAGAAGAATATACAACATCTATTAAGAACATACTTAAACAATAGTACAAGTCCTAAGCTACCATGACAAAGTGGTAGCTTGCAACTCGAACACTGGTACATCTTCAATGCTAGCCTTCATCATCAATAATAAATCAGCTCCAAGATCTGCATGCAAGGTGCCAAAGTATAATATAAGTGAAACTGACCCCTGGTACTCAGTAAGTATCACGACTAACCTCGACGAAGTAGTGGCGAGGTTTAGTCCAAAAGATATTTACTTTATAAAACTTATGCACCTCAATAGCATATGTAATACCGAAAAATATCCAGTAAAATAGTCATAGAATAACGGATATCAATAACAAGGTGCACAAATCGCGAAGAAGGCAGTTTGAATTATTTTCAAATAACCAAATCAAAGCATGTGCTTGCACAAAATCAACATATCAATAACATTTGCACCGAGAAGCTAGAACTTAAGTACTTTTACATGATCGCAAAAAGGCTATCCATAATAAAGGTTAGAAATTTGAAAATAACATTTATACGAATGCTCCAACACGAGTCTAAGTGTCAATGCATGACAAAGACTTAATATGTACCTCAACCTAACACTCTCCAAGTGTCCAACAATCCACTAACAAGTCCTATGCGTATGAAAAATACGTGAATGTGTGTATGTCAATGATATATATATATATATATATATATATATATAGACACACACACACACTTACACCATCCTTTTCAATTTATGTGAACTTATTTCACTGGGTATAGAGTTTAAGCAAAAAGAGAAGACTTTGAACTTGTGGTCTAAAATGAAGCATATATATACCTTATGTGGCTATAAATCATTTCATAAAGGTAAATTATATCCAAATATGGAAAGAGGTCATTCTTTATGGACTAAAGAGGAAATATGTTGAAAAAATTGAAACTGAGGGAGTGTATATATGTGTGTGTTTTTTTCTACACGAGTCTAGGATGTCAATGCATGCTCATGACTCAATTTGTTCCATATAATCAGTACCAACCCATAATGACTCAACACACATCGTGTGCCTCACAAAAGTGCCCTTCATAATCACACGGACTCAGCATTGTATGGGTGCCTGGCATAAATGCCCTTCAATAAGCATAATTTTATGTGCCCTCGCTAAAAATGCCGATAGTAATATGGGTAATCACCTGACTCTGTAGGGACAGATCCATATCGAAGCATTGTTGCGATGTGCAACCCGATCTAGTCATAATATCGTTGCGGTGTGCAACCCGATCCAATCATAATACCGTTGTACCGTATAACCCGATCCAATCATATCAGTCTGCATGGACAACTCACGTGCCATAACAACTCAATCTGCTCAATAGTCTCAATGTGCCAAAGTATCTCACTATATCGAAATCATTTCAACTTGCACGATACGTGTCATCGTGTCCTAACTCAGGTCATAGCACTGTATCCATATGTATGGCTATATGCATGTGCATGTGAGATAATATATGAATGGTGCACAAGGACATTATGATTATATCAAAATACGTTAGCTCAATATATCAAGAATAAGTCATCATGTCCAAATAAATAATCATAAGCCTAAAACATGACCTCTAGCATAGATTATGTAAAACTTCATGTCAGCATAGCCAGTTATGCTCGACAAGGAACATTGAGCCTAAACAGAGCTTAAATAAACCATGACACCCGTATATACGCTCGTCACCTAAAGAGGTTATTTCTTAGAAAATATTCTCTCAAGTTGAGGTAAAGCAAGATACTTACTTTATCCAAGCTAGTCTTAAACCCCAAGCCATGTCTTTTTCTTGTTCTTGAGCTCCAACAATCCAAACCTAGCGAAATATCATTTTATGGAAGTCAAACAATGCTAAAGAAAATGACTCCAATCAATAACGCTTCGATCTTTGAAGAAATACGAAAAAGTCAAAAAAACTCAACCCAGGCCAAATGGTCAAAACTCAAGTCCAAGACCAAATTCTGGTAAACAATTACTCCATGAGTCTAAATATGTGTATAGATTTCCATTAGGATACCCGAAATTTAATTTAGGTGATTCTAGCGCTACTTCTCAAAAATCCCAATTTCTCTTGTTCAAATCCATGTTTTGATGTTAAATCTAGTTATATATTCATGTATAGATTCAGGTTCGAATCAGTTATCCGAAGCTTGTAGTTGAAACCCTAACCTCAAACCTCTTAAACTGAGCTCCAACAATTTGAAAATGAAATAAAAATCTAAAAATTCGGCCTTAAATAGCTCCCCGATGTAACTGTCAAAGAGTGCCCATATGGCCATATGATAGCTTTATGGGCCACACAATAGCTTCGCAGGCCGCATGATAGCTTCGCTAACTGCATAATCATCGTAGATCAGAAGAATTCAAAAATCTTCCCTGATACCCTTATGGGAATATAACCATAACTCCCTATACAAATATCGGAATGACAAACATTTTGAACCATAAGAAACTAGAGTAAAAGGGCTACCATATCATTAAAATCTAACACCAAAACTCTTTACATATTGGGAGAACTATTCTTCTGAAGTTAGGTCATCTGAAGAAAAGCCTGGTTTCAGCAACTCAATTCTACCAGAAATTGCTCCAAATTCGCCGAAACTCAGTAGAGCCCCTTAGGAATGCATCCAATTATACCTACAATTCCAAATAACCTATATGGACTTGTCCATAGTTTCAAAACAACCATGAGAAAATTGCAACAATGAATCGAGGCTCAAAACGAATAACACTTACACACTTTGGATCTTCTTTCAAAAGAGTGTCCGAATAACACTTACACACTTTGGATTGCTTCCAAACTTTGCACACAAGTTCAGTTCAACTATATAGACCTATACAAATCTTAGAACACCAATCAAATTTTGATAACATCAAACTTATGAACTCTTGAGTTCTTCAAATTGCCAACTTTCGGGAAAAATTAAACATTTAACAACATAATATCATAATTAAGAGTGAAAGATCCTAAATTAACTATTTTAAGTCTAAACCCACCACAACCGTCATAAGCAACTCTCCAAGACTGGTGTCACTGAGCGCATCAGCTCTAAAGAGTGTTAAGTATAAAGTATGATATGCAATACAATAGTGTCTGGTACAAAAAATAGTAGTAAAGCTAATGAAGGTGACTCCAGAGTCTGCGAACAAGTATATAGCACTACTTCAAGTCTCAAACTAGTTACGGCTAAGCACCTCTCGGGACTCCATTAGTACCAATGCCTGAATCTGTACAAGAAGCGTAGTAGTGTATTATGAATATAACCGACCAAATATACTCAGAAAGTGTCAAGCCTAACCTTGATGAGGTAGTGATGAGGCTAAGAAAAGGAACCTACTTTATAACCCTATGCAGTTAATAAACAAGAGAGATAGCAAGAGGAATAACAATAATAAAATAATAAGAGAAAATATAAGATTTAATACGAGAAATTGTGTAATGGTCAACTAAAGGAAACAACAATCATGCCTCTCAAATATCACAACCAAACCTTTATCAATAACTCAGATTTAAGAGGACAAAACAATATCCATGAAACAACCTAGCCAAGTCCACATATACACATAAAACGAAGGAATAAGAAAAATATATCATATCAAATAGAACGAAAACACTCGTCGTGCATATATCACTCATCCCCACCACATGGAAATACCCGTCGTGCAATATCTCTCATATTCACAGCACGGAAACATCTACCGTGCAATATCTCTCAAACTTACAGCCTGGAAACACTCATCATGCCTAATCAATCATCCTCAAAGCACATAAACACCTGTTGTGCATAATCACTTATCCTCACCAAGAATATTTAAATCAGTACTAAGCAAGGTAAGAAGCATAATTGAACATAATACATCACATGAGAGAATAATAATAACTCTTATAGCGATAGGCGAGCCAACATCCCCTGAACCATATTGTCCTACTATCTCAACAAAGCTTAAACATAGCTATTAATATGTACGTGAATGATTACGAAGTTTCACGAACTTTCTAAAGCATAGAAGAAATATTATATGAAGCAAACAAGACATGAATAAGGCTAACTCTACCCACATGGTTTAACCATGGCAAACGTGTATACACTCATCACCATGCATATACACCTCCCCCAACACATTTAGCACTGAGCAAATAGACCCAAGAACAACCTAATTCCCCCAAATCAAGGTTAACCAAGATACTTACCTCTTTCAACAACAAATCAACTCTTCAATAACGCTTTCCCTTTAGAACAAACCTCCAAAAAAACTCAAATCTAATCAAATTATGATTTATAAAGTAAAATAAAGCTTAAGGGGCCCTCCTAATACTAAAAAGGTTTGATCTTTATCATATTAGAAAACGTCAACAAAACGTCAACAAAGTCCCACAAGGTCGAAATCCGAAATCAAGGTGAATTCCCGATTACCCATTCTTACCCAAGTCCAAATATGTGTTTAGTTTCAAGATCCAACCTCATATTGAGGTGTAATTCTCCAAAGTTCACTTTCTTAAGCTACTACCAAGACTATATCTTCTACTCTTCGAAATACTAGATTTAGGGGTAAACATCATTAGGATTTTATAGAAATGAATAAAAACTAAATTAAAATTACTAACCTTGGAAGTAGGGAAGAAAATCCTCTCAAAAATCACCTCCTTACGACGTTTAGGTCTCAAAAATTGAAAAAGATGATCTAATCTCGAAACCCTTCCCTTTCACCCTGCCGCAGATGAAGCAATTGTGAAATAGTCATCGCAAATGTGATATCAGTGAAAGAATAGTTCGCTAATGAAAACCAATGTCGGTGCATAAATTGCAAATGCGGCGTGGTTTTCGCAAATACGACATTCATACTTGCAGCCAATCCATCACAAATGCGACTGTCCTCGTAATTTGAGCTATTCGCAAATGTGAGCCAGTATTCACAAATACAGACACTGCATTTGCGGATAAAGCATCGCAGATACAATACAGCCTGAGATCTCCCCATTCTTGTAAATGTGAGGTGACAGTTGAAAATGCGACCTCACATTTGCGAAGCTGTTGTAGAAAATATGACAACAACAACACTAGCGACAATAAAACTTATCAAAACAGCCTGAAACAAATCCTAAACTCACTCGAGCTCCTCGGGACCCATCCAATCATCCTATCAAGTATATAAAACTAACACCAACTCGCTAGTAATCTATAGAACATAAAAATAACATCAAAAATCAAGAACAAACCATCAAACCAAAGATTGAAAAGTTCATAAGTTACAAAATTTTCTAACTTTCAACTATAGCGCCGAAACGTCCTCGGGTTACCCGGGACCCAAACCAAACATACGTAAAAGTCAAAAATCATCATACAAACCTATCAAAATCTTAATGTCACCAATCCGAGATCATTTACCAAGATTGTTGATTGTGGCCAACTCCAATAATAATAAAGCTCTAGAATTGGAATTTCTCTTCCAAAACACATATAAGCTTTTCGGAAATTGAAATGAAGCGTGTAAACAAGTAATAAAACATCGAATGAAGCTATTCAAGGCCTCAAATCACAAAATGAAAAGATAAACTCAAAATGACCTATCGGGTCATTACACATAAAAGGCAGATAAGGTGCTCCAAACTATCACCATGCATCTCCCACAAGAATGTGAGACACCGCTCCTCGACTATCTTCTAACCTTCTACCCTAATGCTCCACCTTTATACCCTGCTATCTAAGGTCATGTCCTAGGTAATATGAAGATGTGTCATGTCCTGTCTAATCACCTCACTCCATTACTTCTTCATCCTACCTCCACCTGACCTTAGAACTATTATTGCCAACATCTCACACTTATTCATTGGGGCTTTTGTGCATCTCCTCTATACATGCCCGAACCATCTCAGCCTCACTTCCCTTATCATGTCCATCAGAGAGGCCACTCCCCTTTTTCCCGTGTAAATTCGTTCCTAATCATATCTCTCAAAGTGCGCCCACATATCTATCTCAACATCCTTACTTTTGCTTCTTTTATCTTCTAAATGTGTGAGTTCTTGATTGGACAACACTATGCCCAATACGACATAGTTGGTCTAACAACCACTCTATAGAATCTCCCTTCAAGTCTTGGTTGCACGTTCTTATCTCACAGGACATCTAATGCAAGTCTCCATTTCATCCATCTCGCTCCAATACGATGGGTGACATTATTGTCAATTTCCAGATTACCTTGGATTATTGACCCAAGATACTTGAAACATTCTCTCTTGGGGATGACTTGTGTATTAATCCTAATGTCCACATCTGCCACACGTGTACTTCACTAAACTTGCATTCCAAGTACTCTATTTAGTCTTGCTCAACCTTAAAATTTTCAATTCTAGGGTCTGTCTCTAGACCTCCAAACTAGCATTAACTCTGTCGCATGTCTCTTCAATCAATATTATGTCATCAACAAATAACATACTATAGGGATCCTACCATTGAATATGCCGCATAAATTCATCCATCACCAAGGTAAATAAAAACGAGCTAAGAGCTTGTCATGACCCACAATCCCACCAAAGATCGTGATGACACCTAACCTCCAAGACTAGGTAGGACAACCACTTTAACAACATTAAAACATCCAAATATGATATAATAAGTGTGAATCATCATAAATAACAGAGTAAGCAATCCATATAAGCCAAAACGGTGATACACAATACCAACTCCCAAAAGCTAGGTGGTATAGAGTCTTGAGCTCTAAACTGAAAACATAACGAGTCTCAAAAGTACAATACTGTCTGAATGTTATACAATTATATGAAATAGGGGAAAGGAACTCCAAGGGTCTGCGATGGTCATGCACCACAAGGATCTGCCCAAAAATATACATAAGTATAGTATGAGTTGATTTCGTGAGTAGATGGCCCGGTATTCAAGCAATCAATAATTCTTTCTATCGGAACATTCGAGACAATAGAAGTCCAACCTTCCCATCATTGGGATATCCAAGAATAAAACAATCCATACCTATACATTTCATGGCAAAAGAGAGAAGGCGGTTTTATCAGTATTCTTAACCCCAGGCACATTTGCGTTACCAATAATCTTCATGAAAAGAGCCTTCGCCCGATCCCGAATGCACATTTTTTCGGGTTTATCTTCAATTGATATTTTCTTAAACTTTCGAAAACCTTGCATTTTGTGGGTGTTATGAATTATATTGAATCGAAAGCGGACATGCTTGCTCACTGGCTAGATCGGGCTTTCTGTACCTTTGCTAACTCTTGTACCTATGAGGAGGCCGACGAAATTCTATTATTTGTCATACCTCCTATGAGCCCTAAGCAGACCAAGCTTCCTTAGCGTACTGAGCATACCTATTCAAGAGAACAGACCCTCGCTACAATGGTATTTATTCTCCTTTCGAGGGACATCCTTTCTAGAGGTTGTCCATGTATGAATTAGTGATCCAACTAGGCAACGAGGACGAAGTGCCTATGCCGAAAGATACAAGGGTGCTGCATGTATAAGTCCAAAAGAGATGGGATGACTCTCGATATAGAATTGGAAGAGAAAGACGGGCTAGGGCTGGCACATAAACAGGATATTCCATTTGTATGAATGATGGTTGATAAACCATATAATAATATTACTTATCCCCAAAATGACCAGCCATTTTTGGAGACTAGCCCGCTTCCACTCTTTTCTTTTCTTTTTTTGAAAAGACGAGGATCAAGAAGAACCATGTATTATACCAAGCAAATAACTTCTTTTAAATTTGAATAAAAATGAAAATGTTATTAAAAATAAAAACATCAATAATAAACAAAAACAAAACTTTTTTCTATGATCAAATAAAAAAAATAAGGAAACAAATTATGTTCATAGGTCCCAAGCCCTTCTTATAAATCCCTCTTCCCTCTCCTTAAAAAAAAGAATGTTGCTTAATTGAACGAAGTCCAGAGATATTTGCAACTAGCCAATTAAGTAGTCTTAGATATACTAGCATCGTATCAAAGATGCGAGAATCGATTCTCCTGAGAGGTCACAATTGCCGCGAGCAAAGATATTAATGACGATGCATCCACTTACAATGTGGGTGGGATTAGTAGTCTTATCTAATTTCTTCAATGATAGGAAATACGTGTATGCGGAGGTATATGGGTAGAAAGCAATCTGCAGTAATTCCTATTGCTCCTTCGGATCACAAGGGACAGTGTGTACTCGATAATTATCAAGACTAATCTCAATGAAATGCTGACGAAGTTAAAGTCATGTGATACTCACTAATCAAAGAACATATATATATATATATATATATATATATATATATATATATATATGTTCTTTGATTAGTGTGTGTGTATGTATGTATGATAACTTGCAATAGGAATATAACAAGATGCAATAACCTCAACTCAACAAAACATGAGATATCAACTCAATATAGGTAATCATGTCAATCAAATCTTCAAATAATAATAGAGGGATAGGACAACATGTTAAATGCAATGAGAAAACTCTCCACTATCCCCACACTAGACACCACGTGGCCTAATAATGCCACTGAATCCAACAAAAATTCATTGATAGAGAACTTCGCATATAATTCTTTCTTCATCAAAATCTGAAACACAATACTCAAATGTTGCTCGTTCTTCTGCCTAATCCTGGAATACACCTATCATCAATGAACACAATGACGAAGGAATCAAAATAATGCTAAAATACACTGTTCATCAAATGCATGAAAGCTTCTAGGAATTAGTCAAATCAAAAGACATCACCAAACTCATAATACCCATAGCGGGTCCTGAAAGCAGTATTAGGAATGTCCTAATCTTCAAATGTTGGTATATTGATCTCGAGCCAATCTTTGAGAACACCCTAGCACTCTGAAGCTGATCAAATAAGTCATCAATGGAAGCCAGTGAATATTTATTATTGATGCTAACCTTGTTCAATTTTCTATAATCAATGCACAGCCTCATGGAACCATCTTTCTTCTTTATAAATAGTATCGACGCGCCCCAAAGTGACAACCTCAGCCCGATGAAACCTTTATCCAACAATTCCTGCAATTGTTCCTTCAATTTCTTTAACTCTACTAGAGCTATGCGATACAGTGGAATAGATATGGGTTGAGTTCTCGGTGCCGAAATAATACTAAAATCAATATTCTTATTGGGTGGCATGCCTAGTAGGTCTGCTGGGAACACATCTGGAAACTCTCTCACTACAAGGACCGAATCAATCGTAGGAGTATCAACACTGAAATTTCTAATAAAGGCTAAGTACGCCAAGAAACCCTTCTCAAACATTTGTTGAGCCTTCATAAAAGAAACCACTCTACTAGTAATTTGACCAAGCGAACCTTTCTATTCCAACATTGGAAACCCCGATATAACCACAGTCTTAGCATGACAATCAAGAATAACATGGTACGGAGATACCAATTCATAAACAAAATCACATAAAATCCACCATATTAAGCAACAAAATATCAACCTTAGTCTCATAGAACACAATAGTAACAAAACAAGAAAGGTAGACACGATCAACAACAATAGAATCCCTAACGTGTGTAGACACATAAACAGGAGTATCCAAATAATTACGAAACATATCCAAATATGATGAAAAGTAGAATGACACATACTAATAAGTAGAACCCGTGTATAATAACACTGAAGCATCTCTATAATAGACCGGAATAATACCTGTAATGATTCCATCTGATATAACTGCCTCAGTTCTGCCAGAAAAGGCATGACAACGAGCTTGGCCTCCCCTCTAAGATAACCTCTACCAGCATGTCCCCCACCTCTAGTTGGCTGTGCAGGTGGTGTATTATCTGGAGTGGGAATAATAGCCTTGATACCCTGCGAAGGTACACTTATACAAAGTTTGGGATAATCTCTCATGATATGCCTCGTATCACCACACTCATAACTACCTCTATGTGCACGTGGATGTTGGAACTAAGTCTGCCTCGGATGACTAGAAAAACCATTGTAAAAACCCCATGCAAGAGGTGCGTAGATAAGTTTCTAGTACGAGTGCTTCGAAATCCATGGATAGCTGGAGCACTACGTGAACCTAAAGTGCTGACTTAACTGGTCGACTGTCATAGCCTCTACCATGATGACCCTTGCCCCTATAGTAGGCACCACTAAATCCTCTAAATTAACTAGGCTTCTTAGCCTCCCTATCCTCTCTCTCTTGTAAGTAGATACACTCCAGCCTCCTAGCAATCTCCACATCCCAACGAAATTCTATCTTAGTCTCTATCTCTTGTTCCATTCTAAACCTAAGGTTGTAGGTTAGTCCCTCAACAAATCTAAGGACCATCTCCTCAGTAAAAACCAAAGGAGATGCATAGCGTGATAACACTGTAAACTTTATAGCATACTAGGTCCAGTCATACCCTCTTGGTGTGTATGATCAAACTCACTACCATCCCGTCCATACGGGTATGTGGAATAAACTCCCCAATAAAAGATCATAAACTAGGACCATGTGGGTCGTGATGCGCCAGCCAACCTACTCGACTCATAAGTCTGTTGCCACCTATATGCTGGCCATAACAACTAAAAAGTAGTAAAGTCGACACCGTTTGACTCCACCAAAATCAAGGTACATAAGATACGATGACACTAGTCCAAGAAACCCTATGCATCCTCAGAAGGCTCGGTAACCTCTCTATCATCTCCTAGTCCTCGGTAGACAAGATTGGCCCTATCTAGTATTGAGCTGCAACTATGAGCTACAATGGTAGAACACCCAATATACGATAAACATGAGCAAGCTACTCTGTTGTCTGTGCGGCAGGAGTCTAGCACCTCCCCTAGCATGCGAAGTAGCTGATGCAACCGGAATCAATCCTACATTGATCAAGATCTCAAACATACTCACCAAGTGAGCCAAAGTCTCCTAAAGTCCAGCTGTAGCGATAGGCCCCTTAGGTGCCTACTAATGATTGGGCTCCTGCTCCTCAACTAGAGCTACTGGTGGCTCCACAACTGCTGCTCTAGAAAGACCTCTAGCTACAACGCATGATCCCACCTCGGCTCTGTCCTCTCATAGCTCTGACGGGGGCTCGCGGAACATGTCCTCACCATCTATGAGAGAATAGAAGAGTAAACGTTCAAACTTCGGAATAAATAAATTCGCACGAATAAGAATGAAAGAAAGAGAAGTTTGCTAATAGTCTGGTAGCCCCTCGAAGATAAGTAGAGACTTCTTCGTACCGATCCACAAGACTCTACTAAATATTCTCATGAATCGTAGAACCTATAAACATAGGGCACTAATACCAACTTATCATGACCCAAAATACCACCAAAAGTCGTGATAAGATTTTAGTGAAAGATTTAGGTTTTACTATTATACTTGAAAAGCTTGCCTATTTTTCGGGACTGTGAATGAGTTGAGCATCATATCTTTAAATTATTACTTGTAATGCAATATTTGTATTGTTACGAGTTGTTCCTAGCTTTTTGTGTTGGACTCTGACCGTTGTCCAAGCTCGTCACTACTTTCAACCTGAGGTTGGGTTTGATACTTATTGAGTACATGGGGTCGGTTGTACTCATACTACACTTCTGCACCTTGCGTGCATATTTTGGATGCTGATATTGCTGGGTGTGGTAGGAGCTGGCATTAAAGATGTATCTACATTCTGGTCAATGCTGCCTCTTGTTCTTGGTAGCTTTAGAGCTATTAATCTGTTCATGTATATTTCAAACTGATGATGTATTTATTTCATACCAGCTTTGTAAACTCTAAATCTTAGAAGCTCATGATTTGTACTACTAGTCCTTGTGAAGTGTATAAAAGTTCAGTTGTTTCATCCTTTATTTTTTTAGAAAATCTTATTGAATTGGATTATTGTTAATTGGCTTACCTAGTGGGTTGGGTTTGGTACCACCATGACTAGTAGGAATTTGGGTCGTGACAAGTTGGTATTAGATCTCTAGGTTCATAGGTTCTACGAGTCATGAGAAAGTGTCTAGTAGAGTCTTGCTGATCGGTATGATAACGTCCATACCTATCTTCAAGAGGCTACATGGCATTTAGGATAGACTTCCCATCATTCTGTCCTCATCGTATGACATTGATTCAGCTTGAAGCGTATCTCTTTGAATTGCTTCCACTCACTTGTATGCGTATGAGAGCACTCGGTATCAGCTATGCATTGACGACTTGTGATTCCATGGATGAGGTGCGAGATGTGTTTACTATGTTTCGGTGATGAGCTAGTCTGGAACACTTGAGGTCCGGTTTGGACCGCAACCTAGGCCCTGTATTTACCGTTGTTTGAGCATGTACTTATGATGTGGCGAGTCTCTACATGTATTTTATAGCAATAACCTTAGCTTTGGCGACTTGCATGGCTTGGTTGAGTTAGAGAGATTCAGTTCCAATGGCTTGGTTATGTGCAAATGGGCTTCGAAGTGTTCTCGATGATTTCTGCCACAATTTGAGATGGATATTATCTACAGGTATGGGGGGTATATTGCGTGTTGTAATTTTCTCCAGGTGGGATCAAGTGGAAGGTTTCTGACTGATCGGGTATGCATTCTGCTTGTGACTCAGAATTGTTAATGTGATTCTTGCACTTTTCATATGATGGCATAATAGATGTTGTATGTTGTGCGTGATCGGGATTTGCATGTGCAAGGTCACGGTTTTGTTTTAGGAAGGGAAGGGAAGGGAAGGAATTCTTTGACAACATGGACGATTTTAGATGACTAGGTGAATGTTATTGCTACTTGGTATTGCCTGAGAAGGGTGCGCATTTCAGAAGGTGCATTGTGTTTTGACTTACAGATGCTTCATTGGTATTGTGGTACTCGCCTGGTTGACTAACTACTGATGTTCAGATTTTGCTATGTTGCATGGAAGAATGATAGAAGTATTTCTAGTGGGGGTGATTCTAGATGAGAGATGCGTTAATTATTCGAGTGGTGGAGTTGGGATCGGCTATGGTTATTCATGTGTTCTATGGATTTGGAGACTGGGAGTTCTCAGGAGCTGATTGTTTTGGGGTAGCGGACTATGAAGATATGGCCAAAGTTAGCTAGATGAAGGTACGCGTTATAGTTAGGTTGTTGTGGACTTTTGGGGGGCTATTTATCCATTAGGGGACTACCGAAGTCGATTTGGGGGCCCATTGGTAGGCCTGAGGAGGATGTTTATTCTACACAGTCTTAGATTTGTTGACTAGACATTGTTATTCCTGAAAGGTATGTCATTCGGTTAGGGTCGAGATTGTTCGTGTTCTGATATGTTCTATGTGTTAATTTTCTATGCTACGAGGGGTTGTGATTTGTTGGTTACATGCACAAATGATGTGGTTCTGTTCGAGCCTTATAGCAGGATTGGAGCAAAATGGTTATTAGGATGTTGAATGGTTGATTGTGTCTTGGTTATGTTCTCTCTGGGTTGTGGTATATTGTGCTATTTGCTTGTCCTTAGTTATGGTCGTACACTTCATGTATTTGATGTCAAATTACGTGTAGTTGTTGATTTTAAGCATGGTGGCTTGAGATCTTCCATCTAGATCAGGGTTTGGATAAGTTACGTATTGCAGCGGGGCTATGTTGGGATATGATCCTTTGTGTTAGATTCCTATGCCTCAGTTCTACTATGTATGACTGATTCATAGCATTGTGGTTGTGGTGGTACTTGTTGAGCTTGCGTGACGTTTCTCTCATTTGAGTCATTTTCTATTTTTGGGTGCATTTGAATTATTGCGTATTGGTGCACGGGTTGCATGGTTTATGGCTTATGGTTGTATTGGTGTGGCATGTCAGTACAGTGGCTGTATTTGATGAGATGGGATCATTGGACCTAGAATGGATACTATCAGATTTGATTACTGTATGTTTGGAAGAGTAATATCAGAAGTTGGCTAAGAATTTAGATTTGGTTCTAGTCGGACGAGTGAGAGATCTCCATGACTTGTCGATCTAATGAGTGGTTGTGAGTTTCTGCTTGTTTATTTCATCATTGGCAGTGTAAGAAGGTTTTGAATGAATTTGTATTTGATATGAGGTTTACTACCGGAATTAGTTTTTTTAGCAGCTATTGTGATCGGGAATTATTGATACGAGTATGGGAGTTATGGGTTATATCATGTGATTACATCTTGGGTTATGGTTATGGCTTGATACATCCTGTTCAGAATCATACAGTGCATAGATGTGAGATTAGGGTCTTGTAATGAATTCCGGATGTTGGAAATTGGGTTCTATGGCTTACCGACTAAGGTTAAGTCATGATCTTAACTTATGATGTGTTGTTAGGATTACATGGATTGGGGTGACGTGGGATCACCCCCGAGTATGTGCATTGTAAGCTTACACGGCGATTTGATGGCTTTGGAATGACTTTGGGCACGTTTGAGGACGAACGTATGTTTAAGTGGGGGAGAATGTAACGACCCGATCGGTCGTTTTGAGCATTTTCACTTTTCTTGGTGGTTTGAGAGCATGAGTAGCTCCGTATTATGCATTATGACTTATGTGTATCGTTAGTTTTGGTTTTCAGGTATTTTGGGATTAGTTTGAAGAATGGTTCTCATGTTTGAAGCTTCAAGTTGGAAGAGTCGACAAAGTTAGACTTTTGATTATTTGACCTCGGATTAGAGTTTTGATTGTTCCGTTACGTCCGGATGATGATTTTGGACTTGGGTGTATGCCTGGATTTTCATTTGGATATTTCTAGAAGGTTTTGACACTATTTGGCGAAAATTGGAAATTTGAAGGTTTGGAATGTTTAAAAATTTGACCGAGAAATGACTTTTATGATATCGGGTTCGGATTGTGGTTCCGAGAATCTTAATAGCTTCGGTATGTCATTTAGGACTTGTGTGAAAAATTTGACTTCATTCCGAGTTGATTTGATAAGGTTCAACACAAGTTTTGGAAGTTGAAAGATTCAAAGTTTATATAGTTTGATTTGAGGCGCACTTAGTGGTTTTTGATGTTTATGCATAATTTGAGGCATCGAGTAGGTTCGTATTATGTCATGGGACTTGTTGGTATATTTGGATGGGGTCCATAGAGGCTCGGATGAGTTACATACATGGTTTCAGATCATTTTGTGCTTAGTGGCATTGGTTGAGGCGGATGGTTCTGGTGCGTCCACATTTGCGGAGGGCTGGTCGCAAATGCAATCCCGCATGTGCAGACTAGTGGTCGCAGGAGCAGAGAAGGGTTGTATTTGGGAGCATCGCACATGCGAGGTATTGGCCACATATGTTATCGCAGAAACGATGGTTGAGGCGCAGTAGAGGAACTAGTGCGCAGATGCACGTTTTGCATCGCATTTGCAATGTTGAAGAAGCAGTGATTGTTCCGCAGGTGCGATGGGCGAGATTCCAGTGGTTCTTCGCTGAAGCGTGACTTTTGTCGCAAAAGCGATGCCGCAGAAGCGGCTTGTTTATTCGCAAAAGCCAAAATGGCTGGGCATAAACTATAAATCTAGTGCTTGGTCATTTTATTCATATTTTGAGTTGGGGAGCTCAGATTTTGGCGATTTTGGAGGCAATTCTCACCACATGGATTGTGGTAAGTGTTCTATACCCGTGTTTGACTTTTTGGTTGACTTTAGGCTTTTAATTAAAGATTCCACCTTTATCGATTGGGTTTGTTTCCTTTGGCATTATTTGATGTTCTTGAGTTGCTTTTGTCTAGTTTCAAGCCGTTCAGAGGCCGGTACACTTGTGATGGCATTTTTGGAGTATCGTTTGACTTGTTCGGTATTGGATTCGGCTTGTTCGAGGTAAGTAACACTTCCTAACTCAGTGATGAGGGAATGAACCCTTAAATATACGTGTTATATTTTTGGTATTGAGGTGATGCACATACTAGGTGACGGGCGTGTGGGCATGCACCGTATGAATTGAGAGTTAGTTGATTCGGTGGTATTGTGTATTGACCTAACCTTGCTGTTGTCCATGAAATTTCTAGGTGCTAGAGTAATTGAGCTGTGATCCATGTTAGAAACCATGTCTAGGCTATATGATTATCATGTTGGGACCCACCGAGGTCATTTCTACCGTTAAGTTATTTGCTTAAATTGCAATTACACACTCATTCATTGCATATCACATCTCACTCTTTGTTGTCATTTGTCTCACATCATATTATCATTGTTTGGTTTGATTGGCATGAGTTTTGTGATTCCGAGAGACGGGAGAGGATGATGACTGAGTGAGACCGAGGGCCCCATTGTGACGGATATTTATGGGATCGGGTTGCACGCCGCAATATGCTTTATTGATTCATGTCATGTTTGGCTTATATTAGCGCTTGAGCAGGATCCGCCCCTCGGAAGTCTGACTTTCCAATCACAATACCACAATCCCTAAACAAAGCGGCCCTGCCGCCTCACCCCAACAAATGCGGGTGGAGGTGTATCACAATACCACAATCCCTACACAAAGCGGCCCTGCCGCCTCACCCCAATATATGCGGTTGGAGGTGTATCACAATACCACAATCCCTACACAAAGCAGCCCTGCCGCCTCACCCCAATATATGCAGGTGGAGATGTATCACTATCACAATGCCATATATAAACTCAAAACGACATAGTTTGTCATTACATTTAAGGTCGTAATTTCTCATATCATTGGAATACTCCATGTTCATGCTCATCATGGAGAAAGACAACTCATTACATTAGCACATGCATGGTAAATCAATAAGTCGATTTCAATGGCACATAGGCCCAATTTCTTTTCTTAAAGTTCATCATCATTTAGCATAGGACATCTCCCTTTCACCTCGTTATTCACTCACTTGACATCTTGAGGCCATTAGCTAAATTCATGGCTCTTGGGGGCGTAACGTCGAAGTCATTTACGTTAATTATTTTAGTAGCATACATACTATGATTGAAACCATAGGGACATACAACACCTCATAATTCTTATTTTGGTAAATGGCCACATTTCATGTTCATACCATCACTTACTTCTACTTGCCATGGGTGATCATACGACAACAAGAACATTTAAAATATTTAGGAACACCATAGCCTCTCCTCATGAGGGCGTAGGATCTTGTAACACATTGGAAACATAAGTACAAATAAGTTCATCTCATAACTTTTCACACCATATATCACTTCACAATTACTTTCAACTACTTACAACATCATTATTTCATTGGCTCCCTTGGCCATACTTATTATTCTTCATTTATGGTACCGTGGCCGTATATCATATTCGACACTTTCATTTCTTTAGTTTCAAGGATTATCATCATAAACATCATCATATTTAATACTCTTGAAATACCTTAGGACATGATTTGAGTACATAAGCTTTTGGATAATTCTATTTTCAGAGTCAATTTGGAATAGTTGAATCAAGGCTCATTTCATAATATTTCACACATCATTTAATTTCATTGGCGCTATTGGCCACAAGTATAATTTTCATTCATGGCACGGTGTGCATACTTTATATCACCAACTTACTACTTTCACTTTCAAGCAACTTTATAGATTATCGACAACAAAGAACCTCTAATCACGACATTTAGTACACCTATGAGCAATTAAGAGTCTTAAGCACATTGAAACTTCTTACAAAATTTGGCATAATAGCCTTCATTTGAAACACTACTTGGAGTCATAACATTTTTATGCCCAACTCATACTCTAAACACATTCCCGAAGGATAACATCATATGATAAGAGCATCCATAACACATTTGGAACATATACCTTTCGACATAAGGCTCATTTTAAATAGTCAATTTTATAAGGGATAACCCGGAACATAGGAATTAGGAACTTGAGCCAACCATACTTGAAACTTACGAAACATTATGGAATTCGATTCCAAGAGAGTAATTTAGCCGACATACCTAACTTTGAGCTTTCCTTAAATTATTACAACGTTCAAAAAATTCTAGCAGTCCTAATGTAGTTTGAGAAATAACAAAATTTAACCATAATTAGGAAGATATTCATGGTCTCAGCTCATTTGAGCATTTTATCAAACACTAGGTGTGCAAATTTAACTGCAAGGTTCTTCTACAAGATTTCCTTCACTCATCAACCCAATCTTTACCCATTTGAGCTCAACAATCTTTCCACAAACCTTATTGGTACATGCATGTATAAATAATACTCTCATACCCAAGAATCGTACTCCTAATCAACCATTTTCTACCCAAATTCGAAATTGAAAACTAGGGTATGGAACCTTACATCTTAGATGAAAAACTTGTGAGATTTCCTTGTTGGATTTCAAAGCTTGGACAAGATCTTGATGAACAAAGCACCTGAACTTATTCATCTCTCTAGAACACTCTCATGTCTCTCTAAAATCATCAGATAATAGCCCCAAAATAAACCCCAAATGCTATTTATCAAAATGGGGTCGGATTATAAAAATAGGAAAATGGACGCTCTGAACTCAGATCTACGGTTGCACAATGGACCGTAAAACTGATACCCAAAATTGGGCTGCACTGGTCAGGTCTGCGACAATCTTACGATCCACAGACTACTTTTGCGGTTCGCATAATGATTCTTCGGTCGCACATCTGACCGTAGAATCACATTCTTCCAGCCTTTGGTAATTTGGTTATAACTTCTTGTATGAGTATCCAAATGACAAAAAGTTTGAAGCGTTAGAAACTAAACTCAAAGATCTTTAATTTGACAGGTTGTTCGTCATGTAACTCCTTATATATAAGTATGTATGCTCATCCAAAGTTTGGTCTTGTGCATGCTCATTTGGAACTTTAGTCTATCATGTAATTTCCAACTTGACTTACACTTAGGACTCTCCTTAAACCCCACACCACTTATAATATTCCTCGTACACTTATTATCATATCCAATTAATATCCATCATATTAATAGTCCTCGTCTGCACAGAAAATAATATAATCAGCGCACATCAACATTCTTAATAGCGCTTAAGTACTTCAAAATATTTCGGGGTGTTACAGTTATTTATCACATGCATGAGCTAGTAGGGATTGTATGGAAGTTGTTGAACAATCTTGGGTGATTTTGGTGTTGAATTAGTTGTGGTTGAAGGAAATCTTGTGGATCAACCTTGTAGTGTAATTTCCACACCTAGTGTTTGATAAAATGCTCAAGTGAGTTGTAACTATGGACTTCTTCCTAATTTATGTTCAATTTTGCTATATCTCTAAATAGATCAAAGTAACTAAGATTTCCGAAACATTGTAGTAAATTAGAAGGCTCGAAGCAAGGTATGTTGGCTAAACTCTTCTTGTAGAATTGAATCCATGATGTCCTCGTAAGTTGTAATTATGATTGGCTCAAGCTCTTATATCTTATGTTCCGAGTTGTTCTTTATAAGCTTTAATATTCTGAACAAACTCTGTGTCGAAAGATATATGTTCAAAATGTCTTCCTAATGCTCTTATCCTATTGTCTTATCCTTCGAGATTGTATTTAAATGTGACCATGTGTCTAAATATTATGAATTCAATTATGTCTCAATTGCTAGCTATCATGCCAAATTGTTGAAGAACGCTCAATGTGCCTAAGATTTCTTATTTGCTCATATTGGAACTAAAATTCATGATTTAAAGATGCTTTGTTGTTGATAATCCATGATGAAGTGTGAAAGTGAAAGGGGTGAACATGAAATATGACATATGGCCGACGTGCCAAGAATGATATTACATTTGTGGCCACTAGTGCCAATGAAATGAAAAGATGCGTAAAAGACTATTAAATGAGCTGATAGTTCTTTATATAATAATGTCATTAGTGTCATATGATCAATCGTGACTAGTACAAGTAAGTGGTAGTATGAACGTGAATTGTGGTCGTTGCCAAAACGAGAATCATGAACTTAGCTAGTGACCCATGATGACAAAGAGGTATACAATGAGGTGTAAAAGTGATGTCATATGCTTAATGATGATGAACCATAAGAAAATAAATTGGGACCATGTACCATTGAAATATACTTAGTGATTTTCGACGCATGTGTTAATGTAATGAACTATGTTTCTCCATGATGAGCATGAACATGAAGTGTTCCAATGATCCGAGAACTTACGACCTTAAAAGTAGCTAGTCATGTCGCTTGAGTTTATATATGATTATGTGCATAGTGATGTATTATGGAAATCTTATGGATGGTATATGAAACGCATAGGTATATTGTGTTATGAATCCTATGGACTGTCTATGAAACACATAAGTATATTGTGATATGAAATCCTGTAGATGGTCTATGAAATGCATAAGTGCATTGTATATGGAACCGAATGGATGGTCTATGAAATGCATAGGTATATTGTGTTATGATCCCTATGGACGGTCTATGAAATACATAGGTATATTGTGTTATGAATCCTATGGACGGAATATGAAACGCATAGGTATATTGTGATATGAAATCCTGTGGACGGTCTATGAAACGCACAGGTGCATTGTATATGAAATCCTATGGACGGTCTATGAACGCATAGGTGTATTGTGTATGAAATTTATAGGTGTATGGTGTGAATAAACACCATGGACGGTCTATGAGTGTCGGATCTCCAACTACTTTAAAATATTAGATTATGTCTCAAAAATGGCCCAAAGAATGTATTTAACGAAATAGGGTCGGGTTTTAAAAACCCAAAAATAGAGCTCCGGAGCAAAGTATGTGATCGCATAACCGATATGCGGACCGCATATCGGTCGCATAATTGGTTACAAGATAGCCAAAAGAATTATGTGTGTATGCGGTCACTATGCGGTCCGCATAATAGTTATGCGGTCGCATAATGCACCGCATAACAGTTATGAGGTCGCATAGTCGACCGCATAGTTGCTTCCAACTGACCCAATTAACTGCCTCACTCTGCAGCCATTATGCGGTCCGCAGAGTGGTTCTACTGTCGCATAATAAATAGCAGAACTACACTTTTCCGCCAAAAATTTTACTTTACTTACCGGTAAATTGTTCAACCCAAAACGTCCGAGCCTAGTCCGGCACCATGAAACATTATTTTCTTTGCAAATTTTACCGGTCTTTACACTTAAGTACTTCAAAATTTTCCGGGGTGTTACATTTGTAACCAGTGACCCAAGTGGGATTGTTTTTTTATTTTTTGTTTTTTACTCATGGTTCTATGCTTTTATTTCTTTTTATAATGTATGGAAGGATCTTATCAATAATATTCACTGATTTTCCTATATATTTTTGTTGATATTTTTTAGATGGCTAATATCCTTAGATAGATAAGAGAAAATTGAATCCATGATTGCATTTGAAGTAGCCTAGTGTTAATGAGTAAGATATAACGACCCGACCAGTCATTTTGAGTAATTTAGCCCTGATCCCCTATTTATTGCCTCTTCTATGTTATATTATGTTTATGTGATTTTCCAGGGGTGTTTGTTTTTGGATTCGAGTGAGTTTCGAAGTAAAATGAGAAACATAGTCCCTAAATTAGAGGCTTATGTTTAAAGAGTTGACCGTAGTTTGACATTTTTGTAGACGAATCTGGAATGGAGGTTTGATGGTTCCAATAGCTCTATATGGTGATTTTGGACTTAGGAGCATATTCGGATATTGATTTGGAAGTCCTTAGGTGGTTTCGTCTTGAATTGGAGAAAGTTAGAAAGTTGAAGGTTTGAAAAGTTGAGAAGTTTGACCGGAAGTTGACTTTATTGATATCGGGGTCCGATTTTGATTCTGGAAGTTGGAATAGGTCTGTAATGTCATTTAGGACTTATTTGCAAAATTTTAGGTCAATCGGAGTTGTTTTGGTATGATTCGGCGTTCGTTTTAGAAGTCGAATGTTCATAGTTTCAATAGGCTTGAATTGGGTTCTGATTCATAGAATCGATGTTGTTTGATGTGATTTTTGACCTCGAGTATGTCTGTTATATGTTTTGGAAATTGTTGGTATATTCGGAAGGGGTCTCGAGGGCCCTAGTGTGATTCGGATTGAATGCGGGACAATTTTAGACTTGATGGATTGCTGAACCTGCTGATGTTATGGTGTCATCGCACATGCGGAAAGTTTGGTCGCAGGTGCGGACACACAAGTGCGTGAGGTTCATCGCCGAAGCGTCCTTCAGTGAGCTTGGCTGGGATCTCAAGTGCGAGGTGATTTCCGCATTTGAGAGTCCGCAGGTTCAGAGGAGCTGGTGAAGATGCGGACTGGGCCATCTTGGTCAATTATCGTAGAAACAGACATTATCCGCAGGAGCGCGTGCGCAGAAGCACCCTTATGTCCGCAGGAGCCAAAGCGTAGATGCGCATTTTGTCTGCATAAGAGAAGAATGCTGGACCTTAGTGAGGACCGCACCTGCGATGGAAATTACACAGGTGCGGATCTGCAGATGCGGTTGTGGCTTCGCAAATACGAAATCGCTGGGCAGAAAAAGGCTTAGGTCGAGGGTTTCATCTCATTTTCATTTTTGGACCTATAGAGCTCGGTTTGTGGCGATGTTTTGAGGGATTTTCAAGAAAATCATTGGGGTAAGAGATTCTAACTCGGTTTTAGCTATATTACATGAATGCATTATTATTTTTAGCATTTAATTAGTGATTTGTTTTTAGGAACATTGATTTTCATATATTTAAAATCAAGTACAACAAAGGAGGGGGGCATAAACCTAACCTCTAGAATACGATGAAAGTACACGTGGTCATCCTAATCTGACAACCAAATGAAACCTAAAAGCTATGTGTATTGAGACCTAAGACGATGCACCAATTGTCTATCCAACATTGATAGGCAATTGGGTATACAAAAACCATGTGAAGTAAGCCTCAGTCAACAATACAACCATGCAAAACTGAGCCTAAATCTACTACGTAAATGAGTTGGAAGGTTACCTTCCACATATAACAAGTTCTAGAAATAGAGAAGGTGTAGAAACTCCATAGAAAGTGTTACCAAAAACATGTGTATGTAGAGGAGACTATCTTCAACTTTTGCTTTGAAATTGAGGTCAAAGAAAGCCCAGTTTAAGATAGCTATCAAAAAGTCCCATACAATTGGGCAAAGGCGAGAGTGAACATTGTCCTACTTCTATCATCCAAACACTGAAGCAGATGAACTGAACTGAAGGCTTTTGGCTTCTAGGAAGGTTAGTGCATTGTGTGGATTTTTGTTGCTGGTAATTGATGGGGGAGAAAATACATGGTAGGTAGGTCTGGGCCCCTAGATGTGTCCTGCAGAGGACCTGCGTTGATGATATTATATAGTTTGATAAGATGTTGCAGATATGCTATATAGTAAGAGGCTAGTTGGTAATGTAGTGGCAGCTTTGTAGGTGTCTTCTGGCAGTAGTTGGGACGTGCAAAAAAGAGGTAGCATATGTGAAGTTGTTGGTATTCATGTTCTCTAGGCATCTTGAAAGTGTTAGCGTCATGCATCCAATTATTGAAGATTAAATTGTTTGTGTATGTATAACCATGTTGAGAGACTAAAGTGAATTGGTGCACTTTCCGTAGAATGAGCATCTGAGATGCTAATAACATACCCTGAAAGTGCATCAATTGACTTAGCCTACTCAATATACCTTCAATATTGAACAAACGTGTTAGGAAAGAGGGAGCTTCAAGGCTCCTTAATCTCCACAGGGTGCTCTGTTGCGAGGTTCTTGTGGAGTCTGGGATCAGAGGTTGAGTGTGAGGTGAGTTTGAGTATGGGAGCAAGAGGTTTCTATATGTTGTGACTAATGTCCTGTTTCTATCAACCAAACAATTCTTGGGGCTTGTATGTTGAAGTGATGGCTTGTGGCTTCTGGAGTTGCTGATATAGTAGGGGAGTTTCTGCTGCTGAGAACTGGTGGCCAAGTACTGCTGCTGATAAGTTGATGCAATTGCTGGGTGTTTCAGTGTATGCTTGATTGATTTTTGAAGTGTCCAGTATGAGCCTGCAACACTGTTTCTGTAAGTGTTTTTGTGTCTGAATTGTGACAAGTTGACAAGCCCAAGAGGATTGGTGCATTTGCAAGAAATTGAGCATCATAGATGCTAATACCGCACCTTGCAGATGCATCAATAATCTAAACTTGTCCTTAGTCTTTGCAAAAAATAGCAAACATGTTAGAAGAAAGAAGCCAGCTCCCAGGTTCTTGTGTGTTCTGGGAACATTGAGAAAGGCTGGTATGTGAGTGATGAGGGTGTTATGTGGATTAAGAAAGGGAAGTTGTAGGACATTGGTCAAAGAGACATGTAAAACAGTTGCATCATATTCAGGATGTTGCATATGATGAACCTTAAATTCTTTCTTCTTATGAGGTTGAGTGGTGGAACTGTCACCCAGGTTCTTATGGGTTCTGAGTGGCAAATTGTGTTGGTTGTGGTTTGTAAGGTAATGAGTGGGTGTGCTGGGTTGGGATGGGATTATTGTGGTGCACAGCTACTTAAGGGATTCATTTGGTTGTGCAATTATCAGAATTCAATGGTCTGCCTCCATTTCTTGATCCTTTTAAGATGTAGAAACCATATTTAGAAGAAGGATCAAGATACATTGCATACCACAATATAATGAACCTGCAAAAAGGGGAAGACTGCTAGTGTAAATTGGTGCTTCAGTGTTCACTCCCCTACTGTTTTAAGCAAATTGTGTTCCTTGTATTTCCATTGAGAAATTGTCTTGGACTGATAGGACTGTCCCCATGTATTCTTGGTGTCTAAACATAAGAATTAGAAGAGCTGGAAATGAAAGCATTGTCAGATGATTGCTGAATTCTCTTTGTCAGTTTATGTCTGAAGGCAGGGTTAGCCAGCTGATCAAGTATGACTTGACCTCTGATGTGGGAAGGTAGGTCAAGTACAATGTTGTAGTGTTTTATTTGTTAGAGGTCATGGCTAAGTTTGGACAATGAATCTGCAGGAAAGTTAGCTTCTTTTTATACATGAGAACATCTAAATTCCTCACAGTATTGACAGAGATCCTTCAGCTTCTTTATGTGCATATGTAATGTCAGTGGTAGTTCAGAGTTGCTGCTGATCCAATGTACCAACAGGGAAGAATCGGCTTCTAAGTGAATTTTGGTGAAACCACTGTACAGGCACCACTGAATAAAGGAACACTAAGGGGGCTGGCTATTACATGGATAAAGGAACTTTGTGAGTATCTTACAATGATACCAGCACCAATTCTTCCGGGATTTCTTAGAGCACTACCATCAATGTTAATTTTCATAAAATTTTCTTATGGATTCTTCCACACAACATTGGTGATGGAGGTGACATGCTTTAGCTCTTCAACCATAATGTATAGAGCATTCCATTTGGATGGCCAGTTTATGGGGTGGGGTAACTTGTTTTGAGGAGGAGTTGAATACCAGAGTCAATGGAGTAAAGGACTCTGGTCATGGATGAAGGTCTGCCTCCATATTTGGCATTACATCTATTCTTCCAAATATTCCAGCAGATGACAGTAGGCGTGGTGTCTATGAGCATTTGATGTACTGCATTCTTGCTTTGTTGTAACCACTACTTCATCAGTGTAAACTTCAAGGGTAGGTGTTCAATCTGCATTCCTGTGATGCCTGTATATTTGCTCTAAATTGCTCTTGCAAAGTGACCATTACTAAAGATGTGATCAATTGATTCAGCCTGAGGTTTGATGCAGCATACACATCTGGTGACAATTTGATGCAGCATACACACCGGTATATTAATTAGTGACTTGAGTTGGAAATTTGGGTAAAATTGTGAAAACATCTTAGACTAAATTTTGGGGATTTGAAAGACGATTTGAAGTCAGATTTGAGTAATTTCTTGTATGGTTGGAATTGTTATCGATTAGGTGTTCGAATTTTGTAATTTTGGTCAGGTTCTGAGATGTGGGCCCGGGTTTTGAGTTTACTTTTTGTTTCTCTTTAAAGATCATATCTTTATTGTTTAGAATAGTTTCCTATAGTTAATATTTATGGTATGAATTTGTTTAGGCTTGTTTTGAGTCGTTCATAGTTAGATAATTGAGGGAAAGGCTTACTAGTTGAATGAGTTTCGTGTTTTGAGGTAAGTATCTTTCCTAACTTTGTGCGGGGGAATTACCCCTTAGGATTGGTGTTGTTTTGTGTTAATTGTGATATGTCGAAGCCGTGTACGCAAGGCGACGAGTGTGTACACGGGCTAATAGTGGTAATTAACCGGTTCTAGCTGTGTAAATTCTTTTTATGCCTTTAATTGAGTTACTATAATATGTTATATTCATCATATTTAGTCTATCTTCACATTCTTTATTTGTCTTACCTCTTACTTATTATTTGCCTTTACATGCCTAGTTGAAATTATTGTTTCCTTTATTCCTTATTCATTATTTAACCATTGAGTTCCTTACTTGAAATTGTTATTTCTTGGAATATCTTGTTCTTGAAATGGGTATTGAGTTTTAAAGGTCGTGATTCACATTGAGGCAAAGTTGTTAAGTTGTGAAATACTATTCTTGTTGAGTTATTCACTTTCAGTTGTTATTATTGAGACTCTTGTGCATATTGTGGTTGAGCCATGGGCTATTTATTGTGGGAACACCATTATTGTTGACTTCTTTGGCAAGTTGTGATACTGGCCACTTGAGGTGCGATTAGTGATACGTTGTGATATTGAATCGCATGCGGTGGTATAAGGATTGGGGTTGAAACGCATGCGGTGAGATAAGGTGGGCTTGATACGAGTGTTTCTAGTATGATAACTACTTGAAGCCAAGCGGTGTGATAAGGTGGGGTAAAACACTGGAAGCTATTTCGGGAAAAATGATTTTCAAAACTAAAGGCAAGGCTCCCGCGATGATATAAGGAAAGATTGTGAATTATTTTGTGATATGAGACTACGAGGCAGTACCTCAATAGTGATTCTTGTTGATACTTTTCTATTATATCACTTGTTGTTTTGGTTGCTTCGTTTCCTTGGCACAATATTCTTTTCTTTCTTTTGTGAAGCCTTATTTGCCTTAGTTCAATGTAGCTATTCCTGGCATATTTCTCATTGTTTCATTTACATTGTTTATCATTATTACATTTTCATATAATTTGTTCAGGTTTCTTATTTATTTTAGTAGGGCCTTGACCTGACCTCGTCACTACTCTACCGAGGTTAGGGTTGGTACTTATAGGGTACCGTTGTGGTGTACTCATGTTACGTTTCTACAGATTATTTTGTGCAGATCCAGGTACCTCTTACCAGTGCAGGCACCAGTGAGTTGAATTCAGATTCAGAGACTTCAAGGTACACCTACCGGCGTCCGCAGGCCTCGGAGTCACCCTCTATCTAGTTTATTTTATTTTCTTTCCCTTTTAAAGACATTGTTGTATAGAGATATTTAGTACTTTCTTGTAGATCTTGTGACTTACATTCACCGAATTTTGGGGAGTTGTGTTATGTTGGGTTACATAGCTTCTTTATATGATAATTGTTGAGTTATTTAAAGGTTTTTATAAATTCTTAGTTAAATTGTTCATGTATGTTAGGCTTACCTAGTCTTAGAGACTAGGTGCCATCACGACATCTGACGGATGAAAATTAGGTTTATGACATAAGATCTTCTAAAATCTGGTTACTTAGCTTAATTATGCAACTTTTCGTTGATGTCAAAAGGGGGAAGATAAGGTGTGCTTTCGCTTTGGAAGATTGTGATATTTATAACCTAATGAACCTGGTCCTTAATAATTTGTGACTTTAAATGAAAAGTGTTATGACACTGTGTTTGATGTTGATCCAAGTTGAAACAAGTTCCATGCATCAGAGAAGCACGGAGTTTGCCATTATCAAAAAAGAGGAATTTGTTGACTTGAGCAGTTTTGATTTTGATATTTGATAAAGGAACACATGCATGAACCAAGTCCATGGATAGTGTACAGAGGTCACAGTCATATTTAAGCAAAAGGCATGCACGTGCAAGGGATAATTATAAGTGATTATATCTAATAATCCCTAAACGAGAAGATTAAATATTTGATAAGGAGCAGGACTACTTACTTGAAGAAAACGTTATCCTAGATAAGGAAAGAGTTAGAGATTGAAGTTAACTAGAACTCTTCAACCAAGGAAGGGTAAAGTATGAAGTTTCTAGTTAATCCTAATCCTATATATATATATATATATATAACGTGTGTATTCTCTTTTACATGTGATGCACACACGCTGAAGTTAAGTAAGAATTGAGAGCAAAATAGCAAGGTATTTTGCAAGCAATTCATGTGTGTTTCAAGAGTGCGAACCTAAAGCTACATGAACCAGATAGAAGAACCAGTTCCATATGTTTATATTTTATTCTAGTTCAATTGTAGTAGAAGCTTTTGAGTTGTACCTTTCAGCTTTCTTAGAAGCAAATTGTATTATGTACTTAAGTTGTATCATTCAAGTTAGAGTTAACTTGAAATAGTCACAATAGCATATGGCTGGTTGCTACACGAATTAGAGATAACCCTAAGGTTTACAAGAGTTTTGTAAACATGTTGTTTGGCTCAGATTTGTAGTGAAGTATGTCGTGATTTTTTTACTTTTTGAGTCGTGTGTTTTGCACGTAAAAATAATTGTATTCTTTACTTTATGCTTTATTTATTCCCCAACAGTAGATTATGTAACGCATAGAAGAACCAAGTCCTTTTATAAACTAGTGCACACAAAAATTGGACGCCACATAAATCACCCCCTCCCCATCTTGTGTGGTATTTATGTATAAAGCATCACATAGCGGTCTAGTTCCATGTCTAGTAAAAAAAAGGCTTCTTATGATAGAGGATAATCTAGGATAACTAATGCAAAGCCAGCTATTAAATCTAGGAATCTTTGTTATACTTATTTTATGTATGTTGTCGGTATGCCTATAGCATTGTAGCTATTATATATATATATATATATATATATATATATATATATATATATATATATATATATATATATATATATATATATTAAGCATGAAGACCTTTAGTGTAATATTAGTTTACCAAAATATCCTTTAGGAACTGAATGACCAAATTACCCTCTAACTCTTCACTTTAATTCCCACACTGGTTGATTAATTAATTCAATTAAAGAAAAGAAAAAGGCTAAATGATTAACCTAAACCATCGAACACAAATGTATTGGGAATAATTATGTTTGTTGACTCTTAGAATTCTGAGAAACATTCTTAAGTATATACCCAATCTCTCTTAAACACGTTGAGATATGCCAATATCACTAGGGCTATTGAACAAAAATAATACTTTGGAACCTTAAGTTGAAAGAGTTGACCAGATGTTGACTTATATATTAATTGCTCCGGAATAAATTTTTGACCGTTCCGATAGCTCCGTAGGTTGATTTGGGACTTAGAAGTGTGTCTATATAGTTATATGGTGGTCCTTGGTTGATTTTGGCTTGAAGTGGCGAAAGTTGAAAAATTAGAAGTTTAGAGAGTTAAGAAGTTTGACCTAGAGTTGACTTTGTGGTTACCGGGTTCAAATTTTGGTTCTGGAAGATGGAATAGGTCCTTTGTGTTATTTATGATTTATGTGCAAAATTTGAGGTCAATCGGAATTGATTTGGTAAGTTTCGGCATCGATTGTAGAAGTTAAAATTTATTAGTTTTCATTAGGCTTGAATTGGGGTGCGATTCATGTTTTTGATATTGTTTCATGTGATTTGAGGCCACGACTAAGTTCTTATTGAGTTTTAAGACTTATTGGCATGTTTGGTTGAGGTCCCGGAGGCCTCGGGAGTGATGGAGTTTGGACTTAGGAAGTTGCTGAAGCTGGAGGTTTTTTGGTGTGAACGCACCTATGGGGAATTCGTCGCAGGTGCGAGCTCGCAAAATTGAGCCAGGGGTTGCAGGTGCAGGTGTGAAGGAGCTGGCCAGTGGCCACAGATGCGAGGGATCTCCCGCATCTGCGAGCCCGCAGATGCGAGCAAGGCTCCGCAGATGCGAAGATGGGTAAGTGAGGCTGGGTTTGCAGAAGCGGATGGCTGAGCACAGAAGCGCTTCCGCAGGTGCGGAGCTTGGAGTGCCGGTGCAAACCTGTGAGGGCTTAAGTCAATTCCGCAGAAGCAAAGTTTTCTTTGCAAAAGCAATTTTGGTGTGTTATCGACCACACCTATAATTAGGAGGCTACTTGGGCATTTAGGAATAACACCCTTCTTTGATATTCTAGATCGTGTGATAAAGTTGATTAGATGATTGTTCCTCCTCTAACTCGTGCATTGCTATAATTTTCAGTACATGGAACCTAGGAAAAAAGCAAGAACTGGCTAAGGAGCCAATGCCGGCCTAGGGGTGGCAGTTGATTCTTTACTTGATGATACGGGTGAGCACCCGAAGGGTGAGAATATTCCCCCGACTACTACACTTCCTGATTCCACTACACCTGATCAGACTGCGCTAGTTTGTGAACCTACTGAGGGCGCAACGATCCCTCCGACTGATATTCCAATTCCAGCTCCAGCCCCAGCTCTCGGTCCCGATGTTTCTGATGGGTATCTTAGGGGAGCCAAATAGATGTTGGCTCATATAGTAGCTTATCAGGCCCAGATATCAAATGTTGTGCCTATTTCTTCTAGAGAGCCAGGGGAATCTGCTAGTTCTAGGGTTAACAAGTTTCTTCAGTTAGATCCTCCAGTGCTCACGGGTACTAATCCCGAGGAGGACCCCCAGGAATTTATTAATGAGATGCACAAGACTCTTCGGGTTATGCGTGCTACTGAGACGGAAGTAGTGGAGTTGGATTCCTACCACCTGAAAGAGGTGGAATATTCTTGGTTTGAATTGAGGGAGGAGTCACGTGAGGAGGGGAGCCCTCAGGCGAGGTGGAAGGAGTTTGCCAATGCCTTCATCGATCATTTCTTAACTGTCGAGACTAAGGCCGCCCGTGCCGCTGAGTTTGAGAACTTAAGGCAAGGTAGCCTGATTGTGTGGGAGTATCATATGAGGTTTGTGCACCTGTCCAAGTATGCAATATACATGTTGCCCACTATGGAGGCTAGAGTGCGCCATTTTGGGCCTTAGCCCCTTGGTTATCAATGAGGCCGCTACAGCTACCTTGAATTCTGATATGAACTATGGGAAGATGGTGGCATTTTCTAAAGCTACAGAGAACTGTAATTTGAAGAATGGAATGGAGAGAGAGAGTAGCATCAAGGCCCGGTCCGTGGGCAACTTTGGTGGTTCATTTGGTGGTGGTGGTGGTAGGTCAGCATTCAGGGGAGGGTCATCCCAGTCTTTTGCTCAGTCTTCAGTCAATGCACCGCCATCACGGCCCAGTCAACACCAGTGGAGTCCTTTTAGGCCCGGTCAGGGCAACAGGGGATCCTACCTACAGGGTTAGCCTGGTGGGAGATTCCAGTAGCAGCGGAGGCCCTCGTGCCCTAGGTGTGGAAACATGCATCTGGGAATCCGCTACATGGACCTAACCATATGCTATGGGTGCGGATTGAGGGGTTACATTCAGAGGAATTATCATTCGTCCTGCCAGGGTGTGGGCAGGGGTATGGCACAGCTAGCCAGTTCTGCAGCTACTACATCCGCAGCACCTCCTCCAGCTCGAGGCACTCTAGCACCCGCAGGGTGTGGTGCAGCTAAGGGTGGTACACAAAGTTCGGGAGGACCCAACTATTTCTATGCTATGAACGGTCACCAGAGTTCAGAGGCTTCTCCAGATGTTGTCACAGGTATATTGACCATCCAGTCTTATGATGTGTATTCTTTTATTGATCCCGGTTCCACATTGTCCTTTGTCACTACTTACGTTGCTATGGAATTTGGGATAGAATCATAACAGCTTCATGAGCCGTTGTTTGTATCTACTCTGGTTGGTGAGTCTATTATGCCCATGAGGGTTTATAGGGATTGTGTTGTCACGGTGCATGGTTGGGACATCATGGACGATCTCATTGAATTGGGGATGGTTGATTTTGATGTAATAATGGGGATGGACTGGCTTTATTCATGTTTTGCCAAGCTTGACTGTCGAACCAGGAACCTTAGGTTTGTATTTCCAAATGATTTAGTGATTGAATGGAAGGGGGATGATGTGGTGCTGAATGGTAGGTTTATTTCTTACCTTAAGGCCACGAAGATGATTAACAATGGGTGTATTTACAATTTGGTCCGGGTCACCGACACCGATGTTGAGGAACCTACACTTGAGTCTGTGCCGGTTGTGAATGAATTTCCGGAGAACTTTCCGGATGAGCTCCCTAGTATTCTACCAGATAGGGAGATTGATTTTACGATTGATGTGATGCCGGGAACGCATCGTATATCCATTCAACCCTATAGAATTGCACCAGTAGAATTGAAGGCGATAAAGGAACAATTGAGGGATTTGTTAGAGAAAGGTTTCATTCGGCCGAGTGTGTTGCCTTGGGGCGCACTGGTTCTCTTTGTAAGAAGAATGATGGGTCATTAAGACTGTGTATTGACTATCGATAGCTCAAAAAGGTCACAATCAAAAATAACTACCCACTGCCAAAGATAGATGACTTGTTTGATCAATTGTAGGGTGCTAAGTACTTCTCCAACATTCATTTAAGATCCGGGTATCATCAATTGAAGATTAGGGAGCATGATATTCCGAAAACAGCTTTCTGGACTCGGTATGGACACTTTGAATTCTTGGTAATGTCTTTTGGGCTAACAAATGCCCCCTCAGCTTTAATGGATCTTATGAATCGAGTCTTCAAACCTTTTTTTGACTTATTCGTGATAGTATTTATTGACGATATCCTCGTATATTCGCGAAGTCGAGAGGACCATGTCGATCATCTTAGGGTAGTTCTACAGAGCCTATATCAGTACAAGTTGTATGCAATGTTTTCGAATATGAATTTTTGCTTGAATCTGTCACGTTCTTGGATCATGTCGTCTCCATATTAAGTAATTAAGGTTGTTCCTCAGAAGAGTGTAGCTTTGAAGAATTGGCCTAACCCTACAACTACAATAGAGATTCACAGTTTCTTAGGCTTAGCGGGGTATTACATGAAATATTTGGAGGGGTTCTCCACTCATGCCTCTCTATTGACTAAATTGACGTAGAAAGCAGTTAAGTCCTAATGGTCAGATGCTTGTGAAAGATGCTTCCAAGAGTTGAATTCAAGATTGACCACGAGGCCGGTGTTGACCCTAACAAAGGCCACATATGGGTTTGTGGTATATTGTGATGCTTCAAGGATCGGACTTGAGTGTGTATTAATGCAACATGGCAAGGTGATATCTTATGCTTCTAGGTAACTCAAGAATCTTGAAAAGAACTATCCAACACATGACTTAGAACTTGCAGTGGTGGTATTTGCATTAAAGATTTGGCGTCATTATTTGTATGGGATCCATGTGGATATATTCACGAACCAAAAGTTCCTTCAATATATTTTCAAACAGAAGGAATTGAATCTGAGGCAGAGAAGATGGCTTGAATTACTTAGGAATTATGACATCGATATTCTATATCATCCGGGAAAAGCTAATGTTATGGCGGATGCTCTTAGCCGAAAATCTATGGGCAGTTTGGCTCACTTGAAGGCATATCAAAGGCCATTGGCCAAGGAGGTTCATCAGTTGGCTAGTTTGGGAGTTTGTCTTGCAGATTCCAGTGAAGGAGGGGGTGATTGTGCAAAATAGGGCCGAATCATCTCTTGTGGTGGAGTTCAAGGAGAAGCAGTACGATGATCAATTGTTGGTACGATTGAAGGAGGGGAATCATAAACATAAGACCATGGCCTTTTCTCTTTGCATGGATGATGGTACACTAAGGTACCAAGGGCGACTATGTGTTTCAAATGTAGAAGGTCTCCGGGAAAGAAATATGACTGAGGCTCATACTTCTAGGTATTTCGTGCACCCGGGCTCTACAAAGATATATCATGATCTTAGGGAAGTCTACTAGTGGAATGATATGAAGAGGACTGTAGCAGAATTTGTGGCAAGATGTACAAATTGTTAGCAAGTGAAGGCCGAACACCAAAGGCCCAGTGGGTTGGCACAGAACATAGAAATTCCAATGTGGAAGTGGGAGATGATCAATATGGACTTTATGGTGGGACTACCTCGCACGCCTCATAAGTATGACTCGATTTGGGAGATTGTGGATAGACTCACGAAATCAGCTCACTTCTTACTTGTTAAGGCTACCGACACATCAGAACAATATGCTCAGTTGTATATCAAGGAAATAGTTAGGTCGCATGGCACTCCAGCTTCTATTATCTCAGATCGAGGGGCAGAATTCACGACTAATTTTTGGAAGAAATTTCAGCAAGGTTTGGGTACTCAGGTGAATCTTAGCACCGCCTTTCACCCACAGACTAACGGGCAGGCAGAGTGGACTATTCAAAAGCTTGAGGATATGTTGCGTGCTTGTGTTCTTGACTTCAAGGGTAGGTGGTATGATCATTTTCCACTCATAGAATTTGCCTACAATAACAGTTATCATGCTAGCATTCAGATGGCACCGTTCGAGGCTTTATATCGTAGGAGATGTAGATCTCCATTTGGATGGTTTGAGATTATGGAAGCAGAGTTGATAGGGCTAGACCTCATGCATCATGCAATGGAGAAGGTTAAGATCATTATAGAATGGTTGAAAACTGCTCAGAGTCACAAAAAATCCTATTTGGATGTGCGTCGCAGGGATTTGGAGTTTAAAGAGGATGATTGGGTATTCTTGAAGGTTTCCCACATGAAGGGTATAATTCGGTTTGGTAAGAAAGGGGAGTTAAGTCCGAGGTATGTCGGACCGTACAGAATCATTCAGAGGATTAGTTGGGTGGCTTACAAGCTTGAACTACCTCCAGATATGTCTTTATTGCACCCGATGTTCCACGTATCCATGTTGAAGAAGGTGGCTGGTGATCCGTAACTTAGTGTTCCAGTTGAGGATATAGAGGTTAACGAGGAATTGACTTGTGAAGAAATTCCAGTTTTCATTCTTTATAGAAAAATTCGTAAGCCGTGAAATAAAGAAATTGCCTCCATGAAAGTGTTATGGCGAAACCAATAGGTTGAAGAGTCCACCAAGGAGGCCGAGGAATAGATGAAAAAGAAATACCCTCATTTGTTTGAATAGCTATATAATCGATTGTATGAAATTGTTCCTTGTGAATTATGTATCATTTGTATAGTTGATGTTAAAGGTGTTCCTTTTTGGTAATATACTGCTCGTGAGGCCACATTTCGCATTGTTTTTATGTTATGTTGCGTTGTTGGTTCATGTATATGATGTTAGGGTTAGTTTCTGGGATTCACTGACATATGGTTACAGGGAAAACTCTAGAAATATTTTTGGAAATTTAGGGAGTTACTCAAATATTTGGAACTGTTGGTGTGTGTTATAGCAACTGAGTCACATTTGTTTCTAATGGCGGATTTTGGCCCTCAGTTGTGGATGAATGATCTTAAGTGGTGAAAGATGTAAGGCCCTGTACAATTTCACCTTAATCTCAGGTTTTTGTGGTGCCAGGATAGACTTATGTGTTGATGATTGTAGAGTAGAAAAGAAATATGGGGTTTCGTGTTACGGACTTGTTGGGTTGAACAGTGCGTTGGGGAATTGAAAAAAGAATTTGGCAGAGTAGGGCATTTTTGCGATCCACTATATGACTGCAAAATCACTCTGTGGGCTACAAAACTGCCTCAGAGTGAAGTAGAGAAATGGCTAATTTTTGGATGTTGTTTTGCGGTCCATTATGCGACCGCATAACTATTTCGTGGGCCGCACAATCCATCGCAGATCCATCATGAAGATTTCCGAAAGGGAGTTCTGCGGCGCATTACACGATCACAAAACTAGTATGCGGACCGCAGACCTACCGCAGAGCCAACCCGAACAGCCCAATTTTGGGACCCTTTTCTACAGTCCCCTTTGTGGGCCGCATACCTGTTTTGCGGCCGGTCTGCGACCGCAGACCCTACTTCGTAGAGTTTAATTTTGGAAAATTTTACCCGATCCCATTTTTATAATAACAATTTGTGGGTTATTTTGGCTGGCCCTAACTGATATTTAGAGAACGGGGAGTGCTATACAGTGTGAGGGGAAGTTCCTAAGGTTATTGTTCATCAACTCTTGCTCAAAGTTGAAGAATTCACAAGAAAAACTCACTAGGTCTTCATTCTAGAAGTAAGATTCTACTCTCTAGCCCTCAATTCCAGGATTTAATTGGAAGTAGGTAATGAAAAAAGCAAATTCTTGGGTGTGGGAGTTGTTCATTATGCATGCATGCACCATCAGGGGTAGTGGGAAGATTGTTGAGCTCATTTGGGTAAACTATGGGTAGTGGGATGAAGGGATCCACCATAGGAGGACCTTGAAACCTTAATGCATACCTAGTGATTGACAAAATGCTCAAATGAGTTGGAACCATAAACACCTTCCTAATTTATGTTCAATTTTGCTATATTTCTAAATAGATCGAAGTGGCTAAGAATTCTGAAACATTGTAGTAAATGAAAAAGCTCGAGGCGAGGTATGATGGCTAAACTTCTCTCTTAGAATTGAACCCTACAATGTCCTTGTAAGTCCCGAGTTGTTCATTATAAATTGAATATTCTGAATAACCCTCTTGTCAAAAGATATATGTTCAATATGTCTTCCAAATATTCTCGTTATGTTATCTTCTATTTGAAAATGTGCTCGAAGCATGGGTTGCATATCTAAATGTTATAACTTCAAGTTGTGATTCAAATGAAAGCTATTATGCCAAATCGTGTAAGAAATCCCAATGTTCTTAACATTCTTATTTGCTCACATGTGGACTTAAAGTCTTGAATAGAAATGCTTTGTTGTTGATGATCTGTGATGATATTTGAAAGTGAAAGAGATGAACATGAAATATGAAATACGGCCTAACGTGTCAATAGTGACTTTGTGTTATGGCCATTGGTGCCAATGAAATGAATGATATATATAAGATAGTGAAATGAGTTGTCAATCCTTTAAATAAATAAACACCCTGGGAGTATCGTTAGTCACTGAGGAAGGGTTGGTTGAAATAACCTAACCCCGAAACTACACGTATCGGTGTTGGAGTGAATTGTGATTGTACCCCTTTATTGGGATGATATTGATGTGATGAGAATATTCCCCTTTATTCAGATGAGATATTTTCTATAAGAGGGTGATATTGATCCACACGGCATTGTGGTGAGACGGCCTAGCTGGTCGAGTCGTGATCGGATGCCATGCCGCACACATGGTGGTGATTGTGCTTGAGATTACGATCGAAACAGTGATTGAGATTGTGGTTGATGTCTTTGGGCGAGACGGACTAGCCGATTGGGCTGTGATAGGACTCCGTGATAAAATCACGATGTTATATCGGTGCTAAGACCTCCAAACCTAAAATACGGAAATTTACTTGAAAATTTGTCTTGCTCCTAACTTGATGTTTTGGTATTGTTTGAGGCTCCCATTTATTTTATCATTGTCCTTCCTTGTGTTATCATTAGTTCTATTGATAGGGTGTTTAGTCATTCATACTAGTACTATTTCATATGTACTAACATCCCTTTTGTCGGGGGCGCTGCATCTTCAATGGATGCAGGTGGTTCCATAGAAGGCGGCTTTGATCATTGATAGTGGTACACCCACTTCCCATATGACTTGGTGAGCCCCACTTCATATCGGGGTCGTATATCTTTTGTTCCTTTTGTATCATGTTTTGAAGTTAGTCGGGGCCTTGTTGTCGGCACTATCATTATACTCTTTTGTATATATTAGAGGCTCCGTAGACATAGTATGGGTGGTGTCTTGGTGTTGGAGAAGTCAAACCAGTAATGTTGTATTTGTATCACACGTTCCACTTCAAAGTATGAAAGTGTATGTATTTTGAACTTTATAAATGATGTAACTAATGACAAGGAATCGGTGTTGTTCACATGATCATCCACATTGTCTAATTAATGAAATTGACCTTTCCTTTATTCATGAGTGAGTTCGGGTAGAAGGTATTGTAAAAGCTTGCTCTGTCGGGTTATCTCGGTTGATCGCCGGTCGCTCTCCCCGAGGTCGGGGCGTGAAAGGTGGAACTTGTCCTCACTATCTGTGAGAGAATAGATTAACAAAAGTTTAGTTCCCGCAATTAACAAATTCGCACGACAAGAATACAAGAATATGAAGTTTTCCTAAGGGTTCGGCGGCCTCTTGAAGATAAGTACAGACGTCTCCATACCGATCCGCATGACTCCACTAAACCTGCTCATGACTCGTGAGACATATGTAACCTAGGCCCTGATACCAATTTATCATGACCCAAAACTTAGCCTGTCATGATGGCGCCTAACATGGTACTAGGCAAGCCGACGCCTCAAAACATTTCCAACACTTTTAAATGAAAAATGAACTAAAATAGATTTAAATAATTAAAGCTCTCATAAACTGGATAGAAGATCAAAACTCATATGGAGGCTCCCAAAACGAAGGTGTCACTGAGTACATGAACGTCTATACAACACAAATCTAAAATATTGTCTATGTAAAAAATTGAAACAAAATACATAAAGCTGAAAGATGGGGAAGGAGAGTCAAGGTCTGCGGACGCGAGGCAGCTACCTCGAAATCTTTGAATAACTAAGCTACTCAGATAATCAGCACCCACCGTATCGGGAACACCTAAATCTGCACACGAAGTGTAGGGTGTAGCGTGAGTATAACCAACTCAGTAAGTAACAAGACTAACTATTGGACTGAAAGTAGTCATGAGCTTCACGGTTACAATTCAATTACAGAATTACAGTATAGAAAACGTAGTCATTCTTTCAAGTTCGGCAGTTAAAGCCAAAATAGTTAAATCATGTCAAGTTCAATTGAAATAGAATATTGCACATCTCAATATTTAGATGACAGTTATATATGCCAACCGATGTACAAACAGTAATGTAATCATGTGCATACTCCCAGAGTATCAGTCACTCAGTCATCACATTCACTCTAGCCTTACAATCACTCATTCCTCACAATCACTGCATCCTCACAGCCACTCAATCCTCCTAATCGCTCGGCACTCACCCTCAATAGGTACCTGCGCCCACTAGGGATGTGCAGACTCCGAAGGGGCAATTACAGCCCAAGCACTAATATAAGCCAATCATGGCATGAATCAATAAATATGTTGCGGCGTGCAGACCGATCCCATCACTATCCTCACAATCAGGCCCTCGGCCTCACTTAGTCATCAATCTCTCCAGTCTCTCGGGCTCACGAGATTTATGATAATTATCCCAAACAATGATGATATAATGTATCAACAAAGGACAGCAGAGACTAAGATATAATATGCAAGTAAAAGTTGTGACTGGGGTACAAAATGGCAATTTAGCAAATAATTCTACATGTATCACGATATCCGTGGGTCCCTACGGTACCAACACATAGCCTAAGCATGATTTCTAACATGGCTGTCAGCTTAATTTCTCAAACACATAGTAAAAATACGGGTGACAACACAATTATTCAACTATATAGTTCCATGGAATTGACCAAGTCAAAATTCCTACCGTGCATGCCCACACGCCCGTCGCCTAGCATGTGCGTCACCTCATTACCAATGACAAAACACGTAATTCGGGGTTTCATACCCTCAGAACCAAGGTTAGAAGTGTTACTTAGATCTAACCATGCAAATCCCTACTCCAACAATCCCTTACCTCGCGAAGCGGCCTCCGAATGCCTCGAATCTAGCCACAAACACTTCGATACAATCAACACGAGCTAAAGGAATCAATTCCATATGAAATTACTAAGTTCTTAATCAAAAGTCAAAAAGTCAACTCAAAAGTCGGCCTCCGGGCCCACGTCTCGGAATCTAATAAAAGTCACAAAATCCGGAAGCCCATTCAACCACGAGTCTAACCATACTAAATTTATCAAAATCCGATACTAAATCGTCACTCAAATCCCCAAATTAAACTCTACAATCCCTATCATCAAACTCTCAAATTCCACTTCAAAAACTCACAAACTAGGTGGAAAATTCAATGGGGAAATATAATCATTGAATAAGAATAACCACAAGTGACTTACCTCAAGAATCCTTTCGAAATCCCTCTCAAAAATCGCTTAAATCCGAGTTTACAAAGTCAAGAAATGATAAAACCCTCGGAGCCCAACATTTATATTCTGTCCAGGCATTCTCGCACCTGCGACAACTTGCCCGTACCTGCGGCTTCACGGAAGAGAAAACTCTCCCGCTTATGTGGTGATTCATTGGGGACAGACCTTCGCACCTGCGGAACATTTTTCGCTTCTACGCAAACGCATGTGCAACTTACTTCTCGCTCTTACGCTGCCCCCTCACTTCTGCGCTTAACCTCACTGCATTTGCGGCCACGTAGGTGCGGACAATCCTTCGCACCTGCGACAACTGCACTCGCCTTTCCTGGCCGCACCTGCGCTCCAATGCTCGCACCTGCGATCAAAGCTCCGCAGATGCGATTGCACCAGAAGACTCCCAACTTCAGCAACCCTCTAACTCCAAGCCTTGATCTGTTAACCACTTGAACTCTACCCGAGGCCCCCAGGACCTCAACCAAATATACCAACAAGTCCTAAAACACGATACGAACTTAGTCGAGCCTTCAAATTACATCAAACACTGCTAAAACCACGAATCATGCATCGATTCAAGCCTAATGAACTTTTGAACTTCTAACTTCTACATTCGATACCGAAACCTATAAAATCACGTCCGATTAACCCCAAATTTTGCATACAAGACATAAACGATACAACGGCCTTCTCCAACTCACGGAACCTCAATCCGAGCCCCGTAACCACAAAGTCAACTCTCGGTCAAACTTCTAAATTTTTAACTTTCGCCATTTCAAGCCTAATTCAACTACGGACCTTCAAATCTAAATTCGGACACACTCGTGCGTCTAAAATCATCCAACGGAGTTAACGGAACCATCAAAACTCTATTTCGGAGTCATTTAGATACAAGTCAACATCCGGTCAACCATTTCAACATAAGCTTCCAACCTTGAGACTAAGTGTCTCAACTGATTCTGAAACCTCTTTGGACCCTAACCAACTACCCCAGCAAGTCACATAGCAATAATTAAGCAGTAAATGAGCAGTAAATGGGGGAGTAGGACTACAACTCTCAAAACGACCGGTCGGGTCGTTACATAAGTGCCTTGCAAAAAAAATCAATTATTTAAAAATATAAAATAGGAAATTAGAATTAAGAAAACTGATCTAAATAAAGTGAAACAATATTGGATAAAAAGCATTTCGTCGTTGCTCTCCAATTTCTCCATTCTGAAAAGAAAAGTCCAATAGTAAGCTCCCTTTACGGATTTACTCCACAGGTCATTGTTGTTTCTTTTATTCAACACGCATCCTTTGGACCTCTCTAGAGAGAGGGAGAGAATTAAAATGCAATAACTATTGATTTTCCTATTTTTGCTATTGGAATGGCTGAATAGCGCCAAACTTAACAAAATGCAAAGGAGTGATCTCAGAAATTTCACTGAAGGCGCAGCTAGAGACCTTTCAAGTGAGAGATGTCAGTATACTCTGATAGAGTAGAAACACATAAATGCTTTTTTCATTTTCACCGTCGGAAAAACTCCGATCTTAAAGAAATGCAAATGAGTGTCAGCATTTCCATTGAAGACGGGCTAGTAAGACATGTATTTGCTTTCAATTCTCTAACTTAATGTTATCAGCTCATTTGACAAATTTTATATTTCGAACCATTTTGTCTGTCTTCTTTTTCGTAATATAAATGAATTTTATTATATATTACATAATAGTTGGCCCATAGGAATTACAAAAACAGAATCAGTACTCATAGATTCATTGCTAGTACAAGGAGTACAAATATATTTTACGGATAACTTTCTGGTGAGGAATTGGAAATGAGACCTCCTCAAAACTTAAATTGGTCAAGTGACCTCTTATTTTCTTTTCAATTTTCTTTGGGTTGGAAAATAGCTAAATGAGTAGGTTAACGTGTTTGGCCTTTTAACATTTTCAAAATTTGTGGGTCAGCTATTAGGTTTGGAAAAGTAGCTTTCTTGGCCATTTTCTCTTTCATCTCTCTCTCACTCAACCCCCTCGACCACGGTAGTTTCTGGTGGGAAGGTACAAGAATCAAGCTTCGATTTTGGGTGGAATCGCCTCTATAGACCCAACAAGTACTGTATTGTTGCTCAAAATGTGTCAATTTTGATAAATACTAAATTCTTTTTTTTTTCATTTCTTACATTTGTGATTTGGGATTTTGCAGAGAGATTCGTTCATGTCCATGTTCATGATCGATTGTGTTGTGAATGGAGAAGTCTTATATGGCGTGGGTTGTTATATTTGCTTTTTGGACTCCTCTGTGCTCTGTATTTTAGAATTTCGTCGTAATTGACGACCTATGGTCGATTCTCTTCTGTTCATAGATGTTTGCTAGAATTGGGGCTTATTTTTCTTATTCTGGTCATAAGTTTTAAATTATTAAATATTACATTGCATATTTGCATGTTGGTAACGTGAGGAAGGAATCAATTGCTAAGAAGCATACTCCTTCGGCAATGATAGCAATTGCACAACCTTCAAAGGTAAATTAAATATGTCATCTATTATGTTTTACTCATTCTTCTGGTTTTTTTAATAACTAATTGTGATTTTGATTATTGTAGTGAAATTAGTGGAACATATGTAGTGACGGTCATTGACTTCCTCCTAACTGATACGCTGATGGTCAGCTTAATGACATACGAATGGAGTTGGTCAGGGAAATATTTACGGTGGATATCTTCAGGGGAAGGGTGGACTCTTCTTAGTTTTATTAGTGTAATTTATATTTGAGTTATTCATTTGACAAACTCATTTTGGGTGAACTTGTAGTAATTTGTGATACTTGCATCTGCCACTATGTAATGAAACTATCTTTTTGCCGATTAATTGTTGATGTTGCAATTTTTGTTTCATTAGCACTTCCTTTTTGTATTACAACAAGTTAGAGGTTGTGTAATAGACAATGTGTCTAGTAATAAACTAGCTACTTGGTTGCGTAATAGACACTGGGTCCATTAATAAACTAGCTACTTGATTACATAATAGACACTGGGTCCATCAATAAACTAACTATTTGACTGCGTAATAGACTCAAAGTCGCTTCTAATAACATCATCAAATATCACATTACATCAATAGAACATTACATGATCCCAAAGATTTCCAACAAAACAAACTTACAATAATTAAACTATTTCTACCAACAACAAACAAATATTCCTTCTCACTTCATCATCCAAGCTACCACGAATACAACAACGATGCACAAGAGCATAACCCACTTATTCAGCCTCATTTCATTCATTTTAACCATCCCTCCAACATAATCATTTACAGGAATATGCCCTATCTCTAGATCGATCCCTCCATCATCATCATTTTTCTCATGAACATCCATTGCAAATATATTTTCAAGTTCAGCCATATTCATCTCCGAATAATTTTTTCACGTTTAAGAGTGTCCTTTTCGCACTTCAAACTGCTGATAATGATAGCAATCCTTGGATCTACTATTGTTTGCAATTTTGAACTAAGGTGAAATCTGGCAGACTTCGTAATTGTGAAGGGGGGCTCGCAATTGTGACATCGGAGCCCCCACTATCACCTTCGCAATTGCAATGTTGGTGCTCGCAATTGCGATACCTGAGAACCAGCAGCACCAGCAGTCTAATTTTAGTCCAAAACCATTCTGAAACATGTCCAGAACTCATCCGAGCCATCGGGGCTCCAAATCAAAACACAAAAATAATGTCTAAAACTATGAATCGAACACTAAAAGACATGAATTTCAAAGTAAAGTTCAAAAGTTTCTAAAGTTACACTCAACGTCCGAATCCTATCAAATGAACTCCAAATGACACCAAATTTTGCAAATAAGTTCGAAATAGCATAACGGACTTATTCCAAGTACCTATTCCGGGCTCAATAGCAAAAAGTCAACCTACCGTCAAACCTTTCAACTTCAAATTACCAAATTTCGATGAATCAATATAAATCAACCTACATACTTAAAAAAAAATCCGGGAGTACGCCCAAGTCCGAAATTACGATATGAAGCTATCAAAGAGTTACACCCCATGTTTTCGTACGTATGAGTATGTCATAAAATAATTGATGTAAGCTTAAAAATGAGATCATTTTTTAAAGTACATAAAGTAAGTTAATAATGTTACATTGGAGGTTAGAAATCTTTAAGATCATGAATAACAAGTACCAAGAGGGTTGAAAATCTTAGAAGCTAAACGAAAAATAAGTTCTGTCGAAAGTCGATAAGTTTGGAATGTTATAACATGCACTTTGGGATGAGACTAGGTTTCTTAAAATTATAAGTATATTATGTTATGACTTATTTTAGTCGTATGATAGTCGTGTATTATATTTTGAAGTCAAGCGAGTTGTGGAACAAAAGTTGGCAAAGGTTATCACAAGTTACATTTATAAATGTGCTGAAATTTAGGTCAAAAATATCTGAGCTTTTCTCCAAATATACATGTAATTACGGGGTGATCTAACTAAAAAATTGAATATCTACGAGTCTAGTTTCTAGCACAGTTAACCGTTCATCGATACGACATTGGAGTAGACAGATATTCTCTTTTTCGCGAGACTGCACAAGTAGCTCCCATGCGACCCACAAAGTCGGTGTAAAACTCCAGATTGTATTTAAGGGAATTCTAAGTCGTTTTAACTAATTTTTCTCGTACAAAATAGTTCCTAAACCCTCCTAAATTCTCTCCAAGGGTTCATCCACGATTCTAGGGTGAAAAACTTAGATGAAAACATGAATGCAACACTAGAAATCCCATGGTGCTTGCTAGATCGTAGTTATTCATCTTGTTGCTATTTTGGAGGGTTCTTGTATTTATCCTAGGGAGTCTACAAGACGTGTCTAGTAGAGTCTGGTTTATGGGTGTGTTGTGCACCACACTTATAAGTAGGAGGCTACAGGGCATTTAGGATTGTCACTTTTTCTTCTTACTCTAGATCGTGTCGACCTATGTTTTGAGTGTACAAATGATCATGTCGACCTTATAGGCCCGTATGTCACATGTATAGGTTTCTATATGATCTTGGATCATTCTATGTTTAGTATTCCCTTATATTTCATTCTGTTTATCTCATGACGACCCTTTTGGCCCATTTACCCATGATGGTGTGATAAGAAAGATGTGTTACGTTGGTACTCGGTTGAGTAAGGCACCAGGAGCCCGTTGTGGCCCTCCGATTTGGATCGTGACAAAAGTGGTATCAGAGCAGTTCTGTCCTAGGGAGTCTACAAGTCCTGTCTAGTAGAGTCTTGTTTATGGGTGTGTTGTGCACCACACATATAAACAGGAGGCTACAAGGCATTTAGGATTGTCACTCTTTCTTCTTACTCTAGATCGTGTGGTAATGCTTAATTGTAAGAATTCAAAATCCTATATTCTACTTTATTTGTATTACAATGATACCTCCATCACGAAGACAGTTGGTAAGAGATTGAACATGGTTGTGGAGGAGTTGAGTTAGAGGAACTCGATTTTGCATCATGCTTATGATGAGTAAATGTAAGGTCTTCAGTAGATTATATGTGTACTAAGACGTGTAAGCTTTTTGATAAGGAGCCCTAAGGCATGAATATCTATCCACCCATATGGTTTAAAAAGCTACAAGAGAATCAGAATGTAGATACAAGTTTCGACAAGTAAAAAAAGCAAGGTGAAGAAGGGTACGAGGTACCCAGTTAGTGAAGATTATCAGTTTTTACCATTCAGGTATAGAAATATAGGCATTCTTAGTTACTTTCGATAGCAACACTGATATATACAATTGGCCACACCCATCTCAGTTATGCCCTATGAGAGCTAACAAATATAGTTTAAGAGAAGAATAGGATATCAGGATCCAGTTTGGGTTAGAGTAACCCAAAATGGTGGATGGATTGTTATCATTAGCTAACATTTTCAAATAATAATGCAAACATGGTAATAGACCTCCTTGTGAGACACCCAGATGATGCACTCTAGAATAGTACAGTCAAATATGAATACTAGAATGTTTAGAAATTTCAAGAGATAGGTAGTGAAAGCCTAGAAGGGATAAATATTTACCTTAGTATGTATCCTGACCCTAGTAAAACAAATAGAGAATGTTAGGCGTCCCTAAGAGCTAGTGAGATGAAGCAAGGGGAGCTAAAAGTGAAAGAACGTTTTGTTGAAGTTTTCAGAATCAAGTGATAGACAGAAATATTAGTCGGAGAATAAGAAGATAGTAAATGAAGCATTATGATTAAGATGTGATAAATGGGTGATAACGAAAAATCCAAAATATGATAAAATAACAAAGTCTATAGTAAAGTGAAGGAAAAGACAATAGGTAACAGGCCTTGAGACAATAAAACTATATAAGCCATAAAGTCATACCCTCATTTCGAGAAATGAGTTGGTGGCTTGAACGTGATTACCAGAAGGCTAAGTTAGACCCCCGGAGTAGTAGAAATCAGTATGGGCTATTGAACAAAATAAACTGAACATGAATTAAGGATCTGAAGATTTGATAATAGTCGGTATTATGAGAATTTCAGAGATAGAGTTCCGACAGTAATATAATGGACAACAAAAGAATAACCTTTAAAGGTCATTCAGGAAGAAGCTTCCCTAAAGCAAGCGCTATGAGTAGTGTTAAGCTTAAGGGACTAAGTGTGCCAGTTACACTAGGTGTCACCTTCGTGTGTAAGAAATTCAGTTACCCCTGGTACAGAAGGGTTATCGCAAGGTGAGTAAGAGTCTGTGGAGATATGAAAAGACTCCAAAGATGAAGAGGTAAAACATTTATAGGTAAATCTTTATAGCATTAAATTCTAGTACTCCCCTAAAGGGGAAAGATGGTGTGATATGGTATTAAGTCGGAGTTATGTGATTCAGATAACTATGGAATAGTAAAAGAAGAATGTGGTAGAAAGGGGAAAAGAATGAGATTGTATTTATTCAGATCATACAGATATGATATGAATCCAGAACATTATGCAAGCACGATGCCGGGGAGGGGCAGTAAGGGTTCCGGCACTAGATGTTATTGATAAATAAGTGCAAATGAACACTTGATACATAAGGAGCCAGTGCGAGGGGTACATTATGCAAGCACGATGCCGGGGAGAGGTAGTAAGGGTTCCAGCATTAGATGTTATTGAAAAATAAGTGCAAATGAACACTTGATACATGGACCAATGAGTAGTTAGTAGTTAATTCTGGAAGAGTCTAGTTATGGATAGACAAGAGGATACAGATAAATCAACAGATCATGCAAGATAAAGTTAGTGAACCCCAACATAGTGAATTTAGTCTCGTAGATATGACGTCGTAATCAATGAGAAATATTCATATAGGGGTTGGGATAGTTAAAGGTGCCATATATTTGTTACGGAAATAAAAGAGAGTGCCACTGGGAAGACAGTCAAAAGTTTCAGTTCAGAAGAACCCTACGAGCACAAGGGCACTTAGGTAAGTAACTAGGGATAATTATAGGCGAGAAAGAACATCAAAAATGCTATGAGGTATATGATGTAATAAGCTCGCAGCTTTTCAAGAGTCAGAGGGTCTCCCCTAAGTACTACAACGAAAGACTAGCTGAGGAAATAAGGAAGAAGGCTTCAACCTAAGCATAGTAACTTGAAGAAGAAATGGTCTTGTAACAGCAGTTTCACTACAATATTGTATACACTCCATAAGAAAGTGGAACTTATTGTGGCTAATGAACAGAAAAAAATTAAAGGTGATGTTTGAGATCATATGAGTTACAGGAAATTTCAGTATTTGTGGGCAATAAGATAAGCCAAGTATTCATGCAACAAGTGGCAGAATGACCAGGAAAAGTAATTTCTTACATTTAAAGACAATCGAGAAGGCACGAAAGCAAATCCATGGTGCTAGCAAGTTAAAGGAAGGTTGCGAGTAGTATAAATAGATATGTGTAGGTCGCAAGATAAAATTTCGTAGAGAGACAAGGTTTTAGGTAGATAGGAGTAAGGATAAGAAAAGGTGAGTGAGAAGGTGATAAGAATAGGTAAGCCCTCAAGATTAAACCCATCAAAAGAAAAAGAGTTGATGGTTTCTGTAAGTAATAGAAAGCTCGGTACAACCTGAATAAACTCAAAGGAGTCTAAGACTTGGAGCAATTAGAAGAGATGAAATGTTGCCCTGGTAGTAGAATAAGGGTGTAATTGTGATAGATAAGAGGATGATGCTTAGGCCTTTGATTGAGTAATTATTTAAAGAAAAGGAATTTCATGAATTGCACGAGATTAGAATACCCCCATGTTTTATTCCCTATGTCTACTATTCCCTTATGTTTTATTCTTGTTATCTCATGACGGCCCTTTTGGCCCATTTACCCATGATGGTGTGATAAGAAAGATATGATACGTTGTTACTCGGTTGAGTAAGGCACCGGGTGCCTGTCGTGGCCCTCTGATTAGGGTCGTGACAAAAGTGGTATCAGAGCAGTTCTGTCCTGGGGAGTCTACAAGTCGTGTCTAATAGAGTCTTGTTTATGGGTATGTTGTGCACCACACTTAGAAACAGGAGGCTACAGGGCATTTAGGATTGTTACTATTTCTTTCTACTCTAGATCGTGTGGTAGAGCTCAGTTGTAAGAATTCAAACTCCTAAATTCTACTTTATTTGTAATACAACGATACATACATTGCGAAGACAGTTGGTAATAGATTGTATGTGGTTGTGGAAGAGTTGAGTTAGATGAACTCGATTTTGCATCATGCTTATGATGAGTAAATGTAAGGTCTTCAGTAGATTATGTGCGAACTAAGTTGAAATCTGGAAGTCTTTGCAATTGCGATTTGGGGGGGGGGGGTCGCAATTACGACATCACAGCCCCCACTGTCATCTTCGAAATTGTGATGTTGGTGCTTGCAATTGCGACACCTGGGCACCAGCAGTTTAATTTCAATCCAAAACCATTCTAAAACATGTCTGGAACTCATCCGAGCCATCGGTGCTCCAAATCAAACGTCCACACAAATCTAAAGATATCATACGATGCTCGCGTGATCAAGACACAAAAATAATGTCTAAAACTACGAATCGAATAATAAAACACATGAATTTCAAACTAAAGTTCAAGCATTTCTAAAGTTATAGCAATGTCCGAATCCTATCAAATAAACTCCAAACAACACCAAATTTTGCAAATAAGTTCTAAATAGCATAACGGTCGGATTCCAAGTACCAAAAATAAAATTTCAAGCTCGATAGCTAAAAGTCAACCTACGATCAAACCTTTCAACTTCAAATTGGCAAATTTGAATAAAGCAATATAAATCAACCTACAAAACTTCCAAAATAAATTCCGGGTGTATGCATAAGTCCGAAATCACGATACGAAGCTACAAAAGTGTTACACCCCATGTTTTCGTACGTAAGAGTACATCGTAAGACAATTCATGTAAGCTCAGAAATAAGATCATTTTTGAAAGTACATAAAGTAAGTTAATAATGTTGTATTGGAGGTTACAAATCTTTAAGATCATGAATAACAAGTACCAAGAGGATTGGAAAGCTTAGACGCTAAACGAAAAATAAGTTTTGTCGAAAGTCCATAAGTTTGAAATGTTATAACATGCACTTTGGGGTGGGAATATGGTTCTTAAAATCATAAGGAGGTTATGTTATGATTTATTTTAGTCGTATGATAGTCGTGTATTATATTTTGATGTCAAGCGAGTTGTGGAACAAAAGTTTGCAAAGGTCATCACATGTTACATCCATAAATGTGCTGAGGTCAAATATATTTGATATTTTCTCCAAATATACTTGGAATTACGAGGTTATATACCTACCAAATTGAATATCTACGTGTATAATTTCTAATGCATTTAACCATTCATCGATACAACATCAAAGTAGAGAGGTATTTGCGTTTTCGCGAGACTGCACAAGCAGCTCCCATGGGACCCACAAAGTTGGTGTAAAACTCCAGCTTGTATTTAAGGCAATTCTGAGTCGTTTTAACTCAATTTTCTCGTCCAAAACAGTTCCTAAACCCTCGTAAATTCTCTCCAAGGGTTCCTGCATGATTCTAGGGTGAAAACTTAAGATAGAATCATGAATCCAATGCTAGAAATCCCATGGTGCTTGCTAGATCATAGTTCTTCATCTTGTGGTTGTTTTGGAGGGTTATTCAAAGGTAAGTAACCTCTAATTTCGTGTTGTTATTATTTATTAAGGTAATAATCAGTCCCTCCTTCATATATATTATATTTTCAAGGCGAACTACAAGTGTTTACACACCAACTTGAACACCAAAAGTTGATTCAAGAAGAGAATACAACACCTATAGTATTGTGGTATCATTGAGGATAGTTGTGGGCTGTGGTTAGCTGATATTTCGTGTTGTTTCTACAAGTTAAGGTGAATATAACATCCTACTACATGTGCTTGAAGTTGTTTGTGCGTTGGTTGCATTATTTGAGCAAAATACTACAAGAGGAGACTTCAAATAGTATGAGATGTTATTGTTTTAATGGACTGTTTTGGAAAGGTTGTTTCCATGAACTATAAATGGTTGGAAATCCTTTAAAAAGTATTGGTTATTATACTGGATATACTACTAAGTTCAAGAGTGAATGATAATGGGGTTGAAGGGTGATAAAAGGATTCAATCCGAGCTTGCCGCTCATCGTGATAAGTTGATGGCTTGTTAATGAAATATTTTGTACACTATTGTTAATGTTGTTTTTATTGTATTGATCTGGTTGTTGTTGTTGGTATATGGTATTAGAGGAGGCCCATGTTACAGGGGAGATGCTGCCCAAAGTTACATAAACGAGCTACTAGTTTAAGTTGCGGACTTAGCCTTTACTCAGCACCGATTTTGAATCTCCTTATGCTATGGTAGATTGAGTTGAGTTGTTTAAAGGATTTCTTGGAAGGTATTAAGGACTCAAAGTAGTTGAGGTATGTTAAGGCTAACCCTTCTTTCCTTTTGGCATGATCTATATGATACAATGAAATGAGCAACCACGCAACTTTCACAAATGACTTTATTCTTAGAAGTACTAGGGGTGCCTATATTCTTGACTCCCCATGTGTCCTGTTATTATATCGTCTGTTCATGGGTCTCAGAAAATACGTTAGTTGATAAAGTTTATTTCATGATGTTAATCAAAGGCATATTGATCTTATGACATTCAGAGAGATCTTATTGACTTACTTTATTATGCATTGCATTTATTTATACATGTATATTGACCTATGACCAGATGACATTATATACGCGTATATTATATGTATATGGGGTATGGGAAAGTTTATGGCATTATATACGCACAACCACTTGATCAGCTGGTATACATTGATGATTCCTTCCACCGAGGCCGAGATGATATAATGGGACGCCCTCATTGGCTTGATGATATTATGTACTATATACCTATACATGATATGACATTTATACGCATATGCATGACATTATAAATGTTTCATGATTCACAGAGCTATTCAGACTTACAGGTTGAGTTCTTTACTACATGTTTCATTCATGTCTTTTATATAGTACTTTCAGGTCTTATATACTCGGTACATTATTCATACTAACGTCCCTTTTACCTTGGGACACTGCGTTTTATGCCCGCATGTCCCGATAAATAGGTTTACAGTCCTCCTGGTAGTCTATCAGTTCAGTGAAAAGTGTTGGTGGACTCCACTTGCTCCGAAGTTGCCTATTTGGTCAGTATGATTTGGATATGTATTGATTGGTATGGTGGGGCTGAATCGGGTAAGGCATCATTATGTTTTTTCGAACTTTGACTTAGTTTATGATATTTCTCTTATTTTCTTCTTTTACCCTTTTTCAGTCCTCGGTACTTCATCATGAAATCTTTCTTCGATACCGGGCAGAGGTTAACCTGCTTGAGCTTGAGCTTGAGGTCAAGGAGCTTGCCGAGAAAAGAGATATGTATAAGCTTCTCACCGAGCAACACGAAAGGGCCATCAAGGACCTTCAGGCCGTGCTGGATGAGGCTCACAGGGAATCTTCAAACCTGAGGCGGGAACATGCCGATCTGGTCGAAAAGGTAAAGGCTTTTGAAGTTAGCAATGAAGACTTAGCCACGGCGACTAACGACCAACCCTCACAGGTTCAACAGAAGATTGACCGGATCGACCAACTCCGAGCTGAAATGAATGAGGTCCAAGCCATGACTGATGGTTGGAAGAGGAAAATAGCCTGGCTGGCTTCGTAGAAGGAAATCGCCCAGGCACAGCTGGCATCAGTAGAGGTTCAACTCCGGGTGGTGAAAGAAAAATCCGACAAGCATTCCAAGTTGAATAATGAACTCCGATCGCAATTGAGTTTGGCTATGGCAGAGCGAGATGCCCTCGGTAAAGAATGTGAAGCTATAAAGCCTCAGCTATGCATAACCTCCGCCGATGCTGAAGAGATGGTGGCCCAGTATAGGGCCGATGTCGAAGCAACCGAGGCTCGCCTGAAGACTACTGCTAAGTATGTGAGGCGGCTATCCTGGAGGGAGACCCTTATAGAGATCCATGCCTGAGGCTTTGACTTTCAGCCGAGATTGAGGAGGCGAAGAGAATTGAGGTCGAGTCCAAGCAGCTAGTTGAACCCGAAGATGAAGGATGCTCTGAGGGCTCCGAAGAACCCGAAGGCCCCGACGGCTGTAGTCATGAGGCGGGTTTGCCAATACTGAAGAGACGGTGGTCTAGTATAGGGCCGATGTCAAAGAAACTAAGGCTTTCCTGAAGATTATTGCTGAGTACGTGAGGTGACTATCCCAGAGGGAGACCCTCGAAGAGATCCATGCCTGAGGCTTTGACCTATCGGTCGAGATCGAGGAGGCGAAGAGGCATGAGGTAGAGTCCAAGAAGCTAACTGAACCCGAAGATGAAGGATGCTCTGAGGGCTTCAAAGAACCCGAAGTCCTCGACAGCTCTGGTGATGAGGTGGGTTCTGGTGAAGATCAGGCGTAGATTCCTTAGGACTTTTTGTATTTGTTTTTTTATCTTGTGCATTTATTTTGTTGAGTCTATTTTCAGTGACCTTTGTAAAGACATTCCTGAATGTATATTGAGTTTTTTTCCCTTATGGAAATTTTTCAAGTCTATTATCCATATCATCGTTTTTACAATTGCAAAGATTTCAAATGCTTTAGCACGAAATCAAACGTAGTAATAGGTCATTTTTCGGATGTCCGAACAAGACTTGTCCCCGATGCAAATTATTCTTGAAACTTATGGGGGCTTGGAGTGACCGGAAGCTTTTCCCAAGATGATTGTTTAAATGTGTTTAGACTATATCTTTACCGAGGGCAACCTTTAAACATATTTGGGATTTTGTCGAAGACCTTATATTTTTATTATGGACTTCGATCATCTGCAAGCCATTTTTAGATCGGTCGTAGACTATTAGGTTTTGGCACTTCCTACTAGGTCTTGTGTGTAATACCCCGGAAAATTTTGAAGTACTTAAGCACTATTAAGAAAGTAGGTGTGCGCTAATTATATTATTTTGTGTGCAGACAATGACTATTAATATGATGGATATCACTTGGATAAGATAATAAGTGTACGAGACATATTATAAGTGGTGTGGGGTCTAAGGAGAGCCCTAAGTCTAAGTCAAGTTGGAAATTACATGATAGACTAAAGTTCCAAATTAGTATGCACAAGACCAAATTTTGGACGAGCATATCCACATATATATAAAGTTATATATGACACAAAACCTATCAAATGAAATATCTTTGTGTCTAGTTTTTAATGCTTCAAACCGTTCGTCATTTGGACATTCCTACAAGAAGTTACGACCAAATTAACAAAGGCTGGCAGAATGTGATTCTGCGACCGCATAATCATTTTGCGGACCGCAAAAGTGGTCTGCAGACTGTAGAATGGTCGCAGACAGGAGCAGTGTAGCCCAGCTCTGGGCATCAATTTTGTGGTCCATTGTGCGGACCGCATACCTGTTATGCGGTCAGTTCTGTGATCGCAGACTGAGTTCGGAGGGTCCATTTTCCTACTTTTATAACCAGATCCCATTTTGATAAATAGCATTTGGGGCTTATTCTGGGGCTATTATCTGATGATTTTAGAGAGAAGTGAGAGTGTTCTAGAGAGAGGAAAAGCTCAAATGCTTTGTTCATCAAGATCTTGTCCAAGTTTTGAAATCCAACAAGGATATCTCACAAGTTCTTCATTTAAGAGGTAAGGTTCCATACCCTAGTTTTCAATTTCGAATTTGGGTAGAAGATGGTTGATTAGGAGTATGGTTCTTGGGTATGAGAGTATTATTTATACATGCATGTACCAATAAGGTTTGTGGGAATATTGTTGAGCTCAAATGGGTAAAGATTGGGTTGAGGAGTGAAGGAAATCTTGTAGAAGAACCTTGTAGTTAAATTTGCACACCTAGTGTTCGATAAAATGCTCAAATGAGCTTAAACCATGAATATCTTCCTAATTATGGTTCAATTTTGTTATGTCTCAAAATAGATTATGATTACTAGAATTTTCGGAACGTTGTTGTAATTTAAGGAAAGCTGAAAGCGGGGTATGATGGCTAAACTTCTTTCCTAGAATTGAATCCCATGATGTTCTTTTAAGTCCCGAGTTATTCTTATAAATCAATTATTCCGAATAAACTTTGTGTTGAAAGGTATATGTTCAAAATGTGTTTCGGATGCTTTTATCATGCGATGTTATCCTTCGGGTTTGTATTCAAAGTAAGAGTTGGGTATAAAAATGTTATGACTCCAAGTAGTGTTTCAAGTGAAGGCTATTATGCCAAATTGTGTAAGAAGTCTCAATGTGCTTAAGACTCGTAATTGCTCATAGGTGTACTAAAAGTCGCGATTAGGGATTCCTTATTGTCGATAATCTATATAAATGCTTGAAAGTGAAAGTAGTGAGTTGGGGATATAAAGTGTGAATACCGTACCAAGAATGAAAGTTATACTTATAGCCAATAGCGCCAATAAAATCAAATATTGTGTGAAATAATAGGAAATGAGCCTTGATTCAACTATTCCAAATTGACTCCGAAAATAGAATTATCCAAAAGCTTATGTACTCAAGTCATGTCCAAATGTGGTTGTTCGAACTAATGCTATCCTTGGTAGGTATTTCCAATATGTTTTGAGCTCTTACATAATCATGAGTTGAAATGGTGTATTGCCCTTTTAGAGAAAATTATTTCAAGAATAAATGGTGTGTTATTCGTTTATGATTTTAACTTGTGCTTCGATTGCCAATCATTTTATGTCACGCCCCAAACTCGGAAAGGGCGACCGGCGCCTAACCTAGTGAACCTGGTCAAGCAAGCATGTTAGACACTTTCTACCCAATGCACCCATGATCAAGAGAAGACATAATTTCGTTAATTAGACACTAGGTAGATCATGTACACAATACTAAATCATTTTATTATTTACTTCACTTTTATGTCTCAAAATAAACATATTCTTATAATTTGAGCGGAACAAGTGATCAAGACACAACATAACTTGTTTGACTTTTCTAGCACCCATGTACAACCCACATAGTTTCTACGGAGCCTCTAAAAGATACAAAAGAGTGTTATGATAGTGCCGGCAACAAGGCCCCGTCTATACCTCAAAACGTGATAATAATATGAACAACAGATACAATACATGACCCCGGGATGAAGTGGGGCTCACCAAGTCTGCTGGGAAGAAGATGTACCACTATCGCTGATCAACATTGCCTGCTATGGAACCACCTGCATCCATTTAAAGATGCAGAGCCCCTGGCCAAAGAGACATTAGTACTGTCGAATAGTACTAGTATGTAAAACTAAACACCATCTCAATAGAATGAATAATAATACAAGGGGGAATAGTCATGAATTCAATAAGAGCTTCAAATAATACTAAAATATCAAGTTAAGGATCACATAAGTTTTCAAGTCAATTTCCATGTTATTAGGTTGGGTGATCTTTAATGCCGATATACCATAATTCACAATACCACTGCATTCTTACACGGAGTCTGATCACGACCCGATCGGCTAGATTGTCTTATTTGAGACATCAACCATAACCACAATTTCATTATAATTTCCAGCACCGTCACCACCATGTGTGCGACATGGCGTCCGATCATGGCCCGATCGGCTAGGCCGTCTCACCCGAGACATTACCTTTTTCAGTCAATCATCTCACATCATACTTTTTTCACATCCATTCAATTCATTGGCACTAGTAGCCACAATTATAAAGTCATTCTTGGCACTTGGCCTTATTTCATAATTCCAGTTCCCCTTTCCACATTCAAACATTATTATCATTATCAACAACAATAAGTCTTCCCAATCAAGACATTAAATTCACATATGAGCAAATTGAGAATCTTAGGCACATAGAGGCTTTTCATACAATTTGGCATACCAACCTTTATTTCGATCTTAACTTGAAGTCTTAATATTTTTAACACATATTCCATATTTTGAACACATACTCAATGATAAGGTGATATGATGAAGCATTTACAATACATATTGAGCATATATCCTTCAACACAAGCACATTCGGAATAGCCAATTCTATTATGATTAATTTGGGACTTGCACCAATTACATGAACACCGTGAGATTCGATTCTATGATGAAGGGGGTTTAGCCAACATACCTCAATTGAGCTTTCTTTAAACTTTAAAACGTTCTGGAATTCTTAGCATATTCGATCTATTTTAGAAATATAACATGTTGGACCAAAATTAGGAAGATGGTCATGATTCTACCTCATTTGAGCATATTATCAAACACTATGTGTGCATTAATGTTTTTAAGGCCCTTTTGTGAAAGATTCCATCATTCCCTAACCCATTCTCTACCATATTTAGCTCACAACCTTCCCACGTTCTTTGATAGAACATGCATGCAAGATAACAACCCCCACACCCAAGAATTGTCTTTCTAATTATCCCATTTTTTGTAAATTTTTTAAATTGAGAGCTAAGACATAGATTCTTACCTTTAGGATGAAGACTTTCTTTGTTAATCCTCAATGATTGAGCAAGAATTGATGGATAATATGTTAGAAGGTTACTCCCCCACACTAAGCACTTTTTCTCACTCTAAAAGTATGAGAAATTTGCTGAAATTTGACTATGGCATATGTTTTATCGAAGTAGGATCGGGTTATAAAAACCCAAAAATGAAGCCCCGGGATAGGATTTGCGGTCGCATATGCGACCGCATAATGATTCTGCGGTCTACGAAATGACAGCGAAAAATGACATTCAGAACTGGGCTGGCCTGGTTCACTCTGCAGTCGTTATGCGGCCCGCAGACCTTTTCTGCGGTCGCATAAAGCACCGCAAAACCTCCCTTCGCAAAAATTATAAGGCTGATTATGTGACAAAAGTGCAGCCCGCGAAATGCTTGTGCGGTCGCATAACTGGCCACGAAATTATCATAAAAAATGGCCCAAGTAGCTGCTTCACACTGCGGCCATTCTGCGGCCCGCAGAGTGATTATGCGACCGCATAATGCGACGCAGAAATGCCTATCTCTACAAAATATTTTTCTTCAACTTCCCAACGCATTGTTCAATCCAAAAAGTACGAACCCCAGTTTTTAGGAAAAGTCCGAAGATTTTCTACTATTATTAACCTCTACGCCTACCCCCGCATCATGGAAGCTCGGTTTTTAGGAAATAGTTTATGGGTCCTTACATTTTTCTCCATTTCATGGAAGGAAATCCATTGTGTTTAAAGTCTTCATTACCAATGAACCTAAAGTTGGGATTTCCGAAATAATCTATTTGTTGATATTTATGATGATAATCCCTGAAAGTAAAGAAATAAAAGTGTAGAATAAGATATACGGCCGCCGTGCCATGAATGAAGAATAATATATATGTCCAAGGGAGCCAATGAAATAATAATGTTGTAAGTAGTTGAAAGTACTAATGAAGTGATATATGGTGTGAAAGGTTATGAGATGAACGTATTCATACTTATGTTTCTAATGTGCTATAAGCTCCTACGCCCTCATAAAGAGAGGGTGTGGCATTCCTAAATGTTTTAAAAGTTCTTAATTTCCTATGACCACCCATGTCAAGTACAAGTAAGTGGTAGTATGAACATGAAATGTGGTCGTTTCCTAAATGAGAATTATGAGGTGTTGTATGTCCCAATGGTTTTAACCATAGGTTTATGCTTCTGAAATAATGTATGTAAATGACTTCAATTGTTAAGTCCCCAAGAGTCATGAACCTAGCTAATGACCTCAAGATGTCAAGTGATTTAATAACGAGATGAAAGGGTGATGTCCTATGCTAAATGATGATGAACCTTAAGAAAATAAATTGGGCTCATGTACCATTAAAATCAATTTATTGATTCACCATGCATGTAATAATGTAATGAGCTGTGTTTCTCCACGAGGAGCATGAACACGAAGTATTCCAATGATATGAGAAATTACGACGTTAAATGTAATGACAAACTATGTCTCTTTGAGTTTATATATGATATTATGATTGGTTTTGGACCTCCACCCGCATATATTGGGGTGAGGGGGCAGGACCGCTTTATGTAGAGATTGTGGTATTGTGATACATCTCCACTCGCATATATTGGGGTGAGGCGGCAGGGTCGGTTTGTGTAGAGAATGTGGTATCGTGATACACCTCCACCCGCATATGTTGGGGTGAGGTGGCAAGGCCGCTTTGTGTGAAGGTGGTTATAGAGGATCCACGACTTAATATCTATAAATGTTAATCTAAGCCATTTTACTATTACCATGATTCATCATATTCATGTTGTATTTCCATGCCCTTGAATAGGTGTATTTGTATCGTGTAAGTAAACACTGTGAACGGTCTATGAAACACACAGGTGTATTGTGTAAGTAAACAATGTGAACGGTCTATGAAACATACATGTGTATTGTATAGGTGATATTGTGAACGGTCCATGAGACGCATAGGTGTATAATATGATATGTGAACACTAAGGACGGTTTATGAAATGTATATGTGTAAAATAAGAGAGGAAGGTGCCACTTTCACTAGCCTTGTTTATACATGTTGTTATAATTACATTATATTACGTATCCCACGTATAGTTCATATGGCTCAGTTCATCCTAATAGAAGTTTAGAATGATGCAAGTATAATAAGACTTGAAATGTGATTCTATGGGATGTTTCGTCGTTTCTTGATATACTTTATTTTCCTCTTATTTGAGTTACCAAATTTTAATATGTTGTTTTGACTACCTTACATACGAGTAATATTCCACATATACTCACGTCCCTTTTGCCGGGGGCGCTGCATCTTTTAATGGATGCAGGTATACTTCTATAGGATGATATGGATCTTTGACAGAGATCTTCTTCACTATTCAGCTTATGGTGAGCCCGCTACAGTTCTAGTGGGTGTTTGGGTCTAGTTCATTTTATGTATTTAGGTATCTATTGTCATAGAAACTCCATGTACAGTGTGGGTCATGTAATATAAGATTTGAGTTTTATCATGTATTTATATTCACAGTATTTACAACTATTTATAAAGGTGTGTAACCATCATGAGAAAGAATTTATGGGTCATTTAGCCAAATGTATTCAATATGAAAGTCAAGATCTAATTATGTTATGGTAAATCATGCATGAGTAATGATGAGAGGTTAATGTAAATTAGGCTTGCTCGACTGGGTTTACTCAGTTGAGCGTCGGTCACACTCCCTGAGTTTGGGGCGTGACAAACTTGGTATCAGAGCATGGTTTAGGAGTCCTAAGGTGTCATGGAGCTGTGTCAGTAGAGTCCCTCTTATCGATTTGTTTCCGGCCACACTTATAATAGGGAGTCTACAATGACATTTAGGAAATATTTCTCTTCTTCTATCCTCGATCGTGCATTAAGGTTCCAAGTTAGTCTCAGAGTTCCCTTGTTAATACCAAGGAATGTTGCACATCGTGCTACGAAATGATAAATGCCTAAGGATTAAAGGAATGATGCACATGACAGGCATAATGTGTGACGTGCCCAATTGTCTTATTAATGGAGGAAGGAAAAATCAAGGATACGACCAAGGTAAGCAAGGTCATACAACTGGCCTCGAGAGTTATAGTTGCTGATTTCATGTATATGGTGGGATTGATTTATGGGATTCTCTGACAGGTGGATAGGCCTAGTTACAAGGGAAACTCTACTGAAAGTTTTAAGAAATTGTAAAGAAAGCCAAATTTTAAGGGCCATAAGTAAGTTGAGATTTTCGAAAGGAAGTATAAGACCCATGTAGTCATAAGTTCCTATGCATAACGGTTGGAGGTAAAAGGATGGTAACTCTATTATTAGAAGTGACTTTTAAAACATTCGAGGACGAATGTTCTTAAGTGGGGTAGAATGTAACACCCCAGAAAATTTCGAAGTACTTAAGTACTATTAAGAAAGTAGGCGTGCGCTAATTATATTATTTTGTGTGTATACGAAGACTATTATATAATGGATATCAATTGGAAATGATAATAAGTGTACGAGGCATATTATAAGTGGTGTGGGGTCTAAGGAGAGCCCTAAGTCTAAGTCAAGTTGGAAATTACATGATAAACAAACGTTCAAAATTAGTATGCACAAGACCAAATTTTGGGCAAGCATATCCACATATATATGAAGTTATATATGATAAAACAAAAACCCCTATCAAATGAAAGATCTTCGTGTCTAGTTTCAAATGCTTCAAACCGTTCATCATTTGGACACTCCTACAAGAAGTTATGACCAAATTACCAAAGGCTGGCAGAATGTGATTCTGCGGCCAATTCTGCGATCGCAGAACCATTATGCGGATCGCAAAGCTGGTCTGCGGACCGCAAAATGGTCGCAGACCGGAGCTGGGGAGGCCTTTTTCTGGGCATCAGTTTTGCGGTACATTGTGCGGACCACATACTTGTTCTGCGGTCAGTTATGCGACTGCAAACCTGAGTTCGGATGGTCCATTTTTCTATTTTAATAACTCGACTCCATTTTGATAAATTGCATTTGGGGCTTATTTTGGGGCTATTATCTGATGATTTTAGAGAGAAGTGAGAGTGTTCTAGAGAGAGGAAGAAGCTCAAGTGCTTTTTTCATCAAGATCTTGTCCAAGCTTTGAAATCCAACAAGGAAATCTCACAAGTTCTTCATCTAAGAGGTAAGGTTCCATACCCTAGTTTTCAGTTTCGAATTTGGGTAGAAGGTGGTTGATTAGGAGTATGATTCTTGGGTATGAGAGTAGTATTTATACATGCATATACCAATAAGGTTTGTGGGAAGATGTTTGAGCTAAAATGGGTAAAGATTGGGTTGAGGAGTGAAGGAAATTTTGTAGAGGAACCTTGTAGTTAAATTTGCATACCTAATGTTTGATAAAATGCTCAAATGAGCTTAGACCATGAATATCTTCCTAATTATGGTTCAATTTTGTTATGTCTCAAATTAAATTAGGATTGCTAGAATTTCCGCAATGTTGTAGTAATTTAAAGAAAGCTCAAAGCGAGATATGTTGGCTAAACTTCTTTCCTAGAATTGAATCCCATCATGTTCTTGAAAGTCTCGAGTTATTCTTTATAAATCAATTATTCTGAATAAACTTTGTGTTGAATGGTATATGTTCAAAATGTGTTCCAGATGCTCTTATCATATGATGTTATCCTTCGGGAATGTGTTGAATGTATGAGTTGGGTATAAAAATGTTATGACTCCAAGTAGTGTTTCAAGTGAAGGCTATTATGCCAAATTGTGTAAGAAGTCTCAATGTGCTTAAGACTCGTAATTGCTCATTGGTGTACTAAAAGTCGCGATTAGGGATTCCTTATTGTCGATAATCTATATAAATGCTTGAAAGTGAAAGTAGTGAGTTGGGGATATAAAGTAAAGTTATACTTATAGCCAATAGCGCCAATAAAATCAAATGTTGTGTGAAATAATAGGAAATGAGCCTTGATTCAACTATTCCAAATTGACTCCGAAAATAGAATTATCCAAAAACTTATGTACTCAAGTCATGTCCAAATGTGGTTGTTCGAACTAATGCTATCCTTGGTAGGTATTTCCAATATGTTTTGAGCTCTTACATAATCATGAGTTGAAATGGTGTATTGCCCTTTTGGGGAAAAGTATTTCAAGAATAAATGGTGTGTTATTCGTTTATGATTTTAACTTGTTCTTCGATTGCCAATCATTTTACTCCATTTCTTGGACGAAATTCCTTGTGTTTAAACTCTTCATTACCAATGAACCTAAAGTTGTGATTTCCGAAATATTCTATTTTTTTGATATTTATGTTGATAATCCTTGAAAGTAAAGAAATGAAAGTGTGGAATGAAATATACGGATGCCGTGCCATGAATGAAGAATAATATGTATGTCCAAGTTATCCAATAAAATAATGATGTTGTAAGTAGTTGAAAATACTAATGAAGTGATATATGGTGTGAAAGGTTATGAGATGAACGTATTCATACTTATGTTTCCAATGTGCTATAAGCTCCTACGCCCTCATGAAGAGAGGCTATGGTGTTCCTAAATGTTTTAAAAGTTCTTAATTTCTTGTGACCACCCATGGCAAGTACAAGTAAGTGGTAGTATGAACTTGAAATGTGGTCGTTGCCTAAATGAGAAAACTAGGTGTTGCATGTCCCAATGGTTTTAACTATAGTCGTATGCTTCTGAAATAATATATGTAAATGACTTCGATTGTTAAGTCCCTAAGAGTTAGGAACCTAGCTAATGACCTCAAGATGTCAAGTGAGTGAATAACGAGATGAAAGGGAGATGTTCTATGCTAAATGATGATGAACCTAAAGAAAAAGAAATTGGGCTCATGTGCCATTGAAATCGATTTATTGATTCACCATGCATGTAATAATGTAATGAGCTGTGTTTCTCCATGATGAGCATGAACATGAAGTATTCCAATGATATGAGAAATGATGACCTTAAATGTCATGACAAACTTTGTCGCTTTGAGTTTATATATGGTATTGTGATTGGGCATACACCTCCGCCCGCATATATTGGGGTGAGGCGGTAGGACCGCTTTATGTAGAGATTGTGGTATTATGATACACGTCCACCCGGATATATTAGGGTGAGGCGGCAGGGCCGCTTTGTGTGAGGATTATGGTATTGTGATACACCTCCACCCGCATATATTGAGGTGAGGCGGCAGGGCCTCCGGGGGTGCCTCCGAGTTTCGATAACCCGAGCCACCCGAACTTATCTCAAACGGTAGTCACCGAGTGGGGGTAGCCCCTTCGGCTTGGGTGACCCTTAGGCTCGATAGTTCCTGTGTAGGAATAGCCCTTAGGCTCGATACTTTTAAGAACCAAAAAATGTTTGTTAAAAAGGTAGAAACTTTCTTTCATTTATGTGTGTAACATACAATATTGTAAGTGTGTAGAAGCTCGTATTATGGCCGAGGAGACCGATGCCTACATGATTCATTTGACCTTTTGGCCCTTACAATAAATCCTAACCACCGAGCCTAGACTGTTCGAGCACAGAGTTTCCTTCCTTGGTAAAGATCCTGACCCGAGGGTGATGGCCCCTAGTATTTGAGGTCGATCTTCGAGCGGGCTCGGATACTGTTGATGCGACTATTGACTCCGATTTAAAATCGGTCTTCGACTCTAAGTTAGCACGGTTTATTGTTTCCTCGTTAAAAACCTTGCCGGAAAACCGATTTGGGACAAAAACAGTTAAAGGGAAAAAGAGTGCAACGCGCACTTTCTGACCTAACAGCTACATTCTCTTTTCGTGGTTGCCTGCAAGTGTTAGCCCAATTCGTAATAGAATAAATAAAAGAAAATGAATGAGGTTGTACCTTAGCAATAGTATCTTTTTAAGTGAGTCACGTTCCTGTTGTTTGGTAGTTGTGCGCAGTTTCCTGCTTCGAGTTTATACGAACCTTTACCGTTAATCCCGATGACTCAATACAGACCTTCCCAATTTGGTCCTAGCTTCCCTTCATTCGGGTTTTGGGTGTTCTGTATTACTCTTCTTAACACCAAGTCCCCTATGTTGAAGTGTCGTAGGTTAGCTCTCAGGTTGTAATATCATTCTATCCGCTGGTTTTGGGCGGCCAGCAGGACAAGAGCAGCTTCACGCCTTTAATTCAGTAGTTCTAGACTCGTGCTCATGGCCTTGCAATTTGATTATTCGGTTGCATATTGGAACCTGAGGTTCGGTTCTCCCACCTCGACCGGTATTAGTTCGGCACCATAGACCAACAAAAATGGGGTGGCCCCGGTTTTTGAGGTTGTGCGATATGCCCACAAGACTTTGGGCAGGATTTTCTTCCATTTTTCTTTGGCATCAGTCAATCTTTTCTTAAGGTTTTGAAGGATTATTTTGTTCATCGACTCCGCCTGTCTGTTCCCACTAGGGTTGTAGGGTGTTGACAAGATATTTTTGATCTTATGGTCCTCGAAACATTTGCTTACCTTGCTGCCGATGAACTGCATCCCCTTATCACACACTATCTCTGCCGGTATACCGAACCAGCATATTATATAGTCCCAAATGAAGTCGATGACTTCTTTTTCCCGGACCTTCTCAAACGCTTGAGATTCGACCCATTTAGAGATATAGTCAGTTATAAATAGTATAAATTGAGCCTTATCGAGTGCCCATGGTAGGGGACTGACGATGTCCATTCCCCATTTCATGAACGTCCATGGCGACAACATCGAATGTAGCAACTCCTCAGGTTGGTGGATCATTGGTGCGTTCCTCTAACAGTAGTCACATTTTTGCACAAAGTCCTTCGCATTTTTCTCCATGTCGATCCAGTAATAACCGGCTCTGATTATCTTACGAACCAATGATTGTGCCCCCCGAATGGTTTTTGTAGGTACCCTCGTGAACTTCCCTCAAAACATATTCGGTGTCTCCTGGCCCCAAGCATATGGCGAGTGGGCCATCGAACGTTCTTCTGAGTAGAGTATCTTCGGACAGGCTAAACCTAACTGCCTTCGTGCGCAGAGCTCTTGATTACTTGGGATCCGAGGGCAACTTACCAGTCTTCAAATAGTCTATATACTTGTTTCTCTAGTCCAAAGTTAAATTTGTTGAGTTTCCACTATTGATTTCATGAGTTGTACGACCGTTCTTGAGCTGAATTCATCATCATCAACTGGCGACCCCAAGTTAGTCAGAGCATTGGCTTCGTTATTTTGATCCCAGGGCACGTGGTGTAGGGTCTATTCTTTGAACCGATGTAGCGCTACCTGTAGTTTATCCAAATATCTTTGCATTCGTTCGTCCTTCACTTCGAATGTCCCATTAACTTAATTTACAACGAGGAGGGAATCACATTTAGCTTCAATCACTTCGTCTCCCAAACTTTTAGCCAATTCGAGACCTACAATCATGGCCTCATATTCGGCCTCATTGTTAGTTAACTTCACTGTTCTAATAGATTGCTTAACTACGTTACCCGAAGACGGCTTCAACATGATGCCGAGTCCAGATGCCTTTGCGTTCGAGGCGCCATCTGTAAAGAGGGTCCAGATTCCCGAGGAGGTCCCTGAGGTCAATATCAATTCCTTTTCGACTTCGGGTATTAAGGGCGGCGTGAAGTCGGCCACGAAGCCTACCAAAATTTGATATTTGATGGTTGTTCGGGGTCGATATTCGATATCGTACTCGCTAATTTCCATGGCTCATTTGACCAATCGTCTCGAGAGCTCGGGTTTGTGCATTATGTTCCTCAATGGGTAAGTAGTTACGACACATCTGGGATGGCATTGAAAATATTGCCTTAACTTCCTGGAGGTGGTTAGCAAAGTGAGCGCCAATTTCTCCAGGCGAGGATACCTTGTTTTGGCCTCGCCTAGAGTCCTACTAACATAATATATAAGAAATTACGTACCTTCTTCTCCCCGTACTAAGACCCTACTTACCTCTATCTCGGATACTTCTAAGTACAAGTACAAGTACTAGTCTGCCTTCGGAGTATGAAGCAAAGGTAGACTCGAAAGGTACCGTTTGAGTTCATCCAAAGCTTGCTGGCACTTCCGGGTCCACGAGAAGTTATTCTTCTTCTTCAATAACTAAAAGAACTGATGGCTCTTATCGGAGGACCTTGAAATGAACCAACCTAGTACGGCTATGCGCTCGGTTAGCCTTTGAACGGCCTTGACATTGTCCACCATGGTGATTTCCTCTTTAGCTTTGATTTTGTCGGGAATGATCTCAATCCCCCAGTAGGACACCATAAATCGAAGGAACTTCTCGGACCCGACCCTGAATGCGCATTTCTCTGAGTTCAACATCATATTGTATTTCTTCAGTATGTTTATGGCTTCCTGCAAATGTTCCAAATGGTCTTCTGCTCGCAGGGACTTAACTAACATGTCGTCAATGTAAACCTCTATTGATTTTCCTATTTTCTATTCAAACATCCTATTTACTAGTTGTTGGTAAGTGTCATCGGCATTTTTTTTAGTGCGAACGATATTACATTATAACAATAAGTGTCGTATTTAGTGATGAAGGAAGTCTTCTCTTGGTCGCCCGGGTCCATCCGTATCTGGTTCTACCCAGAATAGGCATCAAGAAAGCTGAGTATCTCGTGGTCGGCCGTCGCATTGATCATGCGATCGATGTTAGGCAAAGGAAAAGAGTCCTTAGGGCATGCTTTGTTCAAGTCTTTGTAGTCTACACATATTCTTAATTTGTTTCCCTTTTTAGGCACTACCACTACGTTAGCTAAGGAACCTATTTTAAGGAGTTTGGATACCTCGTCTTTGATGAATGCATGCTTGACTTTGGACTGAGGCCTCCTCTTCTGTTTAACCAGGTGGAACTTCTTATCCAAGCTCAGCTTGTGAGTAGTTATTTCTGGCAGGATCCCTTTCATATAAGGAATTCAATGAGTTTTTTCCTAAGCTCGGGAGTTAGTCTCGTGCCCAGGCATACCTTCCGATCGGGCAAGTGCTCGACCAGTATGACTTGCTCCAGCTCCTCAACCATTGACTTGGTGGCATCGGAATTGTCAGGGGCTATGAACGACCTAGGGACTCTGTAATCATCAACCTCGCCTGTCTCCTGCTTCTCAAGTTCGGTCGGGGCCAGTGTCGGTGATTGCTATTTGGTTTCTTTCCTCATAACTGAACTCAGGTCCTTTGTGTCGAGACTGCGGATATCGGGGTCACCTCATCGACCGAAAAAATTTATTTTGCGGCCAGCAGTTCTCCGTAAACTGTCTTGATCCCTCCCGGTATGGGGAATATTAATGCCTCGTGTAGTGTCGAGGGTATTTCCCTCATGTTGTTAATCCATGGCCTTACGAATAGAGCATTGTATCTCATATCTCCTTCGATCACATAGAATTTCGTATCCTGAATGGTTCCGGCGGTGTTTACTGGCAGGGTTCTCTCCGCTTTAGTAGTTTCGCATGCCATGTTAAATTCATTGAAAACTTGGACTGCATGTACTATTCGGTCTTGTAGACCCAGCTATTCCACGACCCTCGATCTGATGATATTAGTCGAGCTACCTGGATCAATTAACACACACTTATGAGTACAAATATTACCAATGCATCATTATGTGGTTGCAAGATGCCCTCAGTATCCTCGTCGTTGAAAGATACGGTTCTCTCCGGTACCTAATCTCGAGTCCATTTTTCCCTTGTAATGGACACCTTAGTGCGCTTTAGAATCATCCCTTGGGGGGCATCAACTCCACCAATGATCATGTTGATGACATGTTGAGGTTCCTCTCGCTCGATCTGCTTGTTGGAGTCCCTATTCCCGAAGTGATGTTTGGCTCGATCACTCAGAAATTCTTGGATGTGTCCGTTATTGAATAACCAGGCTACTTCTTCTCTTAATTATTGGCAGTCTTCGGTTTTGTGGCCGTGAGTGCCATGATACTTACACATTAGGTTGGGGTCCCTTGGGCTAGGATTGGATTGCAATGGTCGAGGCCATTTGGTATCTTTGATGCGTCCAATAGCGGATACGATGCTAGCAACATCGACACTGAAGTTGTATTCCGATAGTCTCGGTGCATCCCCAGCCCCGAGTGTCCTGTCGAAAGCATTTTTACTAATGAGTCCCCGAATATTGTGGCCTCGATCGTTCCTTTTTCCATTCCTCGCAGGGTTCCGTTCGGACCCATTACCCCTTCGATATCCATTGTATGGTTAATACTGATCTCTATTCGATCTTGATCGACGACTCTTTTGTGTCTACCAATATTTTTGACGGGATAAATAGATCAGGAAAAGGCCCCATGCTGATCGTCTTCGACCCTGATTTTCGATTGGTACATGTTATGGATGTCGGCCTAAGTTACCGCAGGGTATTCTATCAAATTTGTTTCAACTGCTGCGAAGCTAATGAGCTTTGGGGGTTGAGTCCTTGGATGAATGCTTGAACGGCCAAATTGTCCCAATCGTTATCTCTTTGCTTTACTTTGAAAAGGTATGACTTCCTGGTCTCGACCTTGATGGCCCCGACGTGCTCTTTTACAAATACATCTACAAGCATAGCAAATGTGTCAATAGCATTAGGGGGTAGGTTGTGATCCCATATCATAGCTCCTTTTGACAAGGTCTCTCAAACTTTTTTAGTAGAACAGATTCGATTTCGCCATCTTCCAAGCCGTTTCCCTTGATGGCACACGTGTAGGAGGTCACATGTTCGTTTTGATCAGTTGTTCCATTATACTTCGTAATTTCGGGCATACAGAACTTCTCTAGGATCGACTTTAGAGCTGTGCTCTGAAGAAAAGGCTTGTGGATAAGTTTCTTGGAATCCAGGCCCTTCAGTATCGGTGGTGCTCCTGGGATTTGATCGACCCTCGAGTTATAGGTCTCTATTTTTTTGTCGTTGGATTCGATATTCTTTTCTCCCGATTCCACCCGTTTTGTCAGTTCCTCAAGAATCTTTATTATCTCGGGGTTGGTCCCGGGTTCAGGTTCACCTGGCCTTTCTGTGGCTAGTTCATTCCTACGGCCATTTTCCCAAGATGATTCGGTCTCAACTCTGCTGGAGGCACGACTTTGGGTCTGCAACTGGGCTATTTTTTCCTGTTGAGCCTGTAACATTTCAATGATCACCCGCAAGTTGATCCCATCACCTTCACCGTCGTGAGTACTCCGGGCTATCGATCGGGCTCCCTCGCGAATGTTATTTTCGGGGTCAGTAGGCAAGTTTGCTTCAATAGCCACATGTGAGTTAGCATCGATCGGACCCACGACTGGGACTCTGTTGGGGTCAACAGGGGGCACCTCATTGATGGGCACCACGTTGTTGTTCTCGCCATGGTGGCTGGACTCAGCATCAACGTTCAAATGGGCAGATTGGGAGTTTGATATTTTTAATTTGACCTAAAATTAGAAGCCCAAAGAACAAGTGTACACTATAGTGCATTATGAAAACCTATATCAAATTGCCACTATTATCCTTAGCCCCACGGTGGGCGCCAAACTGTTTACCCTAAAAAACGGATAACAATTGAATTTATATGTGGTTTTAAGGATATGCAGATTAATTCAATATAAATTATAATTAGCGTTAGATTAAACAGATAAAGCACGTAATAAACTATCAAACCAATTAAGGGGAGTGATCCTGGACTCAGTAACAGTTTATTGAAACGCTTGCCTTCGATCCCGGGCTCACACTAATGAAACACTGATGAACAAAAGTAAGTACTTTGAATAACAGAGAAAATAAGAGCATATTGTCTTGATATGCGTGTTATAATATTTCCTGTGAATAATAAGCTTTCCCCTTTATATTGTAGGGGAGTTTTACGCTAAGTACAATTCTAAAAAAGGTAAAGATCTTTCATTTCGACTATCACTGATTTTTCGCCGATACGAGTCGAGATTCATGCTGTGATATCCGGTTAGGCACGGATATCACGGCCCTTTGATAGTCGTGTGCAGATGCTTGGTAATACATTTCGAAGTCTCAATCCTTAAATCGGACCTCGAGGATATGGCGACGATATCCCCGAGGGCAGGTGTTTGCTCGAGCCCTGATACCAGGAGTTCTTCGTTCTGACTCCGATTCATTATGGTTACCTTTCTGCTCCGCTTGAGTCACTGGAAAGTTGAGTCATGCAGCAGGCTCGGTTTTACCCGTATACAGTGAAAATATTTAACGAGCGCATCTCATCCAGCCAATGATTAGCGTGGATGAGTCGATCTCAAAGCTTAACCAGATAATCCTAGCTATACTGCAAGTAGAAGATATGCGTGCTAGATTCAATGTCCTCCTTACACATTGGGCAGGTATCATCACTATTGATACCAATATTCTTGAGGTAACATCTAGTAAGTAGCGTGTCATGGTAAGAACAGTTAAAGTCATTCGTGGTGATTGTAGGGCAAAATTAGATCATAAGCAATTCGGATAGTGAATTTACCATTTGGGGAAGGCCACCATACAACTAATTAAGTCCGCAGTAGTTTTATTGGTGGGGATATAAGTACTGTGAAAGACATCAATAATGGGTTGTGGAAGATCAAAAGAAATGCTATACAATTCCCATGCACCATTAGTTTTGAGAGTATTTAATAGTTAAATTAGACTCATATCTAGTGAGAGGACCATGGATCATAAATCTAGGAGTAAGATTATTATCCATCCATCTAGAGTTCTAGAAGTGAACGGCTCTACCACTGCCAATGTTCCACCCAAGCCCATGAGGCCATATATTCCATCCTTTGAGAACATTGCTCCAAATAAAGGAGTTATTCCTAGAACTATGATCACCCTCACACTACTAAAAATCTGCTAAAAATCGACCAACTATTTCCGACCAACGTTGGTCGGTCAAAAAAAGCGACCAAACACCGTCCAGGTTGGACGGAAACTGGGAAAAAAAAATATTTATATTTTTTTAAAACTAAATACCGACCAACGTTGGTCGGTAAATTGGTCAACGAATTGACCAAGCTGGTCAGACAAAAAAATTTTGGATTACCGACCAACGTTGGTCGGTAATCTGGATCCAATTTTTTAAATTTTAATAATTATTTTATTATTTAAAATATTTTATAATATTTAAGAATTTATATTTAAAATTACCGACCAACGTTGGTCGGTTAATGTAGGGGAAGCATTTACCGACCAACTTTGGTCGGTAATTGTTATTTTCTGCAAAATAACCGACCAAAGTTGGTCGGTTATTACGTCAACATTGATCAAACTTTCGAATTACTTTTATATTTACTATCTAAATAATATAAATGTAATTCGTTAACACTTTTATAATACAAATAATGAATACACTAACATATACTATATATAACATGCTATTTGTAAATTGATTCATCGACTTATAACTTACTTAGATGCATCGATGAATATTAAAAACAAAACGTTTGACCTATATCGACTAATAGTAAAAACAAAACGTCTCGACTTATATCGATTAATCTAGCTATGCCATGTATTATTAGTGATGAATGAATAAAAAATAAAAGAATTAATACTAAACATCTGTGGCATATATATATATATATATATATATATATATATATATATATATATATATATATATATATATATATATATGGATCACAAATTAAATAAACGAAAGAAGATATTAGTATTAAGTAAACGAGTTAAATTAATAGGTCAAACATGATCAAACTTTAACAAGCTATATATATACACACTAACATATACTATAACAAGCTATATATATAGTTAAAGTATTACAGTAAAGTGTGTTTGTATGTGTATATATATATATATATATATATATATAAGAACACGAAGCGCTAGGACCACAGGGTCGGGTTCTTTTAGGGATAGACTTGGGAAGATACTAATTAGTATATATACTTTATCATCAAATATATCTATTTGTAAATTGATTCATCGACTTATAACTTACTTAGATGTATTGATGAATATTAATCGATGATTTATCAAAACGTCTCGACCTATATATCGATTAATCTATGTCATGCATTATTAGTGATGAACGAATAAAAAAAGAAGTTATTAGCATCAATTATAATATAGTGTATGTGTGTGTGCGAGAAATTACTCACATACTTAATTATAACTTAGAAAATTTACTTAGATAGATGCTATTATAATTTATTAAAATTAAATAGTTAATATAATTATTTATAAAGATTATGCTTGTAGTTTATAATTATTTATAATAATTGCATAGTTAAATAAAATAAATGCTTGTAGTTTATAATATTTTTTTATAATTTATAATATTTTAAGAAAAAAAACACACACAAAAAAAAGAATTTAAATTTTTTTTAAAAAAAAAAATGACCAAAGTTGGTCGATTTTTGGTCAAACGGTCAGCACTTAATGTATCGACCAAAATTACCGACCAACTTTGGTCGGTAATTCTAAAATCAGAGAAGTGAAAAACGGAAAAAACTCCCATTTCTCTTAAATTTTTCCCTCTTCACTCTAAACCTTCCCCTCTCTCCTTCTCCTAGCCCTCCCCCTCGCCGTCTAGCCCTCACCCTCGCCGTCGCCGCGCCGTCGCTGTCGTCGTCGCCGCTGCCACTGCCACTGCCGCCCCTCTCCTTCTCCATCTCCTAAAAATTTTAGGTTTGAATTACAACCCATTTATTTATTATTTCTAGGTTTTGTTAATTAGTTATGAATTAGTTTCAATTGATTAGTGTTTCAATTATTTGAACATTGCATTTTATTGAGGATTAGGGTTTAGGTCTTGTTTTAATTAGTTTTGTTAATTAGTTTTATTAACTAATTAGTTTTGTTAATTAGTCAATTAGTTATGAATTAGTTTAGTTTAGGGTATGAGTTGAATTTCTTTAGTTTAGTTAGTTTATGTTTAAACTCGTAGGATATGAATTGTAATTTTAGTTTTTAGGATTTGTTCTTGTGAATTGAACTTTTAGGATATGAATTGAACTTTTAAGATATGAATTGGACCTTTTGGATATGAATTGAACTTTTAGGATATAAATTGGTGTAATTAAGAAAAAATAATTATCTTGAATTAACTAAAAAAGATATAATTAATTTATAATTATAGAATAAATTAATTTGTTGTTGTGAATCGAACTTTTAGGGTATGGGTTGAATTTCTTTAGTTTAGTTAGTTTATGTTTAAACTCGTAGGATATGAATTGAAATTTTAGTTTTTAGGATTTATTCTTGTGAATTGAACTTTTAGGATATGAATTGAACTTTTAAGATATGAATTGGACCTTTTGGATATGAATTAAACTTTTAGGATATAAATTGGTGTAATTAGGAAAAAATAATTATCTTGAATTAACTAAAAAAAATATAATTAATTTATAATTATAGAATAAATTAATTTGTTGTTGTGAATCGAACTTTTAGGGTATGGGTTGAATTTCTTTAGTTTAGTTAGTTTATGTTTAAACTCGTAGGATATGAATTGAAATTTTAGTTTTTAGGATTTGTTCTTGTGAATTGAACTTTTAGGATATGAATTGAACTTTTAAGATATGAATTGGACCTTTTGGATATGAATTGAACTTTTAGGATATAAATTGATGTAATTAGAAAAAAATAATTATTTTGAATTAACTAAAAAAGATATAATTAATTTATAATTTTAGAATAAATTAATTTGTTCTTATTTTATTTGTATAGATGGAACATCGTACTTGGATGTACAATAGAAATTATCCTAATCGGCGGGGATTGCGGGAGGATTTTGTAGAAGGGGTTGATGACTTTATTAGACATGCAATGTCACTTCCACCATACCAAAGTGAAGGAGTAATTAGGTGCCCTTGTGTCAGGTGCGATTGTATGAAGTTTAAAAAATCGGAGGAAGTTAAGCTTCATCTTTATAGGAAGGGGTTTATAGAGAATTACTTTGTGTGGACTAATCATGGAGAGATCGATGGTAGCCGTGGGATATTTCATAACATGGTTGTTGGTGAAAGTAGTAGGTCGGTGAAGAATACAAATCTTGATTATGGAATTCAGGATATGGTTGCGGATGCTTTTGGGGGTGAGCCCAATGAAAATGTTGAACAAAATCCTAATGATGACGCAAAACATTTTTATGAACAGTTAGAGGAAGCTAGTCGTCTACTACATGAAGGAAGTCCGCACTCTGAGCTGTCTGTTGCAGTTATATTACTAAGTATCAAATCTAATTGGAATATTTCTCAAGCAGCTATGGACTCTTTCATTGACCTTATGAGTGAACTAGTTGACCCTAATATCAACTTACCTGGTGATTTTTATAAGGCGAAGAGATTGGTTTCTAAGTTAGGACTTTTGTCAATGAGAATTGATTGTTGTGAAGATGGTTACATGTTATATTATAAAGATGATGCAACTTTAGACAGTTGTAAATTTTGCGAAAAGCCTCGTTTCAAGAGGCTTTCCAGCGGGAATATGGTCGATGTCAAGGCAATGCATTATTTACCTCTTATACCTAGGTTAAAGAGGTTATATGCGTCGATGAGTTCTGCTCCTCATATGAGATAGCACTTTGAAAATAGAAGACCACCTGGTGTTATGTGTCATCCTTCAGATGGAGAAGCTTGGAAGCACTTTGATAGGACATATCCAGATTTTGCTAGTGAACCAAGGAACATTCGGTTAGGTCTGTGTGCCGATGGCTTCACGCCTTTTTCTATATCTGCGACACCATATTCATGTTGGCCTGTCTTTCTTACACCTTATAATCTACCACCTGAGTTGTGTATGACTAGTCCATATATATTCTTAAATTGTATTATCCCCGGTCCACGTAATCCGAAAAGTTTGATTGATGTATATTTGCAACCTTTGATTGATGAGCTAAAATAATTGTGGTATGATGGTGTTGAAACATATAACATATCAACCAAGCAGAATTTTAATATGCGTGCTAATTTAATGTGGACTATTAATGATTTTCCTGCGTATGGAATGTTGTATGGGTGGATGACTGCTGGGAAGCTAGCTTGTCCTTACTGCATGGAAAATAGTAAAGCGTTCACTTTGAAACATGGCCGAAAGCAATCATGGTTTGATTGTCACCGTCAATTCTTGCCTGATGATCATGAGTTTAGAAGGATGAAAAATGCATTCAAAAAGAATAAAGTGGAATATGATTCTCCACCTCCGATACTTTCAGGTGAGGAAATTTGGGAGAGGGTCCAGAACTTCAGTAAAGTTACTGAGGCTCCACCTTATAGATTCCCCAGATATGGTGTTAATCATAATTAGACGAAACAGAGTATATTTTGGGAGTTGCCTTATTGGAAGGATAATCTTCTCCGACACAACCTTGATGTCATGCATATTGAGAAGAATTATTTTGATAATTTGTTCAACACAATGATGGATGTTAAAGGTAAGACAAAAGATAACCCGAAGGCTAGAATGGACTTACAAGAATATTGCAGGCGGCCTGAATTATACTTGCAGACAGCAAATAATGGTAAGGTGTTCAAGCCCAAAGCAAGTTACACATTCACTTTGGAGGAAAGACGACAAATTTGTGATTGGGTTACGAAATTAAAGATGCCTGAGGGTTATGCGTCGAATCTTGGAAAAAAAGTAGATATGGAGGTAGGGAAGTTGAGCCATTTGAAAAGTCATGACTGCCATGTTTTCATGGAGACCTTAGTGCCTATTGCATTTTGTGGTTTGCCTGAAAGAATCTGGAAACCCATCACAGAGATTAGTTTGTTTTTCAAAGACTTGTGTTCTACCACATTAAGGGAAGAAAACCTACTTCGGATGGACCAGAACATCCGTGTAATTTCTAGTAAGATGGAAAAAATATTCCCATGTGGTTTCTTTGATGTGATGGAACACCTTCCAATACACCTTGTACACGAGGCACGACTTGGAGGGCCTGTTCAATGCAGATGGATGTATCCCTTTGAGAGGTAATATTATAAGTTTGATGTAATATTCTATTTTATTTGAATGTTCTTGGCTAACATGAGATTATGTAGGACAATTGGCAAATGCAAACAATTTGTTAAGCAGAGGAATAAGATTGAAGGATCTATATGCGAAGCCTATCTTGCAAAGGAAACTGCACATTTTTGTTCTTATTATTTTGAGAGTAACGTGCCATGTTCTAGGAATAGGCCCAATAGGCACACGGTCGAATGTGTGAATGATCCATTATATCCACCAATGTCCATATTCAATCAACCAGGCCGATGTTCTAAAGATGTTAGAAAGAGAAGTTTGAGTGATATGGAGTACAAGTCAGCTAGACTTCATGTGTTTCTAAATTGTCTCGAAGTTGTACCATTTCTCAAGTAAGTATTGATTTATTAGTTATCAAAATGTAAAATTTACTGTGACTACATATTGATGCAACTACTAAAAATATTTGATATGTCACAGTCACTTCGTGGATCAATTTGGCTATGATGCTGTATATATGAGATTTGATACGTGGTTCAAACAGTTTGTAAGTGTATATATAGTGAATGTATAAAAATTGATTCATAAGTTGTTCTAACTTATGAATTTTTTTAACTCTATGTAGGTAAATAATCCAAATAATGGTGTAAATCAATTTTTGAAAGATATATCTTGGGGACCTGGGCTTCAGGTCACAACAATGTCTAAGTACGTAGTGAATGGTTATAAGTTTCATACAGAGGATTGCACTAAAAATAAAAATAGCAACAACAGCGGGGTGTGGGTTCAAGGTGGTGATGGCAACCAAGTTGGAGATATTGATTATTATGGTGTGGTCAAAGGAATATTACAACTAGAATATACAGGTTGGCCATATAAGAAATTGATACTCTTTAGATGCAAGTGGTTTGACCCAAATCCAACAAGAGGTACAAGAGTACACAACCAATACAACATAATTGAGGTTAATCATATGAGGGAGTATGATCGCTATGATCCTTTCATAATTGCACATAACGTTAGGCAAGTGTATTATGCTCCTTATCCATTGCGGCAGAATAAGTCCGATTGGTGGGTTGTAATAAAAACTAAGCCTGTAGGTAGGGTGGAAGTCGAGAATGTGTTAGATGTTGCATATCAAAACGATATCTCCAATGTTCACCAAATAGTGGACGATCAGTTAGAAAATGATTTAGAACATCCTGAACGCATATTGGAAGAAGTTGATATAAATAAAGTAACAATTATAGAAAATGAGGACGAAGAATCAACTAATGAAGCTCAAACAAGTGAGGACGAAGAATTCTCGGATGAGGAACAATACGTCGATGAGGATTAAAAAGTTGGTTTTTTAAAGCACTCTCATTTTATAGCTAGTTTCTTATATGTTTCAATCTAAATGTGTATTATATTATGCAGATGGCAGGCAAGGGTCAAGGTAACAATGACCCTACTAGTTCTCGGGGTCGAGAAAAGGGTAGGAAGGGAATGAGGAGGGTAGAAAATAATACTCCCTCTTGTCCACCCTTTTCAGAGATGCATATGTCTTATCCTCCACCACACGGCTATACTGAGCTGCCACAGTATCACGAGCCGTACACCTTTATTCAAACACCCAGTCTTCCATCACAGGGCCACAGGACTATACGTTCGACATAGAGTCCAACTGCCTCACAGCCATCTGCATCACATCCACATGGATCACATCCCTACATATCACAGCCACATGGATCGCATCCACCCATGTCACAGCCACTCGGGTCACAGCCACTTGGGTCACAGCCACTTGGGTCACAGCCACTCGGGTCACAGCCATCGGTATCATATCCACTTGGGTCGCATCCAGCTATGTCGCAGTCACAGGGATCGCAACCATCTTCATCATCGACTCCATCTATTGCAGGCCTTCGCCTGCGAGGCATTAGCTCTGACCCGCCTACACCATCTTCACATGCCTCTGATACACATGCTTCGGATGGTGATGACGAGGTAGTGCATTATGATCGATATGGCAGGATCATCATAGTCCCTGAGGGTGATGGGTAAGTGTTATTCATTATTTTTGCGTCTATTGATTTGTAACATTTTTACTAAGATATTAATGTGTTTTTATTGTTAAATTGCAGGTTCAGGCTGGGTAATAAGACTACGAGGATAATCACCAATGCCATCAGAAAGCTTTATGATGGCCCTTATGTGACTTGGACTGATTGCCCATTCTCACTGAAGGAGCAAATTTTCAATCAATTTAAGGTATAAATGTTCTTTTAAAAAGTTTAATAATTTATATTTATGATGTTTCCATCTAATATTTAACTTTTGAAATACAGAGCAAGTGTGTATGGGAAGAACGCTATAGCGCGGAAGTGGCTACAAATTTTCATCATAAAGCTCGCAAGAGATTGGCGGATGCTTTCTCGGATGCTAGAAAAAAGAACAAGAGGCCTGGCTGGTTACTTGAGAATTTGTGGAATGATTTGCAAAGCCAATGGCTTACTGCAGAGTTCTTAGAGAGGAGCGAAAAAGGAAAGAAAGCTCGCACATCCGAGAAGGGAGGCTCCTTGCACACTGGAGGTGCGATCAGCCTAGGGACAATAAAAAGAATATTGGTACGTAATTGCTTAAATTATTTTACTTTCCTAAGTATATCTATTCTGTTTATTAACTAAATTAATTTGTTTTCAGGAAAAGAAGTATGGGCGTCCAATGAGTCATGATGAGCTATTCAAGAAGACACATATTGTGAAGAAGAAGAAAGAGGGGGATCAAGATAGGTGGGTCGAGGACCGGGCCTCGACTGCATATGTAAGCTTTCAATTTTATTTAAGTATTATAATTTACTTTTATAAAAAACTTGAAATACTGATTTAATTTAAAATAATATAGGGTCGCTACCAAAGTAACGTGGAGGAATTCATCCGTAGTCATCCAGCTGGTGAATCGGGTGAGCCAACCCAACCTTCGGACGAGGATGCTGAAAGAATATGGTTGGAGTCTGTTGGCGGTCCAAAATGGGGGAAGGTATACGGGCTTCCTACTAAAAACTTCCATCGCTATAAGTGTGGAATGCGAGGAATAGGGACTTCCTCGCAAGGCAAGCAACTTAATAGGGAGAGCCTCTCCGCTATGCGGGAGACAGTGACAAAGCTCACATCAGAGCTAGAAGCGGCCAAGGAAAGAGAAAGGCTTAGAGATGCTCAATTCCTTGGCATGCAAGCTCAGATCAGAACTCTCCTATCTAGTGGAGCTTTTCCGTTGCCCCGATCTCATGAGTCATCTCCAGAGGGTCGACCTCCACGTGATCGTTCCTCCCGCCCTGCTCGTGATCGTTCCTCCCGTCCTCCCCGTGATCGTGCTTCCTGTCCTCCACAAGACCGTTCTCTATATCGTTTTGTAAATGAAAGTTCATCAGACGGTGATGATGATGTTGTAGAAAACACCCCTTGACTTTTATATACTTTGAACTAGACAAATAGAACCAGTTTTGAAGTAGTTGTAATTAGTTTTAACTTGGTTTTGGATTTTTATGTTCAATTGAACTTTAATTTGTTAGTTTTAAAGTATTTATTGAATGTTTTGGTTGTTGTTGTTGTGTTATTATTGTTGTTGTGTTGTTGTTGTTGTTGTGTTTTTGTTGTTGTTGTTGTTGTTGTTGTTGTTGTTGTGTTGTTGTTGTTATTGTGTTGTTGTATTGGTATGCTGGCAGGTGGTGTAGCTGCCAAAACAGGCATTTTATGCCAAAATTAAACCCAAAAAAACTGACCAAAGTTGGTCGGTTTTTAATTAAAAAATAAATTATTCCAAAATACCGACCAAAGTTGGTCGGTTAATGAACATTGAATTCCCAGAATTCAACACTACCGTCCAACTTTGGTCGGTATTTTGCTTGCATTGTTGAGATTACCGACCATAGTTGGTCGGTAATGTTTAATTTTAATTATTTTTAAAAAATATATATTTTCAATTACCGACCAAAGTTGGTCGGTTTTTTTTAATTTTAATAATTAATAAAAAAATATAATTTAGTTAAACCGACTAACTTTGGTCGGTAAAATTAAATTAATAAAATATGTTTCCGACCAAAGTTGGTCGGTAAGTAATTAAACTTGTCAGATGGTCGTTTTAATATACCGACCAAAGTTGGTCGGTAATTTCCGACCAACTTTGGTCAGTAAGCCATTCCGACCATCAAAATACCATCCATACCGTAATGGTCGCGTTTTGGTCAGTAATTTGCCATAACCGACCAACGTTGGTCGGTATTTTTGGTCGGTTTTTAGCGAATTTCTAGTAGTGTCAGCAGTGGTGGAAACGCTATGGCATATTTCTTTTTGAGAACTTAGGCCCACAAGTTATTAGGCTTCTCAAGAAGTCTTCAGTCAAGACAAGCTAGCATAGTCTCGTTCTTAGCTCTTGCTCTCTTGAGATCTAGTCCACCATTCACCTTACCGCTAGCAGTAATGTTCCGGTTAACAAGATGTAATTTTGCCTTAGTATCAGTCGTATCCTATACAAAATTACGTTGAATTCTGTCACTAGCCTTGTTAATGCTAACGGGTAGGGAGATATATTGCGTAATATGGTTTGGAATGGAGTTTAAGGTAGACGTTGCTGGAGTAGACCTACCCGCCATAAAAAGAAACCTAGTCTTCCAGTTTGAGAGCCTTGTTAGTATTCAGTATTCAAAATCAGAAAAATAAGAAAATGTTAGTTTTAAGAAAACTAAAACAGAAATATTCTAAGACCACAAGTTTCTTGTGTATCCTTAAGGAATTTAATCCCCTCGCAGTTGCCCAAGGTTTCAGATTAATTTCTCACAGGATAGAACGAAATAACTATTCTCTGATAGCGGCACTTCAAAATCACAAAACTTCGACGAACTCAAAAGGCGGAGCAAATCACACAAAATACTTACATTTTACTTTGAAAATCAATGCAGAATGCAGAATAGATAGGGGAGAGTTTTTCAGATTCGGTGGTGAAAAATGAGGCTAAGTCTCTCTATTTATAGCCAACAAAGTTGAGTCCCAACAGGTGCAAAGGTGCTTGTTCGTTTGATAAGGTGTCTATTCCGCCAAAATTATTTGAATTTTTGTTAAATGGAATGTTTGTTTGCGAATTTGACCGTTGGAAAATTGACCAAATCCGAATCCGAAGCCGAAGCCTGACCGAGTGGGCAACGACGACGACGGCGTGAGGCTTGTTCTCTTCTCAACTCTTTAAGAGAATAAGTGCTTCCTCATGTAAGCACAAGAATTTTCATCTTGCTATTCAATGAGGGACAAAGTTCCTTTGTAAAAATAACTAATTCAAAATTTCATTTTCCTCCATTTCTTTTTCCACCATTTTTCATTCACACCTCTTTTGTTTTAATTAATAAAACCCAACAATCCCCCATATGAATGGGAATGCCTATCCGAAAAAATATGCCTGAAACAAATGTGTGATTCCAAGTAAGGATTAATCGCATCTGGATAAGTAGGTTTCCCTTTAAACTTTCCGTAGTGAATATATGTCGGATACACTCAATTAATCAGTAGATTTGATATCTATGAACCGTCGAACTTTGGTGTATACCTAGACAGCCATACATCACACATTCAGCCCTTAACTGTCTTTGGTTCTCATTGTTGTGTTCGTTTCATCCATGAACACCGCCTGGTTTCACAAGTGCGTAGAGAACCGGCCTTACAAAATTCTCCTTGAAGTGGCTTACACTTCACACTTATATAGGTGATTCCTAAACATGTTATCTTGTAGATGCACTATTTGATATACCCCCTATCAAACTTAGAAACCATTAAAAAGCCTTAACACTTTATCCTTATTGCTGAAAATTGTTTTCATCATGAGAATTGACAAAAATTTTATTTGACAATGTTGAACCGTCACAAATGATTATGTTTAATCTCCTTGAACCTAGATCTTGGGATGTCCAGTCTTCTTGGTAGAGTTACCACCACAGTGACTTGTCCTCGTCCATAGTCCCATTCCCTTTGATGGCTTCTCAACCGCCTCCCTAGTTAGGCCTTTTGTATGCGGATTCGACACATTATCTTTTGACTTTACATAGTCAATTGTGATAATTCTACTAGAGAATAGTTGTCTAACAGTATTATGTCTTCGTCATATGTGACAAAATTTCCAGTTATACATAATGCTCCCAGCCCGTCTATTGCTTCTTTACTGTCGCAATATATGCATATAGGTGCCAAAGGTTTGGGCCAAAATAGAATATCTTCCAAGAAATTTCAGATCCATTCAGCTTCTTCACTGGCCGTGTCTAAAGCTATAAACTCATACTCCATTGTAGAGCGGTCAATGCATGTCTGTTTGGACGACTTCCAAGACACTGATCATCCACCAATGGTTTTTGTCGATCTGGTAATCCACTTTGCATCACTATATCCCTCAATAACCACAAGATAATTATTGTAATGCAATGCATATTCTTGGGTAGATTTTAAATACCCCAAAACTTATTTCATTGCTATCCATTGAGTTTGGTCAGGATTACTTGTATATCGACTAAGCTTACTTATCGCACAAGCTATATCAGGTCGTGTACAATTCATAATGCACATCAAACTTATTGGTAAGGATATAAGTACTGTGAATGGCATCAATAATGGGTTGTGAAAGATCAAAAGAAATGCTAGACAAGCCCCATGCACCATTATCTCTGAGAGTATTAATAGTTAAATTAAACTAATATCGAGTGAGAGGACCATGCATCATAGATCTAAGAGTAAGATTATTATCCATGCATCTAGAGTTCCAGAAGTGAACGGCTTACCACTGTTAATGTTCCACCCAAGCCCCTGAGACCATGTAATCCATCCTTTGAGAACATTGCTCCAAATAAAAGAGTTATTCCTAGAAGTATGATCACTCTCAGCAGTGGTGGAAACTCTATGGCTATATTTCTTAATGAGAACTTGGTCCCACGGGTTATTAGGCTTCTCAAAAAGTCTTCTGGCAAGGCAAGCTAGCATAGTCTCGTTCTTAGCTCTTACTCTCTTGAGATCTCGTCCACCTTTTCCCCTACCGCTAGCAGTAATATTCCGGTTAACAAGATGTAATTTTTCCTTAGTATCAATCGTATCCCATACAAAATTACGTTGAATTCTGTCAATAGCCTTGTTAATGCTAACGGGTAAGGAGATATATTGCGTAATATGGTTCGGAATGGAGTTAAAGGTAGATGTTGCTGGAGTAGACCTACCCGCCATAAAAAGAAACCTAGTCTTCCAGTTAAAGAGCCTTTTATGCGTATTATCCAAATGAATTGGAAGTTGTTCTTCCTAGGTATAGAGTGGAAGATAGGGAAGCCAAAGTACTTACAAAAGGATTTCCAAACAGGAATGTTCAAGATCTCCAAAATTATAGGTTTTAACTTCTTAGGGCAACTCTTTGAGATAATAACTTTCGACTGCTGTTTATTATCTATCCCACTAGGGTAAGGTTGTGACGATCTGGCCGGTCGTTTTGTATATTGTACCCTCGTTCCCCTTTTTATTGCTTTTTCTATGTTCATTTGTGGTTATGTGACTTGCCGGAGTGGTTGGTTTGGTTCGGGGGGAAGATTTAGAGTGAATTGGGACACATAGTCCCAAGATTGGAAGCTTAAGTTGAAAGAGTTGATTGGAGTTTGAATTTTATGTACACGGCTCTAGAATGGAGTTTTGATGGTTCCAATAGTTTCATATGGTGATTTTGGACTTAGGGGAATGTCCGGATAGTGATTTGGAGGTCCGTAGGTCGTTTTGGCTTCAATTAGCAAAAGTTAGAAATTTGATGCTTTGGAAGATTGAGAGGTGTGACCGAGAGTTGACTTTATTGATACCGGGCTCATATTTTGGTTGCGTTAGTTGGAATAGGTTTGTTGTGTCATTTAAGAATTGTGTGCAAAATTTAAGGTCAATCGCAATTGGTTTTTATGATTCGACATTGGTTTTAGAAGTTGGAAGTTCATTAGTTTCATTAGCCTTGAATTGGGGTACGATTTGTGATTTGAATGTTTTTTTATATTATTTGAGGCTTCGACAAATTTCGTATCATGTTTTAGGATGTGTTGGTATGTTTGGATGGGGGTCTCGGGGGCCTCAGATATGATTCAGATTGAAATCGGATTGAGTTTTGGACTTTTAACGAATTGCTGAAGTTTAAAGATTCTGGTGTGATCACACTTCTCGCACATGCGGCCATAGGGTCGCATAAGCGGTTTGGGATGAGGTTGGTAGATGCGCAAGTGCGGGGAAATTTCTGCACCTGCGAGCTCGCAGGTGCAGGCAACAGAGCATAGAAACGAAGAGGTGAGGAGGCACGATTTTCCGCATATACGGAGCTGAGGAAGCAGGTGCGCATGCACAGAAGCACATATTGGACCGCATAAGCGAAGTTGGCCGAAATGTCTAGAACCACAGAAGAGGAAGCTTAAGCGCATGTGCGTTTCTGCAGGTGCGAAGTATGTTTTTTTGCAGAAGCAGATGGTCGGGATGTTAATGAAATTCTGCACCTGCGATGGTTTGTCTGCAGGTGCGGTGGATGGGAGCCCAGGTGCGAAAGGCCTGGGCAGAAGAATTAAATAAGGATTTGAGTTATTACTCTCATTTTGGACTTGTGGAGCTCGGCTATGTGCGATTTTTGTGAGGGTTTTGGCTAACATTAAAGAGGTAAGTGAAGACTCATCACTTTTATTGATAATTATTGTTTACCCATTGATTTTTACACCTAGAATATGTTTGTTTCAGGTACAATTTGGAGAATTTTGGACTATGTATTGGAGAGTGAGATTTGGGGATTCGAGGGTCGATTCAAGGAAACCGGATTGCAGGATCGAAGGGGCTAACTAAGATACATAACAATTAGGTGGGTAAAAGCATATAACTGGCTCAATAAAGAAATGTCTATATCACTTCTAAGACTAAATAAAACTACTATTTCGCTTTACAAACACACAGGGCAAGTTCTAGACAACAAATTTAATGCACAGAATAACACAAAACATCGCACACACATGGCGCATAACTCACTCAAGATTGGATTATCAAGATACTCCAGTAAAAGCGGTTAAGCACAATTAAGATCATACAATTTAAGGTACTGATACAAGAGTCAAAAACTGAGCCTAAACGTCACACTAAAGAACTCACTATTCTCAAGGCATAATAAAGTTAAGAGATGTTGCTTTCAATTCATATCATAGCACAAGGTTTCCTACTCTAAAAAAAAAATAAAAACTAACTACACCCGGTTCAAATAAAATACTTGGAAATGAACCGCGGCACAAAGAAAAATCAAGGGGTAATTATTACACTACCTAACAAAAGAAAATATTTTTTTCTTTTTTCTTTCGACTTTAATCCCTCAAGAAACATGTCGGTGTTATCCATCGACGGGAAAAATCAAAAATTTTAACAGTTTTATGTTTTTCAATTTCTTTCTATCTCTAACCTACTAAACAAAAAATAAACTAGCACATATACATACAACATACAATTATCCCCCACCCCACACTTTAAGTTGTGGCATGTCCCCATGATACACATTTAAAAAGCATAAGGTAAAGGAAACTTCCCTGAATATCTAGTCGGGATCTGAGTCGAAGTCGGGATCCATTCCTCGCCTTCGAACTAATGCGCACATCCACGAAGATAGCTTTTTCTCTGCCTTCTTGGGGTGCACCCCACACTTATCTCTCTCACTCGTCGCAACCTTCTCTTTTGAGCCATTCACTTTCCACTCAACACTTGCAGCTGGCTTCTCCTTTTTCACCCCCGTTTCTTCATTCATCTATAAAGTTACAGTCTCCTCACCCACTCTAAGCATGATTTTTTTCTCGTATATATCTTATATTTCTCTACCTGTTGCTAAGAATGGTATTCTTAAGATGCGGGGGACCTCTTTATTCTCCTCCATATTCACTACTATAAAATCTACAGGAAATACAAACTTATCTACCCGAACTAAGACATATTCCACTATCCCCTAGGGTATCAGAGTCTTTTGGTCTGCCAGTTGAAAAGATATTGGCACTAACCTTATATCTCCAATCTCCTTCTCCAGTTTCCTGTAAATAGATAGAGGCATTAAGTTAATTGAGGCACCAGAATCACATAAAGATTTATCAAAATTAATAGAGCCAAAAGAGCAAGGTATAGTAAAACTCCTTGGATCTCCACATTTTTGTGGGAGTTTGTTTTGCACTATCGCACTGCAATGCTTTGTGAGCTTGACCACTGAGGTCTCTTCTATCTTCATCTTCTTTGTTAGGATCTCCTTCAAGAATTTAGAATAAGATGGCATTTGGGAGAGCACTTATGTGAATGGAAAATTTACATTAACCTGTTTCAGCATATCCAGAAAACTCTCAAATTGCTTGTCCAGCTTTTTTCTATATAGAAGTTGAGGAAACGGTAGAGCAGGCATATGCTCGCTCTCATTAGATTCATCCCTTCTCGAAGTTTCCTCCTTCTTCTTATTGTCAGCTCCCTTCTTGCTTTTCTTCTTCTTATCAATATCATTTTTCAACTGCTCCCCATTTTCCTTTTCAAGCACCACCTCTTTTTGGATTGGAGTGGTATCTTTTAACACTTGCCCGCTTCTCAAGGTCACATTATTTATTGTTTCTTTAGGATTTCTCTCAGTATCAGCTGGAAGAGTACATGAGACTCTATCATATAATATTATTGCACTCTATCCCACTTGTATCTCTATGTTTCAAAAACCAGTGCCTAATTCTTTGATATTTGTTCCGTGAGTGTCCAACCTCTCATCTGTCTTGATAATGAAGGCCTTCATTAGATCTTCTAGACCAGGCTGATTGGACTGTTGAGGCTGAAACTGCTACCTTTACTGATTTAGGAAGACTGGAGCTCCTTGTCCCTGAGGTCTAGATTTATTTTATTGCCACGCATTTGCAGTACCTCCTGGTAAACTCCATGAAAACCCGGGGTGCCTCTGACCCGTTGCATTATAATTTTCCACAACATTCACTTCCTCAGTTGAGGCTTGACACTCATGAGTAGGATGTCCTCTTCCACATATATCACAAGCTGCATGAGGCTCACTTTGTATTGTAGCTAAGGTCAGCTTCCGTACTTCTTTATCCATAGCATCAAGTTGTACCTGCACAGATGTGTTAGCATCAACCTGGTGAACACCTGTAGATCTTCTTCTTTCATCACTCTCATAAGGCCACCAATTTGCATCTTCAGATAAGTCGTCAAGAATTGTGACTATCTCTTTTGGAGTCTTCTTCATCAAAGGGCCTCCAACTGCATTGCTCAATGTTCTACGTGAGGCCGGTGTCAATCCATCCCAAAAGTCCTGGAGTTGCATCCAAAGTTCAATTTCACTATGTTGACACTTTCTGACTATTTCCTTAAACCTTTCCCAAGCTTCAAACATAGTCTCAGTACCTTTCTGGAAAAAGTTATGGATTTCTCTTCTAAACTTGCCCGTCTTAGCTGATGAGAAATATTTATCAAGATATGTTCTGATCATCTCATCCCATGTTCGAATCGATCCATTAGGTACATTTCGAAGCCACTACTTTGCATCATCTTTGAGTGTGAAGGGGAATTCCCTTAATTGTTGGTGGTCATAATTTCCTCGAAGTCCATTAGATGGTTGCTTGGATCTTCGTTCATCTTCCCTCTGAAGACATAACAGTTTTGAAGAGTTTGGAGCAACCCTTGCTTCAACTCGAAATTATTAGCTGCAATTGGAGGTGGTCGAATACTGGATAATCCTTGATTGTAGACCGGACTAGCATAATCGCCAAGTGGTCTCCCAGGCAAGGGTTGATGTTGATTAAGTTTGAGACCCCTCTCTTCTTCATAGATGTTCTGTGCATCTCTAATAGTTGCTTCCTCAACATCCCGTGCAGTTTATTCTCTTTGTTGGGTTGCTTGTCTCGCAGCCAAATCTACATTATCTTTACCGTTTCCAGCCATAAGTTCTTTAGTTGAGGACTTCCCAACCTTTTATGATGTCTTAGTAAGATTTCTTTCCTTCCTCATCTATCGCAGTTATTTTTGTATCTCTGGTTCATATGATAGCACTTCCTTCGCAGAAGTTCTAGTAAAGCGCCACTCTGAAACTGTAACCTACGCTCAGTCAAAGAACCAAACGTAAAAATAGAAAAATAAAATAAGATAAGAAGAAAAATTCCTGAATTAGCACTACAAACTATTTCAAACACTATTAATTTCCAATTCCCGGTAACTGTGCCAAAATTTGACAAGCGTAAAACACCACTTTAATTATGTTTGCTAGTCAAAGATAGTATATTATAATATCATATTTACAGGGATTGGAGTTAAACTATATTTTCATAGCTTCTAGCTTGATTGCTATTCAGGAGAATCAACAATTGAGATTTATATGATTAATAACTATAATTAACTAAGAGTCTAAACCTATTGACTAATGACTATCACAACAAAGGTACGGCGCGCAACCCGATCTCAAACAGTAATACCAATATCTGTTGCGACGTGAAACCCGATCCCACACAATAATAATAATAATAATATTCATTGCAGTGTACAACCCCATCCCACACAATAATAACAATATCCTTTGCAGGGCGCAAGCCGATCCCATACAAATTATATCTTCTTCGTTGTGGCATGCAACCCGATGCTATATATATAATAATTTTATATGTAACTATTTTATAAGCACCAAGCATAGAAATTTACAACGTAATAACAAGCAAACTAACATGCGGAAAGCAACTAGAAATACAAACTCAAAACAATAAGATAAGCAACCCAACATCACGGAGCTAGTCTCCCACATATAAGGGCAAGGCTTTCAACAAAGCGTAAACACACAACCACTCCAAAAGTCACCTAATCCGGCTAGGCAAATAAGTTTAGAACATGAAACGAGGGAAGATGTACGTCCAGTAATAGCAGGCATCAAGTAGAGGTAATTAATAAGAGGAACCATGTAACAAGTGGAGGCAAGTATCAAGTAAGAACATATAGCAAGTGAAGGCAGGTATTAAGCGAAGGCATGTGACAAGTCAAGACACCTAATAAGTAAATCACGTAACAAATAGAGGCATGATCATGTATGACTAGTAACAAGTAAGGGAGGGAATTCAGGAGGGGGGAGGGGGACATGTAGCAGAAATAATCAAGTAAAAATACAGGATTACCGTAATAGACAAAGTAGAATCATAAATATCCCAGTAATAGGCCATATTGGAAATATGGAGATAATTATATAAAGAGCACAAGCAAGAAAGTAAGACACAATACAACAACATTAATAGGAATCCAAGTAGAGCACATGTAAGTGTTTAGTGAAAGAGAAATCGTAATAGAAAATCCAATTCTTCTCACACGGTAATAGCCAAGTGGCCAATCTTATCTCACACAACACGGCAATACTCATCGAGCCAACACCATATCAAGAGCACGTAAATAACCCTCGTGCCAAACATAGCCCCAAGGCCCCAATCCTCATCTCTTATTATGGATAAAGAAGATCAGGTAGCAAGACTATTCAGGTAAAAATGGGTGTTCATGACACTACGGTCAATCAAGTATGTAAACAGTCTGAAAATAATATAGTAAATCTTTTTTAAGATTCCATATGTTCTAACATGCTTTCTAACACAGTTAATTGAGTTTATTAGTCATTGAATTAAATAAAGTATAAGTCAAAGAATTACCAAGTTCACCAAGTGCTAAGAAATCATATAATTTCTCCCTCCCGAGCATGGAAACCCTGGCACATGCATATACGCTCGTCACCTCATATATGCACTATCCCCGCATATAGCAAACAATATTATTTAGTAGAAAAATTTCCTCAACAAAGCTAGGCAAGACACTTACCTCAAACCAACCAAATCGATACACTAGAAGCGCCATCACGCATAAATCGACCTCTGAACGGCTCGAAACTAGCCAAAAGTGACTCAAAATCATCAAATAATGACATATGAAGCAACCCAAACAATAAAGGTCAAATCTTTAATCAAATACTCAAAGTCAACCAAAAAGTCAACCCAGGCCCGCACCCTGTAATCCGATAAAACTCACAAATTCCGACAACCCATTCGAATATGAGTCCAACCATACTAATTTCATCCAATTCAGACTCTGAATCGATGTTCAAACTCCAATTATTCACTTAAGAAAGGTTTTGACAAAAACTCCCAATTTCTCTTTTAGATTCAACAAATTAAATGCCAAAATCGAAGATGGAATCATGTAGAACAATCAAAACCAAGTCAAAAATAATTACCCCAATCTATGTGGTGAAAATCCTCTCCAAAATTGCCCAAATCGGAGCTCCCCAACTCAAAAAGTGATAAAATAAACAAAACCTTCAAAATAGAGTACTTATAGATCTGCTCCAGGTAAATCCTTCGCGAATGCGGTATGAGCTAGCGTTCGCGAAGTACAACACTGCCTCAGCCCAAAAACCTTCTACGCGAACATGACTTAGCACACGCGAACGCGAAGCACAACTCGCCCACAGACCGCGAATGCAAAGACCACATGCGAACGCGAAGAACAAAGCTCCAGTCCCCAATTCACTATACAAACGCGACACATGTCATGCGAACGTGAAGATCTCACACCCATATCCATCGTGAATGCGGATAGACCCTTACGAACGCGATGCTTACCTGACACCAGCAAAACCAATAATCCAAACATGATGAAAAGGGTCCGTAATCAATTCGAAACTAACTCGAGCCCCTCGGGACCCCGTTCGAACATACTGATAAGTCCCTAAATACAACACGAACCTACTCGGGGTCTCGAATCGAATAGCACAAAATAATATCAAAATCACGAATCACACAAAATAACATCAAAATCACGAATCACACCCTAAATCAAACTTAATGAACTATTGAACTTTCAACTTCCAAAACGCATGCCGAACCATATCAAATCAACTCGGAATGGCCTCAAATTTTTTACACAAGTTCCAAATAACATAAAGAATATATTTCAACTTCCGTAACAACAATCCGAACTCGATAGCATCGAAGCCAACTCCCAGTCAAACCTATGAACTTTCCAAACTTTCAAATTGTCAACTTTCATCAATTAGAACCAAAACTTTCTAGCAACATCCAAATGCAAAACCTGGGCTTATGTCCAAGTTCAAAATCACTACTCGGACCTATCGGAACTATCAAAACTTATATCCGAGATCAAATATCCAAAAGTCAAACTTGGTCAACTCTTTGAACTTCAAGTTTCTAAAATGACACTACTGAAAAATAAGGTTTTAGCGTTGGATAAATTCTGTAGCTAAACAGAAAAATCCGTTACTAATCTCATTTAGCGACAGATGAGCATCGGATTATCAAAAAATTCTACTAGCTACGAGCGTTTTAGCGATAGATTAGCTACGACGTTCGTAACTAATTTCAGCTTTTTTTGTAGTATGAGAATCATTCTTCCAAATCAATCCCGAACCACTCGAAAATAAAAAATAACGATACACGCAAGTCATTATACACCATATGAAGCTACTCATGATCCCAAACTACCGAACTGAATGCAAATGCTCAAAACGACCGATCAGGTCGTTACATGCAATTATGAATTTTTAGCGAAATAATTCGTAATTTATTATGGTCGGATTAATTCAAATATTTTGAATTAATTCTAATAGGAGGCCTCGTTAATTAAATTTTATTGTCCTTGTTGTGCTTGAATAATAAAAAATTAAATGAAATTCAATTTCTTAATGGAAAAGGAACACTTAGTAGGTCAGGAAGAGGGTTTTAAACCGTAAAACCTGGGCCTGTATAAAGGGTCTTATTCCATTAAGGAGGCTAGAGGTTTTACTACATATTTTCTTTGGTGAGAAATTCGACCACACGAATTTCGCAGATTTCTAGTATTATTCGGGTAACACAATATAAGATCATGGAACTGGAGGACCTCATGGAAGGTCTTTGCTCATGCTTGGATACTCTTTTCGTGATTGCGGTCACGCTTCAAGAGATAAATACTAATTTTACGTTTAATTAAAACCTATTAAACATTATATGCAAGTGATTCTGGCTATTTGATTACGTTGTTTAGGCATGTATTCCATCCGTTATTATTGAAGAAAATAAAGATATAAATAGATTTGTGTTCATCTTTTTTAACTTCATTGAAGTATATCACTATCGCTTTTACAATAGTTCAAGTACGTGGATTAAATACAAAATATATAAGTCAATAAGTAAATAAGTAAAAGATTAGATAAATAAATTAGTAAAACACAAGTCACAATATTGAAGGCAAGAAGTTGCTAATACTTTGGTCAAAGGGACCTTCTTGTCACCAGGTTTGATATATATGGGCAACAGTTTATACATATACATCAGAAGGTTGTCAGCAATTAATAATGTACTTACATGGTGTTGAATAAAAGTTTTACATAAATGGATTTTCTTCAATAAATAAACACAAGTCATAAAAGATTATCTTCCTTCTAATGGGGCGGCCTTTTAGGCATCATTTGGGAGTGGCAAGTTGTGTTCATCTATCAAATAGGTGTAATTCCGATCAAAGTACCAATCAGAAAATGCCTTTGGTGCGGCCTGCACAAAACAATCGATCAAGAAATCAAATGGTGGAAATAGTGTAGTCAGCAAGAATTTCAAATTTGCATTTCCAAAACATAAATAAATATATAAATTAAATAATCTCTTACCAGGTTATGAACCACGATGGGTTTTTCAGGAGACCACCTAGTCTGCTTCTGAAGGCTGGTATGATGATGGACTACGTCTATGAAAACTCCTCTTAATTTAGGGTTATTTCCTTTGGGTATTGCACTTAAGAAATCCGACCTCATTTCTGGAATAACAAATCCGGACATATTAGATGCAGTATGTATTATATTCTTCACCTCTAGTTTTGTTTCTCCTTAATTTTTTTTTAATCTACCTTTCGAAATATATTAAAATATCTTTCCATGAGGAACTAATAAAGTATGCTAACCTTGGAAGGTTTTGTTCTGACTTGCTGTGCATGTCCCGTTTTGAATGCAGCCATATATTGTACCTCCTAAAGTATATTGTGTCTGCAAAACAGTTTACTTTAATTTGAGAAGCCACTATAGCCAGGAGGTCACGGGTTTAAGCCGTGGAAATAGCCCCTTGCATAAATGCAGGGTAAAGCTACATACAATAGACCCTTGTGGTCCGACCATTCCCCGAATCTCGCGCATACCGGGAGCTTAGTGCACCAGACTGCCTTTTACTATAGTAAATGGTAAAAGCTAATCTAATTAAGTAGACTTTGTTAGCGAAAAAGTTTCGCCTTTCTGCATTAGAGTAAACAAAAGTATATATGACAATTGATAATATCTAATTACCTACCATGATATTATCAAATGCTGACATGGAAATAAAAATTGGTGTCTTGATATCTTGTTGGATGTTCTCGGCGAAGAGGCACTGCAGTGAATTGTAAGATTTTATAGCCCATATAGTTTATTGGCAAGAAAACAACTGAATGCATGCGAAGGAAGAATTTGTACCAATTCTGGTTTCATTTTTGAAGTGCATGATTTGGGTAACGTTTTGGCAGATCCCTGCAACTGAGATAAATAGGTTTATGAAACAACAACCTCCAATAACTACATATGGAAAAAATTAACTAACAATCGACCTCTTCTTTAAGTAGCCCTTCTATTTCATAAAATGTAAGCATTTTTGACGGAGCAACTTATATTATATAAATTAAATAAGAGAGAATAATAAGAAGGTGATAGGATTTTACTTGTAGAGTGGCGACTCCTTTATATATTGATTCAAAAGGTCTTCCGAGCACAGGATTCTTGCTATTATAAGAAGAGAGATATTCAAAGTTAGGTCATAAATCATTCTGTAATAAACGGTCATATGCATATGAAGTCGTTACAATCTTACAAATGAACAAAATAGCCAGAATCAACCAAACATTTCACTCTAGAGGTATTTGGCAATAAATTGCGGAAGCGATCACAGTACAATATTGCTGGATATCCTCCTGCGGAACTGCCAGCCAAAATGGCCTAAAATAGAGAAGTAAAAATTGAGAGTCACAAGTATATTAAAAAAAAACTCTGCTTAATATAATTTTTTTTTTGCATTTAGTACGGTTATTAGGCTTTTGGCATTGAAATTCAATATGTGTCTATCACTAAGTCATATTAGAAGGATATTTAGCATAATTTACAGTCAATTATCTTAATTGTAATGGAATTTACATACATTCTTGGCGTTCTTTAATCCTTTTGCTAGCAGCTCCTCCAGTACTGCAGTAAAAATCCTCGCCCCTCTGAAATGAAGATTGGTAGCCTAAACAAAGCAAAATGTAAGGAGTGATAATTTCTTTTTGAGATTAATTTCAACAAAATAAGAAATTTAAAATAGGAGTTCAAAATTATAACTTAAAATAGAACATACTGGATCAACGTATTCAACGTCTCCTGTGAACGATCCACCATCACAGTATCTAACAAAGACTTTATTCCAATTGTAAAAATCTGCGTATTTTATATAAAGCAATTATATGATACGTGATTCATAACTGAACAATAATGCACCACTGCAACATCAATTATGCCTGGATCCTTGAAATGTTCTATTATCTTCATTTTATTGTTTCAACAAAAAAAAAATTCATTAAAACTTCAAGAGGACATATTAATCAAAGAGAACCTGGATTTGCACTCTGATTCTTGCTAAAAATTCCTTTAAATGGTTGTGGATGCATATAACTTGAAGAACCAACGTCGGACTTGGAACGATTCAGGCAATCTTTGACGTTTGTGCACCATCCTCCTCCCTAATAACAAAGTCAAAGTTTTCAAAGATTTAAGAAATTCTCGAAACAACACAATCGTGGGCGTTTGGACATAAGAATTGTAAAATTCCGAAAAAAGAGAGTTTTTTTCAAGTGAAAATGATATTTAAAAATTAGAGTTGTGTTTGAACATGAATATAATTTGGACTGTTTTTGAATTTTTGTGAGTGATGTGAGTAAAAATTTTGAAAAATAACTTTTTGGAGTTTTTCAAATTTTTTGAAAAATTTCAAAATTCATCTTCAAGTGAAAATTAAAAATTTATGGCCAAACACTGATTTCGAATAAAAGTAAAAAACTTCCAAAAAAAAGTGAAAAAAGAACGCACACTCATAATGCTTCCTCTCGCATGATAAAAAGAGGAAAAGAAAATAGTAGAAATAATCTGGTGTTAAACACGACTTACCGAAAGTTGTACAAGCCAATTTCCAACTCCTTCTCCAAATCCTGGGTCAAAATGGTATGCTGGAGGTGATCCATCCAAGCACACTGCCGAATAGATAATGTTAATACAACTCTTCAATTAAAACTACTTGATTTTCTAATTCAAAGCTTAACTTGTACATATAAGTGACGAAATTAATTAACCTGCTCCTTTCGACACAGCACTATGAACGATTGTTTTAGTGACATTGTATACATCTGGGTTTTGGGTTACTTTTGCACATTCGGTTATGAAGATGGTCAAAGGGAAAATAAATAAGACAAAAAGTTGAAAAGATCTTGTAACCATCATCATCCTGTAGAACATAAAATTAAGGAAATGATTAGTTAATTATGACAAAGAAGAATTCGTATGGTAAAAGAGAAAAAAAAAAAGAAAAAAAAAAGAGAGTATTATGCAGGTGTACTTTGTAAAATATGATGCAATATATGTATTGACCCTAATTAATGAATTTCGAAACTATGTATATATAGGAGGATTCCCAACGATTGAAGTTGGAGCACCGGGAAATTAGGCCATAGAATAGAAAGACAACGACACTAGAACCCAACGATAAGTTTCTTAATTTCCTTGAGACCTCAAGATTTGAGAGGTCAACAACATAGTTAGTTGAGCAGTTGTATGGAATGTCTGGGCAACGAACGTTTATACGTGTTGATTAAATTTCATGCAATTCCAAAATTACCTGATTTGCACCCAAAAAAAAAAAAGTTATTACCTGAAAAGATCTGCCTCGTTGTTCTCTAAATTATATTAGTATCCCGCATAGGCGGACCCGCGTTGTGGGTTACAGAATCCGTTAGTTTCGGCAAAAATCATGTATATATATCTGGATATTAGATATGAGACCCTTTAAATATTTTACTTGTGTCCCAAAAATAAAAAAGCCGGACGGAAGAAGTGGTGTTGCACGCTTAAGTCCTCTACTTTTCTAGATGGACGTGCGTTCGAAACCATCTTCAAATTTTTCTCCTTCCTATTTTGGTTCTTGCTTTTTCTTCTCTTTTCTATTTAAGTTCTTCAAATTTTTCTCCTCCTTCCTATTTTGGTTCTTGCTTTTTCTTCTCTTTTCTGTTTTAGTCCTTTCAATACAACGTAGCAATTTTTTTTTTTACTTTTATCTTCTTTTTTTTTTTTGAATTCAACTATAGTTTAGGACTAACACATAATAGTCTACTTAATTAATTTTTTTTTTCAAAATCCTCCCTTAAAATTAAAAGCCTCAAATTGTAACTTATCGCTCTACAAATAGAAAAATATAAATCCTTCTTCCACAATCTTCTTCGACAATCACTTTAACTCGGACTCGATAATGACAACTAAGAGTTTGAGACTCTTCTTCGGTTCTTTGACTATTAACATACCCTTAATCTTGATTTCTTTACAAAGTTCTTGACAATTTAATGTTTTAACGCCCTTTTGATCACTGAACCCTTTTTTTTTAAATTTAAAAACTAAAATTTTAAAGTGTGAAACATGCTTGATCAAATACCTTTCCTTTCTATAATACCCATTTTGTGAAGAATTCTCTCTCTTTCTGTTAGGTACTTTCTTTTTCTTTAGAACTTCTTTTTGTTTATATTTGGATGATAAGTCATCATAATCATTAAGTTTTTAAAGAGTTACACGCTGAATTTTATCGCTAGTGATTAGCATATAGTGGTGCCCCTATCGTACTCAAATCTTGGGTCCGCCTCTGATATCCCGAAAGATATTGTTGAAAATTTAAAAACAATCTATACATAAGAGCTGCTGTATATTACATTATGTAAGCATGTAGTTTAACATAACAAAATTTATATCTCGTAAGAAAATGACATTTCAACATAAAAATTGTCATGACCCAAAACTGCTTAGTCATGATAGTATCTAACCCAACCCGCTAAGTGAATCAAACCAACAAATACAACTCAAGCTGAATATCATCTTATAAGTAATAAAATGAAAGTGTGAAATTTTAATACAAACTAACCCAAAAATTATTGTCACAAGCGATGAGCTACTAAGGATAGGAATACATTGCTAATGTAAAAAAAAATATATATGTTCAAATATACAAAAACGGAAATAAAGATTCTCTACTCCCACGAACAACTATAGCTCACAATTCGAAAGCTGTTGAGTTCCCCAATGCTTCCTCTCGAACTCCATTATAGCTCAACTCCAAATATGTGCACGCAAAATGCATAGAGTACAATTGACATCATGTATCAGTAAGTACCTTGACTTATCTCCATGAAGTAGTGATGAGAGATTGATAAAAAGGTACTTACTTTAACAAACAAGTGTAGTTCATATTAATAGTAAAAAATAAAAAAGAGGGAGTACACAAAAGCAGAATAACAAGCTAATCACAATCAAAACATATAACAATATGCACATATATAGCATATGAAGTTGTCACGATCTAAAATTCTACTAAGTCGTGATGGCACCTAACCCCAACCTGCTAGGTAAGCCAAATAATATAAGTTACAACTAAACTGAGAAATTAATAATATATATAAAAGAAACTACAACCGAATTCAATATAACTACCCAAAAACTGGTAGTACAAGTCATGAACCACTATAAGCTAGATTTGCAAAATCGATATAAAGAATAAATACAATATTTATTTTAAGTTTACAGAAACGAAACTTAAATCCTAAACTACCATGAACAAGAGGTAGCGCGAATCTGGAATGCGGGTACGTCTTCAATGCAAGGCTTCAGTATGCATGGTGCTGAAGTACAGTATGAGTACAATATCAATAAATATTATTGCGGCGTGCAATCCAATCCATCTATAATATCATAGTAAACCATAATAACAAAACGAACATGCGGTATGCAACTAGGTAATACAACTCAACAGAGTAAGATGAGTAGTCCATTATCAAAAGCTAGTCTACTGTATATATTGACAAGGCTTCCATAAAGCATAACTCACAACCAATCTAAAAGTCACCCAATCTGGTTAAACAGAGTAGAGTAGAACATGAAACGAGTAAAGATGTTTGTCAAGTCAGAACATTGATCGAATGAAGGTATTCAGTAGATATATTATGTATCAAGTACAAACATATAGCAAAAAAAGGCAATTAATAAGTGAAGGCATATATTGAGTAAAAACATATAGTAAATGAAGACATGTAGTAAGTGAAAGCATGTAGTGAGTGAAGACATGTAGCAGGTTAAGGCATTTAACAAGTAAATCACGTGACAATTAGAGGCATATAACCGGTATGGGCTAATAACAAGTAAGGGAATGGATTCAAAGATGACATGTAGTAGAAGTAAATTAAGTAAAAACGTAGGTGTAATAGTAACATACAAGGTAAAGACATAACTTTAACAGTAACATGCCAAAGGGAAAATATAGAGGTAACTACATAAGGAACTCAAACAGAAGGTATCATACAAAATAACAAACATTAATAGAAACCAAAGTAAAGAGCATGAAAGTGCTTAACGAATGAGTAATGATAAAAGAAATCCAACTTCTCTTCTTTACGCACAGTAATGACCAACAAACCGATCTCATTTCAAACCGCAAGGAAATACTCATCGTTCCAACATCATATCAACTGCACGAAAATACCCATCATGCCAAACATAGCCCTAAGGCCCCAATCACCATCTATTTTTACAAATAAAGAAGTTCAAGTAACATGATAATAATAGGTATAGATATAGGTTCCTGATACTACTGTCATGCCCTGACCTCGGGGAGCACGATCGGCGCTCAACCGAGATAATCCGGTCGAGCAAGCCTGTACAATACCTTCTATCCGAACTCACTTATGAATAAAATAAAGACCCATTTCATTAATTAGATAATGGGGAGGATCGTATGAACAACACCGATTCCTTATCATTAGTAACATCATTCATAAAGTTCAAAATACATACACTTTCATAGTTTGAAGTAAAAAGTGTGATACAAATACAACATCACTAGTTTGACTTCCCCAATACTAACATACCACCCACACTATATCTGCGGAGCCTATACTAGATACAAAAAAGTACGATGATAGTGCCGGCAACAAGACCTCGGCTATACCTCAAAATATAATACATAAGGAACGAAAGATATACGAACCCGATATGAAGTAGGACTCACCAAGTCAACTTGGAAGAGGGTGTGCCGCTATCAATGATCAAAGCCGCATGTTGTGGAACCACCTACATCCATTAAAGTTGTAGCGCCTCCCGCAAAAGGGACGTTAGTACATATGAAATAGTACTAGTATGAATGACTAAACACCCTTTCAATAGAATGAATGATAACATAAGGATGGAGAATCATAAAATCAATGATAGCTTCAAACTATAAGGCCTTGTAAAATTTTGTAAAAGAAAAATAATGTTTCATGGTGCCGGACTAGGCTTACGTGCTTGAGGATTGTAAAAATTCTATGTCGCAGCGGCTCGGACCGTTTGGGTTGAACAATACACCGGAAAGTAAAGAAAAAAAAATTGGCAGCGAAATGCGTTTCTGCGGTCTATTATGCAACCGCAGAATCACTCTGCGGGCCACATAATGGCCGCAGAAGTGAGGCAGGAGAGGGCCAGTCTGGATGCAATTTTGTGGTCGACTATGCGATCACATAACTATTTTGTGGTTCATTATACGACCGCATAACAAGTCTGCGGGCCACATAGTGACCGCAGACACTAACAGATTTTTGCCTGTTCTGGATAGCAATTATGCAACCGATATGCGGTCCGCATATCGATTGTGCGATCGCAAACCTTATTCCAGAGCTCCATTTTTGGGTTTTTAAAACCCGACCCTACTTCGTTAAATACACGCTTTGGGCCATTTTTGAGCTAAAATCTGACATTTTAGAGTGATAGAGAGTGTCCTAGAGTGAGAAGGTGTTCTTCAATAATTGTTCTTCAATTCTTGCTCAAATTTTGAAAGATTAAGAAGGAAAACTCACAAGGTCTTCATCCTAAAGGTAAGATTCTACACTTTAACCCCTAATTTCGAAATTATCTGAAAATGGGTAATTAGCAAGATAAATTTTTGGGCATGAGAGTTGTTTATTTTACATGCATATGATATCAAGGGGTGTAGGAAGATTGTTGAACTAAGCATGGTAAAGATTGGGTTATGTGATGATGGAATCCTCAATAAAAGGACCTTGAAACCTTATGCACACCTAGTGTTTGATAAAATACTCAAATGAGCTAGAACCATGATTATCTTCCTAATTTTGATTCAATTTGTTATATTTCTACAATAGATTGAAATTTCTAAGAATTCCGGAACATCTTAAAGTTTAAGGAAGCTCAATTGAGGTATGTTGGCTAAACTCTTCTCTTAGAGTTTAATCCCATGATATTCATGCAAATTATGTAAGTCCCGAGTAGTTCATTATAAAATTGGCTATTCCGAGTAAGATTGGGTTGATAGATATATGTTCAACAAGTATCCCAAATGCTTTATTCATGTTATGTTATCAATTGAGGATGTCTTAAAATATGGGCTGTGCATTCATAATGTTTCGACTTCAAGACAAGTTCAAACGAAGGCTATAATGTCAAATTTTGTGAATTATCTCTATGTGCCTTAGACTCTAAATTGCTCACATGTGTACTACGCACCTTGATTTGAATTGTATTTGTTGTTGTTGATGATGATGATATTTGAAATTGAAAAGGTGATCATGAAATACTAAATATAGTCAACGTGCCAAGAATGATCTTATAATTATGGCCATTAGTGCCAATGAAATGGAAAGATGTGAAAGTAATATGAAATGCGATGATTGATATAAAAAGTATGATGTATCGAATAAGACAGCCTAGCCGGTCAGGTCATGATTGGACACCATGCCACACACATGGTGGTGATTATGCTGGAAATTATAATTGAAATTGTGATTGTGGTCGATGTCCCTAATGGATAGCCTAGCGATCGGGTCATGAGCAGACTCCGTGTTAAAGACGATGGTATTGATATTGAGAGTAATTGTGGTTGATGTCTCTAATGAGATAGTCTAGCCGATCGGGTCGAGATCGGACTCCGTGCTGAGAGTACGGTGGTACTGGTATTGTGAATAATAGTATTGTGGACAATGGTATATCGATACTAAATATCTCCCAATGTGAGATATGGAAATTAATTGAAACCCTGTCTTGATCCTAAATTGAGGTTTGATATTGATTAAGGCTTCCATTAACATTATGATAATTTTGTTTGTATTATTTGTCATCCTATTGAGAGGGTGTTTAGTTATACATACTAGTGCTATTCGACAGTACTAACGTCCCTTTTGTCGGGGGCGCTGCATCTTTAAATGGATACACATGGTTCCACAGTAAGAGATATTGATTAGTGATAGCAGTACACCTTCTTCCCAGCTGTCTTGGTGAGCCCCACTTCATCCCGGGGTCATGAATCTTTTGTACTTTGTGTATTCTGTTTGAGGTATAGCCGGGGCCTTCTGGCCGGTATTATCATTGTACTCTTCTTTATCTATAGAGGTTCCGTAGACATAGTGTGGGTTGTATATTGGTGCTGGGAAGTCAAACTCATTATGTTGTATTTGAATTACTATTTCCACTTCAGATTATGAAAAATGTGTGGAATTGAGACTTTGAAAATGAAGTAACTAATTGTAAGAAATTGGTATTGTAGACATGATCACTTTATTGTTTGATTAAAAAATATATATATTCTCCTTATTCATGAATGAGTTTGGGTAGAAGGAACTCTAATAGGTTTGCTCGGCCGGGTTCACTCGGTTGAGCGCCGGTCGCGCTTCCTCGATTTTGGGGTGTGACAAACTTGGTATCAGAGCCTAAGGTTTTAAAGTGTACTAAGATGTCTCGGAGCCGTGTCTAGTAGAGTCTTTATTATAGGTGTGTTTTCGACCACATCTATAATTAGGATGATACATGGGCATTTAGGAATAATACCCTTCTTTCATGTTCTCGATCGTGCGATAAAGGTGATGGTAAGATTGTTCCTCCTTTAACTCGTGCATTACTTTAACCTTCAGTACATGGCACCTAAGCAGAAGGCAAGAACTGGCCAAAGAGCCAATGTCACCTCTGGAGTGACAGTTGATCTTATAATTGATGATGCGGGTGAGCACCCTAGGAGTGAGAATATTCCTCCAGTTACTACACTGCCTAACTCTACTACAACTGATCAGGCTGTACTTGTCCTTACACCTACTGAGGGTGCAACGGTCCCTCGAACTGATAAACCAGTTCCACCTCCAGTTCCAGCTTCCGATTCTGGTGTTTCTGATGTTGATCTTAGGGGAGCCATACAAATGTTGGCTCAGATAGTGGCATCCCAGGCCCAGAGATCAAATGTTGCACCCACTTCTTCCAGTCAACCAGGGGATTCTACTAGTTTCAGGGTGAACAGGTTTCTCCAGTTGGATCCTCCGGTGTTCACGGGTACTAACCCAAAGGAGGATCCCTAGGATTTTATTGATGAGATGCACAAGACTCTCTGAGTTATGCATGCTACCGAGACAGAGGCAGTGGAATTGGTCTCCTACTGTCTGAAAGAGGTGTCATATTCTTGGTTTGAACTATGGGAGGAGTCTCGTAAAGAAGGGAGCCCTCCAGTGAGGTGGGGTGAGTTTGCCGATACCTTCATTGATCATTTCTTGCCTGCCGAGTCTAAGGCAGCCCATGCTGCTGAGTTTGAGAACTTGAGGCAAGGTAGCCTGATTGTGTGGGATTACTATATGAGATTCGCGTACCTGTCTAAGTATGTTATTTACATGCTGCCCACTATGGAGGCTATAGTGCACCGATTTGTACAGGGCCTTAGTCCCTTGGTAATTAATGAGGCCTCTACAGCAGCCTTGAATTCTTATATGAACGATGGAAAGATGGTGGCATTCGCTCAAGCCACAAAGACCCGTAAATTCAGGAACAAAATGGAGCGAGGGGGTAGTAATAAGGCCCGGTCTGCGGGCAACATTGGTGGTTCTTCTGGTGGTGGCAAGTCAATATTCTGGGGAGGTTCGTCAGGGCCATCCCAGTCCTTTACTCAGTCTTCGACTAGTGCACCGCCATCAAGGCCTAGTCAGCAGCAGTAGTAGAGCCGTTTCAGGCCCAGTCAGGGCAACCAGGGCTCCTATCAGCAGGGAGGCCCCCATGCCCTCGTTGTGGAAAGATCCACATAGGAATATGCTACATAGACTTACCCATATGCTACAGATGCAGATTGAGGGGTCACAACCAGCCAATTCTACATCTACTACACCCGCAACACCACCTCCAGCTCGAGGCACTCCAACACCCATAGGGCATGGTGCAGCTAGGGGTGGAGCACAGCGTTCGGGAGGATTTGTCCGTTTCTATGCTATGAGGGGTCGCCAGAATTCAAAGGCTTCTCCAGATGTTTTCACAGGTATATTGACTGTCCAATCTCATGATGTATATGCTCTTATTGATCCCGGTTCCACTTTGTCATATGTCACACCTTATGTTGCTATGGAATTTGGGATAGAACCAGAATAGCTTTTTGATCCATTCTCTGTATCTACTCCGGTTGGTGAGTCTATTTTGGCCGCACAGATTTATAGGGATTGTGTTGTCACATTGCGTGGTTGGGACACCGTGGCCGATCTTATTGAATTGAGAATGGTCGATTTTGATGTTATAATGGGGATGGATTGGCTTTATTCATGTTTTGCCAAGCTTGATTGCCGAACAACAACCGTTAGGTTCGAATTTCCAAATGAGCCAGTTATTGAGTGGAAGGGTGACGATGTAGTGCCGAAGGGTAGGTTTATTTCTTACCTTAAGGCCATGAAAATGATCAACAAAGGGTGTATTTATCATTTGGTCCGAGTTACGGTCACCTTTGCTGAGGCACCTACGCTTGAGTCCGTGCCTGTTGTGAATGAATTTCCGGGAGTCTTTCCAGATGAACTCCATGGGATCCCACCAGACAGGGAGATTGATTTTGGGATTGATGTGATGCCAGACATGCATCCTATATCTATCCCACCCTACAGAATGGCTCCGGAAGAATTGAAAGAGCTAAATGAACAATCGAGAGATTTGTTAGAAAAGGGGTTTATCCGGCCAAGTATGTTGCCTTGGGGCACACCGGTCCTCTTTGTAAGAAAGAAAGATGGGTCATTGAGAATGTGCATTGACTATCGACAGCTTAATAAGGTCACAATCAAGAATAAGTACCCACTGCCAAGGATAAATGACTTGTTTGATCAATTGCAAAGTGCCAGGTACTTCTCCAAGATTGATTTAAGTTCCGGGTATCACCAATTGAAGATCAGGGAGCGGGATATTCTGAAAATAACTTATAGGACCCGGTATGGGCATTATGAGTTTCTAGTGATGTCTTTTAGGCTAACAAATGCCCCAACAACCTTCATGGATCTTATGAATTGAGGTTTTAAGCCATTCCATGACTCTTTTGTGATAGTTTTTATTGACGATATTCTTATATATTCACGAAGTCGAGAAGACCATGCCGATCATCTCAGGGTAGTTCTGCAAACCCTACATCAGCACCGGTTATATGCAAAGTTTTTGAAGTGTGAATTTTGGCTTGAATCAGTCATATTCTTGGGTCATGTAGTCACTAGTGAGGGAATTAAGGTTGATCCTCAAAAAATTTTAGCTGTGAAGAATTGGCCGAGGCCTACAACTCCGACAGAGATTCGTTGTTTCTTAGGCTTAGTTGGATATTACAGAAAGTTTGTGGAGGGGTTTTCTACTCTTGCCTCTCCATTGACTAAATTGACGCAGAAGGCAATTAAGTTCCAATGGTCAGATATTTGTGAAAAGAGTTTCTAGGAGTTGAAAGCAAGATTGACTACGACACCGATGTTGACTCTACTAGAGGGTATAAATGGATTTGTGGTATGTTGTGATGCTTCAAGAATCGGGCTTGGGTGTGTAATAATGCAACATATGAAGGTGATAGCTTATGCTTCTAGGCAACTAAAGAATCACGAAAAGAACTATCCAACACATGATTTAGAACTTGCAGCGGTGGTATTTGCATTGAAAATTTGGCGTCATTATTTATATGGGGCCCATGTGGATATATTAATGGACCAAAAGAGCATTCAAAATATTTTCAAGTAGAAGGAATTGAATCTTAGGAAGAGAAGATGGCTTGAGTTACTCAAGGACTATGATATTAATATTCTATATCATCCGGAAAAGGCCAATGTTGTGGCAGATGCTCTTAGCCAAAAATCCATGGGTAGTTTGGCACACTTGGATGCATATCAAAGGCCATTGGCCAAGGAAGTTCATTGATTGGCTAGTTTGGGAGTTTGTATTACGGACTCTAGTGAAGGAGTGGTGATTGTAAGTAATAGGACTGAATCATCGCTTATTGTGGAAGTCAAAGGGAAGCAATACAACGATCCATTATTGGTACAATTGAAAGAGGGGATTTATAAACATAAGACCATGGCCTTTTCTCTTGGCATGGATGATGGTACACTAAGGTACAAAGAGCGACTAAAAATCTTCCAAATATGGATGGTCTCCGGGAAAGAATTATGACTGAAGCTCACACTTCTAGGTATTCGGTGCACCCAGGTTCTATGAAAATGTATCATGATCTTAAGGAAGTCTATTGGTGGAATGATATGAAGAGGAATGTAGCATAGTTTGTGGCGAAGTGTCCAAATTGTCAGCAAGTGAAGGCCGAAACCCAACGGCTCGGTGGGTTGGCACAGAACATAGAAATTCCAATGTGGAAGTGGAAAATGATTAATATGGACATTGTGGTAGGATTACCTCGTACTCCTCATAAGTTTGGCTCGATTTGGGTGATTGTGGATCGACTCACGAAATCAGCACACTTCTCGCTGGTTAAGGCTACCGATACAGCGGAACAATATGCTCAGTTGTATATCAAAGAAATAGTGAGGTTGCATGGCACCCCAGTTTCCATCATTTCTGATCGGGGAGCACAATTCACTGCTAATATTTGGAAGAAATTTCAGCAAGGTTTGGGTGCTCAGGTGAATCTTAGTACAACCTTTAACCCACAGACTGACGGGCAGGCAAAGCGGACTATTCAGACGCTTGAGGATATGTTGCGCGCTTGTGTTCTAGACTTCAAAGGTAGCTGGGATGATCATTTACCACTCATAAAATTTGCATACAACAATAGCTATCATGCTAGCATTCAGATGGCACCGTTCGAGACTTTATATGGTAGGAGATGTAGATCTCCCATTGGGTGGTTCGAAATTGGGGAAGCAGAGTTTATAGGGCAAGACCTCGTGCATCAGGCTATGGAAAAAGTTAAAATCATTAAGGAGCAGTTGAAGACTGCTTAGAGTCGTCAGAAATCCTATTCGGATGTTCGTCGTAGGGATTTGGAGTTCAAAGAAGATGATTGGGTATTATTGAAAGTTTCCCTCATGAAAGGCATAATGCGATTTGGTAAGAAAGGAAAATTGAGTCCGAGGTATTCGGACCGTACAAATTCATTCAGAGGATCGGTGAGATGGCGTACAAGCTTGAGCTACCACCTGAGGTGTCATTAGTACACCCGGTGTTTCATGTGTCTATGTTGAATAAAGTAGTTGGAGATTCGACACTCATTGTTCCGGTTGAGACTATTGAGGTAAATGAGAAATTGACTTACAAAGAGATTCCAGTTTCTATTATTGATCGGCAAGTCCGAAAGTTGAGAAACAAGGAAATTGCACCCGTGAAAGTGCTATGGAGAAAGTAACAGGTCGAAGAGGCTACTTTGGAGGCCGAGGAAGAAATGAATAAAAAGTATCCTTATTTGTTTGAATGACCATGTATTTATAAAGTTGTGATCTAGGAAAATTATAAGACTTACATTCTATGAATTTTGTATCATTTGAACAATTGGCGTTAAGGGTGTTCCTTTCTGGTAATATATTGTTTATGAGGCCACAGTTGGTGTTGTTTTGTATTATGTTACGTCGTTGGATTATGTATATGTTGTAGGATGTGTTTCTGGGGCTCTCTGACAAGTGGATAGGCCCAGTTACAAGAGAAGCTCTGGCATAATTTTTGAAAATTTAGGAAGTTAGTCAAATTTGGGGCTGCTGGTGTGTAGTATGAAAACCGAGTTGCATAAGATGCTAATAAGAGATTTTTACCCTCATTTGAGGACGGATGATCCTATATGGGGGAGAATGTAGGGCCCCATAAAATTTTGCAAAAGAAAAATAATGTTTCATGGTGCCAGACTAGGCTTACGTGTTTGAGGATTGTAGAAATTCTTCGCGACGAGCTTGCGAGCCGCGGCTCGGACTTTTTGGGTTGAACAATGCACCAAAAAGTAAACGAAAATTTTTGGCAGAAAGATGCATTTCTGCGGTACATTATGCGACCGTAGAATCACTTTGTGGGCTGCATAATGGCCGCAGTAGTGAGGCAGGAGAGGGCCAGTTTGGATGCAGTTCTGTGGTCGACTATGCGACCGCATAACTGTTCCGTGGTTCATTATGCGACCACAGAACAGGACCGTGAAACCTTATGCACACCTAGTGTTCGATAAAATGCTCAAATGAGCTAGAACCATGATCATCTTCCTAATTTTGATTCAATTTGTTATATTTCTACAATAGATTTAAGTTGCTAAGAATTATGGAATATTTTAGAGTTTAAGGAAGCTCAATTAAGGTATGTTGGCTAAACTCTTCTCTTAGAATTGAATCCCACGATATTCATGTAAATTATGTAAGTCCCGAGTGGTTCATTATAAAATTGACTATTCCGAGTAAGATTTAGTTGATAGTTATATGTTTAACAAGTATCCCAAATGCTTTATTCATGTTATGTTATCAATTGAGGATGTGTTAAAATATGGGCTGCGCATTAATAATGTTTTGACTTCAAGTCAAGTTCAAACGAAGGCTATTATGCCAAATTTTGTGAAATATCTCTATGTGCCTTAGACTCTAAATTGCTCACATGTGTACTACACACCTTGATTTGAATTGTATTTATTGTTGATGATGATGATGATATTTGAAATTGAAAAGGTGAGCATGAAATACTAAATATGGCCAACGTGCCAAGAATGATCTTTTAATTATGGCCATTAGTGCCAATGTAATGAAAAGATGTGAAAGTAATATGAAATGCGATGATTAATATAAAAAGGTTGATGTCTCGAATAAGACAGCCTAGCCAGTCGGGTCGTGATCGGACACCATGTCGCACACATGGTGGTAATTGTGCTGGAAATTGTAATTGAAATTGTGATTGTGGTCGATGTCCCTAATGGATAGCCTAGCCGATCGGGTCGTGATCGGACACCATGTTAAAGACGGTTGTATTGATATTGAGAATAATTGTGGTTGATGTCTCTAATGAGATAGCGTAGCCTATCGGGTCGTGATCGGACTCTGTTCTGAGAGTACGGTGGTACTGGTATTATGAATAATGGTATTGTGGACAATGGTATATCGATACTAAAAATCTCCCAATATGAGATATGGAAATTAATTGAAACACTGTCTTGATCCTAAATTGAGGTTTAATGTTGATTAAGGCTTCCATTAACATTATGATAATCTTGTTTGTATTATTTGTCATTTTATTGAGAGGGTGTTTAGTTATACATACTAGTGCTATTCGACAGTACTAACGTCCCTTTCGCCGGGGGCGCTGCATCCTTAAATGGATGCAGGTGGTTCTACATCAGGAGATATTGAGCAGTGATAGCAGTACACCTTCTTTTCAGCTGACTTGGTGAGCCCTACTTCATCCCGAGGTCATGAATCTTTTGTACTTTGTGTATTCTGTTTGAAGTATAGTCGGGGCCTTGTTGCCGGTATTATCATTGTACTCTTCTTTATCTATAGAGGCTCCGTAGACATAGTGTGGGTTGTATATTGGTGCTGGGAAGTCAAACTCATTATGTTGTATTTGAATTACTATTTCCACTTCAGATTATGAAAAATGTGTGGAATTGAGACTTTAAAAATGAAGTAACTAATGGTAAGAAATTGGTATTGCAGACATGATCACTTTATTGTTTGATTAACAAAAATATATATATTCTCCTTATTCATGAATGAGTTTGGGGAGAAGGAAATCTAATAGTCTTGCTCGGCCGAGTTCACTCGGTTGAGCGCCGGTCGCGCTCCTCAGTTTTGGGGCATGACACAAACAATACCAAAACAACAAGCTAGGAGCAAGACAAGTTTTCAAGTAAATTTCCATATTTTACATTGGGAGATCTTAGCACCGAGATACCACCGTAATTTTAGAACGAATTCCGATCACGGCCCGATCGGCTAGGCCGTCTCACCCAAAGATATCAACCACGATCACAATCATTATCTCAGTCTCAATCATTGTTTCAATAATAATCTCAACCACAATCACCACCAAGTGTGTGGCATGGCGTCCGATCACGACCCGAACGACTAGGCCGTCTCACCACAATGCTGTGTGGATCGACAGCACCCTTTTCTGGCAATCATATCATCCCACTAAAGGGAATATTCTTATCACATCAATCTCATCCCAACAAAGGGGTACAATAACAATCCACTCCTACACCAACACATGTAGTTTCGGGGTTAGGTTATTTCAACCTACTCTTCCTCGGTGACTAACGAAACCCCAGGGTGTTTATTTATTTAAAGGATTGACAACTCATTTCATTATCTTTTATATATCATTCAGTTCATTGGCATCAATGGCCATAACACAATGTCACTTTTGGCACGTTGGCCGTATTTAATATTTCATGTTCATCTCTTTCACTTTCAAACATCATCACGGATCATCAACAACAAAGTATTTCTATTCAAGACTTTAAGTCCACATATGTGCAATTAAGCACATTGAGATTTCTTGCACAATTTGGCATAATAACTTTCATTTGAATCACGACTTGAAGTTATAACATTTAGATATGCAACCCATGCTTCGAGCACATTTTCAAATAGAATATAAGATAACAAGAATATTGGAATACATATTGAACATATATCTTTTGACACGAGGCTTATTCGGAATAATCAATTTATAATGAACAACACAGGACTTACAAGGATATTGTGGGGTTCAATTCTAAGAGAGAAGTTTAGGCAACATACCTTGCCTCGAGCTTTTTAAATTACCACAATGTTCCAGAATTCTTAGCCACTTCAATCTATTTAGAAATATAGCAAAATTGAACACAAATTAGGAAGGAGTTTATGGTTCTAGCTCATTTGAGCATTTTATCAAACGCTAGGTCTGCACTAAGGTCTCAAAGTCCTTCTATGGTGGATTTCCCTCACCACACAACCCAAGGTCTACCCATTTGGGCTCAACTACCTTCCCACACTCATGATTGTACATGCATGCATGGATACACTCTCATACCCAAGAATTGCTTGCCTTATTACCTAGTTTTGTTTAAATCTCGAAATTGAGGATTAGGGTGTAGAATCCTACGTCTTAGAATGAAGACCAAGTGAGTTTTTCTTGTGAATACTTCAACTTTGAGCAAGCGTTGATGAAGAATAACCTTAGGAACTTCCCCTCTCACTCTAGACCACTTCCCTCTCGCTAAATATCAATTAGGACCAGCCAAAATAACCCACAAGTTTTTTTATGAAAATGGGATCGGGTGAAATTTTCCAAACTTAAACTCTACGAAGCCGGGTCTGCGGTCGTAGATCGGACCGCAAAACAGGTATGCGGCCCGCAAAGGAGACCGTAGAAAAGGGTCCCAAAACGCGGTTGTTTGGGTTGGGTCTGCAGTCCGCAGACTAGTTCTGCGATCGCATAATGTGCCGCAGAACTCCCCTCCGAAAATCATCATGCTGGATCTGCGATGGATTGTATGGCCCGCGAAATGGTTATGCGGTCGCATAATGGACCGCAAAACAACCTCCAAAAATGGGCCATTTCTCTTCTTCCCTGTTACATCCTACCCCACTTAAGATCATTCGTCCTCGAATGAGGGCTAAAATCCGCCATTTAAAACCAATATGACTCAGCTGCTATAACATACACCAATTGTTCCAAACTTTTGACTAACTCCTTAAATTTCCATAAATTTTGCCAGAGTTTCCCCTATCACTGGGCCTATCCACCAGTCATAGAATCCCAGAAACCAATCCTAACAACATATACATGAACTAACGATGCAACATAGCATAAAAACAATGCCAACCGTGGTCTCACGAGTAGTATATTAATAAAAAGGAACACCTTTAATATCAACTGTACAAATGATACATAATTCACAGGGAACAATTTCATAGAATCAATTTCATAGAATTGATTACATAGCTATTCAAACACGTGAGGGTACTTCTTCTTCATCTCTTCCTCGGCCTCCCAGGTGGCCACTTCAACCTGCTGGTTTTGCCATAGTACTTTCACGGAGGCAATTTCTTTATTTCTCAGCTTATGGACTAGCCTATCAAAAATGGCAGCTGGAATTTCTTTATAAGTCAATTCCTCACTAACCTCAATAGCCTCAACTGGAACAATAGGCGACCGGGTGCACTAAAGACATATCTAGAGGTAGTTCAAGCTTGTTAGCCACCTATCCAAGCCTCTGAATGATTCTGTACGGTCCGACATACCTCGACCCTTCATAAAGGAAACCTTCAAGAATACCCAATTATCCCCTTTAAACTCCAAATCCCTACAGCGCACATCCGAATAGGACTTATGACAACTCTGAGCAGTTTCCAACCGATCCTTAATAATCTTAACCTTCTCCAAACCCTGATGCATGAGGTCTAGTCCTATTAATTGCGCTTCCCAAATCTCGAACCACCTAATGGGAGATCTACATCTCCTACCATATAAAGCCTCGAACGGTGCCATCTAAATGCTAGCATGATAACTGTTGTTGTAGGCAAACTCTATGAGCGGCAAATGATCATCTCAGCTACCCTTGAGTTAAGAACACGAGCGCGCAATATATCCTCAAGCATCTGAATAGTCTGCTCTGCCTGCCCGTCAGTCTACGGGTGAAAAGTTGTACTAAGATTCACCTGAGTACCCAAACCTTGTTGAAATTTCTTCCAAAAGTTAGTCGTCAACTATGCCCCTCTATCTGAGATAATAGAAACTGGAGTGCCATGCAACTTGACTATTTCCTTGATATACAACCGAGCATACTATTCTGCTATGTCGGTAGCCTTAACAGGTAAGAAGTGGGCTAATTTTGTGAGTCGATCCACAATCACCCAAATTGAGGCATACTTACGAGTCATGCGAGGTAGTCCCACCAAAAAGTCCATATTGATCATCTCCCACTTCCACATTGGAATTTCTATGTTCTGTGCCAACCTACCGGGCCTTTGCTGCTCGGCCTTCACTTGCTGACAATTTGGACATCTTGCCACAAAGTCCGCTACATTCCTCTTGATATCATTCCACCAGTAGACTTCCCTAAGATTATGATACATCTTTGTAGAGACCGTGTGCACGGAATACCTAGGAGTGTGAGCCTGGGTCATGATTCTTTCCCGGAGACCATCTACATTTGGAACACATAGTCGCCCTTGGTACATTAGTGTACTATCATTCATGCCAAGAGAAAAGGCCATGGTCTTATATTTATGAATCCCCTCCTTCAATTGTACCAACAATGGATTGTTGTATTGCTTCTCCTTAACCTCCATCACAAGCGATGATTCGGCCCTATTTTACATAATCACCCCTCTTTTACTATATTCTGCAAGACGAACTCCTAAACTAGCCAACCGATGAACTTCCTTGGCCAACGAACTTTGATATGCCTCTAAGTGGGCCAAGCTGCCCATAGATTTCCGGCTAAGAGCATCCGCCACAACATTAGCCTTCCCCGGATGATACAAAATATTGATGTCGTAATCCTTGAGTAACTCAAGCCACCTTCTTTGCCTCAGATTTAATTCCTTCTTTTTGAAAATATATTGAAGGCTCTTATGGTCCGTGAATATATCCACATGGAACCTATACAGATAATGATACCAAATCTTCAATGCAAATACTACCGCCGTAAGCTCTAAATCATGTGTTGGATAGTTCTTTTCATGATTCTTGAGTTTCCTAGAAACATAAGCTATTACCTTTGCATGTTGCATTAACACAAACCCAAGCCCGATTCTCGAAGCATCGCAATATACCACAAACCCATCCGTACCCTCTGGTAGGGTCAACACCAGTGCCGTAGTTAATCTTGATTTCAACTCTTGGAAGCTTCTTTCACAAGCATCTGACCATTGGAACTTAACCGCCTTCTGCGTCAATTTAGTCAACAGAGAGGCAAGAGTAGAGAACCCCTCTATAAATTTCCTGTAATACCTCGCTAAGCCTAAGAAACTGCGAATCTCTATTGGGGTTGTAGGTCTAGGCCAATTCTTCACAACTGCAATCTTGTAAGGAACAACCTTAATTCTTTCTCTGGAGACGAAATGACCCAAGAACGTGACAGATTCAAGCCAAAATTCACATTTCGAAAACTTTGCATATAACTTGTGCTGATATAGAGTCTGTAGAACTGCCCTGAGATAATCGACTTGGTCCTCTGACTTCACGAATATACAAAGATATCGCCAATAAACACTATCATGAAAAAGTCAAGAAAAGGCTTGAAGACTCGATTCATAAGATCCATGAAAGTTGCTGGGGCATTTGTTAGCCCAAAAGACATTACCAGGAATTCAAAGTTCCCATTTCGTGTCCTGAAAGCTGTTTTCGGAATATCCTGTTCCCTAATCTTCAATTGGTGATACCCGAATCTTAAATCAATCTTGGAGAAATACTTATGACCCTGCAATTGATCGAACAAGTCATCTATCCTTGGCAGTGGGTACTTATTGTTTATTGTAACCTTGTTGAGCTGCCGATAATAAATACACATTCTTAGTGACCCATCTTTCTTTCTTACATATAGAACCGGTGCACCCCAAGGCGACACACTCGGCCAAATGAAAGATTTCTCTAACAAATCCTTCAATTGTTCCTTTAGCTCCTTCAATTCTGCCGGTGCCATTCTGAGGGTGGAATAGATATAGGCTGTGTGCCCGACATCACATCAATCCAAAAATCAATTTCCCTGTCTAGTGGAATCCCAAGGAGCTCATCCGAAAAGACCTCCAGAAATTCATTCACAACAGGCACAGACTCAGGTGTATGTACCCCAACATCGATGTCCGTAACTCGGACCAAATGGTAAATAAACCCCTTGTTAATCATCTTCGTGGCCTTAAGGTAAGAAATAAACCTACCCTTCGGCACCACATCATCCCCCTTCCATTCAATCACCGACTCATTTGGAAATTCAAACCTAACTGTTCTGGTTCGACAGTCAAGCTTGGCAAAATATGAATAAAGCCAGTCCATCCGCATAGTGGACTGCAGAAATGACCTACTCTGCCAAAAGGTTTCTTCAACTCCTCAACTCTCTGTTCGACCCAAAAAGTCCGTACCGCGGCGAGCCTGCTAGTCGTGAAGAATCTCTACAATCAACAATAAATAAGTCTACCTTGGCAACATGAAAACCCGGGGTTTTGGTGAAATTTTACGGGGCCTTAAAAGTACGATCAAGTTATGTATGCAAACGAATCTCGAAAATAAACCATTAATTCTTTTTTAAGATGTCATATATGCTAACCTGATTTTTGACGCAGATAATTGAGTTTATTAGTCATCAAATTAAATGAAACATAGGTTAAGGGATCAACAAGTTCAACAAAGGCGTAAAGAAACATATAATTTTCCCCCTCACAAGCATGAAAACTCTAGCACATGCATATACGCTTGTCACATCGTATATGCATCACCCCCGCATGTAGCAACAATATCAATTAGTAGGAAACATTCTTCAACAAAGTTAGGCAAGATACTTACCTCAAATAAGCTAAATCAACACTCTAAGAAACCCTTCCCGCACAAATCAACCTCCGAACGGCTCTACTCTGGCAAACATAACTTAATATCATAAATAAAAGCTATAGAAAATGAATCTGAATAATAAAGCATCGATCTTTAACTAAAATCAAATAGTCAACCCAAAAAGTCGACCCCCAGCCCGCATCTTGGAACCCGACAAAACTCACATATTCCAAATATCCATTCCAATAGTAGTCCAAATATATGTGATTCATCCAAATCCGATCTTAGTCGACCTTCAAATCATCAATTTATGTTTTAGGAAAGTTTTTACTAAAATCCCAATTTCTTCAATTTGATTCATCAAAAAATCGCTAAATTCAAGGTTGGAGTCATGAAATATAAACAAATTCGAGTCAAAATACTTACCCCAATCCAAATTGTAAAAATTCCCTAAAAGATTGCCCAAATCCGAGCTCCAAAATCTTGTGAGAAAAAGTGACTAAATTCCGGAATAAGTAAAACAATATAGCAGATGTTCCAGCTCGAATCAGATCCTATATAAACTAGAAACTCATAATTGGTAATCCCAACATAATCCTTGCGAGATTACACCCAAGATAGCCATTTGAATCACCCATTTTGGCCTTAAAAAGAGGGAGATATGATATTTTGAAGTTTTAAAATAAGTCTGAAAATTTCAGGGATATAAATGGCAATTTTGTAATTATTCACACCAGAAAAATCAGCAATAAAAAAATCTTTGTTTTAACCCCTAAAAATTAATCGGAACCTCCCAGAAACAAATCATATCTTCATTTCAATCATAAAATAGGCTATGAATCTGCTTCCGCAATCAAAATACCGAAAAAGGTCATCTTGACCCGATATTGACCATGGTCAAACTCAAATGCTTAACTTAACTAGTCTCTCAACCAATGATCCAAAACACACTTGAGCCCCTCGGGACCCCATCCAATCATACTAACACGTACAAATCTATTATCCAAACTTATCCAAAGCCTAAAAACACCCACGAGAACATCACAATAAAGAATCGAGGCTTGAACCGAGTAGAATTTCTCTTAGGTGTTAAATCTTCATTCCTTCAAAAGAGTGTCCGAATTACACTTACACACTTCGGATTACATCCAAACTTTGCACACGAGTTCAATTCAACTATATAGACCTATCCAAAGTTTCAGAACACCAATTGGAGTCCAATAACATCAAAGTCAACTCTTGATCAAACTTGTGAATTCTTCAATTCTTCAAATTGCCAACTTTCGAGAAATAGAGTCAAATTCCTCTTGGAACCTCCAAAACCAAATCCGAACATACGTACAAGTCCAAAGTCATCGTACAAACCTATCGGAATAATCAAAACCCGATTCCGAGTTCATTTACCCAAAAGTCAAACCTTTGTAAACTCTTCAAACTTAAAGCTTCCAAATCGAGAGTCATTCTTCCAAATCAATCCCGAACTAGTCATAAATCAAAACCGACCTTACACGCAAGTCATAATACATTATATGAAGCTACCCAAAGTCTCAAACCACCAAACGAAATGTTAAAGCTCAAAACGATCGGTCGGGTCGTTACATTCTCCCTCACTTAAACATACGTTCGTCCGCAAACGTGCCAAGAGTCATTCCAAAGCCATCAATCACTATATAAACTCACCATAAAAATACTCATGGGGTGATACCACGTCACCTCAATCCATAAAAGCCCATCGATACAATCTTGACTGAAGATTCTTCCTTTAACCTTAACCGATAAGCCTTAGAACCAAATTTCAACATCTAGGACTCCTTCTAAGATTTGATTCTTTCATACACACACTGTATTGATCTTGACAAGCTGCAATAAATCATAAATATATTCCAATAATTGTAACTACTCGATCGGTCATTTTAATATTTAGCGTTCTGTTCGGTTGTTTAAGGTCTCAAGTAGCTTTGTATTGTGTATTATGACTTGCCTGTGTAGTCGGTTTCGGTTTTCATACATTTTCAGAGTTGATTTTGGACTTAGACGTATGCCCGGATTTATATTTGGAAGTCCGTAGGTTGATTTGATGTTTTTTGGCGAAAGTTAGAAAGCTGAATGTTTGGAAGGTTAAAAGGTTTGACCTGGAGTTGACTTTGTTGATATCGAGTTTGGATTGTGATTTCGGGAGTTGGTATAGCCCCGTTGTATTATTTGGGACTTTCATACAAAATTTGAGGTCGTTCCGGATTGATTTGATATGATTAGGCGCGAGTTGTAGAATTATAAGTTCATTAGTTTATTAGTCTTGAATTGAGGTGTGATTCACAGTTTTGATGTTGTTTGATATGATTTGAGGTCTCGAGTAGGTCCTCTTTATGTTATGGGATTGGTTGGTATGATTGGATGGGGTACCCTGGGTCTCGGTTGTATTTCGGATCGGATACGGCCCATTTCTTTAGGTTTTGGACTGCTGATTCTGGTGTTTGACGTTCTTCTTCACGATCGTGAAGAGTTAGTCGCGATCGCGTAGGGTGTTTGGTGCACCATCGGATTTTCCTTCTTTGCATTCATATTGTGTGGTTCACGATCACGGACTTGGGGAGTGTTGACTCAGCGTGTTCGCGCTAGGGGGTACATGATCTCGTAGTGGGCGACCATGCTGGGAAGGCCAGGTACTTTGTTCTTCGCGTTTGCATAACGTGGTTCGCGATTGCGTAAGCTGAGGTTGTGGCTAGTCGCGTTCGCGTAGTGCTTTTGTTGGGCAGTGTTGTTTCTTCTTCGCGATCGTAGTTGATTGTCCATGATCGCGGTGTGTAATACCTGGGCAGGATATGAAAATACTCTATTTTAAGGACTTATGTTATTTTATCACTTTTTGAGTTAGAGACACTGTATTTGGGCGATTTTAGAGGGGATTTTCACGTTTTGGATTAGGGTAAGTATTCCTGACCCGTATTTGGTTATATTTCATGATTCCATCCTTGTTTGTATCATTTAATTAGTGATTTAAATTGAAGAAATTGGGGAGTTTTGTAAAAACTTTCTAAAACATAAAATTGAGGATTTGAAGGTCGATTTCAGGTCGAAATTGGATAAATTTTGTATGGTTGTACTCGTATCGCCCGTGTACACATTCTTCACCTCGTGTACACGGCTTTCACACATCACAATTATCACAAAATAACACAAATCCTAAGGGGTAATTCTCACACAAAAATTTAGGCAATACACTTACCTCAAAATGTGCTAACTCAATCCACTAGTAGGCCTTTCCCTCGATTATCCATCTTTGAACGGCTCGAATCAAGCCAAAAAAACTTCATACCATAAATATAAATTGTAGGAAACTAATTCGAATCATAAAGTTACGATCTTTGCAAAGAAATAAAAAGTCAACTCGGGCCCGCATCACGGAACCCAACCAAAATTACAAAATCGGGACACATTTGATAACGAATCCAACCACACAAGAATTACTCAAATCCTCAAATCGCTTTTCAAAACCCAAAAACTTAATCTTTTCACAATTTTCCCCTAAACTCCCAACTCAACTTCTTAATTAGATGATGAAAATAACAATAGATTCATGTAATATAACCAAAACCGAGTTAGGAATTCTTACCCTAGTGATTTCCTTGCAAATATATCTCCACAAATCAAGCTCTTTAGGTCAAAAAATGGATTATGAAACTCAAAACCTCGAAGACCGCTTTTTTGCCCAGTGAATTTGCATCTGCCAACCCTATGTATTCCTATGCATTCATCTAGAGTTCGTGACTCTGTACTACATAGTCTTGGGAGGATTGCCGTGACTATTGCCGTGTAGGCTTGTATCATCTTCATATAGGTATTTATATTAAACTTAATTTTAAAAATATCATATTTAATTGGTTTAACTATTGTAAGTAACCGGTTTACCTAGTCTTACAAACTAGGTGCCATCACGACACCTAAGGCGGGATTTTGGGTCGTGACAAGTTAGTATTAGGGCTCTAGGTTCATAGAATTTACGAGTCACGAGCAATTTTAGTAGAGTCTTGTGGATCGGTATGGAGATGTCTGTACTTATCTTCGAGAGGCTACAGAACTATTAGGAAAATTCCACTTCTTTCATTCTTATTGTGCGAATTCATTACTTTTGGAGTTTGAGCCTTTGTATTTCTATTCTCTCACATACGGTGAGGACACACATTACCGGATCAGTTGAGTAGACAGCCAAGCCCCCTGCAAGAGCCGCGAGAGGCTGGGGCAGAGGTAGAGGCAGAGGAGGGGCACGTGCCGCATCTAGAATACATGCCATAGCAGTAGCTGAGGAGCCACTAGTATCTTCGGTTGGGGGGCAGGCACCGGAGGCGCTTGTTGCTACCCCCGAACTTCAGGAGACTTTAGTGAAATTCTTAAGCATGTTTGGTATATTAGCTCAGACGACATTGATCCTAGTGGTACCGGCTACTTCACAGACCGGGGGAAGAGCTCAGATTCCCACTGCCCGTACTCCAGAGCAGCGGGCTCATAGTGGTCAAGTTTCGAGTGTTATGCTGGTACAACCTATTATTTCGGTTAAGCCTGAGGTCAGGCCTGGGACATCAGACAAGGATTGAGAGGTTCAAGAAGTATGATCCACCTACTTTCAGTGTCACAACTACAGAGGATGTGCAGGGTTTCTAGAGAAGTGTCACCGTATTCTCCGCACCATAGGTATTATGGAGGTGAGCAGAGTTTCTTTTACTGCATTTCAACTATCAGGAGCAACATATCGGTGGTGGTAGGCTTATGAGGAGGGTAGGCCAGCTGATGCAACACCACTCCCTTGGACTCAATTTTCAGATATATTTTTTTGAAGGAGTTTGTTCCCCAGACTCTATGACATGCTTGTCGCACAGAGTTTGAGCAGCTGTGCCAGGGCAATATGAAAGTGTAAGAGTACGCCATCAGGTTCAACTAGCTATCCCGACATGCACCTACCTTAGTTCATACAGTCAGAGAGCAAGTATGTAGATATATCGAGGGGCTCAGTTATGGTCTTAGATTCAGCATGGCTTGGGAGTTGGAGATTGATAGTCCATTTCAGCGGGCTGTGGAGATTGCCAGGAGGTTAGAGTGTATTCGAGGTAAGGAGATGGAGGATAAAGAGGCCAAAACATCTCGAGGTTCTGGAGTATTCAGTGGATTCTACTCCCGTTGATATGCTTTGCCTTGTATGGGTGAGGCTATTGCACCAGACGATATCGCTACATGTATGGTTTTGATTTGTCATAGAGGAGCATCGGTCTTATTTTGATACGATCATATTTATCGGAGTGAGTTCCCATATCTTGCTTCATATGTGGGTGTGTTTCGTGATTCTTGTACACTACTTATGTGTTTACCTCCGTTGAGAGATTCTATAGTGTAGCCCGTGTCTATCATTTTGGTTTGTTCATTATAGAGAGTAATGAGACTATGATGAACTTTATGTTACCTAATACGGTAGGTTTTGATATGATTTCTAGATGTTTTGTCTACGACTTGTGATATAGGTGCCCTACAGGTATGGGAAGTCGGTTGCCTGTTATGGTTTTGGTTCTACGGGATTGAGTTAGTATAGTGTTTTAATTATTGAAATGTTTACCTTACTTGTGATTCTTGAGTGGAGGATGGAAACCCGGTGTTCTTTGTGGTTCGATATGTTTGAACCGGGCTATGTGCCGCGGTGGAGTTATATTAGGACGAGATCCTTGTGATTAGTTCATATGGGTTTGTTTCTCCCTTATGAAATGTATTCGTAGTATGATAACAATGGGGAGTTGTACCTGCTGGACTTGTTCCATATTTCTCTTATGTGTTTCTCTTTCCATATTCCAGTTGTGCTTGTGAGTTTTGATTGTAAGGTATGTGCCCATGTGGCGTTGGGTGTGACTTGTTGATTTGGGTGAGTGGTTATGAGATCTTCATGTTTCTTGCATCATTGATAGTGTTGTGAAGGTCTGGAACAAGGTTCTAGTCTATATGAGGCTATTTAATGATACCGAGTTTGGTAATGGATAGTTATGGTTGTCAGTTGTTGCTATGGGCATATGGATCATGTGTTATGTCGTGTGGATAAACCTTATGGCTGTATGCATGAGCTGTTGTAGCTGGTTGAGGTTGATACAATGTGTTTACGGGGGAATCGGGTATTTGGGAAATGATTGGATGTTGAATTTTGGTTCTAAGGCCTATCGGTATGAGTGCCAGGAACAATCTTCAATTGAGGTGGTGTTGTCAGGATTTTGTGAAATGTGGTGAGTGGCAGGAATAATCTTCAGTTGATATGGTGTTGTCGGGCTTATGTTGAATTGGGTGACGTGGGATAACCCATGAGTATGTGTAGGGTGAGATTATTCAGTGATTTGATGACTTCGGAATGGTTCTTGCAATGTTTAAGGATGAATGTTTGTTTAAGAGGGAGAGAATATAATGACGTGATCGGTCATTTTGAGATTCAGTGTTCCGTTCAGTGGCTTAAAGTCTTGACTAGCTTCCTATTTGTGTATTATGACTTGCGTGTATGGTCGGTTATGGTTTTCGTGCATTTTAGAGTTGATATGGAAGGATGATTCTCATTTTAAAATCTTAAGTGGTAAGAATTGACCGAAGTTTAAATTTTATGTAGACGACTCCGGAAAGGTATTTTGATAATTCCAATAGCTTCGTATGTTAATTTTGGACTTAGGCATATGTCTGAATTTGGATTTGGAGGTCCGTAGGTTGATTTGATATTTTTTGGCGAAAGTTGAAAAGTTAAGGTTTGGAAGGTTGAGAGGTGTAACCGGGAGTTGACTTGGTTGAGCTCGGGTTCAGATTGTGATTTCGGGAGTTGGTATAGCTCCTTTTTGTCATTTGGTACTTGCATGCAAAATTTGAGGTCATTCCGGGTTGATTTGATATGATTTGGTGCGAGTTGTAGAAGTTGAAGGTTCATTAGTTCATTAGGCTTGAATTGAGGTGCGATTCGTAGTTCTGATGTTGTTGGATGTGATTTGATGCCTCGAGCAGGTCCGTGTTATGTTATGGGATTGGTTGGTATGATTGGCTGGGGTCCCGAGGGTCTCGATTGTGTTTCAGATTGGCTACGGCCCATTTCTTCTGGTGTTGGACTGTTGATTGCTGGTGTCTGATGTACTTCTTCGCAATCACAAAGATTAAGTCGCGATTGCGTAGGGTGTTTGGTGGATTGGTAGGTTATCCTTCTTCACATTAGCAGTGTGTGGTTCACGATTGCAAACTTGGGGTGTGTTGACTCAGCGCGTTCGCACTAGGGGTATGCGATCTCGTAGTGGGCGACCATGGTGGGGAGGCCATGTATTTTGTTCTTCGCGTTCACATAATGTGGTTCGCGATCGCGTAAGCTGAGGTTGTGGTGAGTCACTTTCGCGTCCCTGATGTCGCATTCGCGTAATGATTTTGTGAGGCAGTGTTGTTTCTTCTTCGTCATCGCAGTTGATTGCCCGGGATTGCTGTGTGTAATACCTGGGCAGGATATAAAAGTACTCAATTTGGACAATTTTGGAGGGGATTTTCACGTTTTGGATTGGGGTAAGTATTCTTGACCGGGATTTGGTTATATTTCATGATTTCATCCTTGTTTTTATAAAACATAAAATTGAGGATTTGAAGGTGGATTTGAGGTCAAAATTGGATAATTTTGGTATGGTTGGACTCGTATTGGAATGGGTGTTTGGATTTTGTAAGTTTGGTCGGGTTCCGAGGTGTGGTCCTGGGAATGACTTTTTAAGTTGACTTTCTGTTTTTAGTAAAGATCGAAGCTTTATTATCCAGAATAGTTTTCTATTGGTTTTATTTATGATATTAAGTTATTTTGGCTATATTCGGGCTGTCCGAAGATTGTTTCACATGGAGAGGACTTTTTAGAGTATTGATTTAGCTTCCTTAAGGTAAGTATCTTGCCTAACCTTGTGTGGGGGAACTACCCCTTAGGATTTGGGTTGATTGTATTGCTTGAATTATATATGTGGAATACGTGTACATGAGGTGACGGGTGTGTACCCAGCTTATATGTAAAATAATTTACCGGTTTAGACTCTTAGGTTACTTTATGCATTTAAATAGAAGTTGTTATTACTTTTTACATCTTTCGTTGTTGAATTCATTCTTATATGCTTAGGTTCTAGTCGTTATTTCATGCTCTAGCTTCCATTGTCGAGTTTGCTCTTATGTGTCTTAGTTGAAGTTAAAATTACATGCTATATCTTTCATTGCCAAGTTTATTATGCTTTAACCGAAGTTGTTAGTATATGTTCTATCCATCGTTGTTGACTTACTCTTATATGCATTCAATTGATGTTGTTAGTATACGTCATGCCTTTCCTTCTTAAGTTCATTCATAAGCAAGTAATTGAAGTTGGAGTTATTGAGAGTTATTTACCTGTTTAGGTTGAAGTGTTGTTTATGAAGTATCCTTCATTGTTGAGTTATTTTCTGTTTCATTATGTTGTTATTGAGATTCTTGTTTACATTATTGTTGAGCCGTGGGCTATGTATTGTGGTGACATCAATATTATTGTTTTGGAAAGTTTGTGGCCTATGGGCACTTATGGTACGAATTGATATGTCTTGTTGTTGTGATGTTAGCACATGTGGATTGATTGTTGCAATGCGGAGCATAAGGGTGGCATCTCACTATTGTTGATCATGCAGAGTGATACGCGTGGCTATTGTGTTTACTATCTGGGCGGAGCAGTAAGGGTGGCTATTAAATGAACTTTGAACTTTCAACTTCCAAAAACGCACGTCGAAATATATCAAATCAACCCGGAATGAACTCAAATTTTACAAACAAGTCCCAAATGACATAAAGAAGCTATTCCAATTCTCGGAACCACAATCCAAACCCGATATCATCAAAGTCAACTCCCAGTCAAACTTATGAATATTCCAAACTTTCAAATTTCCAAATCCGAGGCCAATTAGCGCCGAAACCTTCTAGAAATATCCAAATGAAAATTCGGGCATATGCCCGAGTCCAAAATCACCATCCGGACCTAATGGAACCATAAAAAGTCCAATCCGAGGTCAAATACTAAAAAGTCAAACTTGGTCAACTCTTCCAACTTAAAACATCAATCATGAAATTTTGCACTTCCAAATCTATTCCGAATAACCTGAAAACAAAAACTGACGATTCACACAAATCATAAAAAATCATACGATGCTGCTCAAGATTTTAAATAGTTGAACAGAGTGCAAATGCTCAAAACGACCGGTCGGGTCGTTGCATAAAAGATTTGATGAGTTCCTCTTTTTTAAACTGTAAAAATGTAAGTGGGGTGTGTGTAAAGTGTATGGGGTAGAAACTAAGGGGTTTAATTTTTTAGTAGGACAAAAATCGGTGAGTTTTACCCAATCGGAAAAAGGGCTTTACGCGTCCAGTAAGAGAATGTCATGTCACATCGATTGACATGTCATAGCAGGTGTCACGTCACATTATGTGTCATGTCACATCATGATGATGTTGATGAGATACGACATTTGACCAGATTTGATTCATATTTTTAAATAAACTCTACTAGCTTCCATGTAAGTAAATAGACTATGATATGAATTAAAATATGCTTATTTAATTAGAAAATCTCATAGTATTTATTTAAAATGTAATCACTATAATTGTGTTGTAAAAATTATTATTTTATTTTTTAAACGATTATAAATTGATAGAATGTCCTAATATTTGACAAATAAGACAATTATCAATAAATCGTTTGAAATATAGAAAAATGCACACCCTTCCTTTGCTTTGACCTTTTTTGAATTTGTCTGAGGTTCTTCTTCCGTTTTTGTATTTTTTTCTTTTCTTTTGAGGTTTCTCATGCTTTGTAGAAGTTTTTTCTCCTCTTTTTTTTTTCCTTTGAATTTGCGAAAGTTTTCTCCTTCTTGTTGGATCCTCCTTTTGAATTTGCAGAGTTTCCTCTTTCTTTCTTGAAATCATGTCTCTAACTGTCTTGGACATTGTATCTTTCGCCTTTTCATGCTTACTTCACTTTGGTCTTTGTCCGAAATTACCCGTTTTTAGTGCGCGCGAGGAGGTTGTGCTAACAGAGGGTAGTTCTCTTAAGCACAAAGAAAGGTATATACTAAGATGTGGTTGTTCAAGAAAAGGCTTAAGGCTCAAAGGGGGAATGCTAGAGATTGACGTCATTTGGTATGCTTGAAAGGATCAAATTGGCCAAAGAAGGCCTACGATATTTTTCCAAACAAACTGTTACTCATGATTTTGCCTCAACAGACATTAGGGCCAAGTTCTAGATCTACAATGCAATGCAATGAACTTAATCTAGGTTCACCACACAATGCACATGAAACAATGAGGACGGCTTTGTTCTTACCCTAACTGTAAGCACAAAATTTTTCAAGCATCACTAAGGCATAATTGAGAGGTACCAGAAGAGTATATGACTTACCCGAAGCTGATCCTCTCAATCATAACATTAATATTTGTTTTTTCCCATGCACACTCCTAGCTATGTTGGTACCAACCAAGCGAATATTTGATGATGATTTTTTTTCTTTTTCTTTCTCTTCTTCTTTTTTTCCATTTTATTTTTGGTATATGGGACCAAATCCGAGGAAGGGTTCCCTTTATTTTTTTTTACTTTTATATTGACTTACCAATTTTATTTTATTTTTGATTTTGATATATGAGACCGAAGCCGAAAGTTGCCTACGTATCTCATTGAAATGAGAATCGAGTCAAGCATAGTTTAGGAAGATAAAAATAAAATAGTTTTAGATTTTTATTTCATTTAATGTTTTTTGAATTTTTGTATTTTGACTTAATTAAATATTTTTTTTGATAAAGATAATTGAATGTAAATTGGGCTTCGTAGTTACCGTTCTGAAGCGATATCAGAGCATTGAGTGTTAGATGGGCTTTGAGGCACCGTTCCGAAGTGACTCGGAGCGTTGAATGTTAGACGCGTGTCACGAACCAATTTCCACTATAGGTCATGATGGCGCCCAATGTCGCCGTTAGGCAAGCCAACGGTGAACTACCAACTCAATTATTCATTTTGTTATTTTTAAAATCATGAATTATATTACATAAAGAAATTAATGCATTAAAATCATGGAAAACGTACAATTATATAGAATAAATAATGAAAGTGTGTCAATGCTAAGCAAAACCACAAACAAATTTTAGGACATCCCAAAACTCGGTGTCACAAGTGCATGAGCATCTACTAGGATATGAAATAACAATACAACATCTGTCTGGAATACAAGGAAAAACATGATAAAGTAAATAATTACGATGGCGACTTTGTGTGCTGCGAGTCGTAGGATTGAGTACGGCTCACCAGAAAGTCCCCTCAGCAGCTACGCCTACGCGCCCAATGACCACCAAATGTACCTGTCAGATCCTGGACATTTAGTGCAGAAGTGCAGCATGACTACGTAAATAGTTATGTAGCCACTAAGTATCTAGTCTAACCCTAGAGAAGTAGTGATAAGGGGTCGACATCGACATTTAGTAGTTGTCCAATAAAACAATATAATAGATTATGAACAGGTATGGAACACAACAGTAACTTTGAGATAAAAACTCTAACTCACATAATTCTCCAACATTTCTTTTTGAGCGATGTAAATCTCTCAAATCTCGTATGCCATCTCTACAAATCAAAAATATCAAATGCAATCTTAAACGGATACGGAATACCATATAAATGCTGGGACTAAATCAGGGAAATCTGACGAATATTCGGACTCCTAGCGGTATCACGTACGATTATGCCGAGGTCATACAGTCAGATCCAGAGAGGTGTGTACACTGTCGAGGGTCAATCTGCGCGAACCAGAAATGCATCTCAATACACTATCGAGGCGTTTAGGCCGATCCATAAAAAAGGAAGAGACTTATCGAATTACGGCCATATGTTTGCAACACAAGTACAGGAGCATAAAGTAAACATGACTAGCATAAAGTAAACATAACTAGCATAAAGTAAACATGATTTTTACTGTCTATCAAATATCTCATCAAACAACTCAAGGTGATAAAGCTCAGCCTAACATATTCCACATTAATTTTAATTATATGATCCAGTAATTAAGCTAGCAAATTGAGTTCAACTAAGTCAAATATTACATGATAAAGTCCTAAATCTACCCGGACATAACCATGCTTTTAGCTACGTACGAACTCCCGTCACCTCGTGCGTACATAGCACACACAACTAGTATCACATAATAATTTAATATCCATGGGGTAGTTTCCCCCTCACAATGTTAGACAGTAGACTCATTTTACTCTGAAGTCCATTACCGGCCCCAACGCCTATTTAACATCTCAAAGCGATGCCCTTAGATCCGAAACTAGTCAAACAACATGGAAACCAATCAAAATATACTCCAATACTATTCATTTAGCAATTTATAAAGGCAGAATAGCCTAGTAGACCCCTATACTTATTCAGGTTTGACATCCTGGCCCCCCTACTTCACTTGTTTTCATTCAAACACTTTTATTTGTTCAAAACTATTATCTTAAACCCCTCTCCACCACGTGTTCTTCAAATGCGCTGATGTGGATGACACATCCGTATCCATCACAGATTTTCTATGACATGTCATTTCTTTCTTCAAAATTTTTAATTTTGGTTTTCTTTTTTCACTCAAGGATAAGCACACACCATGTATGCAAAGAAAATTGACTCTCACGCACACATCACTTCAAACTTTCTACCATTTTCAGATTCTCCATTCCTTTTCTACAATTTTGAACTATCCACCCAGTTTTAACCACCGAAACACAACCTCCATAGCATGGATAAAAACCCATTAGTTACGATCAACAGAACCAACAACAGCAATTGTAAACAACAACAAATCTAGAATTCTCATTTTTAAGATCGATATTCTTCTGCAAACAGAGAAATAAATCAGAAATCTTGAGAATAAAAACACCAATTACACAAGAATAAAAGAAATTTTTTGGAAGGAGAAATACAATATAGAGAAGAAAGTGAAGTGAAAAAATAAATTACTGAGAATCAAGAATTATTTTTGAGAAGCGGGTATGATTGAAAATTTATTTTATTTTATGTGATTTATGGGTTTGATTTGGGAGGAAAATGAGAAGAAAGTGAAGTGACAAAATAACCTACTGAGAATCAAGAATTATTTTTTAGAAGTGGGTATGATTCAAAATTTAATTTATTTCATGTCATTTTTTGGTCTGATTTGGGAGGAAGAGGCGCGGGGTGGCAGAACGAAGGAGGAGGGTAGATATGATGAAGAACAGAGAAGGGTGGAGGGGAACTATGCTAGTATTTTTTTTTTTAATTTATTTTTTGATTTTTATTTCTTAATAAATAAAAATCATCAACTCACACACCGAATGTGCGTGTAAGTCACTCATTTTGTCCACTTCAGCCATATAAATGCCACATAAGCTCGGTTAACGGTCATAAGGGTTTAAAGGTCTTATTTTGATCAAGTTGAGGTGTTTATATGAAACTTTATGGCATATAGGGACCGGGATGACAATCCGAAACTAGTACAAGTGTCTCACAAGCTATTCTGCCATTTATAAAAATTCTCAACTCTGCTCGAAAAGTCAACAAAGTCAACCCTCGGTCCCACGTGCATGGATTCCAAAACTTTTTGAAGATAAACAATTCCCATAACACCATGAGCTCAAATATATAATTTATTCTTAATTTTATGTTCAATTTCTTGGTCAAAATTCGAAAATACCTAATTCTAGATTTTCTTCCAAAATCCCACAATTTCCATAACTTTTCATGTTTAAATCCACATATAATCCATGTATTAACTCACAATGTGTGGAAATTACTTACCTCAAGATTGATGATGAAACTGGCGCCTCCAAATTGCCCAAGAAAGAGAGAAATGAGTTGGAAATGAGAAAAACCCAACCTTGCAAGCTTATAATCTTCCCAGCTGCCCTTCTTCGCGAACGCGACCTTACCACCTTCTGCTCCCAAATCATTCTTCGCAATCTCGATGATGGGCTCGCGAACGTGATGCCTTACCAGGCTTGACCATCGCGAACACGACCCCTTCCTCACGAACCTATAGGCCAAGACTCCTAGGCGCCTAGCTTCTCTTACCCAAACGCGGCCAGGCTATCGTGAACGTGCAGCACCATTGCCCAAGCCTTCGCGAACGTGACTGCCTTATCGTGAACACATTAAAAAAAAGGCCTCCAGCTCAAATCCTTCTTTGCGAACGCAACTTCCCCTCTACGTTCGTGAAGAACAATACCAACACCAGCAAACCAGCAACAACAAATCATCCAAACGTGGTCTGAAACCATCTCGAAACATACCCGAGGCCACTGGGACCCCATCCAATAATACCAACCAGTCCCAAGACATGACACGAACATGCTCGAGGCCTCAAATAACTCCAAACAAAATTTAAACTATGAATCGACGATCAAAATACTTCTTTTAACTTTCAAACCTTCAAACTTCGACGAACACGTCCGATCTATATTTTCCGGAATGATGCAAAACTTTACGTACAAGTCACAAACCATATACAAACTTATTCAAGGGTCGGAATTCTAAAAGGACATCAATAACATCAAAGTCCACTTCAAATCAAACATAGGAATATCTAAAACCTTTAAAATGCCAATTTTTCATATTAAGCGCCGAAATGCTCCCGGACCATCCGATACTCAACTCGAGCATAAGCCCAACTCCAAAATCATTATACAAACCTATTGGAATCTTCAAAATTCCGATTCCGAGGTCGTTTACTCAAAAGTCAAACCTTGGTCAACTCTTCCAACTTGAAGCTTCCGAATTGAGAATTTTCCTTCTGAATCAACTCCGATCATCAAGAAATTCGATTCTGACTACATGTACAAGTCATAAAACATGAAGTGAAGCTACTCAAGGACTCAAACCATCAAACGACGCGCTAGAGCTCAAAACGACCAGTTGGGTCGTTATATTCTCCCCTACTTAAACAAACGTTCGTCCTCGAACATGCCGAGAACCATTCTTGAGTTTGTCATAATCGTTGTTTAACACCTCGTGCACCTACCCGTTCAACCACAACCCATGTGATCACATTAGCTCGAGCTAGCCCACAAGCCTTAGAACCAAATTCCAACATCCGGAATTCTCTAGGAGACCTGATTCTAATATACAAATACTATATCAATATCAACACGTTGTACCAAACATGATCATGCCCCCATGCTGATATCATACATTGCACCGCATAATTTGTATGCCCATAATAACCTCCTCCAACAGTAGAAGCTACAAATTCACTTACCCGATGCAAGCGGTATACCTCATAACCCATATAAGCCCTGATCCAACGCTCACAATATTGCAATGATGAATGCGACCATAGAAGCTCATAAGCACCTGCCAAATCAATAAATCACGGAGTCTCTCTGCTTGAAACGAACCATTTTCTCATTCTAAAGTGATCATTGACATTTTCCTCCTAATATACATTATATAAATTTGATTGCATTGATTCCAGGCCTGACAACCTCGTCTCACCCAGTACAGGTTGTTCGACTGACAAGCCAAATCAAAAACAACCTAAAATTTCATATGACGACATCAATGCATCAACAAGTCACAACTTGAATATAACCAATTAAGGAAAAGCGAAGTCAGGTAAAGAAATATCCAGCCCAACTAAAAAAATAAAACGGCCCAACATCTGCTATGAAATTATCTCAGAGATGAGAAACAAGGCACACAAAATAAGTATAACCGTACTTAACATCTCACTATTGTGGCGTGCAACCCGATCCACACACGATACCGTTGTGGCGCACCACCAGATCCAAACATGATACTGTTGCAGTGTGTAACCCGATCCAAACATCATGCTTATACCCACAAAATTCCCAAATACCGACCACAAGCATGCCAAGTGCATAAATACAACCTTAGGGAGACGTATAGTGCCATGCGCTACAAAACCCCAAGCATGACTAAGGTGCAATAAATGACCTGCATCTCGAGAGCCATCTTGCTCATATAACACCACAAACTATACGGAATCACAACACATGTGAGAATAATCAAGTTGTCCACATGGCATAATAGAGTATTACATAAAATAGATGATGACAGAAATCACATCCAACACACGAAGACTCCTCCATAAGCAATGTTATGCTGAATGAACACCTCCGACATGATGTAGAGCATACATTCAAATTAGATATACCAACGTACCTCAAGTCAATTTCGATCATCCCATACTGGGCCAATAACCTTCCAAAGATATACAATGACCCTATTCATGACACATACGAGCAGTCGTCCAATCCTGAACAAACTCCTACAGTCCATAACCAAAGGAATAGAGTGCCTCTCAGGGATAACTCTCCCATCAACGACAATACCAGAACCTCGATACCTGATTTCAATCACTAACAATCAAATGAATAACACGTCACACTTACACGATCTTCCTATGGGATAAACTCCCACAACCTTCTGCACCAGGTTGTCAAATCTGAATATCAATGGCCATCGACCATGCTATTTATGTAGTGCTAGTCAAGCATTCGCATTTCAAAACCCAACACTTCTTCCACAAATAGACTATCCTCAAGTAGTACGAAAATAGTGCCAGCATACTCTGAACATCTTAAATCCTCCCCCGCTCCTCTGATCTCGTGACACTGTCATCAAAACTGAATCGCAACCTCGATCCTTAACTTCTAATTTCCATATCGCTCATTGCACCTAACATGACGCTATGCGGGAGTACAAGAAATGCAAGAATTTCATTAGTAGAATTAACACTTCATTGGCTCGAAACCTTTAACTTAACTCATTTCTGAAGAAAAATTGCAATATGCAACAGAAACTTTTAGAGCCGCAAAAAATGCAAACCTCAAGTTGTGGTCTAATACACCATAACTCTTCAGGAATACAGTTACACATAACAAGTCCATCAGAATCAAATACCTCCAAATCAATTAAATTACAGTGGTTGTCAAGCCCGCACGTATAACCACGAATCACCTATATAAGTTAACACACCAAATGAACTGATGATTTTCACAACCATGCTAATTCAAACCATTACTAATTGACCCAACTTCTTCCAATTTACTCTTGACATGCCTTCGAATAATAATAGCTCCATTTAAACACACAACGGACTTCAAACCACACTCACCCCGAGCGACTCATATCACGAGACCTCAACGTCTCAATACCCTTGAGGCATCTATTACACTTCTCATGCACTCAGTAGTATTTCCAATTGATACACCCATTCTGACAGACCTTCCGTGAACCCGAAGTTGTTTCTCCCATTTCTCCAACACTACACCGCATACCCGATGATAGCATAGAAATTCCCTAAGTATTTTTCACACTCTGCTGCAAAATCCCGGTCCTCAGCCACATAACGAACCGAAAATCATTAGACACCACACTTAATTTCATGAACCCACTAGAACCACTGTTAAGAGTCACCCACTCTGACATGGTCTTGAATATATAACCAAACTCTAGTGCGCTGTTAGAATATGAACACTCCCACAGAAGCAACTAGATGAATTCTTCTCCTTGTACATCATATCCATAAGAAGCATAAACTCTGAATCATTCCAAAAATTGCACATGAATCTATAAGGCGAAGTGTAACACATATTCATCAAGTTCTTTACCTGAATTTCCCTTGATGTTTTCTTTCCTTAGTCATAATTGATCCACCAATGTATCGATAACCTAATACTGCTAAGGCACATAACCACGTGACCCAATCGTAGATGGTAGGCTCCCTCACTTAGCTTCTAGCTACAATCACATAAATCCAGAACCCACAATAACCCCACCTTCTTAGTCACCATGATCCCGCACCGTTAGCCCTCCAAATTTCTCACAATCTTTTGTTAAACTTTTCATAAAACATTCCGAATTAAAAGCCACAATCGCACATTCGACCTCTTGCTGGGTAGTAAGCAGAACTCTTCGTAGCAACTTCATCAAAACTATGCAACAGCTTACCGGCTCACATGAGATAGCCCACATCTGGAATTCCATATCGACATCTCCCAACGATGTTGCCATGGGTACAACCACCACGAAATCAGTAAGCCCTCCTAAGCCCATGCTCGTCCACCAGCTGTAAGAGTCCGTTCATTACATATTAGCATCAACTGAAAGTCCAACTATACTTTCCAAAACTAGAGGTCATGTTGCATCCCAAAACGATAACCAAGCTTTCACGCCCCTCTTTATTCCAAGCAAACTCCTTTCCGTCATATTCAACCTTCCTTAATACAGTAGCCACCATCCCAAATGAAATTCATAGACCTATTCATCGTCAACCACGATCCCTAAATCGCTCTAAACATTCTCAAGGCATGTGGCTATCCTACCACATAATCCGTACGCTGCTCTGCCATTCCCACTTCGGTTAACACATATTCTTAAGCAACTATTCGCCCTTTGTTGTTCATACTTGACCTACTAGTAATTCAACCACCGCGAGGCACCTCCCACCATGTCTTTCCTCCTCCTTCGCTCCCAAAATACTGCCTCAGATCATAATCCATCTTTGCAGTACCCGAACAGATAAATTTTCACCAACTCTAATCCTCCATAAATATCATCCCACTTGAGCCATCAACACTAGAAGCATTGATTCGACTCTGAAGAAGCCATACACCACCATCTTTGATAACCGTTGCTTAGGCACCATTCCACAACACCTTGCCCCGAAGGCAATTCAAAGGAGACCATATCACCGATGAGCCTTAGTGCGTTCCAACAAGGATAACGACACCACACCATAAATCAGAATTCTACCACGTTCAAAAATATTAAGTCTCGCTACTCCATCAACCAAGGCCTAAACATCCATAGTCCAATTGCCTTTCCTCGGCTGGAATTAAATGCCGAACCTCTAAACCATGAACCGAGTAATCCTCCTTTTGAGTCATTCACTATCGCGACACGTAAATAAGCACCCTACCATTTACACCAGCATTGTGTGATAACATCCCATGAACATCATAATACACTATGCATAGCCTCAAAATAGTGGGCAACACTAACACTGAGCGAAACGACAAAACACCCTTCCACAAGGCGACGATAATAGCACGCCACAATACGCAGGGAGAAACATCCTGTACCATATCTGTAGTACCACTATAACTCCTCGACGCCTAATTGATAACAAGTGCTCAATATCGTATAAGATTTAGTAGGAAGGAAATAAAGGCATAAGCTTCAATGGCATCAAATCGTACGACAAGGAATCAAGAACGGAAGAGATCCTCACAACCTTGTAGCCTCTCGAAGATAAGTACAGACACCTCAGTACCGATCTGCAAGACTCTACGAGACTTGCTCATGACTGGTGAGACCTAATTGAACCTAGTACTCTAATACCAAGCTGTCACGACCCTATTTCCAATATAGGCTGTGATGGCGCCCGCCGCCGTTAAGCAAGCCAACGGTGAACTAATAACTCAATTATTGATTTTATTATTTTTGAAATCACGAATTTTATTAGATAAGGAAATTCATGCATTAAAATCATGGAAAACGTACAATAATAGAATAAATAATGAAAGTGTGTCAATGCTAAGCAAATCTACAAAAACAATTCTAGGACATCCCAAAATTCGATGTCACTAGTACATGTGAATCTACTAAGTGCAATAACAATACAACATCTATCAAGAATACAAGGTACAGAGGATAAAGTAAATAATTATGATAGAGACTATATGTGTTGCGAGTTGTACGATGGAGTAAGGCTCGCGATAAAGTCCCCTCAGCAGTTGCACCTATGCGCCCAATGACCGCCAAATGTACATGTCAGATCTTGCACATTTAGTGCAGAAGTGCAACATGGGTACGTAAATCAATGCGTACCTAGTAAGTATGTAGCCTAACCCCAGAGAAGTAGTAACAAGGGGTCAATATCGATACTTACTAGTGGTCCAATAACACAATATAATAGATTATGAATAGGTATAAAACACAACAGTAACCATGAGATAAAAACTGTACCTCACATAATTCTACAACATTTCTTTTTGAGCGATATAAATCTCTCAACCCTTAAATGTTATCTCCACAGATCAAAAATATCAAGTGAAATCTTGAATGTATATGGAACACCATATAAATACCGAGTCTTAATCAATGGAAATCTCATGAATATTCAGACTCCTAGCGGTATCACGCACGATTATACCAAGGTCGCACAGCCCAATCCAGAGTAGTGTATACAATGCCGAGTGTCGAGCAGGGTGAACCAGAGATGTATCTCAATATAGTGGCAAGGCGTTAGACCCGATCCATAGGAAAGGAAGAGACTTATCGAATTACAGCCATGTGTTTGCAACACAAGTACATGATCATAAAGTAAACATGACTGGCATAAAATAAACATGACTAGCATAAAGTAAACATATCTATCATAAAGTAAACATGATTTTTACCGTCTATCAAACATCTCGTAAAACAACTCAAGGTCATAAAGATCGGCCTATCATATTCTCAATTAATTTCAATTATATGATCAAGTAATTAAGCTAGAAAATTGAGTTCAACTAAGTCAAATATTCAACTAAGTCATAAACGTGCTTTTAGCTACGTACGGACTCTTGTCACCTCGTGCGTACATAGCACCCACAACTAGTAGCACGTAATAATTTAACACCTACGGGGTACTTTCCCCCTCACAAGGTTAGACAGGAGACTTACGTTGCTTTGAAGCAGCATAACCGGTCACAACGCCTCTCTAACACCTCAAACTGATGCCATTTGATTCGAAACTGGTCAAAAAACATTCAAACAAGTCAAAATATACACCAATACTCTTAATTTAAAAATTTATAAAAATTCCCAACTCCGCTTGGAAAGTCAACTAAAATAACCCTCGAGCCCACGTGCCCGGATTCTGAAAATATTCAATAATAAACATTACCCATAACATCACAAACCCAAATATATAATTTATTCCCAATTTCATGTCAAATTTCATGGTCAAAATCCGAAAATACCAAATTCTAGGTTATCTTCCCAAATCCAACAATTTCCATAACCTTTCATGTTTAAATCCACATATAATCCATGTATTTAACTCAAAATGTGTGGAAAATCCTTACCTCAAGATTGATGATGAAAATGGCTCCTCCAAACGCCCAAGTAAGAGAGACATGAGTTCGAATTGAGAAAATCCTGACCTTGCAAGCATATAATCTGCCCAGACGCCCTTTTTTGCGAACGCAGCCTTACCCTCGCGCTCGCGAACTACAACTAGCTTTTGCTCCCAAATCCTACTTCGCGATTTCGATGACAGGCTCACGAACGTGATGCCTTACTAGTCCTGTCCTTCGCAAATACGACTCCTTCATCGCGAACGCGTAGGCCAAGACTCCCAAGCCCAGCTTCTCTTACGCGAACGCGACTAGGCCATTGCGGATGCGGAGCACCACTGCCCAAACCTTCGTGAACGCGCCTGCCTTATCGCGAACGCGTTGAACAAAAGTCATGTAGCTCAAATCCTTCTTTGCAAACATGACTTTCCCTCTGCATTCGCGAAGAACAAAACTAGCACCAGCAAACCAGCAATAACAAATCATCCAAACTTAGTGTGAAACCACCCAAAACATACATGGGGCCCCCGAGACCCTGTCCAATCACATCAACCAATCCTAAGATATGACACGAACCTGCTCGAGGACTCAAATCACACCAAACAACATCCAAACTATAAAACAACGATCAAAATCCTTCTTTTAACTTTCAAACTTTCAAACTTCGACGAACGCGTCCGACCTATAACTAACCATTCGAGAATGACGCCAAACTTTACGTACAAGTCACAAATCATAATACGAACCTATTCCAAGGCTCAGAATTCCAAACAGACATCAATAACTTCAAATCAAACTTAGGAAATTCTAAAACCTTCAAAATGCTAACTTTCCACATTAAGCACTAAAACGCTCCCGGACCATCCGATTCTCAACTCAAACATACGCCCTAGTCCAAAATCATCATACGAACCTATTGGAAACTTCTAATACTGATTTCGAGGTTGTTTACTCAAAAGTCAATTCTTGGTCATCTCTTCCAACTTGAAGCTTCCGAATTGTGACTTTTCCTTCTGAATAACATCCCGAAATTCAACTCCGACTACGCGTACAAGTCATAAAATATTAAGTGAAGCTACTCAAGGCCTCAAACTACCGAACGACATGCTACAACTCAAAATGACATGTCGGGTCATTACAATGGGCTTTGTGGTTACCGTTCCGAAGCGATATCGGAATATTGAATTTTAGACGGGCTTTGTAGTTACCATTTCGAAGAAATATCAGAACAATGAAATGAATGTAAATCTTCACGAGATTGGAGTGATAGGAATGAAAATTCAAATTTTCACGTGATGGGAGTATTTGACGTGCTATAGTATTGTTCCGATATGATATCAGAGCACTGATAGGTATGTAAATTGCCATGCGATGGGAGTGACAGGAAAAAAGATTCGAATCTCCACACGATGGGAGTATTCGATGGGCTGTAGTACCGTTCCTATGCTATATCAGAGCATTAATAGAAAAGTAAAATCTCTACACAATGGGAGTAACAAGAATGTACATCTCCGTGCGATAGGAGTGGCTGAAATATAAAATATCCACGCGATGGGAGAGACAAAAATTGTAAATCTCCAGACGATGGGAGTATCTTTTTTTTTTTTGAAAATGGGATCGATCCCGAGAAGCTCCTTGATTGAATTTTTGTTATTTCTTTTTGAAACATGAGATCGAACCCGAGAAGGGTCCTTGATTGATATATTTTTTGATTTTGTGAAAAATGAGACCGACCTCAAAGGTTGCCTACGTATCTCATTGAAATGAGAATCAAGTCAGGCATAGTTCGGGAAGATCAGAGGTAAAGAGAAAGTTTTTGGATTTTTTAATTTCCTCAAGGAAAGAGGATAATGTTTTGGATTTTTATTTAGATGCCTCACAGGGTGACTTCTAGAGAAGCAACATAGGAAGATATACATATGTTTATTTTCTTTACTATTTAGAAATCGCAAAGATCTTCGGTCAATTGTGACCTAAGTTGCCATACTTGCCCGACTCGTCCATGCTAAGGATGAGAAAAGTTGGACCCATTACAGGTTGTCTTTGTATCTTGACACGAGGTCAAGAATCGGGTGCGCGTAGTTCGTGAAGAATGGAGAGTATGAGATGTATGGTTTTCAACACTTCTTTTACTCTCCTATTTCGAAGGAATTACAACTAACAACTTTAATTGCATCACATATATGTATAAAGTGCAAGAGTATAGACAAACTCGGATTGATGCCTCGTTCTACCCATGATTGGGTGTGGTATCTCTGGAGTTGAAGAGTGACTCCATCCAGAAGATGTGCCCCAGTTGCTCCTTCGAACAGTTGCTTTGATGCCCCCTGACTGTTTGTGAGACAGTTGTTGTGGTTGTCTCCCAACTAATTGCAGGGATGTTTTGTTGCGACCTTCCAGCTTTCCACATGATCCTTTTGGAGATCACCACCAGTTGTTAACCGGTGCGATTATCTGATCAACATATAGAAATGTGCTGAGAGTAGTGTCGTCATAAAATGGCAGAATTAAGAATTGATTGTGCAACTCACATTCCCCTGATTGTTGGATCGATGTTCGATAATGTCCATTAGCGGATGTTATTTCCCGAGCTGTATCAAGGTGATGCAACTTTTGGTTATCCATAGGAATTATTTGATAACCGTCCCCGTTTGACAACCGGGAACGATGTTCGGATCAAAATATAGTAAAGTGGTGAGATCATCATAGTCGCAAAAAATGATGGAGTTCATTGTAAAACTACTACTCCCCTAATTATATGACTGATGCTCCACCAAAGTCTAAGACCGAATGTTATATCCCGTGATGTCCCAAGGTGATGTACCTATAAATTTAGAGGAGAAAATATTAGGGTCCCTCTCAAACAATATTACAAAATTGAGAGGGTGCAGAGTTAGGTTGTGTGTCTAGTGATGTAGTTGATTGTGGACGAAAACTCGATGTTGACATTCCATGATAGTTCCAGAGATGATGTTGTCCTTCCTGTGTCCAATGAAAAACTTTTAGTTTGAGGGAGGGGAATTTATTCATGTTGAATTGATGCTCTACTCGTCCTTCCTTTTCTATCTGAGTCGCGTGGCCATGACACTCCATAAAAGCTGACTAACAACCTGCCCCTGCAACAAAAGTGGGTTGACGTGTATCGAATCTCTGAACTTGGAAGGTAGGAGTGAACACCATGACTCCATATCCAAATGTTTGAGATAAGGAATTGCATCCCATATGTTGGGATTTAAGTTGAGTGAGGCTCAGTTGGCATGGTATGTGATGTTTGGATTTTGGGTGAAATTTAGTTGACACTCTCAAAGATGTTTGGGTTGAGAGCATCATTCCATTGTTCCAATAAAACTTCCCCAGTTTTCAGTACTGAGGAAATTATTTTGAAATAGTGGGGAGACCGAACCCTTATGCAGGGTTACCTACGTATCTTTACAGGGCAAGAATCATGTCAAAACGTAGTTCAGGCCAACTATTGGAATTATATGGAATCTGTGCGGTTGTGTGAATAGTGACCTAGGAATTCTAAGAGTTAGACAAAGAGAACCTAGTGGTAAACAACAAGTAGAAAGTATATGTAGAAGATAAAGGACACATAGCAATAGCAAATAAAGAATATATAACACATAAAGAATGGATAACATATGCAGAATATGTAACAAGTAAAGAAAATTCAAGAAAACTCCAAGTAAATCAAGCTGCAAGATAGTGTGAATAGTGACCTGGGAATTTAAAGAGTAGATTTATCTAGATTGGAGCATCAGTTTAGGACAACTGCAAGATGGTACGTAATTAATCTCGTATGTTAATCTATGAAACTAGAGAGTTTTGAAAGGAGGTTCGGAGGGTGAAAAGACAACCCTCGCCTGACTTGTGTGTGACTGTGCATGACCAAGAGTCGATAAAAAAGTGATGTCAATTTAATAAGGCAGTACCATAAGCATGTGACAAAGGATATACAGCACATGCACGTGTAAAATAGTATATATCATAGGCATATGTAAAAGCATATACACCATAGGCATGACAAAGAATATACAACTTGAAGCACGTAACAAAGAATGTACGACTTGCAGCATATGACAAAGAATATACAACTTGAAGCGCGTGACAAAGAATATACAACTTGAAGCGTTCGACTAGGAATATAAGACTTGAAGAACCGAATATACAACTTAAAGCAAAGATTATACATTGTGAAGCAAAGAATATACGACTTAAAGCAGAGAATATATGGCTTGAAGCATGTGACAGAAAGAATAGAAGTTGAAGTATTGGAGAACCTATAATCCCTCATGTAATTGATCAAGTCCATTGTGGTTAGAACCTGAAGTATTCCCAGCAGAGTCGCAATGTTGTTGCACCCTATTTTGCACAAGTCAAAACAATGTACAACGTATAGTACTCTACAAGGTTAATCGGAGTTTAGAGTTTCAACCTAATGTTTAAGGTACACTATGACACCTATATTACACTGTGTAATGTATGTTTGATTATGGTCTACGAAACTATTGAGATTCTCGATAAGGGTTTAAGTTATCTCAAGGGGAAGGTATTAGTCAAACCTCGAGATCCACAGAATGTGGTTCCGTTAGACTCAATCAAAAAAATAAGGGTTAGGTTAAGAACAATTGATTTAATAATTTACAAAGTATTATGAAATGTGATTTGAAATAAAGAGTGATTAAACAAGAGAGTCACATGGTAGAATATAAATATCTATGTATAGTAAATTATATACAAAAGGAGAATGAAGTATATGAGAATTATATTTTTATAAATTGATAAAATGTAAAGAAAATATGTAGTAACAAGTAAAATATTTGATGAATTAACTAAATGATTTGTAGTTAAAGAGTGTATTTGAAAGAAAATGTGTCCCGACCCAAAATCCAACTAGTCGTGATGGCACCTAACCCAACCCGTTAGGTAAGCGAGTAAACAATAAACCTATTTAATGAGATTTATTAAGATAAGAAATGATAATACAACTGCTTTTATACAAGAATTTCCCAAGGACTGGTAGTACAAATCACGAGCTTCTATGATTTAGAATTTATAAAGTTGGTATGAAATAAAATACATCATCTGTTTGTAATGTACATAAATAGATTTTCATAAGTCTAAAGCTACCATGAGCAAGAGGCAGTTAAAACCGGAACGCAAGTACGTCGACATCAGCATCCAAAATCTGCACGCAGGGTGCAAAATTGTAGATGAGTACAACGGACCCCATGTACTCAATATGTAACAAACATAACCTTAGGTAGAAAGCAGTGACGAGCTTGGACAAACGGTAAGAGTCCAACACCAATAGCCAACATCACTCACAAAAATATAATAAAAGTAGTACAAAGAGCAACTCAAATATATGATGCTCTGCTCGTTCAAAGTTACGGAAAAATAGGCATGCTTTTCAAGTATAACAGTAAAACCCAAATCCTTCAGTGAAATCACCAAAATCACCAAAATATGAGTAAGACATAAACCTTTGACTTTTCCCAAAAACATTCAACAACAGATAAGATGATTCAATCTCAGATAGCACGAGGAAAGTACATCTCTATGCCTACATGTCAATGTGCATGTGAAGTCATTAATGTCACAAAACCGTGTATCATGAGAAAATGCATCTGTATGCATGTATGTCAAGTATGCATATCAGGTGCAATGTGTCACAGTGATGAACTCATGTAATCACACTCTCGGAGTACTCAATATCACAGTCTCACACTCCCACTCTTCATGCTCAATCAATCAGCACAATCAGTTACTAAGCATTGTACGGTACCTGCTGCGGTGCGCAGCCCGATCCTATCATGAATCAACAATAATTGCACTCACTATGGGTGTGCAGACTCCGGAGGGGCGGATACTGCCCATACACTAATATAACTTGCTACGGCATGCAGCCCGATCCCATCATGAATCAATAATACATGCTGCGACGTGCATCCTAATCCACATATAGCCATAAGGCTTGTTGTGGCGTGCAACCCGATCCACATATAGACACAAGGCATGTTGCGGCATGAAACCCGATCCACATATAGCCATAAGGCCTGTTACGACGTGAAACCTGATCCACATATAGCCATAAGGCCTGTTTCGGCATGCAACCCAATCCATATATATCCATAAGGCATGTTGCGGCGTGCAACATGATCCACATCACTCACTCACAACACAACACCCAGCCCCCAACTCAGTCATCGATCTCTCCAGCCTCTCGGGCTCACAAATCTCATGCCAATCAGCCCAAACAATGATAACATATTGTGACAACAAATGATAACAGAGACTGAGATATGAAATACAAATGAATGAATATGACTGAGTATGTGACTGCAATTTAAGAAAATATCTGAACAATAGAAATGACCTCAGTGGGCCCAACTGAATAAGCTTATAGCCTAAACATGGTTTGTAACATGGATCACAACTCAATTACTCTATCACATAGAAATTTCATGGATAAAGACAAGATTAAGTATCTACACAGTACCAGAGAATTAACCCAGCCATAATTCACATGGTGCGCGCCCACACGCCCGTCACCTAACATGTGCATCACCTCACACCAAACACATAACATGTATATTAAGGGATTCATACCCTGAGCACCCATTCAATTACGAGTCCAACCATACTAGTTTCACTCAAATCCGACTCCAAATCGATGTTCAAATGCAAAGAATTCGCTCTATGAATCTTTAGTCGAAAACCCCCAACTTTCACTTTTGAAATCATCAACCAAATGCTAAAAATGAAGATAGATTCATGAAATATAAACAAAATCAAGTAGAGAGCACTTACCCCAATCCATAAGATGAAACTCGCCTAAAACATCGCTTCAATCCGTGATCCATTGCTCCAAATATTCAAAAATGGCCGAAATCTCCGAAATAAAGTACATTATAATCTCTGGGAAAATTAATGAACCGCGATCGCGGAACAACCTTCGCGATCACGATGAATAACCTACACTGCCTCCACAATTATGCTACGCGATCGCAAACTAAGTCATGTGAACGTGAAGCATAAAGGCGCCCACACTCTGCGACCGTGTTCCCTAATACACGAACATGAAGAAGAAGCTCCCAACTCCAGCTCTCAGCTCAGGCCTATGCGAATGCGATGGCATTATGCGAACGTGATGCCCTATCTCCAGAAACCAACGCGAACGCAGATATCTACTCGCAAACGCGAAGAAGGAACTACTCAAATCCAGATTTTTCTTCTACGTGATCGCACCTCTATCTTCGCGATCACGAAGAAGACTTGGTGCACTAGGCACCAGTAGGAACCAACAGGGCCAAAATAAAGGAAAAATGATCTAAAACAGGTCCGCAACTCACCCGATCCCCTCGGGACCCTGTCCGAACATACCAACAAGTCCCATAACTTAACACGGACCTACTCAAGGCCCCAAATCCCACGTAACGACATCAAAACGACGAATTGCACCTCATTCGAACTTAAATGATTTTTGAACTTTCAACTTCCAAAACTCGCGCCAAAATATATCAAATCAACCCAGAATGAACTCAAATTTTTCACTTAAGTCCCAAATGACATAACGAAGCTATTCCGATTCCCGGAACCACAATTCGAACCCAATATCATCAAAGTCAACTCCCGGTCAAACTTATGAACTCTCCAAGCCTTCAAATTTCCAACTTTCGCCAACTAGCGCCGAATCCTTCTAGAACTATCCAAATGCAAATTTGGGAATACGCCCAAGTCCAAAATCACCATCCGGACCTAGAGGAACCATCAAAACTCCGTTCCGGGGTCAAATTCACAAATGGAAAACTTGGTTAACTCTTCCAACTTAAAGCTCCAAACATGATATTCATTCTTCCAAATCACTCCCGAGTAACCTGAAAACCAAAACCTATGATTCACACAAGTCATAATACATCATACGGAGCTACTCATGCCCTCAAACTACCGAGCGAAGTGTAAATGCTCAAAACGATCGATCAGGTCGTTACATTCTCCCCTACTTAAACATACGTGTGTCCTTGAACGGGCCAAGAGTTGTTCCAAAGCCGTCAATCACTGTGTAACCTTACCATGCACATACCCGGGTGTGATCCCACATCATCATATTCCAACATAACTAAAGATTATTACTTCAACCTTAGCCCGTAAACCACATAATTCAATTTCCAACATCCGAAATTTCCTAAAACACCTGAACCTCGCGTCTACACACTGTATGAGTCTGAACAATCTGTATCAAGCCAAAACTATAACCTAAGATGTAATCACATGACACACCACATGACTCGCATACTCGTAGCAAAATTTTCGATCACAGTAGCTGCTCAAAATAACCCAATACCGGTAATAAAACTCATATCAAACAAAACCTCGTTCTAAAACCTTCATACACTACCGATGATGAAAGAAATATGCATAAACTCATAACCATTCATCAGATCAACAAGTCATGGAGCTCCCTCTTATCAAATACAGCCTCCCTACTGACATGCCACACCAATTCAACATAGAGCCACAATCATGCAATTCGTGCAACAATAAGCAACAATTCAAATGTATTAAAACATGGAAAATGATTGAAATGATAGAGCCGTCCTGCAAGTTCAACAGATACCACTACAGGCGCAATGCTATGAACCCATCACACATAGTAGAATCAAGACACACGAATCTAACACAAAGGATCATATCCCAACATAACCTAGCTGTAATGCGTGACCCCATCCAAACATGGGTCCATATGAAATACCTCAAGTCATCATGCTCAAAATCAACAACTACACGCAATTCGACATCAAATACACGAAGTGTATGACCATAACCATGGAGAAGCAAATAGCATAATATACCACAGCCCGGAGAGAACATAACCAAGGCGCAATAAACCATTCGACACCCCAATAACCATCTCACTCAAATCACGCAACAAGACCCAAACAGAACCGCACCATGTGTGCTTATAACCAACAAATCACAACCACTCATAGCATAGAGGAGTAGGAGAAAGATCATATCACAACACGAATAAGCTTAACTCTTCTGAATGGCACATCCTTTAACAAATAGTAGTACAGAGTCAACCAATCCGACCCGGTGTAGAATACATATCCTCATTGGGTCTACCAAATGGGCCCCAAATCAACTCTGGCAATCCACAAATACATAAATAACCCTCCGAAGGTTCACAATGACATAGCCATAACACATACTATCATTTGGCTAGCTTTAGTCACATCTTCAGAGTCCACAACCACGAAACAATCTGCTTCTGAGAATTACCGGTCTCCAAACCCATAGAACACATGAATCACCATATTTGATCCGAACTCTATCGCCCGAATGTCTAACACATCTCTCATACATGATCTTCCCATGAGGAATACTTCTAAAATTCATCCGTGCCACATAGCAAAAATCTGAATATCTGCAGTCAATCAACCAGGAGAGTACAACAATACCAATGAAGCATCTCTAAGTCAGAACACAGTGGACCTTCTGAAATACGCACCCTTCTCAAGAATTTCCAATTAGTGATGACATCCGAAATCATTTCTGTTGCATAAAACCATGACCTTTCTTTTGGAACTGAATCGTATACTTGCACGTGCAAGTCTCAATCCCACACAACACACCACATCTATCATGCCATCATATGAAAAGTACGGGAATCTGATAATAAATCCCTCAGTCACAAGTAGAATACATATCTGATCAGCCAGAAACCTTCCATTTGATCCCATCCAGTAGAATATCACAACACTCAACTTGCTCCTCATGCCGGTAGGAAATATCCATCTCAAACCGTGGTAGAAACCATCAAAAACCCTCCAAAACCCATTTGCACGTAATCAAACCATCATAACTGAATCTCTCTAACTCAACCAAGCCACGCAGGTCGCCAAAACCCAGGAGCATTGCCACAAAACACCTATAGAACCTCACCACATCACACGTACCCAAAGAACCGACAATAACCATTACCGTGCTGATCCAACCTACTATCAAGATGTTCTACTCCGAGTTTCATCTGAATTGCCTTCAAGTCGATACTTCTCCTTGCCAGAACACCACGATCCTTACCCAAAACTCACCACAAGAGGTTTTAACATAAAACCGCACGCCTTAAAACCCATAAGCCGATGTATTACCTCTTAAGCACCCCATAAGTAGCACAATTTAGACACCCACACGGAAGAGACCTTCTATGAGTCTAAAGTCGTTTTATTCACCTTCGTGATACTAAAATGTATAATCCACAACGATATAGAAATACCGCGAGCCTCGACACTATCTAATGTAAATCTTAGATTCTAGCCATATACAAATCCAAATAATTCTCAATTGCTACATATAAATCTTGAACCCGTTAGAACCTTCTCGATAGTCATTTACTCTACTCAAATCCCAATTGCACCACCCCCAAACGGTCGAATGACCTGTGCCCCATTAGCACGACAACACCCAAGGAAGTAACCCCGTCTTGACGCAACCGAGAAAACTCCTACTCCATACCTACTACATCCGTCATGAATAATAACTCAAATCATTCCACGATTTCCATATAATCATAAAGTGTAATATAACCCATATCTGAAAATTCCCTTACTCGAATCATCCTCGATCTCAACGTCTGCAAGTCATAACGGATTCTCAGGTATGCCTCCAACCGAAGCGATAGATCAAAACACGTGATAAATCACCTACAAATCTCGCATTCACTCTCATGGTGGTCAGGTCAACCATTACAATCGATCCAACCACAAATTGCACAAATATAATGCCTTGGCATCAAAAGGAAGCCTCCACACAACATTATAGGGATCACACATCCGCAGATTACCTAGCAGGTTATAACCCACTTACTTAGCCTCAAACTGACATCTCTCCATACCGTTTCACAGTCACAACTACTACGCAATTACTTAATCTACCCAAGTCTGAACTCACTGAAGACAAGAAAATCTATTTCGTCCCACAATTAAACAACATGAAAAATCTTCCAACACGCTCATAACTCGACACTATACATCACATCAAGACAGAAATCAAGCACCCAATAGTCCTTTTCACATCCCAAGCAAAATCTTCCCGTCACATTCAAATCATCAGAACACATACCGCAGTCACATCATACTCATCATATGGTCATCCAACTACTCATCAAGCCATAAATTCCACTAATAGAGACACTACCAGACTTATAAGTCCAAAAGCACGTGCTCACAAAACCGAAATCCCCGTGCTCGAACTATAGTCAAAACGCGGCCTCAAGTCCTCGAGAATGGCCCATCATTAGCATACAAAAATCACATCTCGCACCTCATCCATGGAATTCACAAGCCGTCGAGGTACAGCTGATATCGAGTGCTCACATGCGCCCACGAATGCGTGGAAGGGATTCAAAGAGTTGCGTTTCAAGTTAAATCAATGCCGCACGATAAGGAAAGAAAGATGGGAAGTTTATCCTAAATACCCTGTAGCCTCTCAAAGATAGGTATGGACGTCATCATACCGATCTGCAAGACCCTACTAGACACTTGCTCATGACTTGTAGAACCTATGAACCTAGAGCTCTGATATCAACTTGTCACTACCCAAAATCCAATTTGTCATGATGGCACCTAACCCAACCCGCTAGGTAATCCAGTTAACAATAAAACAATTTAATGAGATTTATTAAGAGAATAAATGATAATACAACTGCTTTTATACAAGAATTTTCCAAGGACTGGTAGTACAAATCATGAGCTTCTAAGATTTAGAATTTACAAAGCTCGTATGAAATAAAATACATCATCTGCTTGAAATGTACGTAAACAGATTTTCATAAGTATAAATCTACCATGAGCAAGAGGCAGCTAAAACCAGAATGCAAGTACGTCTACAATGCTAGCTCCCGCCATAGACAGCGACATAAGCATCCAAAATCTGCACGCAAGGTGCAGAAGTGTAGTATAAGTACAACCGACCCCATGTACTACATAAATAACAAACCTAACCTTAGGTTAATAGTAGTGATGAGCTTGGAAAAATAGTCAGAGTCCAACACCAATAGCCAACATCACTCAGAACAATATAATAAAAGTAGTACAGGATACAACTCAAAGATATGATGCTCAGCTTGTTCACAGTTTTGGAAAAATAGGCATGCTTTTCAAGTATAATAGTAAAAACCCAAATCTTTTGCCAAATTTACCAAAATATGAGTAAGTAAGAAACCTTTGTTTTTTTCCCAAACACTTTCAACAACAGATAAGATGATTCAGTCTCAGATAGCATGAGGAAAGTACATATCTATGCATACATGTCAATGTGCATGTGAAGTAATAAATGTCACCAAACCGTGTATAACGAGAAAATACATCTTTATGCATGTATGTCAAGTATGCATGTCAGATGCAACGAGTCATAGTGATAAACTCATGTACTCACACTCTCATAGCACTCAATATCACAGTCTCACACTCCCACTCCTCATGCACAATCACTCAGCATACTCGGTCACTCAACACTGTAAGATACCTATTACGGCACACAACCCGATCCCATCATGAATTAACAGTAATTGCACTAACTGTGGGTGTGCAAACTCTGTAGGGGAAAATCCTGCCTAAGCGGTAATATAACCTTCTACGACGTGCAGCCCGATTCCATCATGAATCAATAATACCTGCTGCGGTATGCAGCCTAATCCACATATAGCCATAAGGCCAGTTGCGGCGTGCAACCCGATCAATATATAGCCAGAAGGCCTTGTGCGGCATGCAACCTGATCCACATATAGCCATAAGGCCTGTTGCAACGTGCGACCCTGTTACACCCCATATTTTCGTATATAAAATCACACCAAAAATAAATTGATTAGAGCTCGAAAATGAGATGTTACATCCGTATTTTTTTTGTACGCCAATATTTTGTCATAAGTTAATCGACGTAAGCTCGGAAAAGAGAATATATTGGGATTATAAGTATTATGCTATTCCAAACATGTGATGAGAATATTCATGAAGGAGAGAGGGAAAGCAAATCAAAGAAAATCAAATTCCTCGAAGTTTGACAATTTGGGATAAAATACGGTCCGAGCTATAATACCTGGTATTTATGGATTAGTGCCATACAAGGTACCACATGACCATGATAGCAAGATGTATAAGGTGTGTTAAAAGTTTGTAGTATTTTAAGTAATTTGGAATAATTCTTAATTATGCGGGTAATTGGTTAATTACCGGGTAATGGGACATTACCTAATTACCTAATAAGTGGATAAAGATTAAACTTTCCCACCCCCATCCCCACGTGGAAGCAAGCAGTATCTCAAAGGAATGACTCTTAGTCATTCTTATTAGATGGCAACCTAATATGCCAAATACAAGGTATTTCAATTCAAAAGAATTTCCATACAAAGATACTACAATGACAAGTGGGGACGTTAGTCATTTTGAGGAATTTCAACAAATTCATTCTCAAGATACTATAATCATATTTTAACATTTCCGTACCAAAGACTACCATCAGAAGTGAATTCATTTAAGCTTTCAACAAATCTCATTCTCAAACACTACAATTAGAAATGGAGGAAACGTTGGCTATTCTTAGGAGTTTTAAAGTTTTCATTTTCCAACACTTGAATCAGCTTCCAAATATTACATTAAGCAACGTGATTCTTCAACCAACCCAACGAGAATTATTGGAACTTTAGCAACGTAAAATTTTGCGATTCTAACGGAGTACGGTGCAACCTTTTTCCAAGAACATCATACGGATTTTTGCCTACTCCATGTATGTTAAGTCTATACCTTCATTCTTTTTGGCATGATCAATATGATACAAACGAAACGAGCAAATGCACAATTTCCATGAATGACTCTATTCATAGAAATATTAGGGGTGTCTATATTCTTGATTCCCCATGTGAATTATTATTATATCTTCTGTTCATGGGTCTCTGAAAAATACGTATTTGATAAAATTTATCCGACATGCATATTATTTTTATGACATTCCGAGAAAATCTTTTTAACGTATTTCTTAAGGCATATTATTTTTATGACATTCCGAGAAAATATTATTAACTTATGCATTTCATGCATTTATACATATACATTGACCCATGACCAGATGGCGTTATATACACGTATATATGTATATGATATGTATATGGGATATGGGAAAAGGTTATGGCGTTATATACGCACCACCACCTGATCAGCTGGTATACGTTGATGAGTTGCCCACAGTGGCAGAAATGATATGATGGGATGCCCTCAGAGGCTTGATGATGTTATGAACACATATCCTATTCATGGTATGACATTTATACGTATATGCATGACTTCATAAAAAGTGAAATGATTCATAGAGCTATGCAGACGTACATGTCGAGTCTTTTACTCCATGTTTCTCTCATGTCTATTATTTACTAATTTTCATTCCTTACGTACTCGATACATTATTTGTACTGACGTCCCTTTTGCCCAGGGACGCTGCATTTCATGCCCGTAGGTCTTGATAGACAGGTCGAGAGTCCTCCAAGTAGGCGATCAGCTCAGTAGAAGATGTTAGTACACTCTATTTTTTTTGGAGTTTCTTACGTGGTCAGTATGATTAGGGCATGTATTGATTAGAATGGCGGGCCCTGTCCCAACCTTTATGACATTTATGTACTCTTAGAGGCGTGTAAACCTATGTCGTGTATGTGAAAGATTGTACGACCTTGTCGGCCTATGTTTTGAGTTTATAAATGATGATGTTGGCCTATTAGGCCCGTATTTCACGTATATATGATGATGTAATAAGAAAGATACGTTACGTTGGTACTTGGTTGAGTAAGGTACAGGGTGCCCGTCGCGGCCCATCGGTTTGGGTCGTGACAAAAGTGGTATCAGAGCAGTTATATCCTAGGGAGTCTATAAGCCGTGTCAAGTAGAGTCTTATTTATGGGCGTGTTGTGCACCACACTTATAAGCAGGAGGCTACAGGACATTTAGGAATGTCTCTCTTTCTTTTTTACTTTAGATCGTGTGGTAGAGCTCAGTTGTAGGAACTCAATTTCCTAAACTCTATCTTATTACTAATATGACGATGCATACGTCTAGAAAGACGGTTGGTAAGAGATGCGGTTATGAAAGAGTTGAGTCAGAGGAACTCGATTTTATATGATGCTTATGATGGATAAATATGAGGTATTCAGCAGATCATGTGTACACTAAGACGTGTAAGCCTCTTGATAAGGAACCTTAAGGAAAGAACATTTATCCACCTTTATGGTGAAAGACAGTGAGAGATTCAGAATATTCAAAAGAAGCAAGATGAAAAAGGGTACGAGGTATCCAGTTAATAAAGATTATCATTATTTACCATTCAGGAAGGGAGATATAAGCATTTTGAGTTACCTTCAACAGTGACAGATGTATGTAGAATCGGCCACACCGATCTCAGTTATGCCCTATGGGAGCCAACAAACATAGTTTAAGAGAAAGACGAGTTATCAAGATACGGCTGCAGATAGAGTAACCCAAAATAGTGGATGTATTGGTAAAGTTAGTTGACATTTCCGAAGGATAGTGCAAATATGGTAATGGATCTCCTTGTGAGAAACCTCGATGGTGCACCCTAAAATAGTACATCTAGATATGAGTACTACAAATATAAGCACTGGAAGCCTAGAAGGTATAAATATTACCTTAGTGTGGCTCGCGTCCCTAGTAGAGCGAGAATGTTAAGCAACCCAAGAACCATTGGATGGAGCAAGGGGAGCTAAAAGCAAAAGAATGTCTTGTTCGAGTTTTCAGAATAAAGTGATAGACATAAATGTTAGCGGGAAATAAGAAAAGAATTAATGAAGCATTATGAGTAAGATATGATACATGGATGACAGCTGTGGATCAAAAAGATGACAGTATTACAGAGTCTATAGTCAATTGAAGGAAAAGACGAGAGGTGACAGGCCTTGAGACAACAAAAGAGTATAGGCCATAAAGTCATATCCTCATTTCAAGAAATAAGTTCGTAACTCCAACGCGACTACCGGAAGGAAAAGTTAGACTCCAGAACAATAGAAATCAGTATGGGCTGGTGAACAAGATAAACTAAACATGAATTAGGGGCTGAGTGATTGGATAATAGTCAACATCATGAGAATTTCTGATTTCGTTCCGGCGATAATAGAGTGGACAACAGAAGAAGATTCATGAGAAATCCAGAGAATGGTCATTCAGGAAGACGCTGTCCTAAAGAAAGCAAGGTGAGTAAAGTTAAGCTTAAGGGATTGTATGTGCCAGTTACACCAAGTGTCACCCTCACGAGTGAGGAATTTCATTATCCTTGGTACTGAAGGATTACCGCGAAGTGAGTAAGGATCATCGATGATGTGAAAAGATGCCAAAAATGAGAGGGTTAAACATCTATACGTAGATCATCATAGCACTAAATCTTAGTGCTCCCCTAAAGGGGGGAATATGGTGTGATGTGCCATTAAATCAGAATTAAGTAGTTATAGTAACTATGGAAATGGTAAAGGAAGAATGTGATAAAAAAGAAAAAAAAAGAATAAGATTGCACTTATTCAAATCCTACAGATATACTACGATTCTAGAACATTATGCAAACACGACGTCAAGGAGAGGAGGTAAGGGTTCCTGTCTGAGATGTTATTGATAGATAATGAGCAGTGTGGGACGTAAGTTAAGATAAAGGAAATGACCCATGAAAGATTATGCAGAATATTGATATGAGAATGAGCCAATTAGTAGTTAGTAGTTGATTCAGGAAGAGCCTAGTTATGGCTAGACAAGAGGAAATAGACAAATCAATAGATCGGGCAAGATAAACATAGTATAACCCAATATGGGGAATTCAGTCGCGCAGATATGACCTCGGAACCCTTGAGAAATATTCAGATAGAAGTTGGGGTACTTAAAGGTGACGTATAAGTGCTACGGAAAAAAGAGGATTCCACTGGAAACAATCAAAATTTAAGTTCAAAAGCAACCCTACAAGCACACGAGCGTAAACTACCGATAATTATAGGAGAGAAAGGACATTAAGTATTTGGTGTAATTAGCTCGCAGCTTTACAAGAGTCAGAGAATAATCCCTAAATACTACAATGAAAGACTGGCTGAAAAAGTAAGGAAGGATGCTTTAACCTAAGCTAGGTGACCTAAGGAGGAAATGGTCTTATAACAACAGTCTCACAATAACATTGTATGCACTCCATAATAAAATAGCACCTACTGTGGCTAATGAATGGGAAGTAAAATCAGAAGTGATATTCAAGATCATATGAGTTTTATGGAATTCCAATATGCATGGGCATGAAGATAAGCTACGTATGCACTCAAAAGGGGACAGAAAGACCAGGAAAAGTAATTCCTTACGTTTGAAGAGAGCTGAGATGGAACAAAAAGAATTATTAGATTCATGATCCAGAGTTAGTTACGTTATGAACGCACTTAAGAGTTTGAAAGTTTTATACATGCAGCATATACAGCCGTAGAAGAATATGATATAAGTTAAAAGAAAGAATTGAGCCCAGGTCATAGATGAAGGATTGTATTATTAATGTATTGTATCATGGACATTCCTCAGGGCCCATGAAAGGCTAAACATAATAACTAATACCATGAGCCACAAATCAAGAGATAGCTTAAGCCTACATAAAGGCTGATCAGAAGAAGGAGGAAACTAAAGATTTATATCAATGAAGTAAATCAAGAATCTGATTATTGGACCCAAAAAATTATAGAAATCGTGATTGAGAACATTACCGGATCACTCTTAATATCAGAGGTACCAGAGGGATAGTACGACAACCATATTCTATAACGGCCCTACGATAAAGCCGGTTAGAAAAGTACAAGCCTCATAAGAAGTCAGTACGAAACTCCCACCGGATTGTGTATGCACCAGAGGTGCAAGTATTATAATAGAGCTTCAAGTTATGGACGTGAATTATACCTATGTGGAAGGGAGGTCATGAAAGAGATATAAGATACGATGCGAGATTTTAAGGTAAGAAGATTGTGAATTGTCCATGCTTCAGATAGAAGGCTAGAAGCACTGGGATTCAATATCCAAGAACGATAGCAGCGTCGTCAGTGGTGTACCTTCCAGCTAATGGTTTCTAAGTACCGAGAGATCTAGTCAAGAGAGTACAGAAGAGTTAGAGACGATGTGATGTCTCGCTTAATGTTCCAGAATAACATAAGGGAATCAATGGTGCAAGCAAGTTGAAGGAAGGTTGTGAATAGTATAAATAGATACGTAGAGGTCGCAAGCTAAAGTATAGTAAAGCGACAAGGTTTTATGACATGAGTAAGGATGAGAAAGGGCGAGTAAGAAAGTGACGAGAATGGGTCAGTTCTCGGGATTAGGCCCATGAAAACATGATAGCCAATGGGTTCTCTAAGTTATAGAAGGCTCAGTATAGCCTGAATGAACTCAAAGGAGTCTAAGACTAGTAGCATTTAGAAGAGATGGAATGCCGCCTTGGTAGTGAAATGAAGGTGTAATTGTGATAGATAAAAGATAACGGTTGGGCCTTCGACTGAATAATGATTTGAAGTAAGAAAAATAACGGGGAGAAGGAGAAAAGATTTTGCGAACGGCAAGAGATCAGAATACCCCCATAAGGCAAATCACATTGAGGTACTATGAAGTACGATTACAGAAATCACTTCAAATATTCCTCGATGCAACATAAGCCCTAGTGGCAAGGTTTTACGTAAGAAGTTTCAAGTTATTAGTGGTATATTTTAGATAAATATTGAGGTAAATCAACAATGGATGGACAAATGTCACAAAGTACGAGATGAGATTAGACCGTCGTTATTAAGATGAACAGTAATAAGGAAGCATTAAAGGACTTAGATTTATACATATGGGATAAGCAACGAGAATAACCCGGAGTTTGGTACCAGGCCTCAGTAATGATAAATCGAAATAAGTGTTATGGTATATTATGACCTACCAAGATGCTGTAAAGTCACACGGATGGATAACCGGAGCTATGAAACAAGATATAGCAATAGTCGTAAGTTCGATAAAGTACCGAGGGAAGGACTTCAGTATACCTATAAATGCCCAGAGGGACATCTTTAGTTCTGTATATGTTCATAAAGTGAGGCCTAGAGATTGGCTAAAAGCCGAAGGAAAGAGTCGCATAGGTGCATTTACAAGGTTAGAGTCGTACAGGCTGCATGATAGAAGGTAGCAACAGTTACGAGATTGGAAGGATTCCGACCACAAGTCGTGGTGTAAGAAAGAGGCCTAAAGAGAGGGGATGTCCTAGCCTTTGGATTTATTCACAGAACAGTTGCCTAGATGGCAAGGAGAGTAGTAAAGTATTCAGAGGACATAGGCTATGAAAACGATCAGTGCACCAGTCAACATTCGAAGACGAATGTTCCAAAGGGGAGAATGATGTTACACCCCCCATTTTTGTATATGAAATCACGCCATAACCAAATTGATAAGAGCTCGGAAATGAGATGTTACATCTCGTATTTTTTTTATACGCCAATATTTCGTCGTAAGTTAATTGACGTAAGCTCGGAACGAGATTATTTTCGGATTATAAGCATTATGCTATTCCAAATAAGTGATGAGAATATTCATGAAGGAGCGAGGGTAAGCAAATCGAAGAAAATGAAATTCCTCGAAGTTTGATAATTTGGGATAAATTACGGTCCGAGCCATAATACACGGGGTTTATGGATTAGTGCCATACAAGGTACCATATGACCATGATAGCAAGATGTATAAGGTGTGTTAAAAATGAGTAATATTTTAAGTAATTTGGGATAATTCTTAATTATGCGGGTAATTAGTTAATTATCGGGTAACAGGACATTACCTAATAAGTGGATAAAGATTAAACTTTCCCACCCCTATCCCCACGTGGCAGCAAGCCACATCTCAAAGGAATGACTCTTAGTCATTCTTATTAGGGGGCAACCTAATATGCCAAATACAAGGCATTTCAATTCAAAAGAATTTCCATACAAAGATATTACAATGACAAGTGGGGACGTTAGTCATTCTGAGGAATTTTAACAAATTCATTCTCAAGATACTACAATCATATTTTAACATTTCCCTACCAAAGACTCTACCATCAGAAGTGAATTCAGTTAAGCTTTCAACAAATCTCATTCACAAACACTACAATTAGAAGTGGAGGAAACGTTGGCCATTCTTAGGAGTTTTCAACTTTTCATTTTCAAATACTTGAATCAGATTCCAAATATTACATTAAGCAATGTGACTCTTCAACCAACCCAACGAGAATTATTGGAACTTTAGAAACGTAAAATTTTACGATTCTAACGGAGTACGGTGCAACCTTTTTCAAAAACATGATAGAGATTTTTCCCTACTCCAGGTATGTTAAGGCTATCCCTTCTTTCTTTTTGTCATGATCAATAAAATACAAACGAAACGAGCAAATGCATAATTTCCATAAATGATTCTATTCATAGAAATAGTAGGGGTGTCTATATTCTTGATTCCCCATGTGAATTATTATTATATCTTCTGTTCATCGGTCTCGGAAAAATACGTATTTGATAAAATTTATCCGATAGACATATTATTTTTATGACATTCCGAGAAAATATTATTAACTTATGCATTTCATGCATTTATACATGTATATTGACCCATGACCAGATGGCGTTATATACGTGTATATATGTATATTATATGTATATGGGATATGGGAAAAGGTTATGGTGTTATATACGCACCATCACCTGATCAGCTGGTATACATTGATGATTTGCCCACAATGGCAAAAATGATATGATGGGATGCCTTCAGAGGCTTGATGATATTATGAACACATATACCTATGGATGGTATGACATTTATACACATATGCATGACGTTATAAAAAGTGAAATGATTCACAGAGCTATGCAAACGTACATGTCGAGTCTTTTAATCCATGTTTCTCTCATGTCTATTATTTACTGATTTTCATTACTTACATACTCGGTACATTGTTTGTACTAACGTCCCTTTTGCCCGGGGACGCTGCGTTTCATGACCGCGGGTCTCGATAGACAGGTCGAGAGTCCTCCAAGTAGGCGATCAGCTCAGCAGAAGATGTTGGTACACTCCATTTGTTCCGGAGTTGCTTATGTGGTCAGTATGATTAGGGCATCTACTGATTAGTATGGCGGGCCCTGTCCCGACCTTTATGACATTTGTGTACTCTTAGAGGTGTGTAGACATATGTCGTGTACGTGAAAGATTGTACGGCCTTGTCGGCCTATGTTTTGAGTTTATAAATGATGATGTTGGCCTATTAGGCCCGTATGTCACATGTATATGATGATGTAATAAGAAAGATACGTTATGTTAGTACTCAGTTGAGTAAGGTTCCGGGTGCCCGTCGCGGCCTATCGGTTTGGGTCGTGACAGACCCAATCCATATATAGCCATAAGGCCTATTGCGACGTGCAACCTGATCCACGTATAGACATAAGGCATGTTGCGACGTGCAACCCGAACCACATATCTCACTCACAACAGAGCTCTCAGGCACCAATTCAGTCATCAGTCTCTCCAGTCTCTCGGGCACACAAACCTCATTCCAATCTACCCAAACAATGGTAACATATTATGACAACAAATGATAACAATGAGTGAGATATGATATATAAATAAATGAATATGACTGAGTATGTAACTATAATTTAAGCAAATATCTCAACAACATAAATGACCTCAGTGGGCCGCAACAGAATAAGCATATAGCCTAAACATGGTTTCTAACATGGATCACAACTCAATTACTCTAGCACGTAGAAATTTCATAGATAAAGACAAGATTAAGTATCTACACACTACCACAGAATTAACCGAACCATAATTCACACGGTACACGCCGACACGTCCGTCACCTAGCATGTGTGTCACCTCAAACCAAACACATAACACGTATATTCAGGGATTCATACTCTCAGTAACAAGTTTAGAAGTGTTACTTACCTCGAACAAGCCGAATCCAATATTGAGCAAGCCAAATGATGCTCCAAAAATGCCATTCAGCGCGTACTAACCTCCAAATGGTTCGAAACTAGCCAAAAGCAACTCAAGAACATCCAATAATAACAAAGGAAACAAACCCAATCAATAAAGGTTGAATCTTTAATCAAAACCCCAAAGTCAACCAATAAGTCAAAACCCTGTCCCGCACCTCGGAACCCTTCAAAGCTCACAAAATCCGACAACCCATTCAATTACGAGTCCAACCATACTAGTTTCACTCATATCCAACTACGAATCGATGTTAAAAATTCACGAATTTGCTCTATGAAACTTTAGTCGAAAACCCCCAACTTTCCCTTTTAAAATCATTAACCAAATGCTAAAAATGAAGATAGATTCATGAAATATAAACAAAACCGAGTAGAGAACATATACCCCAATCCATATGATGAAAATCGCCTCAACAATCGCTTCAATTCGAGCTTCATAGCTCCAAATATGCAAAAATGGCCGAAACCTCTGAAACCCCAGAAATAAAGTACTTTATAATCACTGGGCAAATTAATGAACTGCGATCGCGGAACAACCTTCGCGATCTCTATGAATAACCTACACTTCCTCCACAATTATGCTACGCGATCGCGAACTAAGTCATGCGAACGCGAAGCACATAGGCACCCACACTCTGCGACCACGTTCCCTCATACGCAAACGCGAAGAAGAAGCTCCCAACTCCAGCTCTCACCTCAGCTCTATGCGAACACGATGCCCAATCTCCAAAAACCAACGCGAACGTGGACATATACTCTCGAACGCGAAGAAGGAACTAGGAACTACTCAACTCTAGATTTTTCATCTACACGGTCACACCTCTAACTTCGCGATCACGAAGAAAACTTGGTGCACCAGACACCAGCAGGAACCAGCAAGGCCAAAATAAAGGAAAAATGATCTGAAACACGTCCGCAACTCACCCGATCCCCACAGGACAACGTCTGAATATACCAATAAGTCCCATAACCTAACATGGACCTATTTGAGGACTCAAATCCCGCGTAACAACATCGAAACCATGAATCGCACCTCAATTTGAACTTAAATAAACTTTGAACTTTGAACTTCAAATAAAACCAGAATGAACTCAAATTTTGCACACAAGTCCCAAATGACATAACGAAGCTATTCTAATTCACGGAACCACAATCCGAACCTGATATCATCAAAGTCAACTCCCGATCAAACTTATGAATTTTTCAAGCCTTCAAATTTCCAACTTTTGCCAATTACCGTTGAATCCTTCTAGAAATATCTAAATGCAAATCAGGGTATACGCCCAAGTCCAAAATCACCATCCGGACCTAGCGGAACCATCAAAACTCCATTCTGAGGTCAAATTCACTCAAGTCAAACTTGGTTAACTCATCCAACTTAAAGCTTCAAACATGAAATTCATTCTCCCAAATCACTTCAAAGTAACCTGAAAATCAAAGCCGATGATTCACATAAGTCATAATACATCATACGGAGCTACTCATGCCCTCAAAATACCGAGCGAAGTGTAAATGCTCAAAACGACCGATCGGGTCGTTACAAAATGTCATTTGTCTCCAAAAGTGAACTATTTTGAGTGAGATGCTAAAGTGTAAGAAACAACTTGTCTAAGAGGACAATTAATCAAAAGCGAGAAAAGGAGTTACCTTTAAATAGTTTTGTTTTTGTATAATGAATGAAGTAGAGGAGTTGATTTAATATTTACAAGAAAATTATGAAAATAAATTAACTAAAGGACAATAACTTATGAAAAATGAATAATATATGTATATATGTGTTTTTGTGTGTGTGTGTGTGTAGTAGTAGTAGTAGTAGTAGATGGTAAATAAACAAATAAATATATGAAATGACTTACATCTTTAAAAGTCAGTGCACATGATGTGGAGAATACAAGTTAATATTTTTAGAATAATATATTAAGTAAGAAGGGAACAATGTATGATTTGACTAAAGTATAAAAGATAATTAACAATTCATGACATGTTAAAGGATGCACGAACACTATATATTGCACTTTAATTTAATGAATAGAATATAAATGAACACGTATAAGAAGTTGTCAAAGGAATAAGAGTATAAGATAATACGTAGTGATAAATGGAATATTTTACAAATTGACTAAATGAATATTAAAGAATACACTTTGGAATAATTTGATTTATGTGCAAAAATTGACCATTTAAGTGAAAATGTAAAAATACAAATTGTACTCTAAATGATTTGTAAAAGTAGAAAGAATAATCTTTGAACAATCTTAGTATATAATGGATAAACTAAAAGAATTATTTTGATGAGTAATGCACGAATATGGTATAAGAAAAATGTATCAAAGTGCTCATGATGTAAGAAGTTATTGTATCAATAGAAGAAAATATTTGTGCTAACAATGAGTTATCGTCCAATGAGTAACTAAAGACCATTTTTAGAGTCATGGCCTTGGAACATAAATGTCGTGATGGCACCTAGTCTTTGAGACTAGGTAAACCTAATACTTACTGAATTAATGGCAAACTCAACCAACAACTATTAGATATGAAACAAAAAATTTATATACAAAGCCAACAATCCCAAAATTAGTAGTACAAGTCATAAGCTCTATTGAGTTTACTAGAAAAAAAAAATCTTCTAAGTACAATTGTTTCGAAATAAAAATAGACAGTACAAGTATATTATCAGAAGGTGACTTCGAGGCCTGCGAACGCGATAGCAGGTATACCTTGAGTCTCCACGGCAAAACCCGAACAACTAGCTAGCGATCACCGAACTACCCGGATCTGCACAAAATGTGCAGCAAGCGTAGTATGAGCACATCACAGTGGTACTCAGTAATTATCAAGACTAACCTCGGTCGAATAGTGACGAGGGACAGTCAAGACACCTACTGGACTTACCAACCTGTACAAGTATGAATGTAACAACTAACAGGTAACCAATGTCAATATAACTCTAAGCTTGATAAACGTAATAAAACAATACTCGCAATAGAACACTAAAAACAACGATTAGCAACAGAGAACAAAAAGCTAATACTACCGTAGAGTAAGTTGAACACCGTTTAAGTCCGGTGAAAACAATTAAAGAAAACAAGTAACAACTCAATAAGAGCAACCGCTTTCATATAAGATCTATTCAGGGATTTCCCCCAGGTACTCCACCTCATAGTTCACGGGTCCTAATTCATGAACCCTAATCATCTGGCATCTTATGCCCACATTACAATTCTTAACCGCACGGACGATTCACGTGCCAAGGGAGTTACAATATCTCATATCCGCACGGACAACTCACGTGCCAACAATAACAATGACTCGTGACCATATGGACAACTCACGTGACAATGGAACAACACTCTCACACAGAATGCAAGTAAACTAGAGTATGCGTAAATGGTCAATAACATCAGGATTCATCTTCTTAAACCGATATTTGTGATTAATAACGTGTATGCTTGTGCAAGTGTTCTATCACAACTCAAGTCAACAAGTAAGAGTAGCGGCAATGAATGGCATATAGGAAACAATCAACACAAATGTACAATGTATAACTCACACAAGGTTGGCACACCGCTACACAAATATCATCAATCACAATGCCTCCAGGCCATCACAAGCCATCACTAACCATTCCCGACATAGCCCACCTTGTTTCACCACGTGCGCAACAATAAAGTAAATGCCCACCTTGTCTCGCCACATGCACATAATAATATCCCCACCTTATCTCGCCATATGTGCAAACCCACATATATAGCCCTCCTTGTCATGCCGCATATGCAAATATCAAAAATAACAATAGCATGGAAAACTCACGTGCGAACACCCCGACAATCCTCTCAACAATACCACATGTGCCAAAAACATAACAACACAATATAAGGCCTTTCACCACATGTGCCCATATGCCACAACATTTCCTCAAAACAATTTCAATACCACAACCACACATAGACTTCGACTCAACAACACTGAGTACAACAACAATCAACAACAATAACACGAGAGTAGAGTAAGTAAATCAATACAAGAACTACAGAAGACAAATAAATTGTAGAACGAGCTCACAATGAAAGATGCAACAGGTAATAATGGTTTCAACAAGAATAGCTCAACAAGGGGATGGATAATGTGTAACTATGATTCAATATAAGAACAACTCATCGATAAGAGAGATAGCATGAATCAATGATTCCAAATAAGGATAAGTCAACAATGAAAGGGATAACAAAACTTCAGTTAAGGTTAAGCAATTAAGGAAGAGATAATAATAATTTATATTAAGGTTAAGCAGTTATGGAAAAGATAATAATAACTTCAATTAAGGTTAAGCAATTACGGAAAAGATACCGATAACTTCAATTAAGGCACATAAGAGTTTATTGGCAACAAGGGTAGAACATGAATCTATCAACTCCAAATAAGACATGTAAGGGTGAATTTGATAAATGGAGGTGTTGCTCCAAAATGCACATGAAAGTATACGTGATCGTACAAGTAAAGATAGCAGTGGGGCGGGGCGGGGCGGTTGCGGTGCGGGTTTAGATTCAACCCGCAAAACTTCAACCCACACCGCACCGCATAGAAATTTGTTTTATTTTCTACCCGCCCCGCGTTAACCCACCCCAACGCGCCCCACATAACAAAAAAACTTTTGGTTTCTTCTATAGGTTCTCTGTTTCGTTTGAACTTTTGAGTTTTGTACAACTTTAGTTTAGTGAAATTTGATTATTTAAGTTAATTACAAAATTTTCTCATCTAATTATTGCTCGTTGAACTGATATTTTAGCAATGCTAATTATATATTACTATTATTTAGTCTTAATTCTAGATTTGGCTACTAGATTGACTTTGTTTCTTCCAGATTTGACTACTAGATTGACTTTGTTTTTTCTTAGTGTTATTTTATTTAACGGTAACAACTTTATTTCAAAACAGAAAAAGGGAAAAAACATGAAAGAGAAAAGGAAAATAAAAATAGATTTTTTCAATTAGTAAAATAACCACAATGTGAAATATTAAACATCCAAAATCTCAATTTAAAGAAAAGTATAAGAAGCAATGCGCCCAACGGTCTGTATATTCAGTGGAAAATTTTCTTGAAATTGAAGAACCCTTCTCACATGATTTTCAACTCCCAATCGCCCCGGAACTGCTTTTAGTTTTTAAAAGAATGTTATAACCTGCCCCGCATGATCTCAAACCCTCCTTGCAACCGCAACCGCACCGCCCCATTGTCATCCCTACGTACAAGTAATAAAATGATAAGTCGACTGTCGAACCCACATAGACTTGTATTAACTTCTCACTAAATTTACCAAGATTGTTATCTAGTCGAGCCAATTCGAGTTCAAAAGTGTGAATATACTAAACAATAATTCTAACTAGTAACGAAATTATCAAGCAGCAAAATGGTTGTTGTGTATTCAGTAGAGACAAATATTCTAGGGTTGTGATTGATTTACCAATCCTATTGTGTTCTAGTTAACTCTCCCTTTCATATAATTCACTCATGGTTGCTAATTAATCGAACAATTGCTCTCGTAGCCTTCTCCCGAAGTACTACTCGCCTATTCAAAATAGATTAATACCTATATTCCTATGAAATCAATCTATTAAGAATGCATTAAGATTACGATATTTAATTGAGCACGATGACTAGGTATATTCCTATCCTAACAACAAATCTACCCCCTCAGAGTTAAGATCGTGCTCTTTTCAATTCTTCTCTAATTTAAACATGGCTTTCCCAAGCATAGCTTAGATAGTTAATAGAAACTAACTGATGGCTAGACAGTTAAGAAATTAATCACATAATTGAAGAAACAACCATATATTGGTGCATTGTAATTAAGGTTAAGTCAATGTTAAACAACACTATTCATGGCTAAATCACAACCCCAGAATTATGGGTTTTAGCCACTCATGATAATATCAAACAATTTAGAAGTTGTTGGATAATTGAAAATACTAAGAAAAGATGAAGAAAACTGAGATATCCTAACTACCGTATGTTCCACGTGTGTAGGTTTCCTTCAAAGTGGTGTCTGCCCTATCAAAATGGGCATAGTCTTACTTTTATACGCGTTGGGTAGGTCTAAGGCAAAAATAACCTTATCCCGGGCAAAGTTGAGACATTCCCGTCACTAGAGTCTAGGTTAGCGTGGGGCGCTGGCTTGCTTAGAGTTCTGTCCACAGCACCACAGGTGACGTGGGACGCTGCCTGTGGTGCTGGAAATCACATTTT